>NC_077231.1:92541383-93168883 GCF_027887165.1 Monodelphis domestica
TTATTAACAAAAACATGGCAGTAAAATGGAAAGATGTTGCTCTTGACAAATATACATGATAAAATGGCACTTGGAGAAATAATGATCCTATTTTACTTACTCTTCAATTTTGGCTTCATCGTTTGCATATTCTAAGGCAGAAAAGATTTGAGGAATGTCTAACTCTAGTCAAAGATTTGTCTGAGACATGAGACTTATCCTGGTTTCAGACACAAAGATCAGACAGACTGATTTTACAACTCTGAGTTATTACCTCACACCTGTCCAACTGGCCAGTATGAAAGGAAAGGAAAGTGGTGAATGCTGGAGGGGATGTAGAAAAATTGGGACACTGAAGCATTGCTGATGGGTTGTGAGCTGCTCCAACCACTCTGGAGGGCAGTTTGGAACTTTGCCCAAAGGGCTATGAATCAATACGTGCCCTTTGATCTAATAATACCACTCCTAGGTTTGTATCCCGAAGAGATAAAAAAAAAAAAAAGCGGGGGGAGACTACTGTTACAAAAATATTGATTACTGCGCTCTTTGTGGTGGCAAAGTATTGGAAACTGAGGACATGTCCATCAAATTGCGGAATGTGGTATATGACAGTGATGGAATACTCTTGTGCTGTAAGGAATGACGACGGAATGATATTAAGAAAGAGCTGGAGACACCTGCATGAACTGATGCAGAGTGAAACAAGCAGAACCAGGAGAACACTGTACACAGCAACTGCAATATGGTGGGATGATCGACTTGGCTACTCTCAGCAGTACACTGATCTGGGACAATTCTGAAGGACTTATGACAAAGTCATTGGATTGTTGGAGTCCGAAGGCAGAGCAAAGCATACGATCTTTCACTTTATTGGGGGGGTTGGTTTTATATGATTATTCTCTTACAAAAATGAATATGGAGGGAGCAGCTGGGTGGCTCAGCGGATGGAGAGCCAGGTCTAGAGATGGGAGGTCCTGGGTTCAAATCTGGCCTCAGACACTTCCGAGCCGTGACCCATTGCCTAGTTCTTACCCCCTCTTCTGCCTTGGAACCAATACACAGTATTGACTCTAGGACGGAAGGTGAGGGTGTTAAAAAAATGAATATGGAAATAAGTTTGCATGATAATATCTAATATGACCTAGATTGAAGGACAAATTGGATCATATAACTTTCAAAAAACTATGTAGAAGCTTGTTATGACAAATAATTAATAAAATATCTATAAATTTTTTCAAGTTTTTATCCATAAAAAGTTTAAAAATAAAACAAAAAGACTCGATTTTAGTTTTAAGGATATGCTGTCTGGCTTTTCTTAAAGCTAAATGTGATGGCTCAGCCTACAGCCTAACTGACGAGGATAAGCGTGTCCTTCATCTGGAAAGATTTCTACGTGATCCCACTGGGGTGGGGAGGGTGAGCAGGTGAAGAGAGGAGGTGGAGTGCTGTGCCCAAGAGGGACGGGAGGCTCAGGGGAGCGAAAGAGAGCTGGAGTGTCATCAGGGGCGCAATAGAGGTACATAACATGCAGCCTGGCTACAGACGCACCCAGAGAACAGCAACCGACTGAGAAAACTGGTCTAGAACAAGAAACACAATGACTTGACCAGGATGCATTCCCCGTCCTAAGTTAAGCCCCTGCACACACTCCGCCACATGGTTTTCCTGTGTGCATGATCCTTACATGCATTTACTCTCCCCACAGATATTCTGTGTATTTATAGGAAATGTGTAAACTCAGGGAAAAGATGGAAGATAATACACATTGAGGCATTTCTTGTTGCACTAGTCAATGTGTGTGTGTGTGTGTGTGTGTGTGTGTTTAACCCTGACCTTCCATCTTGGAATCAATACTGTGTATTGGTTCCAAGGCAGAAGAGTGGCAATGGATGGGCAATGGGGGTCAAGTGACTTGCCCAGGGTCACACAGCTGGGAAGTGTCTGAGGCCAGATTTGAACCCAGGACCTCCTGTCTCTAGGCCTGGCTCTCCATCCACTGAGCTACCCAGCTGCCAATTTAAATTGAATTAAAAATTTTTTTTCCATGGTTCCATGATTCATTTTCTTTTCCCTCCCCCTCCCAGAGCTGACAAGCAATTCCACTGGGTTACACATATATTATCACTGAAATCCTATTTCCACAGTATTTATTTTTGTAATAGAGTATCAGGATAGCTTTTGGAGGGGCTACAAGTGCCTACATGAATTACTAATACAAGAAAGATGATAAATGGATCCATGAAAAGAGCAGTGAACTGGAGACCTTGGGTTCCAGTCCTGGCTCTGTGTCACCTTAAATGCCTTCCTGTCTTTGGAGCTCAGCTTTCTCATTTGTAAAATGAATATGCAGAAGAAAAACAACTGCTTGGTCACATGGGTCCGAGGGGATAGGATTGGGGGTGTAGACCCTAAGTGATCACCCTGGTGCAAACATCAACAATATGGAAACAGATCCTGATCAATGGCACATGTAAAACCCAGTGGAATTGCATATTGGCTATGGGAGGGGGATGGAAGGAGGGGAGGAAGGGGAACATGAATCATGGAACTATGGAAAAAATTTTCTTAATTAATAAATTAAATGAATAATTTTTAAAAATGAATATGGAGGGGATAGCATGGTACAATGGGAAGAAGTGGTCAGTTTGGAACTCAAGGCCTGGGGGTTCAGTTCCATTGTCTATTATGTACTAGTGACTTTGGGCAAGTCATCTCTGCTTTCATGTGTAAGAGGAGATAGTTAGATTAATAACTTCTGAAGTCAGGTCTGGGGGCTAAGGATTATTTGTGTTCGGAGAAGGAAGAGATCAATGAGGAATGGAAGAAATCAGTTAAGCCTTCATGAAAGAACAAATACTTTTTGAAAGCTGGATTTGAATTTTAGAGCCAAAGGGGAAAGCAGAAAGGCAGATATGAGCGTGAGAGGGGCAGCGGTGGGCATATGGAAGCGAATGCCAGCATGGAAGGCCTTGGATGCCAGGCACATTTATTTCACTTTTTTTGGAATGCCATGTAGGAGCCAAAAGAAAAAGAAGGAATTATGAACATGATGTGGCAGGCTATGAAGAAGTCCGGAGACTGAATTTTGAAGGAGAAAGAGGAAAAGGAGTCTCTCTCTGTCTCCCTCTCCCTCTCTCTGTCTCTCCCTCTTTTCCTCTGCCAGTCTGTCTCTCTGTCCCTCCCTCCCTCAGTCTCTCTGTGTGTCTCTCTCCCTCTCCCACTTTCCCTCTCTATCTTCCTACCTCTCTCTCTCTCTCTCTCCGTCTCTCCCTCTTTCTCTCTCCCTCTTTCTGTCTCTCCCCCTCTGTCTGTCTGTTTCTCTCTCCCCCTTTCCCTCTCTGTCTCTGACTGTCTCTCCCTCTCCCTCTCTCCCTGTCTCCTTTCTCTCTCTCTCTCTCTCCTTTCTCTCTCTCTCCCTGTCTCTCTGTTTCTCTCTCCCTCTCTCCCTGTCTCTCTCTCCTTTCTCTCTCTACTCTCTCTCCCTCTCCCTCTCCTTTCTCTCTCTACTCTCTCTCCCTCTCCCTCTCCTTTCTCTCTCTACTCTCTCTCCCTCTCCCTCTCCTTACTCTCTCCCTCCTCTCTCTCTCCTCCCTCCCTCTCTCTCCCTCTCCGTCTCTCTCTCTCTCTGACTCTGACTCTCTCTCTCTCTCTCCCTCCTTCTCTCTCTCTCACTCTCTCTCTCTTTCTCCTCTCCCTGTCTCTCTCTCTGACTCTGACTCTCTCTCTCTCTCTCTCCCTCCTCTCTCACTCCTCTCTCACTCTCACTCTCTCTTTCTCTCTCTCTCTCCCTCCTTCTCTCTCTCTCTCACTCTCTCTTTCTCCCTCTCCGTCTCTCTCTCTCTCTGACTCTGACTCTCTCTCTCTCTCTCTCTCTCTCTCTCTCTCCTTTCTCTCTCTTCCTGTCTCTCTGTTTCTCTCTCCCTCTGTCTCTCCCTCCTTCTCTCTCTCCCTCCCTCCCTCCCTCTCTCCCTCTCCCTCTCTCTCTTTCTCCCTCTCCCTGTCTCTCTCTCTCTGACTCTGACTCTCTCTCTCCCTCCTTCTCTCTCTCTCTCCCTCTCCCTCTCTCTCTTTCTCCTTCTCCCTGTCTCTCTCTCTCTGACTCTGACTCTCTCTCTCCCTCCTTCTCTCTCTCTCTCTCTCTCTCCCTCTCTCTCTCTCTCCTCCTCTCTCATTCTCTCTCTCTCTCTCTCTCTCTCTCTCTCTCTCTCTCTCTCTCTCTCTCTCTCTCTCTCTCTCTCTCTCTCTCTCTCTCTCTCTCTCTCTCTCTCTCTCTCTCTCTCTCTCTCTCTCTCTCTCTCTCTCCTCCACACAGGAGATTCAATGTGTAAAAGTGCTTGGCACAGTGCCCAGCACACAGCGAGCATGATGTAAATATTTATTCTCTTCTCTCCCTTCAGGTGAGTGAGAAAGGCTAGAACTGAAGGAAGAGGTCTCAAATATGGAGTCAGGAAGACCCAAGTTCCAATCCTGCCCACTAGCTGTGTGAGCCTCGAGAGAGTCACTGAACCTTCCTGTCCGGGTTTCCTCATCTGCAAAACAGGGAGATCCCCAGGAGCGCCTCCCAGGGAGAAAATGAGATCCCCTTTGTGGAGCACTTAGCAGACGATGTCGTGCCAGCTGAATGAGCTGGCTGATGAGGATGAAGTGAAATATGGTAGAGAGGAAAGGAACAATGAGAATGGAGAAATCCGGGTTTTGTTTTTAACCCCTTCCCTTCCATCTCAGAATCAGTGCTGTATCCTGGTTCCAAGGCAGAAGAGTGACAGGGGCTGGGCCAGGGGGGTTCAGGAACCAGACCACATGGCTGCCCCCCCCCACCGGACCCTGTGTTACATCTGAGCTGAGAGAAGAAATTCATTTTATTCTGTTTTTTAAAATAAAAATTATATTTTAGATGTTTGCTTATCAAAATTAATTTTAGATTTTTGCTTATAAAAATTATATTTTAGATTTAGGATAGATATTTGGGGAATTTTGTTAGAGTGTAGAATAAGAAGGGTCACTCTTTAGTGATCCCAAAGACTTCCCTTGCGGGAGAGATTTAGTTGGGGATTTATTTAGAATGTATTTATTAGTTGTAGGAAGTATCTTCTTACCTAAATCTATTTTTCCTTTTTATACCACCTTTCCATATTGATAATAAATAGGGTTTTATATAACTGGTCTGAGCGGGAGTTTTTCTTCAACTGCTTGAGCAGCCCTTTTTCCTCAACTGGAAAACCTGAGATCCACTCAAGAGCCTGTCCATATCCGTATCAGCTATTGGTAATGCTCCATACCAATAATCACAGCAAGGTCCCTGGTGAGCCTGGCTGTGCCGGAAGGGGAGGCAACCTAGACAAACGCTGTGTCTAGATTCCACAGAAGAAGGATGGACAGCAACAGAACAGGCCCCGAGGAGGCCCGAGGAGACCCAAGGAGACCCAAGGAGGCCAGAGAAGGCCTGAGGAAACCCGAGGAGACCTAAGGAGGCCTGAGGAGGCCAGAGAAGGCCCGAGGAGACCCAAGGAGGCCAGAGAAGGCCCGAGGAGACCCGAGGAGACCTAAGGAGGCTTGAGGAGGCCAGAGAAGGCCCGAGGAGACCAGAGGAGACCCAAGGAAGCCTGAGGAGACCTGAGGAGGCCAGAGAAGGCCTGAAGAGACCAGAGGAGACCCGAGGAGGCCAGAGAAGGCCCGAGGAGACCAGAGGAGACCCAAGGAAGCCTGAGGAGACCTGAGGAGACCAGAGAAGGCCCGAGGAGACCCGAGGAGACCCAAGGAGGCCAGAGAAGGCCCGAGGAGGCCCAAGGAGACCCAAGGAGGCCAGAGAAGGCCCGAGGAGACCAGAGGAGACCCAAGGAAGCCTGAGGAGACCTGAGGAGACCAGAGAAGGCCCGAGGAGACCCGAGGAGACCCAAGGAGGCCAGAGAAGGCCCGAGGAGGCCCAAGGAGACCCAAGGAGGCCAGAGAAGGCCCGAGGAGACCAGAGGAGACCCAAGGAGGCCAGAGAAGGCCCGAGGAGACCCAAGGAGACCTAAGGAAGCCTGAGGAGACCCGAGGAGGCCAGAGAAGGCCCAAGGAGACCCAAGGAGACCCAAGGAGGCCAGAGAAGGCCCGAGGAGACCAGAGGAGACCC
This sequence comes from Monodelphis domestica, assembly GCF_027887165.1. NCBI lineage: Eukaryota > Metazoa > Chordata > Mammalia > Didelphimorphia > Didelphidae > Monodelphis > Monodelphis domestica. The sequence continues at coordinate 92,547,478 of NC_077231.1, forward strand.
GAGGAGACCCAAGGAGTCCAGAGAAGGCCCGAGGAGACCAGAGGAGACCTGAGGAGGCCAGAGAAGGCCCGAGGAGACCCGAGGAGACCTAAGGAGGCCTGAGAAGGCCCGAGGAGACCCGAGGAGGCCTGAGGACCTTAGCTTCCCGAGGGGAGAGCTGTGCCTGCTTGCAGGCCTAGAGCAGAGAGCTGGCTGGGAGGGAAGAAGGTGAGAGGCCTTGAGGTGTAGAGGGAACGGGCCTGAGCACGGCCGGCCTTCCAGGGAAAGAGGAGGCTGGTCTCCTGAGAGCCACTGCAGCCCTGGGGCACCAGCTCGGGGCCTGGCAGGTAAGCGCAGGCCCTGCGGCCTTCGGGTTCTCTTCGGCCACCTTGCTGGTGATGGGGGGGAGGGGGGGGGGAAACGGCGCTCCTGGAGAGAGCAAATGGGAGAGAAGACAGGGAAGAGCGTGGGAGGCCGGGGCAGGGGGCTTCCTGGTAAGTCAACAAAAAGTGAGCGAAAGGACGGGCAGAGTGCTGATGGAGGGCCCGCGGTGCTAGGCCAGGCCTGGGGGACAGCGCTGGGGGTCCTGGGGGAGGACAAGGAAGCAGGGGGGAGGGGGGGAGGCAGGACCTTTTACCCAGCCCTTCAAAAGCCAGAAATGCCGGGCTGGGCAGGTCCGCCCCTTCCATCCGGGCCTTACGCCTCCCCTTGTCAGTCTGGCGACCTCGAGGAGAAGGAAATGCCATCTGCGCGTCCAGGAGATCACCCAGCCCCGAGGACGAAGCAAGGCGGGCCCACACCGAAGGGCCACCTCCAGGGGCATGATTGAAGCATTTTCATTTCTGCCCTGGATGAGAGGGAGGCCTGCCCGGCATTCTTGCCCCGTTCACCAGCAACCAAAAGGCCTCGTCAGCCGAGGAATCCCAGTTCTGACTAGTACTTTCTGACCCCCCAATTCTGATGAGCTCTTTCAAAGACACCCCAACTCCGACCAGTGTTTTCAAAGACACCCCAACTCTGACCAATGCTTTCAAAGACACCCCAACTCCGACCAGGGCTTTCAAAGACACCCCAACTCTGACTAATGCTTTCAAAAGCACCCCAACTCTGACCAGTATTTTTAAAAATACACCCCAGTTCTAAATAGTGCTTTCAAAAAGTCACCTCAAGTCTGATTAGTTCTTCCAAAGAAACCCCAGCTCTGACTAGAGCCTTCAAAAAGATGTTGGAGCTTTCTCCTTTTTAAATAGCCCTCACCTTCCACCTTAGAATCAATTCCATGTATTCTTTCCAAAGCAGAAGAGCAGTAAAGGATTGAGCAATGGACATTAAGGGACTTGCCCAGGGTCACACAGCTAGGAAGATTTGAATCCAGGACCGCTCGTCTCTGGGCTTGGTTCTCAAACCACTGAGCCACCTAGGTGCTCCCTATGACGGGTGCTTTCATTTTATTTATTTTCATTTTATTATCTTATTTTAATATTAATATTTATTATATTTTATTTTTAGAAACAAAAATATCCTTTCTCTTCTTCCACTGCCAACTAAGAATCCCCCAAACCTCCATCAGTGTTGCCTCCAGGCCACCAAAGGTGCCAGGCAAACGGTTCGCGCTGTTGCTGCCGTTCACGAATGCCCACAAACCAGAATGCTGTGTGAACTAAAGCAGTTTTCGCTTTTCATCGTTCTAAAAGTCGCTCTCAGTGAAATTTAAAAATACCCCAAAGGAGATGATGAACGTGAAAGGTCATTTTTTTATTAGCCCTTTTCTTCTTCTCCATTAAAACACGACATAAGACAAACATTTCCTGAAGCTTTTAATCATTTATCCTGTTTTAAAGAAGGCCTGCTAGGTGGACCCAGAGTCAGGAAGATGAGTTCCTATCCAGCATCAGAGAGTGACTAGCTGTGTGACCCTGAGCGAGTCACCGTCTGCCTTGGTTTCCCCATTCGTAAAATGGAGATAATAAAGAGTGCCTTGTAAAGATTAAAACAAATATTCAATAACTAAGTATTATATTTTAAAAGTTTTATTAATAACTAAAGTAAAAAGAACTACCTAAACCCAGCCCGCTCGCGAAAGAAGAGAGCGAGGGCCTGCCTCACACCCAACTATATACAGATGTGACCATGCAAATGTGGTGGAGGAGAGGAATTCTGGGAAATACTGCAGGACTTCTAGGGGATGAAGTCCAAGGGTTCAAGATTCTAATAAATACAGCCTACACCTCTCAGGGTTGTGGGGATAAAATGGGATAACACATGAAATACTTTGCAAACCTTAAAATGCTCTAGAAATGCTAGCAAATATCACTTACCCTTTCTGCTAGGGTTTCCCCCCCAAAATGCCCATATTGATCATGGCTAGGCAAGCTTTTATGAAATGAGGCAGTTTCCATCACAAAATCACCTGGAACCTGGCCATCACCACAGCTGAACTTGATCTTAGGGAAGTCACTTTTCTGTAGAACTTCCCGATCCTGAACTCAGAGGGGGAAAAACATTTCGCAGGAGTCAAAGTAAGCCCACAGGGTGAAGGAGCGGGATGGCTCAGAAGGGAGCTCTTGAAACTGCTTCTGGAACTGACTCCTCCCTCCCTCCTATCCATCCATCCATCCATCCATCCATCCATCCATCCATCCATCCTTCCTTCCTCCTTCTTTCTCTTTCATTCTTTCTCTCTTTCTTTTAAAAAAATTTTCCCCCTGTGGTTCCACAATTCTTGTTTTCTCCCTCCCCTCTCCCCTCCCCACTCCCAGAGTTGACGAGCCATTCCACCTGGTTACACGTTATTATTGCTCGAACCTCCTTCTTGCTTCAGACACAATTCTAACCAATTTTGTCACCCAGTTTTTTAGCACATTGCAGAAAGTAGGTCACAATGGGCAGTGAGGTGACTCAGGGGATAGAGGGGAGGTCCTGGGTTCAAAGTTGATCTCGGACACTCCCTAAGTGTGTGACCCTGGGCAAGTCACTTCACTCCACAGCCTAGTCCTGACTGCTCTTCTGCCTTGGAACTGATATTTAGGAATGCTTTTAAGGTAAAGGTTTAAAAAAAGGGGGCCAACCTGGAGGCAATGGAAGGAAGTCCACTGCACTGAAAGCACAATGGCATGGGCAGTCCCGAAGGTGTCATTTTTTATGTCTCCTTGAAGATACATTCAAATGAGTTTCCACTGTTACCTTTTCAAGAAACTTTATTCTAAAGGGGGGAAAATGCTTTATCACAGATAGAGGATGACCCAACAACATAAGCATCTCCCCCTGACCCCACCAAGTGTCTGATTTTTTAGATTTCAAAAAATTAGTCACAATATTTTCAAATCTCTAGCTTATTAATGATGAACACACAGAGGGGTGTTTGTATTTTTTTTTTTAATTTTTTAGACAGTGTACTTCCATTTTATAATTAGCTCCACCGGTGGGTGATTGTCTGGGCTGTGGATTGTAAATAACGTTTGGGAGGAGGGAGCTTTTAAAACCATGAAGTGCTCTAAATTGGGAGCTCTGGGCCTCTGGCAGTATGGGGGGTCTCTTGGCTGGGGGACTCAACCACTCTGACCCTCAGCTCCGCACCCGGATGGAGCAGGTGTCTTGTTAGTTCTATGTGAATGATCCTGGCCACTGGGGCCCCTTCTCTCTTCCCCCTTCCAGTCACTGACCTGCTCTACTGAGCAGGAAAAAAACAAAAGATGAACCTCGTCAGGCCAGCTGCTTGTAGACAGTTGGTGGAAGAAAAAGAAAAAGAAAAAAGGCTGAGGCATGGAGTTAAAAATGAGAACCCCACGTTCTGGGCTGTGGCCCTGGAGAGGGAGTGTGTGTGTGTGTGTGTCCTTAAGGATGCCTATCACAGGGAGCTCTGAGGGGCGGCCTGAAGTCAGGGGAAGAGCACTGGACTTGGCACGAGAAGCTCTGGACCTCTTGTGTGAAACAGGGCTGGGTGAGGATCCCCGAGGGCGAGAGTCTATGAAGAACCTTGTAAAGGGGAAGGGCACAGACCGGGGCAGATAGCATAATTATATTTTTGAGGAAACAAAGTGGCAACCAGAGGCTTGTGAGCGAATGAAGAAGAGCTCTGTTTGGCAAATTCTGGGATGTGGCATTTTTTTTTCTGCTAACAACGGCCAAAATGGAACTAGGAATTTCAGTCTCCACACAAATCCTCTAAATAATCGCAGAACATACAATCCAAGTGTAAACACGCATTTTTCATACTCTTTAAATAAATAAAACCAATCTAAGTATTAATGGATCTTTATAAAACCTCAGTGAAATACTTGTGAACTTAGGCTGTCTTTTGTAAGAACATTCACCGTGTGGCACCATAACTCTCCCCAGGAGAAACTCTAACGCCCTCTCTTACCGTCTATGCCAGCTACATTACAAAGCAGACAAACGACATAACCGTAGGAAAGAAAAACAAGGCAGACCTAGGACTCCTCCATTCCTCCTCTCAACAGGGATGATTTCAGGGATAGAGTTCTATAGAGCTTCCGACTGAAATAAAGCAAACAGGAACACCCGCGTCACAGCACTCACTTACAATGGAATGGCCCCCTTCGTCTGCACTCATACATTAAACAATTATACAGCTGATACACCCATAGAGCAATTCCACTGGTTTGTGGATTCATTTTATTATATAGAAAAGTGCCGACCTTTTCCAATAATTAATCAGCTTGGTCCAAGAATTCCCGATAGACATTAGAGCTTCTAGGAAAATGGGCAAAGAAAAACTACATCCTCTGTGCACATTATGGTCCATTTGTGAGAATCAGCCCAACAGGCAGTGCTGGGAAGGCCTGGGCAGATGGGCCCCCTCAAAGATAAGCTCAAGCTTTTCTTTTTAAAAAAATCTCTACCTTCTCTGTCAGAGAACTGATACCAAGTTATCGGTCCCAAGGCAGAAGAGTGGTAAGAGTTAAACAACCGGGCTAAGTGACTTGCCCAGGGTCACACAGCTAGGAAGTGTCTGTGCCACACTTGAACCCAGGACCTCCCATCTTTAGGTCTGGTGCTGCTCTCTCTCTCTACTGAGCCACCCAGCTGTCCCCAGCATAGGCTTTTCAACGGATTTTTTCAAAATACTAAAATCCTCCACTTGCCTGTCTGTAAATCTCATTCCATTTTCTTGCTGTGTGAGTGAACTAGACTAAGCTTCCTCCTTTTAGCTGGGGATCATTTTAAAAGGGGGGAACATTTACAAACACAAGGATGAATTCAGGCTCTCGGCAGACTTTCTGGATAAACAGTGTGCCTGACAATGCCTCACAGCAACATGCTTCCAAATAGATCCTCATGCTGATGCCTCATTCCTAACCAAAACTCAGGTTTAATTTTCCAACAAAGCAGAAGAGAAAGTGGTTTTTCACCCTGTATGGGGTCTAACAAATACTGCTGTGTTTCTTCCTCTTGTTTGATTCTACCTTTGGGTTTGGGGAAAATATAATCATGGCTCCCAATGACCTACTTGTTCTCCTCCAAGTCCTACCCCCTGTGTCCCGCCCCAGCCCCCCAAATCATCCTGTTCTTTACAGACTGGCTGCCAGTAGCTGTGGAGTGAGAACTGAATCAGCAACAGTTCTGGGGAGCTCCCAGGCCTTCATGTGATAAAGTCTGAAGTCTCCATCTCTGATCCAGTATCTTCTGGGGCCTCGTCATTTGTAACTTCAAAGGCAGCTGTTGTAAAGGTGGAAGTAGTTAAAACTTTTAAACTCCAAAAGGGTATTTTTTTTTTTCATTTAAATTTTCATGGAAACCAAATTCATTAGAAAAGAGGTTAAATTGCCAATCTTCCATTACAAGTCGAACACCAACCAGTACGTTCCTGGGTGTGTCTAGTTACACAATTACTCATATTTAACTCCCTGCATATTTTCTGATTTAATTAACTCCAGAGACTGAACTCCTATCTGTTTCAAAGTCAAATCAACCTTCATTCTCTCCTGAAAGGCAAATCCCTTCATTTTTATTTTCTATTCAAATTCAGTTTTAAAAAAAGGTAAGGCCATTTAATCAAATCAGTTCCAACTTTAAATTAACCTGGCCAAAATGAGATTCCTGTCTTGTATTAAAGGCCTGGAAGAGGAGTCATATGCCGCCCCCTTCTGTTCTTCTTCTCCATGGTCTGAGAGCAGGCAGCACTTCCCTGCTTTGCTAGTCTCCAACATCTCCGTCTCTATCCCCGATGAGCCACAGAAAATGAAAGCTCAAGGCCAACAAGGCCGTGCCCAGCAGATCGCCTAAAGCCGTGAGGTATGGGATGGAGAAGCTGTCAGGATCCTTTCCTTTTCTCCAGAAGTGATGGACCATCCAGTCGGCGATCCACAGCAAGGTGAATACCTAGAATGAGAAACCAAAGCGCATTGCTAGCGGGTCACACCATTCCTGGCCCATTCAAAGTCTGCAAAGACGCTCAAGAGAAGGGACAAGAGAGAAGTGCCGAGGAGGGCTGCCCAGGGAAGTGTGCTGACACTGGCGGGAGGAGGGAGACGGGCTTCTTGCACTCGCTCCCAGATCCGGTAACTCAATTCAGTACAGGAAGATTGCCCTGAGTGCCGCAGGCAGGCCCTTCTCGCTATTAAGGACAGGATGGATGACTGACAGTCTCAGGAGGTAAAGTGGACACTTTAGAAGGTCCTTCAAAGGTCTCCTCTCATTTCTGCCCAACCTCCCCCAACAACCCCAGGAGGTAGGATGGGCAGGCCGAGCGGGCCTAGCCCCATTTTCAGCCAAAGCAAGCCAAGAGTTCTGCCCAAGCCCATAAAGAGTTCCAGGCAGTTCCCAGCCCTTTGTCCTTTGTCCAGCCTTGGGAGGGCTTCAAGTCTCAGAGTCCAGAGGGCACATTCAATCTGCCTGTGAGCCCCCCCAACCCCATTACCCAAGAGAGGACGAGAGCAGAGGAAGAGGGGCTCACTTTGGGACTGGACACTGGGAAAAGGGAACGGAGCAGCCTGTGCTGGGGGTGGCACGTGTGCCCATACTTCGCCAGTGCTGACCTAGGCTGCCTCGTTCCCTGTGGGTGCCTGTGTGCGCTTCAGTTAGGGAGATTTTCCAAGGCCATGAGGCTCTCAAAGCACCAGTGATAATAAAAGGACCTCTGTAAGTAAAGCAGTGGCTGCGTGGACGCGCTCCTCCAGCCTACAGACATACAAACACCCTGCTCTATCCCCAGTCAGACCCAGAGAAGCTTTGTGCTTCTCCCATGTCCCCAGCCCGGAGCCGGCCCTGCTGCTCCCTGACACTCCCTCTTCTATCAGGAGCTGTCCTGCATCAGCCTTTGGCTCACCGTGTGCGGGGCTGCTCCAAGCACAAACCTTTTGCCCCTTGTCTGACAGCTGATGTCTGGGGGCAACGGAGGCGTCCCACTGGGCCCAAGCCCGCCGTCTGCTCCAACCCTCCCATCCCAGAGACCCGCACAGCTGCGCTCCCAATACGCACTACAGGAAAGCGGCGGCAGCGCCTAGGTGGGCCTACTTACTGCCTGGGGAAGGGGGAGGGAGGAGGGGGGCAATCTGAATTCCCAAAAGTCAGAAAACAATCTTCCAAAATCACTTCTCCGGGTAGCCCAGCCCCGTCCTCCCAGGTGCCCCCACAGCCCGGCTCCCCCAGGGGCTGCGCAGAGGCTGTCTGTCACTGACTGGCCCACATTACAGTTCTGCAGCTTCACCCCCACCCTCCAGTTACACAGTCTGATCCTTCTTCCTCCCACCTTCACTCTGGGGCACGTGAGACCATCTAGCAAGAGCTACTCTGGGAAAGAAGAGGGACAGGGATGAAAGCCGGAGAATTCTCCCAACAGCCTTTGCTCTTCAGCACTTGCCCATGACTTACACAAGCATCTCCTCTCCCCTTTAGAGCAGAAGTTCCTAGAGGGAAGGCCCATCTCTGTGTCTCTCCTGGGATCTTAGACCAGACCGGTGAGATCCCTGGAACAGGGAATTCGCAATGAACAAACTCTCTGCCGATGCCACTGAAAGAGTCCTAAACAACTGCCTGGACACGGAGGGCCTGCTGCCCGCACCATCTGCTTCTCTAAGCAGTGGCCTTTCTTAGATGCTGGTGGCACTGGCTGCATTCACGCCCTTCCACAGTCACCAATCCCATCCGGTGCTTCTTGTACTCTCTCCCGTGTCCTCTCAGATCCCATAATCCCACTCTTCCCAAGGCCAGTCTGGATCCTGGCATAATCTCACAAATGTCTTGTGCCTCTGGTTCTCCGCTTTCCAATCCATGTGCAAAAGGCTGCCTGATCAGCCATCTAAAATCACCGCTTTGACCTCATCACTCCTGTGGTTAAAACCGAAAATGAGTCTGGGAGACCCTAGAACAGTGATGGCGAACCTATGGCATGGGAGCCAAAGGCAGCACACAGAGCGCTCCCTGTGGGCACATGGCCCCCTCTTCCTCTCTAGGTCTGGGCAGCTCACTTCACCCCCATGGCCTAGCCCTGACTGCTCTTCTGCCTTGGAATTAATACACAGCATTGATTCTAAAATGGAAGGTGAGGGTTTAAAGAAAAAAAATAAAGTATATGAATAGTAAGAAGTAGTATAAGTCAGTTACAACTCTTAAGGCTTACAACAATAAATCTGTCCCTCAAATATGTCTCTTAAGATAACTAAATAAAACAAAAATTAAATATTGTGTTGGAAGGAGCCCTGGACAAGGAGACAGAAAAACAGGAAAAGCTGATCTTGCCACAATGACCAAGCAGCCCCGGGGCACTGGGGAATTCATGTCTCCTCTGCGGATCTTGGTTTCTTCCTCTGTAAAAACAGGAGATTCCTGATGAGAGGTTGGAGTAGAGGCCCTTTGGAGCCCCTATTCCAGACCTGAAATTCTGTGGAATTTGTACTGAAAAAAAGCACATCTCAAATCAAACCAAGATTGGATTGCAATTTTTTAAAGTTAATAAATATTCCCTGTTTTTCTTTATGAAATATGCATAACTTCTTTAAGTAAATACATCTTCTGAAAAGGCAAGTCTGTAGTCTCGGCTAATTATACGTGTTCTAGGTATGTTGCTTGGAATTCAAGCAAATAATACGGTAAATGAGAAGGTGTTTGCTTTGGATGATAGAGATTCAGCAGCGGCAGCTTCTTCCATGAATTAACACAGACCAGCACTTCTATGCAGGAACATTCCTTTAAAGGATTCCAAGGCTCATACCCGGACAAACAACCATATGGACCTGGTAGTAGGGAAGGTGACTTTTGGAGATCGTGGCTCATAAATACTGTACAGAAAGACGTTTGAACTCAGAAATTCGTGTTTTCCTGCTTACTAAGTATAAAAATACCTTAGCCCCAACTCCCACAACAACCATCACCAAACCAAAGAACCAAACACCCCTGGCGTGATTTCCCTCTGATACAAGCGGGAGTCGTGAACAACTCCCATCTCCAAATATGCTAGGGAGAACCTCAGCCCCTCACCGCCAAGCGGGCGACCCACTCATCCTTAGATATATATAGCAGACACTTTCACAAATAATAACTGGGGTAAGTCACTTGAAACAAGGAAGGAATAAGTATATCCTCCGTCTAAATTGAAGGGTTCTTAAACACTGCATCCCAGCACCTGGCAACTGCTTATTCTTTTGGTCAGAGCGATGCCTAGAGTGTGGCAAATCAAAGATGCGGGAGGGAGCCTTACTTAGGGACACGGGCATTGCAAAGACAGAGGCGGCCTTACCCAGCTGCTGGTTTAAAGAAAGAGCTCGCGGATGGACGGAGACAATCACCCAATAAATGTCTACAGGCTTCCCTTCAGTAACTGCCTGCCCGATGAAGATCACCCTTGATACTCTTAAGCTGTAGGTGGACCTGCCTTGGCTCTGCCTACCTGCTGAAGAACCCTATTTCTGGTCCTTTTTGTACAGCCTGGCTCCCTCTAGGGCCAGGGTTATACTACAAGAAGCATCCATCTGACCGGCAGACTTTTCCCTCCCCACTTCTGTCTGCTTCCATTCCCAGGCTACCTCTTCCAAGAAGGCTTTCTGGACAGTGCCAGGCAACCCCTCCCCCAAGTGCTTTGGATTTATTTCCTGTATATTTATTGACTCCTTTGTGTTCGGAGAGTCCCCTCTGCACTCCAGCAAAATAGTGACTGGGGCTGCAGACAGCACGAGGAGGCCTAGGCAAACACAGTTGAGTGTCTTGCCCAGGGTTGCACAGCTAGGAAGTACCTGAACCCAGGTCCGCCAGCCCTGGCGCTCTATCCACTGTGCCACCTCGCTGCCCCAGCAGGTAACTTTCAAAGCAGTTGTCTCTGTGATTCTTTTTAGACATCCTTCTGTTCTCTTCCATGCATTAAAAATGATTCCATGGCTCTATTTCCTTCCTTCCTTCCTTCTTTTATTCCTCCTCCTCCTCCTTCCTTCTCTCCCACTCTCTCTTCCTTCACCTCTCCTCTCTTCCTCTCTTTCTCTTTCTTCTTTCTTTCCTTATTTTCCATGTTAAAATTAATACTGTGTGTTGATTCTAAGGCAGAAGAGCAGTAAGAGCTAGGTAATGAGAGTTAAGTGACTTGTCCAGGCTCACATAACTAGGAAGTGTCTAAGGTCAAATTTGAACCCGAGACCTCCCATCTCTAGACCTGGCTCTCTATCCACTGAGCCACCTGACTGCCCCTCCTTTAATATCTATTGAAGAATGGCCCCCAAGTGCTCTTTTCAAACCCCATGAAGTTATCATACCCCAAAGAATAAACTTCTCAAAGAGAATATAGAGATATTGGGCACTTCTAGGAAAATAGAAATGAAGTCTGCTGAAAAAATCTTTTAAAGTGACAGAATAAGCTCTAGAAGCAAAATGAGCATAAAATTTCCATATTTACACCCAAAATTCAGTGGCACTTTTTATGGTATTAGAAAAACAAATGGGAACAAAGCAGATCCCCACTGATTGAGGAATGACAAACGTTAGAGAGAAGAATGTAATGGGATATGTTACTATGGCTTAAAAAGGACATGATGAATTCAAAGTAGAATCAGAAGGCACTTATAAACTTATATAAAGTACAGAAAGCAGAACCAGGGAAATATATGCCATCACAACCACCATGTAAATGGAAAAAACAACAAAAAGAGAGAACCCAAATTGTAATGAAAATGTTTGCGCATTGCCCTTGAGAAGAGGCACACCTGTCTCTCCCTTTTTTACAGAGGTGAATGGACTCTGGAACACACAAAATGCTGATAAATTTTCCTGAATGGCCTTTCCCACTTTCTTTAATTCTTCACTATAAAGGATGGGTTGGGGGGGGCAAGTTCTGGGGAGGATATAATTGGAAACAAAGGTGATGTGAAAACAAAAATGTTTAGAGGAAGGACCAGAAGCATCGCTCTGAATTCTTGCCTGGCACAGGAATGTTAAATCACAACTGGGTAAAGATAAATCAATACATCTTAAAGATGAAAATGCCTTTTTTAAAACTGTGCGACCTTGGGCCAGTTAACTTAACTTCACGGTATGTGTGAATTACTCAGGACAAGTAGTAGTTTGGATACGGTGTCATTTGGTGGCAGCAAACTGTCATCATGTGTGAGCTTCTTCAGACATGAGGCTGACTCGGAATGTCTGACCAGATCGTGCTGGTTTCTCCATCCACGCTCTACTTTGTAGTGGTTTTTGTGTTCCTATTTTTGTGCTTTGAAAAAGTGGATCAACGATCTCAAGGAAACGTGCAAAAGTTGTAGCTCTTTACAAATAAACTTTAATGATGGTCAGAGATATTGCAGTGGCTGCTGGCATGGGGAAGTCGTGTTTCCGGCATCAGTCAAGTCAACAGTGAAACAAGATCGGCCACAATGAAGCAGAAAGCAGACCTTCAGAGGGACCTGGATGCTGGAAGAATGGCTATTAATTCCTCTACCCCCCAGGAGGGCTAGAAGTCTAGTAAAAACAGAAATCTGCTAACCATTGTTATGAAAAATATGCCTGGAACAGCTAGGAGACGCGCCCTGGCTATGTGACCCTGGAAAGCCACTTCACCTCCTTTACCTAGCCCTTTCCCTTCTGTCTCAGAGTTGTTCCTAAGCCAGAAAATAAGGGTTAAAAAAAAAAAAGAAAAATGTGCTTGTTATGGCTACAATAGTTCAAAGACCAGAATGCGAAAGATTAGATAAAGGACATTTTGACTGATGAAATTCATTGTTTTCATTCAAAATTAAACAAAAACCACTGCCTGGAATCTAAGTGAGTCTGTAACTTTGAAGCTTCTTCATCAGACTGCAAAGCAGCCATGCAAAAAAAGTTGGGGGGATTTTTGCCTTCTAATGAGTCTTACCCCAATTGATGGAATGATAAGTTCTGATAAAAAGAACTAAAGCTGAGTCATTCAGGAATTACAGAATTCAAGTGGAGAAAAGAAGACCATGACATGAGCCTGCACTATGCCCCAGGTCAGCAAAGAGTAGGAAATATGTGCTTCAGTGACCTGGGAAGCAGTCTGATCAAATGTGGAGGAAAACATAGATCTGTAAATTAGGTCGGACTTGAAGAAATGGACTTCCTTCATCTCTGATATGATAAAAGGGTGGTCTATGCTGGACAATTAACGAATGTGTCAGAATCTTTTGCTCCAAATGTCAAATCATGCAAAACAAGTGACAAGCCAAATGAGGGCATATTGCAGGCTATCAGGGATCAGACTTGGGTGTTACTAAATAGAGTAATTTTACCTTTTCCCAAGTATATTTCGCAGCACTCTAAGTTGCAGAACAGGTGTCGGTCAGTAGTTATACAAATAGCATCATCATTCCAAGGAAGGACAAACAACTCAACCAGTAACAAAGCAAATCAAATATTTTTAAAAAGAAGCAAAGGGATAGGCGCAATGGACAGAGTCAGGACAGACTCTTCCCATCTGGGTGACCCTGGGCAAGTCACTTGACCCCATGGCCTAGCCCTCACCACTCTTCTGCCTTGAAACCAATGCACAGTATTGAGTCTAAGACAGAAGGTAAGGGTTAAAAAAATAAAGAGGCCAAATCTGACACAAATCCTTAGCTGTTCACTAGACACAACCAAATGAATGAACAACAGAGAAGCAAAGAAAATGCTTTCACGGCTCCTTTTTCAAGGGAAGGAGCTAAGGGTATGGATCAAGGGGGCATCAAAGAAGAGACTCAGAACACAGGTCTCCTCTGGATTTTAATGATGTCAGGTCACCGACTTGATAAACAACTGAGCACATCTGGAGACCCGCAGCCAGCAGGCTTGATTGATTTATCCAGGAAAAGGTCATTTGGAATTATCTGATTAATGGCTTGAAGGCACAGGCAATAACAGAATCTGCCCAGACTGGAAGAAGCCTTTGGATACAGCATTCCACAGCTCTAAACCCGGGCCTGCAGTCTTGAGACTCCAAACCCAGTAATCTTTCTACTAAATCAGAGGCAAGAAACCCAATAACCCAATCCATACAACTAACATTGCTACAGGTCATTAGAGTTTTCTTCTCTGTCTCTGTTTCTCCCTCCTCTTTGTTTTAAACCCTTCTTTTCTTAGAGCCAATACTAAGTTATCAATTCCAAGGCAGAAAGTGGTATAGCCTAGGCAATGGGGGTTAAGTGACTTGCCCAGGGTCACACAGCTAGGAAGTGTCTGAAGTCAGATTTTTAACCTAGGACCTCCCATCTCCAGACCTGGCTCTCTATCTACTGTGCAAGCTAACTGTCTCCAATTGTAGTTCTGGAAACTGCAAATCCAGCACTGTGATCCCTTTTTTCACAGTCCTTTACTATCCACAACGGCCCCGTGAAGGGGGCATGACAAGGGATTATGAAGGTGCACACTGGTGAAGTGCAGAAATCTTCCTCCCTGGCCCTTCTGCCCATTGGGGCGGAAGCCAGCCTCCTGGCTCATTCTTCTCCCCCAAGTAGGTGACAGAAGTCCAAACATCTGAATAGAGCCGTCACTCCCCCTTGTCCAGGAAGAAAAACCCAGTCCCTTAAGCACTCTTTATCAGGCTGTCTGAAACTCTTCCCATCCCGATGGCCATCCTCTGTCCTGACTCAGCTTGTCCAAGTCTCGTAAAATGGGCTGCTGCTGAGCAGGCATGAGACACTTCTAATCTCGCACACGGACGGGGCAGGAACCCATGGAGAAAGCAGAGCTGTCCAAAGGCAGTTCAGCATGTCGGGGCTTTTGAGCCAGACCCAGGCAAAAACTTTCCCTGGAGGCCAGGCGAGGCCTGAAAGAGCAGCGCTGATCAGAGCTCCTCATCACCAGGGAGTGACCGCCGTCACAGACATCAAGGCCCACTCTGGAGAGGAACCAGTATGTTACAGGCCACAAGTCATTGTGAATGGGGCAGAAACAGAGGCCAGGAGGGAGAGCCCTCTCCTCGTCCCCCAGAGGAGGGCTGCTTCACTGAATGCACCAAAAAGCCTTCCAAGGAAGCCTGGAGCCTGCCCCAAATCCCCAGGCCCCCACGACAGGAGAGCTGCCACCCAGGCACTGACTTAGCACTCCTAAGGAGTCTTCTCTGGCCAGCCTCTGCCCAGCAGCCTGCAGACACTGCCATAAGGGCCTGGAGGGAAACCCTGTGGAACACAGAGGACCTTGGGGGAACTGGCCCTGGAAGCTGGCTCCCAGGTAGGATGAGGATAGGAGGTGCTACTGGTCATGTGGCAGAAAGAATCCTCTGACCTCAGACTCTTCCTAGCTAAGTGACCCTGGGCAAGCCACTTAACCCCGATTGCCCAGCCCTAACCATTCTTCCAGCTTGGAACTGATACTCAGTATTGACTTTAAGGCAGAAGGAAAGGATTTAAGAAAACACACAATTGCAGTATATTCACCAATGCTGACAAAAATAGTCTTTAGCTCAGACATCATTGGAGATACAAAGCTACTTTTGGTTTTAACAAAAGAACATATGTTTAAAACTGCAGAGCAATGTTAAGCAATTTTTTTATAAGTTCTAGAATGTTCAAAACATCAGATTCTTCAGGCTGATGAAAGTTGGTAGTGTTGGGGACATAAACAATCATTTTTACTGTGGCAAACACTGCCGGTTGATGGCTTCTAGAGTTTCCCATTAAATGCTTATTCCCAGAAATCTTACCCCATCTGTCCTATAAGATTTGACTGGGTGATATGAAAAGTCTTTGGAGTCATCTTTGCTATCTCAGCAGGATTCCGAACACAGAGAAGCTTTCAAATGCCCAAAGCAGGATGCTGGAAAAAAGGACGGCTCAGTTTCTCAAGCCTTGCCTTGGTTTTGGTCAGGCTTGACAAGGCTGAAAATAAGGCCTTTTCTCAATGCCTTGCTGCACAGAGTTACAGACATGCCATTTCTCAAATGGGGCAGACAGTCATTTCATCTTCTGGGTACCGCTGGCCTACAGCCCAATGCTCTCTCTTTGGAGTATAAATCATAAATATGGAATTGGGGAAATGCCTCCATTCCCAAACTCCACAGCCCAAGGAGTAACTGCATAATGACGCTATTCAAAGCACCTAATCATATCATGAAAATGTACTAAATGACAGGAGGGACACCTTACAAAGTCATCTACCCATCCGCTGTTTTCAGGCAAATAGTGCGCTCAGTCCCTGAGGTGTTCACGTCATTATTTTTATACTCTGAACAAATTCTAAGAACTGCATTTTCTCCCTCCAGCTTTCCTTCCCCGAGTCCTTCCTCCCTCTCGATCCCATTTCCTCCTCCAACCCACCCCCCAAAGGACAAGCCTGAAACCATTCCAGAGAACCAGGGAATAGAGAAAGTTCAATGAACCCTGCCTCCCCGCCAGGGCCGCCATGTTTAGGAATGGCCAGGCCTTCCTTTTTTCTTCTTTTGGAAGTTTAGAGCCTGGGCATTAATGAGCAAAGTGGGGCCACCTCCCTGTGTCTGACTGCTCTGGGGCCTAAGCTGTGCCCCCCATGGCTGGTGAGGCCTCGGCACCTCCTCCAGGCTCTTCCATGAGGCAGGCCCTCCATGCAACTGAACCAACATTGAGTGCATCTACTTGTTCCAGGCAAAGAGCTAGGTACTGGGGGTACAGAGGAGGAAACCCACGCGGTCCCTGCCCTTACAAGTCTCTCATCTAGCGCGGAGTCCAGCGTTTCCTTAATAAGTGTTTGCTGTTCAGTTGGAAGGGTGACCCCAGCACCCTCCTTCCCCTGGAGGCAGGCGGCCCGTACCAGGAGCCATACTCTGACTGGAGTGTCCCATTCAGAAAGGACCGCTGCCCCAGGAGCTCTGTGCAGGGATCGGGAGCTCTCCCTGAGAGCCTGTGGGTCGGGGCGCGGGGCTTCCCCAGACCCTCTGTTCTAGCCACAGCCACTCGTGGACACCATTTAGACCTGGGCCCAGAGCAGACAAAGGGAGTGGGGTTAGAAGAGGCCCAGGCCAACAACCCCAGGACCCTGTGCTCAGTCGGAAGGACACAAGCACAGGACAGCCTCCAGGGAGGTGAGGAAGCTGCAGCTCTCTGTGATAGCTCCCCCACTCCCACCTCCTGCCCTAGCCAAGGCCAGCCTAAGAGGACTCTGTTTTCTTATCCCTTGATGACGCAGAAGGAACAGAATGGAGGCTGTTTAGTCTTCAAGTACTGCCACAACAGCCCTCATAGGAGAGGTGCACTGGGCCTCATTGTGCCTGACGCCAAAGGCAGGAGGAGGAACATGACCCGAGGCTGCCCTAGGCCTCCATGAGGAGGCATTTTCTGATGGTCAGCACTGTCTTTGAGAGGCACGGCCCAGGGGCCTCAGGGCTGAGAAGCTTCCAGGAAGAGCGCCAGACTCCCCCTGGCTGCTGCGTGTAGGGGCAGCCTAGAAGGCTTGTGAGGTCCCCTCTCCCTCCAAGATTGGGGTGAAAGTCACTAGAAAGAGCCCCTGCCTGCCCCATCAGGCTGCTCTGCCGCAAGGCTCACATGAGAACCCACATCCTCTCTGTAAAGCCCCTTATAAATCCAAGATGCACTCTAAAAGTTCGCTGTCTTGATGATGATGACCTTTGCTAAGGGGCAGGGGCGGGACACTGATGGAATGGGTCACATGCCCCCCAACTGCTCAAGAACATGGGCCTGTCTGGTGATGTCAAACCCCTCCCTGCCTCCCTCTACCCACTCTATTCATCATCCCCCCATAACCCTCCTGTTCCCCCCCAAAACACTGGCTAGGACTCCCATCTGAGCCATGACTCAACACCACTGCCATGATTTGTTTCTCCAGATAGCCGTTCTCAAACGGAAGTCCAGGAAGCTCTGGGGCTCCCTAAGACCCTTTTAGAATGTCCCCAAGATCAAAACTACTTTGGAGGACTTCAGGGTAAACATGGCGGCAGTCTAGACACAAGACTCTTCCTCTCCTCAGCACCCACCAATATAGACTACCTCAAAAGACCAAAAAAACAAATTCATAAGAACGAAGGAACTCTACAGTAGGGTGCAGCATTGAAGGTACGTGGGATTTGGGCATTTCCACACCCTAAGAGGGTGAAAAAGTTCCCATAAAAACTCAAGCTGCTCTACCCTCCCCCATCCCACCTATGGAGGCAGAGGCAGAGCCAGCATGTGCCAGAATCAGCAAGTGAGTGAGGGGCACCTCTAGAGTGAGTAAGGGGCACCTCTAGGTCCTTGGGAACTGACAAGACCACCAAAGACCTACCCCAGAGAGCAGCTAAACCTGAAACCCCAGCAGGTTGAAGAGCGCAGACCGTGGGAGCTAGTGGGAAAATAGCACAGAGAAGGGCAGCAAACAGCAGAAACTGCAGAACCTCGTGCAAAATCCTTGCTCCTTAACTCCATACACAGAGAGACTGTCCAAGTCACTCAGATTTCTGACTAAAAATGGAAGGAAAAACCTCCACAGTGATGGCAGTATGATCAACACCTGACACCCTACAACAAGATAAATTCAGAATGGGTGAAAGACTTGAACATAAAGAAGGAAGCTATAAGTAAATTATGTGTACACAGACTAGTATACATGTCAGACCTTTGGGAAAGGAACAATTTTAAAACCACACAAGACTTAGAAAAAGTCATAAAATGTAAAATAAATAATTTTGATTACATCAAATTAAAAAGTTTTTGTACAAACAAAACCAATGTAACCAAAATTAGAAGGGAAGCAACAAATTGGGAAACAATCTTCATAGCCAAAACCTCTGACAAAGGTCTAATTACTCAAATTTATAAAGAGCTAAATCAATTGTACAAAAAATTAAGCCATTGTCTTATAATCAGAGAGATGCAAATCAAAACAACTCTGAGGTATCACCTCACACCTAGCAGATTGGCTAACATGACAGCTATGCAAAGTAATGAATGCTGGAGGGGATGTGGCAAAGTGGGGACACTAATTCATTGCTGGTGGAGTTGTGAATTGATCCAACCATTCTGGAGGGCGATAAACGGCTGTCTGCCCTTTGATCCAGCCATAGCACTGCTGGGTTTGTACCCCAAAGAGATAATGGACAAAAAGACTTGTACAAGAATATTCATAGCTGCGCTCTTTGTGGTGGCCAAAAACTGGAAAACGAGGGGATGCCCATCAATTGGGGAATGGCTGAACAAATTGTGGCATCTGTTGGTGATGGAATACTATTGTGCAAAAAGGAATAATAAAGTGGAGGAATTCCATGGAGACTGGAACAACCTCCAGGAAGTGATGCAGAGTGAAAGGCGCAGAACCAGGAGAACATTGTACACAGAGCCTGATACACTGTGGCACAACTGAATGTAATGGACTTCTCCATTAGTGGCAATGCTGTGATCCTGAACAACTTGGAGGGATCTACAAGAAAGAACACTATCCACATCCAGAGGAAGAACTGTGGGAGCAGAAACACAGAAGAAAAACAACTGCTTGATTACAGGGGTCGAGGGGGGATATGACTGGGGATATAGACTCTAAATGAACATCCTAGTGCAAGTACCAACAATATGAAAATGGATTCTGATCAAAGACACATGTAATACCCAGTGGAACTGCACTTTGGCTATGGTAAGGGCAGGTGGAGAAGGGGGAGGAATAGACTATGATTTTTGTAACCAAGGAATAGTGTTTGAAATTAACCAAATGAAATTAAAAAAAATAAATTTAAAAAAAGAAGGGAAAAAAACTACTTTGGAAACAACGCTAAGACCTTTGGATTTCTAATATGGTAAAATCTGTTGGATGTGAGCCACTGAAGCAAAGGGTCTTGGGGGGTGGGGGTGGGGGTAGTTTTGATACCCTAAAGAGAAGCAAGAGTCCTCCCAGGGGCTCCCGCTAATATCCCCTGGGGGTCAGACTGATTTGGGGGCATGGGCTTCCCCTAGACACCCCAGAACCCCAAAGGAGTTCCAGGTGAGAGAGTCCATAAGTCTTCTGGCATTCCTGCAAGTGCTGGCTAAAGGAAGCTGATGCAGAGGCAGAAGCCCAATGCTAAGAAGGGTTTGTGCGAGAGGCGCTCCCTCTGGCTCTCCCTTCGCTTTTGATGAGCATAGATAAGCACCCCTTTGGTGTCTCAGCTATTTGATCACCCCCTGAACTGGTCAGGTCACCCCTTCTGGCCTGGCCTTGGTCTCACCACTCGTCAGCCCACCAAGTATCCTCAAACCATCTCCTCTGGGAGGTGGCAGTATTCTACCCCTCCTGCCTCCTGGCCACTCAGTGCAATCTTTGGACTTGCATTCAACTTCATCAGAGTTTCTGTTTTTAAGCTAAGTATCGGCCTGTCCTTGATGAAGGGGGTGTCCCTTCCAGCCCAGGTTTCCTCTCCCACCCTCCCATAAGGCTGTTCCCAAGTGGGGCAGGCAGCCATAAAAGAGCTGTGACAAGTGCACAGAGAGAGGCAGGAAAGGTGGCCTGGTGACCTTTAGAGGGTGGCTTGAGGGACTCTAACAAGTCTCTATTCTCAGAAATAACAACTTAAAAAGATTTTAATCTTAGATTCACACCAAGTTAATCTTGCTTGATTCTGCACTTCTTTCCTGGGAGTTTTTCCTTCCTGGTGCTGTTCTTAGCCCCGCAAAGGCAGGGATGGTCGGTTCTGCTTCCTTTCTATCTCCAAGGATGAGGAAGGAGCGCAGGACAAGACACACGGGAGCTTGTGTTTGATATATATATCTAGTGACTCAATTTTGAAAATGTCTCATCCTGCCTTCATGAGATCATTGCTTGTCCACCATACAGAATTACTCTGTATTTTAAATATGAAAACATACACATAAGGTTGAGGGGCAGCTAGGTAGCACAGTGGATAGATTGCCACACTGGGAGTCGGGGGACCTGGGTTCAAACTGGACCTTAGGCATTTCCTAGTTGCGTGACCCTGGGTAAGTCACTTAACCCCATTGTCTGGTTCTTACCACTCTTCTGGTTTGGAACAGATACTTAGTATTGACTATAAGATGGAAGATAAGGGTTAAAAAAAAAAAGTTCACTGGGGAAGGGGCAGCTAGGGAGCACTGTGGATAAAGTACCAGACTTGGCATTAAGAGAACTTGGGTTCAAATCTAGCCTCAGACACTTCTTAGTTGTGTGACCCTGGGCAAATCCCCAATTGTCTAGCCCTTGCCACAATTCTGTCTTAGAATTGGTACTACAAGAGTAAGGGTTTGTTTTTTTTTTTTTTTAAAGGCATATGGTCACAGGAAAGATTTTTATAATGGATTTTTCATAATACTTTGTTCAGCCAGGATCCTTAAATGGTTTAAAAACCTAATATTATGTATAAAATAGTTTCTACTTAAAACAGGGAATTAAACATTTCATTTAGAAATGATCTGAATTGACGGGGACACAATTATATTAATAGACACTGTGGGAATTCTGAAGACTTTGAGGCTAGAATAGACTCCATTTTTCACTTCTCCTGAGATGTTATGTTAAGAGAGAATATTAATGTTTCCTATGTAGCCAAAATAAAAAAAGAAAATAGGAGTAAAATCTAGTTTTTTCATAAAATGGATATGATTAATAAAGGGATTTGCATATTATTAGACTTCTTCACCCTTAAGAATTTTCAGAAGTGATTATTAATTTTAGGCATTATTTTGTCCAGGTAATAGCTACTTTGCACCTGATTTAACCTACAGCAACTTTTTGTTGAATTTATTGTTTATATTGTTTATAACAGAGGTCTCTCTCATAGAAAAAAAATATGAAGGTTTGTAGCTCAACAAATAAACAACTAGAGGCTTTGTAATTTAACAGGGAAAATGAACCATGTGGTCTACTGATCTTTTGTTGCTCAAGAGATTGCCATTTGGCTTGTTTGATGGATAACTAGAAAAGGAGCAATTATCTTTGTAGTTAGTGAGACTTACTATACTGGCAATGGAAGAAGTCCTTGAAAAAGACCTTAGGGAGGAGGGCAAACAAATGGATATGAGCCAAAAAAAGGAAAAAAAAGAAAATTATAAGCTTCCCTTCCATATACATCTACGAAGGAAGGCCAATGAGGTGTGACACAGTTTGGAATTTCAGACTGCTTTCAATGCAATAAATTAACTGGTTTTGAGGGGATAATGAAAGATTAGAAAATGCAAAAATCTAGAGTCTTGAGAAAGTGTGCTATACTGCTCACAAAGAAAGAAAATGTTCCTGTGCAAATGAGTAGGCAGAAAAAAGGAAAAGTCCAACCAGAATAGAATCCTGGAATCACAAGTTTGGAACGAAACTTCAGAGGTCATTTGGAACCAGGTTCTAACTGAAGTCTGAATCCTCTCCACAATAGCTCTTATGAGAGGTCCTGCAGGTTCCGCCTTTTAATGCTTTTAGTGATGGAGAACTCACAACTGTGCATTATTTGAAGCAACTCTGCCCTTTGTGTTTGCCCATTAGTAGCTCAACTGGGAAAAGCATAAGACCACAGGACCAAAGCTGTGGGTTCCATAAGCTGTAGAAGTTAATTACTTTCATATAAAAGAAATTCTATTCCAGTACAAGATTATGGTTTTAAATGCAGTGAACTGTGTCACAAATGCATATTGATAAGAAGGTAATGGTTGAGAACACACTTCTGCAAATCTCTTTCCCATCATCCTATTAGAATAATCACTTGAAAGGCAGATTCTAAGAGTGAGGCACAGATGTCTAGACATCAGTCAAGCTATGCCTTTACCCTTCAAAGAGTCTCACTGCCTTATGGGCGGTTGGCCACCACAAGGAAACCTGCAGAAGTACAGGCACTACAGTATCAGAGAATTTGGCATGATTCATTTTGTCCAGGAGGGTCTTCACCAATGAAATAGACAATAATGATGCTCTCCTTGATACAGGAGATAACACTCCTTACTCACCACCAGGAGGGTTTATGCTTTGAGGAGCTTTTCTGGTAGAAGGTATTTATTTACCCTAGTTCATCCATCTGTCTTTAGCTGATGGCATGTGGTTTCAGGACAACTGAAAGAACTGGAGGTGCCTAAACTACACATGCAGGGAACAAGGTAGGCAAACTAATTTCTACAGGTACCAAATATTGGAATTTGGCCTCCCTAATACCTTGAGTTATTTGCTTCATTGAGCTGGACTATTTTGGTAGAGGGTCCTTCGGTCTCCAGATTTAAGCTTCAGAAAGGGGACTCAGAGTTAAGAAAGTTGGAGTCTGAAGCATTAAACAAGAATTGCCACTTCTCAACAGCTTTGGATAACTCCAGATTGCTCAGTGCTAAGGCAGTCCCAATATGCCACAAAATGCACCCAGATCCAGCCTTGTGATCACCTTGGTGGGCTGATTTGAAACTGAGGCTTGGGATGTAAATGTTATTTCTTTATATCGAAGTCATCTAGGTCCAGAGGTTTCCAAAACACTCAAGAGAGTAGGGTGCTTTTGAAGACTTTCCTGGAGGTCCAGCGTGATTTCAAAGTTTTGGGAGATAGGGGAAGAGGAAGGGTCAGAGGGACATCTCTGAGATGTCTGGAGCTTAGAGTCACCTTTTAGATTTTCATCCACAGATAGAGTGAAATTAGGGAGAGAAGGCAAGTCAAAGTCTTAGGAAAAAATATCTTTATTCAGCCACTGGGCAACTGTCCTTAGCAACTCTCCTTTCAATCAGACATTTGTTTGGCTGACTTGAACTCAATGAAGCAAACACTTCATTAATTTTTTTTTTAAGCAAACACTTTAGAAAAAAATGGGACTAAAAAAATAGGACCAAAAGAGATGAAAATTCTAAGCATTTAATAAAACATTGAGTGTCTCCCATGTGCTAGCACTCCACTAGATACTGTAAGGGACACCAAAGAACAAGTTTCTTGCATTGAAAAGTTTATGTCTAGTTGGGGAGACAAATGGAAGAAACATCAAATTATTAAACTGGGGGACTTACTAAAAAGAGATAAGAGTGTCAGTGAGAACTGGAAGTTGGATATTATTTAATAGAAGAAAGTAACCAACAGGACACAGATGAGTAGAAAGTGACTAATCAGCCAGAAAAGTTATTTATGCCATGTGTCAAAGAGACACTTTCAGAGTGATAGGGAGAAGCATGGAGAAAGGGCATGTGGCCTACTCAACTGTACCCTTCTCAAACCTTCTTCAGGTATGCATTTGATGCACGTGTAAATCTTTCCCATACAAATTTAACTAGAAATGGTAAAGTAAACATCTGGGCCAGTAATTATTAATATTCTTTTGGGTTTTCTTTTCTATAACAGATTTTTTCCCCCAAAACTTTTGGAATTTTCCTACCTTTCTGAAACCTTAAAATTTGATTTCCATGCCTTCAAAACTGGGTCATCTCTAACATGGATGTCCTTTGTATAAGCTTGGTCTAGTTCAGTTGTTATTCACATTTTTGTTCTCTTTAGTATCATTTCTACTTCTGCATGTGGCACAAAGGGACTGTGATTGTACAGTCCAAATGTGGTGACATCACTCATGCTAATGGGGAAAAATGTGTTATCAATATGTATTCAGATGTTTTTCCTTTTCTCTTCTCTCTGTTCTCCTACTTTCATCCTTAAATGTCCTTGGGCTGACCTTTTCATTTCCAAACCTTTTAAAAAAATGTGCTTTTCTCTGTTATAGGAGTCAAGACTGTTCAGGATCTTCCATCACACAACTCCATTAAGATTTTCTAAATGAGTTTTAATCTATGTTGTCATTAGTTCTCTCATCAATCTGCTCAACAACATCAAGAATTAGCTAGCTGAGGCGGCTTCTAGGCTCCTTCCTTCTTTATGTTGTGGTGACTGACTTACATTGGGTAATTTTTGGAAATAATAATAATAATGTGCTGTTTTTAAAGGATTTTTCTGGCATCAATAAATTGTTTCCAGTTTGGGGCTGCCTCAAATGCATACCATATATTCTCATTTGGATTCTTTCTTCTAATATCAATTTGAGAGACATTTAATAAGCACCCACTATGTGCAAGGCATTGTGCTTGGGGCTGGATTTTGATCCTGAATTTTATCTTTGTTCTAATAAGCCAGTTATATGTACATATATGTATATATATATGTGTGTGTATTACTAGAGTAACTGGCTGCCAATGAGAGAATCATTTAGAAAATATTATTTATATATGTTTGTATGTGTGTGTATACATATTCCTAAATAATTCCCACATTTGCAACCAGTCACCTCAATAATATCCTATTTGACTTCAGATACTTCCTAGCTGTGTGACCCTAGACAAGTCACTTAACCCCCATTGCCTAGCCCAGCAACAGTGAAACTATGGCACACATGCCAAAGATGGCATGCAGAATGCTCTCTGTGGGTATGCGTGCCGCCCTCCCCTTCCCAGAGTTGGTTACCAGAAAGGTAGAGGGAATTGGGGAGGGCTGCTCCCCTCCCACTCTCCACCATGCCTGACCACATTTTTTCACATCCCCCGCCCCTCTGACCAGCAGGGGAGCACACAGGAGGAAGATGGGCACCTCACAGAAGGCAGAGCTGGAGCAGAGTGCTCAGGCCACTCTCCTTCCCCTCTCTACACTTGCTGAGGACTTTCCTCACATGACCCGCTTCTCTGCCCAGCAGCCAATGGGAGTACTTCCTCCCTCCCCTGTGTGGGGTAAGGGAGGGGCACACCCAGCACTCAGAGGTGGGGCACATGGTCTCTAAAAGGCTCACCATCACTGGCCTCACCCTTACTGCTCTTCTGCCTTGGAACCATATTGCTTCTAAGATGGAAGATAAGGGTTTTAAAAAAATGCACTTCAAACTTCAGTGAAAAGTTCTTATTTCTTCTCTTTAGACTAGTTCCAGTATAAGGAAGGGCCAGGGACCAATTTCCCTGAGAGACTCGGTAAGGAGAGGTGAGGTAGCCCAGTGTCCGGGGGAGCTTGGCCCTCTGGAGTTTGATCTCCATCATCACCAATTATTAGCTGATCAATCTTGGGCCATTGTTCCTCCTGTGCCTTGGTTTCCTTGGCTGTAAGATGGGGAGGATGCTCCCTACACACCATAGCTGCGTGCCAGATAGAGGAAAGTATTTGAAAGGAAGTGCTTACATAAATGTGAACAATTCCTCTCAAGAAGACTTTATCAGCCGAGAGGGGACTGTGAAATTGTTCATTTTCAAAGCACAAGTCAATATCATAGATGGCACCCTCTCCACCAATCCATGATGCCCCATCCTGGTTCTGGAAAGGGTCACTTCCTCTCTCTTTTCCTCTTTTCTTCTTTTTTGGTAACCCTTACTTTCTGTCTTAGTTACAACTCTAAGGAAGAAGAGTGGCAAGGGCTAAGCAATTGGAGTTAAGTGGCTTGCTTGTTAAATGGGGTTAAGGTCCCACAGCTAGGAAGGGTTCTGAGACCAGATCTGAACCTAAGGCCTCCCAACTCTGGGTCTGACATTCTATCCATTGTGCCACCTAGCTGCCCCTTTTTTTCCCCCATTGCCATCAGGTCCCAGATCCCCAGTAAGAAAGAGAAGTTAATGTGCTCAGTACATAAATACATTCTCCTTTGACCTCATCTAAAAGATCTTATCCAAAAGAGCTTATCTAAAAGAACCAAACACTTTATTCTCAAAGGAACTTGGGCACCAACCTTTTTAAAGGTTTAAGTTCTTACCTGTAATACAGCAGCAAATAAGAATACAGCGATGAAGATTGCAGTCAGAGAAGTGTGACCACTTTTCATTAAGTGGATGGTATAGAGGAAAATTAAATGTCCAGGAATCACTAAAAGTAGAAGAACTTGGGCAGATTTGTTATTGACTCCTGAAAGAAAAAACATAAAGGCACTTAAATTGAATTGAATTTTGGTTAATCATGATTGAACGTAATAAAATTCTGCATTTCAGTATCATTTGAATGGCACATCCACTTTAGGTTTTCCTTAGCATCATGTAAAGAGGGATTCAGTTTTTAAAAATCATCCAACACTCTTGCTCCCATAAAACTCTCCTGACTGGTTTGTGAGGTCATTGAGCAGATTAGCCCAGAAGTCCCTTGTGAGAACAGAAGGAGAGCAAAGAGGAAAAGAGAAGAAGCCTTTTCTCCTGGGAAGTTCCCACCTCCTGCTGCCCTCTGAAGCACGAGCTGCCATCTCAATGTCTATGACTTTGTCACAGGAGAGAAGGGAAAGAGGAAACCTGGCACAGGAGTTCTTGTTGGCTGGAGCCCTCTGGGTTTGCTTTAAAGAACATGGTTCTTTCTAATCCTAAGCTTTCCTGGGCCCCTCTCCTTCAATCTCTCCCAGGACCAACAAATTGCCACAAGTGAGAGGCTAATTCTCCCTCTGCAGGGATGTTGAGGGCCATGTCATTGGGTTTATGGGATAATGTGTGTCATGTCTTAACCCTTCTTCTGGAGGGACCTTGGAAATGCCCTACCTCACAGTCAGCACTTCCTCAGAATTGGCTGAAATGGCTTTCTATGCACCTTGCTCTCTGGCCTACTTCTCTCTCTATTTGGCTTCCCTCATGCTGACCCAAGCACACAGTGTCCCAGAATGAGCACCCAGCTCATCATCGGGTGATCTGTCTCCCTCTCTCCCTTTCTGTCCTGAGAATGGGCCCCAAAAATGGTAAATCAGGGCTTGGAACAAGAATGACAACAAATACAGAATTTTTTGGTGAGAGTGGGTAGGTTCAAAGTCTAGATCTATGCTTCCCCCATTCCCTCCAAACAATGCCTCATATGGCACTTGACCAGAAGAGTTCAGCGGGTACCACCTGTCTGAAAGCTCACCAGTTTTACAAAAGATTAAAAAACAGGATTATCCCAAAGCACATACCTGGACCAAAAAAGGTTCGGCATGGGTAATAGCAGCCTCTGGCTTCATCAGGCACTTCGCCTGGCTTGCCGTGTAAATGCAGGTAGGTAGAAATTCTGCTAGCTTGTATAGCTACTAAATTACCACCAATACCTAAGACACAAGAAAGGACAAACCCAGATACAAGTGGTTAGGTACACTTTGAAAAAAGACAAAGCTTTAAAGCCTTCGTGAAAGAAACCCACCCAAAAGAGGCTGTGAAAAGCTGCAGTCAGAAGCCTAGGAGTTGGGGGCCATGAATGACTTTGGAAGGGGTATAATTTCACCCACCTAAGCCTTACTTTCTTCACAAATGGTTATTGAATCCACAAGTAAAATAGGGTTGAAAACATTACTTGGCAGTAGAATATATAGAAAGTAAATGAGATGAAGTGATTTCTAACAATCAGATATCCAATTACGTCAAGTTTCTTGTTGATTTTAAAACAAACTAGATGTGTTCTTTCTTTAGCTTTTGCAAGATATTTATTTCAAAGGATTCAAAAATAAATAAAAATGCATGTATGTCTATACGCATATAACGTTCCTTTTTCTCTTTACCTTTTTCTCCTCTTCCCTCTCTTCTTTTTTTTCCTTAACAGTTCTGATCACATCACTCACCTGCTTAAAGAGCTTCAATGGTTTCCTATTCCAAAGTTTGCTTTTTTTAAACTCAAACTGTATGTCATCTTCATCATTTCTAGAAGCCATGGGAGAAAGTGATTTTCCCAGGCCTATGGTTTTACAATTGTGGCCTGTTTCAAATATGTAGCTAATAGAAAGAGGCTAATGACACTCATGTGACATGGGAATACAGGATCTCGTCTAGAAGCAGGGTGCTTCCATATTAGGTAACCTACCTGGTCACACTCAAAGTCCCTCTCACAGGTTCAATAAGACAACTGTATTACCAGGTCCCTGAGGTCCCTTACAACAGGGTGGGAACTTAGGACAAGAACCAAACACAAGTGTTCATTATGTGACTCATTATGCGAGAGACCAGCAAAAGAAATATGAAATATCTCTCCTCCAAAAACCTAATCATCTTACACATTTAAGATTTCGGGACATGGTTATGGTTAGCGGATTTTGTGTTTGTTTTATGGGAGACTGTTATAGGTTGAAATCTGAATTTTCATTCAGGAAATCCTAGTTCTGTGGTGGCAAATCTATGGCATGTGTACTAGAGGAGGCACTCAGAGCCATCGCCCCAGCACAATGTTTGCTAGAGCTTGTTACTAGAAAGCCAGAGGGATGCAGGGCTGGGCTGCTCCCCTCTCCATCTCCACATGTGCCTTAGGACATTTCTCACATCACCTGCCCCTCTAAAAGGTTCACCATCACTGTTCTAGTCTCTCTTCACATGCTTTCTGGTAGTGGTGTCCAAAGTAGGGTTCAGGCTGATTTTTTTTAAAACCCTTAACTTCTGTCTTACAATTGATACTGAATACTGGTTCTAAGACAGAAGGGGGTGAGGGCTAGAAAAATGGGGTTGAGACTTCCCCAGGGTGGCACAGCTAGGAAGTGTGAGGCCAGATCTGAACCAAAGTCCTTCTCTATCCACTGAGCCACCTAGCTGGGATGAGCAGTCAGTCAGAAAGTGGGAAGCATGTCTACAAGAGCCAATCATACAGATTGTCTCCAATACAACACTCACCACTCCACCTTCTCCCTCCACTGTGCAAGCTCCCACCTGAAGTCCCCTTCTGAGCCAGACACTGGGCCCACTGAGCAGCTCTTACCTAAGTATGACCCAGGTACCCAAAACAGCTGTTGCCCAGGCACCTTTGGAAAAACCCCCTCTTCCACCATGCCCAGCTCTCTCTCCAGACCACCTCATATTAAAAATGTTTTACTTAAGAGGATGTGTGACCAAAAAAGTTGGGAGACTCTGGTCTGGAGCAAGGAAATCTCTTCTTTAATGGATGCTAGAATCATATCAGCTTCTGATATGGAGCTATTTGACAATGCCAGGGGCTTTGAACCTTCTTTTCTGGGTCTTGAATTACTGTGACAATAGACTCTGCGGGGGCAGGGCTAGGCTACATTTCCATAGGGACTGTTTCCTGGAGAATGGGCTGGAAGCATTACTATTCCTCGGGTTCCAGGTCCAGAGCCTTCTTTGTTGGGTTCCAGAAGGAGATTATGGTCACGATGGTGAAGGTCTGATTTGCCTGGCTCGTGCTGCCTCCTGACCTAGACTGGCATGCCTGCCCTGTGAGTGGCAGTTGGTGGAGAAGGCTGACCTCTTCCTTGGATAATGACTATGAAACAGGGCCAATGGCCTCGATGGCTACTGCCACTCCCAGGGTTCTAGTATGTGAAAATGCACCCAACAGAAGAGGGCAGGACACAAATTAGGAAACAAGTCATCTCCACTAAATGGAGTAGCGATTGTCTCAGTCAAACCACACTGCCTTATGACTCCATTCATAAGCGTTTCTGAAACATTCCCTAGGCGCCAGGCAATGGCTGAGGTGTAGGAATGCCCTCAAGGAACTTGCATTTTACCTAGGGAAACAATGTGTCTATATCATACAAAAATATAGAGAATCCATACAAAGTCATTTCAGAGGGCTCTAGCTGTGGGCCTGAGGAGGTAGGGCTTCAGGGGAGTCTTAGAGGAAGAGGAGGAGAGACTGGGATGCACTAGAAGCCTGAGAGGGAGCCTACACCAGACCATGATGGGGGAGATGCCATGTTGTGTGGGAAGAGCAATGAGAAGGCCAGTTTGGCTGGAGTGCAGAGTGCAGGGAGGCTCCATAACAAGCCTGGAAAGGTGACCTGGAGCTACACTGTGAAGGTCAAACAGCAGATAGTGTTTTATCCTGAGAACAGCTGGAGCCTTCTGAGCAGGAAGTGACAGGGTCCATACTTTGGCAGCTGTGAGGAGGCTGGATCACCACGCAGAGAGACTTAAAGCAGGAACCTCAATTGGGAGGCAAGTTAGAGTGGGTCTGAAGTAGGATGCTGGCCATGCAAATTGAGAAAAGAGAGTGAAGATAGAATTGGCAAAACCTAGCAAGCAGTGGCTATGGGAGTCAAGGGGGGACTCCATGTTTGTGAACCTGGTCACTAGGAAGCTGGTGCTGCCTTTGACAGAAATTGGGTTTGGGGAGAAAGAAGATGAGTTCTGTTGTGGCAAGTGAGATGCCTACAGAGGATGTCCAGTTGGAAACATCCAATAGGTACACTTTGTTCTGCAGGATTTGAGCTCTGGAAAGAGTAGGGGTAGATATACTTGCATAGACAAGAAATGAACCCATGAGAATTGATGAGAGAGAGGCAGACAGACAGACTGTGTTACCTTGAGAACAGAATTCAGCAAAGGCAGCTACAAAGGAAAGGGTAGATCTAAGACAGCAGCATCATAAACCCCCCACAGAGCAGTGAAAGAAAATGGGATGGGGAATCAACATCATTAAATGATGAAGAAAGGTCAAGAAAGATGAAGACCAGGTCAGAGCCATTGGACTTGATAATTAAGAGATCACTAAAACCTTCAGTGAGCAGCTCCACCTCCAAACACTATGAGAAGTGAGAGGAAAGGCCAGAAGTTTAAATAGTTTTTCTAGGAGTTTAACTGTAAGAGGCAGAGGAAAGATAGCATGATTTCTTAGGTGAGAAGGCAGGGCCAAGAGAAGCTTTTCTAAGAATGAGACCTGAGCAAGTTGTTAGCAGCACCTAAGAAGGAGCCAATTGGGAGAGACTGATGATGAGGGTAAGGGGAGATAAGTGTGAGGGTAATGTCATTAGAGACAGAAGGAATGGTATCAGGGGCCAAGGGTGGGGTGGACCTTACTGAAAAGGGCCGCCACTTCATCAGAGGCTGAGGAAAAAGAGGGTAAGATAAAGGATGAATGCAAGAGATTCTGAAGGGTAGAACAGAAGAGAGAAAAGAGCTTATGCTGAAACAACCGCTATTTTCTAGTCCAATGTAAAGGCAACAATCCTTTAGGAGGCTTTGGGTAAGCTCTGCCTGTACATAAAAGGACCAGAAAAGTGGCTGAGCCAGGAGAGAAGAAAAAAGTCCATTCATTCATCTATGGGAGACAACAGAAGAGGCTTCTGGGTTGATGTATTTTTTTGTCATGACTCATTTGTATCCCCTATGTGTGTCCAACTCTTCTATTCCTACTGTCATGCATATTTGAGGAACAGTATGATCCAAAATTATGGGGAAAATGTTTAGTTGCTATATTTCTCATAATGCTATTTCATTTTATGAAATATAATTTTACTTTTACTTTTAATTAATTGAGTCCACTGTTGGAATATGAAAAATTCCCTGGGGAACCCACAATGTGAGATGGAGTGAGGATGTCATCAGGCACATGTAAGTATGAACAAGGTCCTCTACAGAAGAGAAGGGGCAGTGAGGAAGGCATAAGAACATAAGGCAGGAAATAGCTGCTGTGGAAAATAGGCTAGAGAACCAATCAGGGAAGAGTCTGGGAGCACTAAATAAATTTGCCTAAGTCACTTATTCCTCATACACTGTGGAAAAAACTTAATGGCCATAGGTATGAAGGGAGGGATGGAGGAGGACTGGTGTCCTATATCCAGGAAAGAGTAAACCCGGGATCTGATGAGTGTACAGAAATAACAAAAGATGGTTGATGAAGATCAACAATTATCTGTCATGCCCAATTTCTGAGTTGCCCAGCGGCCCTAGAGATGAAGTGACTTGCCCAGTAATCACAGAGCAAGTTATGTGTCAGAGGTAATCATTTTGGGTTCTTCCCTAGGCAGTTTCTGCCCTGTCTGCCCCTGCATCCTCCAGACTTTGCTATGTGCCCTATCATGTATAAAGTCCTTCCCCATTCCCTCAACGTTAGTGCCTTCCAAGAGTACCTCCAATCTGCCCCACAATAGGGTTTATGCATGGCTATTTGCATGCTGTCTCCCCTTTTAGACTTGTAAGCTCCTTGAGAGCAGAGATTGTTTCCTTGCTTTTTCCTTTGTGTTCCTGCATTTAGCACAGTGCCTGGAACATAGAAGGAGCTTAATAAATGTTGGTGCCTTGTATCACCAAGCCTCCAAAAACCTTGACCTGGACTTATCCCACTTAGCTGGGGAACTACTGCCCTGTTCTGATGGTTTTTTCCCAGTCCACTCTATCCAGTCAGCCCAGCCCTTCTTCCTATCAGGGCCCAATCATGTTCTTCCCATTTGCCCAGCCTGCTGCTGAATGCTATGGATCACCAGACGTTGCTATCTGCCCTTACACAGAATCCTGCTGGGGCACATCCTCTTAGCTTGGGAAATGCTGCCCTGGGGCCTGTGCTAGTCAGCAAGTCCCTTAAATAGCATTTCATTTTGGGCCATCTTCTTGACATCCACCCAGATGCCATGTGCATGCTTTCTTATTTTCTATCCAATCCCTCAACCATTCCCTCTTTCCAGCTCTGGAGCTGCAATCAAATCAATCCTGCCATTGTTCTTGAAAATGGTATGTTCATCAATTCTCCTATGACTCCATTAACCATCCCTGTAATTTCTCAGTGTGAAACACCTCTCTATTATCTCCCCTCTATGCATTGTCTCTGCTGATCAGAAGGGAGGTTGCTTAAGGGCAAGAATCATCTCAGTTTTGTAAACAGACCCCTAGTTTAGTAGTGGTTCAGTCATAATGTTGTGTCCAACTCTCTGACCCCATCTGAGGTTTTTTGGGCAAAGATACTGGAGAAGTTGGCCATGACCTTTCCCAAAAGTTTAGTATTTGGTGCTTGGCAATAATAAAAAGCCTTTTCGTTCATTCATCCATTCATCCATCTATTCTTGACTCTCCAAGGCCACTATACTGTGTTGTCTCTCACATAAATGTTTTTACCCTAGAGTACAGATCCTATTTTTCAAGTTTCAAACCTAAGAAATAGAGAAAAACCTATTGTGAAATCAATTTCCAAATTCTGAAAGACTAATCTTGTAAAGCACAACAGGAAAGTAATTCTCTAGCTTTAAGATATTTATCTGAATCCTTTGTAGTATTATTTATGACCAATACTTTCAAGAAGACAGGGCAAAAATAAGCATATAATTTTCTTTAAAGGTAAGTATAGCATATAATAGATCTTCTTTGAAGGAACTTAGATGGTTTTGGAATATATACGAGAATGGAGAGAAAGAGCAACTAACTAAAATAAGGAAATTTTGAGATACTTGTAAAATTGTGATTAAAAAACTAACAGTAAGCAAGCTTCCAAACACCAACCACCCTGATGTGAGAACCAGGATCTGGGTGAAACAGAGACATTTCATTCTGGATCCATGAAGCAACAGTGACGATGCTCAGAGTATCCTCCTTCCTCTTTCCCTAGAGCTCAGTATGCCTAAATTAGCATTGTTGTTTTAAAACCCTTATCTTCCACCTTGGAATCAATACTATGCATGGGTTCCAAGGCAGAAGTGACTTGCCCAGAGTCACATAGTTAGGAAGTGTCTGAGGTCACATTTGAACCCAGTATCTCCCATCTCTGGGCCACCTAGCTGCCCCCATTTTTAAAAATGGTATGCCTAAATCAGATGCAAACTTTTCCCATGTTTTGAAAAGAAATATAGATTTTTAGAGCTGAAAGTGATCTTAGACATCATCTAATTCAATTCCTCCATATCCCCATTTTTCTAGATGTTGAAAACTGAGGCCAATGAGACTTTGGAGGGAATTGAGGGGATTAGACCAGCAAGTGGTAGTGGAAATTGAGTGAACCACAATGACTCCATTTTGTGACTCAATTCTGGAGCAAGCTCAGTTCCCTTTCTATTCAATTGTGGACCTAGTCCAATTTCTGTATTGTGAGAAATTTTTATTCACTTGTGAGAATTGGGAGAAAACCTTGTTGCATTGTTTGAACCTAGACCTGGATGCTGGACCACCTGTACCTGCTGTTTAGAGACCCTTAACTAAAGACCTCGATTATGTTGACCAGAAACACAGTAAGACCCAAAGATTGATGCAAGTTTTTTCACATTAGTACATCTCAAGGAACCCATACTTCTTATCTGAAAACTGGCCCCGTATTGACAAATCAGTAATTGTTTCTGTGTTCCTTTGAAGGTTTACAGAGACTTGGAGAAGAGTGAGACACTTCTTTTTCCAATTTTAGGAAACTGCATCCGTTTGTTTTTCCCCTCCCAACTTGGAAAGTCCCTAATCTTTCCTTCAATTAGAAATCAGATTACCTAACACTGTATCCTAGTTTGTACCCTGTTCATTGTTTTCTTTTACTTAATTGGTCTTATTTGATTAATTGTTCATAATGTATAAACATTTGTCTCCTCCTGTATTTGGAGTCCAGTGCCAAAGCTGAGGAAGGTGTTGGTCCCGATTTGTTATGCAATTGACATGCACTGCTTAATAAATCAATGTGCTCAGAAGCTCCAACCTTTCTTTCCTTAGTCATTCCCTCTTTCATTCTCCACAGAGGCCACATTAGTCACTTACTAGATGAACTGGAACTGGAACTCATATCCTTTTAGTAAGAAGACAAAAAATATATTCCAAATAAAAAAAACTCAGGCATCTAAAATAACTCCTACTATTTAGGCACAGTCTAACAGAAACCTGGAGATGTGACAGACAGGAAGCCTGCAGACAGCTAACAAGTCCCTCTACACCCATGCATTCAACACTACCAATCTTTTTTTTTTAACACCACCACATTACCCTCTCCCCACCAAAAGTAAACAGAAAAGTAATCTTAACAGGAGACAACAGTGAAGGAAGCAGCTAAATGTCAGGCTGAACTAAGGAGGGAACTTTTCCCAAACTCTGCTATCATTAGTGGATGAAAAAGGAAGGTAAGGCCACTCCAAGTGCTTCCCTCCACGCTTCATGGTCCCCACTGATGGCTGTGACAGTTTAACTGGTTATTTTCCAAAGAGAACACTCTATGCACAGACCAGAAGATATGACCCCCAAACAGGGGATCAATATGGTTAGATTAGCATATTTCTGGACAAGGGAAGACTCTTAAACCGTCAGCCCATTCATCTAGGCTTACTGTTATTCTGGAAGGTGAGACTGTGAATTAGCCTGAGCCCAGAGGTTTGGGAGGGCCTGGAAAACTTATGCCTGCCTCTGACTGATCAGGCTCAAGACCTCCTGGACACTGAGAAATGAGGGTCCAAATGAGGGGAATACAGAGGTTCAGGGTGAGATTGAATGAAGTGCTCACGTAGATGTGGGGCACAGACTGCGATGGCACTGATGCCAACATTCCCAGGCAGAGGGCCCGAGACTAACCTCTAGCCCAGCACTGCCTCCACTGGCATCCAAGGCACTCTCGTGGATCGCAGCTGTCTCTAGAAAGGTTACAGCACTTTTGCATAGGATAAAATGTGTCATTTTTTTTGACTGAATTGAACCACATTGAATGGTTCCTAAATGATCGTCTGTATCTGACAGATACTTCTTACTACTTAGTAACGTTTGGGGCCTAGATGCCAATTATTAATTTCTCATTTGTTGTTACTATTGTTGTTCATTCATTTTCAGTCAAGTATAACTCTTTCTGACCGCATTTGGGATTTTCTTGGCAAAGATTCTAAAGTGGTTTGCCATTTCCTTCTCCCGGCTCATTTGACAGAAGAGGAAACTAAGGCTAACCGGGTTAAGCGACTTGCCCTGGGTCACACACCTAGGAAGTGTCTGAGGCTGGATTTAAGCTCAGGAAGATAAGTCTTCCTGACCACAGCCCCAGCACTCTATCTACTCTAGCACCTAGCTGCCCCATTGACTTCTCAAAGCTCCCTTCAGAGATTATAATTGGCCTTTGTGCAAGAATTGAGACTCACATACCAAAGGTGAGCAAAAAGATGCTTAGGATATCTATTCAAAGCTTAGCTAATATCTATATGGCCCAGTACCTAGCAAAGCACTGGCAATGAATCAACTTTAAACACACTAATTTGCAAAGTGCAAATAAGAATCTTGTTTTTTTTAATCCTATGAAAAACTGAAAAGTTCAACAACAGCAACACCATGAACCTCCCTCGAAATTTGCCCTTCCCCCCTTAAAACAGTGCAAGTCAATCTCTTTTTGTGCCAATGCACCCCAAATAAAGCAGTCTGGAGCATTATGATCCTTTCAAAATGGAAATGATAATTACTAGGACTTAAACCAAATGTAGCTTCACAATTCCCTCATCATGTCTCATTTAGTAAACACAAAATTCATTAGCACCAACTTAAGATGATTAAAGAATTTCCCTACAAATATTAGAAAGGTACAAGGGAAAATATGAAAAAGCCTCCCAAAAGGTATATTTTAGCACAAGAAAAGGAAAAACTTCCTCATGACTGCTGCCTTCTGAAGACACAATGGGCTCCCTTAGATGGCAATAACTTCCCCAATGCTGGGGAGCAGAAACACATGCTGGACAACTTTCCTACTTCTATTAAGGGCACTGCCACCACCACTTCCAGGCATGACTGAACAACAACTTTTCAGTCAAACATATTATTCTGGTAAAACTCGCTTGATATAGTTCTATATTTTAATTTTTCATCCAATTCACTTTCTAATTGGACTGGCAGTAAACTATCAAAAATTCTTTGTTTTCGAAAGTTGCTTTCTAAAATGAACAATTTGAAATGACTCTTGAATAAAGAAAGGCAGCATCGTATCATGCATAATTTGGTTTAGAAGCCATGAAGTACTGGGTCTAAGGAGTCTTGCTGTTGGCACATGCTGGATGTGTGACCCTAGGCCAGTCACCTTTCTCAGTTCTCTGGACAGCTTTTAAACATTACAATTTGCAGAAGAGATCCCCATCTGCATGAATGAAGGGAGTTTCCATACTGGAGGATCCCTGTACCAAGGAAATCATAGCTCTAGTCCCTAACCCCATCTCCACTGATAATTTGAGAAGAGTACAAATGAGGCCAAGAAATATGGCCATGGAGTAATGATCATATAGAGGAAACATGTGAGACTAAGAACAAATATCACATATACCACAAACTCTTCAGCAGTCACTGGACATCTCAGGAAATGACAAATAAAACAGAGCTCCCTTTCACTCTCCAAACAGGTTCCAGATTCCAGAATTTCTACAAACAGAGATTCCAGAATCTCTACCAAGAATTACATTTGAAGCAAAGAGGATATTCAGATAGATTTTTTCCAATCCAAGGGATCTGACACAGAAATGCAGGATATGATGGTCTCCAGCTCATCTTAATGTACTTTTGGGACTGTGTCTGGGTAATGTTCACTCAGGGTTCTATTAGATAGGGAACATTTCAAAGCAAATGCAAAAAAGCATACGCTATTAAACCCCAGAATATCTGTGCCAGCTGCAGCCTCCTTTGTGTGGAATTTAAAACACGAGATTGCTAATGATCAACTCTAACTCTTTTGTAAAAATCACAATTTGACTACAAGAATTTTACCAAAGTATCATTATTACTCCTCAATTAAAATTTTAAAGTGAAAAAAAAATTTTAAAAAGTGATTTTAAAAAATCCCACCATTGTATATATATTTTTTGTACATCCACTATTTCTTCTTTTCTGGACTAATATTATCAGAAACACAGACATAATATAACAAATACTTGTAAAGAAATAAAAATCAAATTAATTGAAGCTTTGAAAGAGAATAACAAAATTTTCTCAGACAAGTCAGTCAAGATGAAAAGTAAAGAGCAAAACTGATGAAAAAACAAAATGATGTTTCATACCTATCACGATGGCAGCTGATAAGACGGTTAATTCTTACCTTGTAGCTCTTAAATGTTTTGTTTTGTTTTCCTCAATCTTTCTGGCTTCATGACACACACTTTGTTCCAATTCCCAGCTGGGTTATTAGCATTTCTTTAGAGTTACCCAGCAATGAAAGAGACAAATACAAATGGTTTGGCTGAAGGAGCTGAAGGTGCCAATGAGAGTGTTCCATAGATTAGCTCTGCCAGCAACAGAACAAACAACAGGCAGAAGACCCTGGGCTCCCCAAGATCTCATTTTCAGGGCCTACAGTTATAGGAAGAAGCTCAGTGATTGATGGTACAGAGAAGTTCTCAGCAGGCACATCTGGGGATGACTTCAAAGCTCAAATTCATGTTTAGTTAAATGAAGAAACACACATTTCCAGTAAATGTTTAGTACTTGCCCCATGGAAGATCATTCAGCTTCTGATAAGGGCTCATTTGGCTAGATGCCCTAGGCTTACTTGGCAATTCACATGAAGAAATATAATTTTTCTCAACAACCACAAAAAAAAAAACCCACTCACAAATTTTTATAATTGATCTCTATGTCAGAGAGAAAAAGAAATCTGGCTACCTTATGTATAGGAGAATATTCTGTTGCCAAGGGATCAAAGGAAGGAGATTCAAAATGTCCTCTACACTTCCACAAAGGAGGGGGAAGAGATCTGATCAGCCTATCCTGACATGACTGTTAGATCATTTTCCTAAAATACCACTCTGACCCTCTTGCTCCCAAAGACTTCCAGGATAACACACACAATTCCTAAAGTGACATTCAAAGCCCTCTGCAACCTGATCCCAACCTACTTCGCTCTCAGAAGGTTCTTCCTCCTTATTAACCCAACAAGACAAATCTTTCCATCTAGATAAACTAACTGGTTTACTCACTGGCCCCCAAGCATGCTTTGTACTGCGTTTGGAGAATTCTGCTCAACCAAAATACCACTCCCTACTCTGGGTCAATCCAAGTCTAACCACTCTGGTGAGCCCCCTCTCAAATCCCCTCCCTCCAACTTCAAAGCTCTAACGCAAACACCCCCCGCCATCTAACTCTCTCAGCTTAAATCTTCTCTCATTTGCTGTCGCAGCAGTCAATCTATCATGTACTGTCCTATATAATGACTTTTCTTTTAGCTAGAGCTATCTGCACCTCTTCTTTACTAAGTTGTAGATTGATATTTAATTTGGATGTTTCCTGTTCCTCCAACTCAAAGCCAGAGGAACGATGTTCCTTCTTATCACTGGGTAGTGTGAGGCACTCCAGAGGATCGGCAGATGAAGCAATCACCTAAGCTGGTAAATGGGGAGTTGGGCTTTTACTGCGCCCTCCAAGCTGGGCCTGCATGAAGAGTAAGTTTATTTGGCTTCAACTTTGTGATTTGGACAAGAATTGATGGAGGTTTAATGACTGCTGTATACCCCTGACTTTGTGGGGCTCTAGCCAGGTGAGTGAGTTGCTGGGGAGTAGACCTGGGAAATGAGGAGGTAACAAACTTGTAGCTTGCAGGTCCCCTGAGCATCCCCATCCAAGCTGGGCAGACAGCAGGGCTGGTGAAGAGCTGATCAGAAGACTCCTCAAAGGGGCTTTGGCTAGGCCAACCTGAGACAGTCCCCTTCCACCCCAACACCCGCCTTGACCCACAACAATGGTACAATGGGCAGTAGCCTCCTCATACAGAGGTAACCTTCTTGGTGGCATAACAATCATGACATAACACATGTGCTCTACTCAACAGGTCCACAACTCTTACTCTTGGGCAAAAACCAACACTTGATTAAATTTAATTAACTACATAATGAAAAAGCTACTTGGACTTCTGGAAATTTATTTGACTAGCCCAACGACAATATCCAGAAGCATATATAGGAAGGCTTTTACTTTAAATGATTTAAAAGGAATGGATATCAGAATTATTAATGAAACTGAGGTCAAATGAGAAGCTGATCAGTGAAATCTTTGAGCCTTAAGTACTTGATAGGACCTTATCTGTGGCCATTTCTGAAGATGGTTGTTCCTTATCCGACTCTTGGATTAGACACAAGATTTTTTTTTTAATCCCTCACCTTCCATTTCAAAATCCATATTGTGCTTTGGTTCTAAGACAGATGAGTGGTAAAGAGCTAGGCAATGGGGGCTAAGGGACTTGCTCAGGGTCACACAGTTAGGAAGTGTCTGAGGTTACATTTGAACCCAGGACCTCCCAGGCCTGGCTCTCTGTCTACTGAGCTATCTAGCTGTCCTCTGGGCCATTAAGGTGTTGAGGAACTTTATGTGTAAAGCAGACTCCTCCAACCCTCAGAGAAATAGTTCCTGAAACAGGAGCTACACTGTCTTCTTTTACAGCAAGAGGAGACAGAAGCTTGGAGATGTTAAGTGTATTACCTCAAATCATACATCTAGTCAGTTTAGGGGCTGGGCTGACTCCTAGGGGGCCCTTCTCGGGTCGGGGAGTGCTTCACCTTGCAGATCAGCCACCCTGCCTGTCCTGGAGGGGCAGAGGCTGCCTTTATACTCTAATCTCATTTCCCTTCTCCTCAAGTGACTTGCAGCACTCTTCCACACAGTCATAGTTTGCTCATCTTCTAATCTCTATTCAATATTGGTTTTTAGCCTTCTGCCCCTCAGTTTTCTTTCACAAAAACTGAGTGGATGGGTCAATGATATCATTGGCAAGATGAAATGCTATTGTCCTGCTTGTTATTTTCTATCCAATGGTGATCATGTGAAGAATATGGCTTGGCGGTTTCAGACTGGAGTTGAAAGCCTCTCTTGGGCTTCACTTCTACTTCATGAGATCAACTGCTTTCTAGCGTGTAAATGCTGACTCTGAAAATGTAACAATTATCAGGAGCCGGCTCCAACACACCCCAGCCTCTTAGTAGAGCAACTGGAGGGGTAAAGGATAATGACCTTACCCAGATCCCAGGCCGACCACACTCTCCTCCTAGATTAATAGACATGGTACAGGCAGGCGACAGCACCACTAATCATATCCATGGCCCACAGATACCCTAATATTCCAATTAGATAAGATGACTTAGATAAATCTTTTCCATCATTAACAATGTTCAAGACAATTTCCCAATTTAAAAATCAAAGCAGTAAGGCAGGACATAAATTGCATTACATTCATTCCTTAGCCAATGTTTGCTTAGCATAGACAAAAAGGGCTCTCAACTGCAGTATTTAATATTGTCTTGATATTGGAAGATTGGTGGTAAAGATAAATGTCTGTTTTTATTTTGATTAGACTATCTTTTCAGAAAGATTGAGTGAAAATTCATCTGAACCTCTTAATATTTTTGTAACAAAACAATGACCAAGGACAGTAAAGAAGAGTTCTCATAATTGCAGTTATCTCCTTATGACTTCAATTTAGTGACTTGTTAACAACAGATGCAAAAGAACACATTTAACAGAAATAAAGATAAATTCTGGAATTTTCAATCAACCATTTGAACCATTATTGAATCAACTGTTTATGGCCTCTAATGAGCCAGGCACTGTGCTAAATGCTGGGGTTACAAAAAGGGAGAAGAGCTAGTCCTTGCCCTCAAGGAGGTTAGTTTAATGGGAAGGCAACTAGCAAGCTATATGCAGGATAAATAGAGAATAATTAACAGAAGGGAGGCCCTAGAATTAAATAGGCTTGGACCAAATGCCACCTTTTTCATTAAGCTTTCCCTGGTTCTATCCCATTCCTAGCTATAACTGTTCCCTCCCTAAATTTGCCTTTTATTTAATACTATTTTTTAAAATCCTTACTTTCTTTTTTAGTAACAATTCTAAGACAGGTGGGCAGGAGCTAGGCAATCAGCATTAAGTGACTTTCCCAGGGTCACCCAGACAGGTCAGATTAGAACCCAAGCCCTACCGACTCCAGCTCCAACATGCTATCCTCTGTGCTACCTAGCTGCCCTTGTTTCCTATCAATTTTCACACATGTTCTACCATTTCCTAAAGCATGTAAGTCCTCTGAAAACAAGTTTAATTTACTTGTCTCTGTAT
Source organism: Monodelphis domestica (assembly GCF_027887165.1). Taxonomy (NCBI): domain Eukaryota; kingdom Metazoa; phylum Chordata; class Mammalia; order Didelphimorphia; family Didelphidae; genus Monodelphis; species Monodelphis domestica. The sequence continues at coordinate 92,589,342 of NC_077231.1, forward strand.
CTCAGTACCCTGCACAGAACTTAACCAATTCTGTTTTAAATAAATTGATGCCCTCCAAAACACCAGAGGGAAAAATGAGGCATTTCTGTTTTCATTTAAATTCTGTGTACAAATTGAACATAATGGACTTCTCTACTAGCAGCAATACAATGATCTAGGACAATTCTGAGGGTTATAAGATGCTCTCCACATCCAGAGAAAGAACTGTGGGAGTGGAAACACAGAAGAAAAACAACTGCTTGATCACATGGGTTGATGGGGATATTATTGGGGTTGTAGACTCTAAGTGATCACCCTAATGCAAATATTAATAATACGGAAATAGGTTTTGAACAATGATACATGTAAAACCCAGTGGAATTGAGCGTCAGCTGTGGAAGGGGGGGGGGGGGGGAAGGAAAGAACAAGAATCATGTAACCCTGGAAAAATATTCTAAATTAAATTAATTTTTAAAAAATGAAGGTGATGTAAAAACAAAAGGTTTCTATTAAAATGTCTTAAAAAAAACCAACAAATTCTGTGTGCAAAAGGTATGACTACTCAAAGCAATGAATGCTGGTATTCCTATTCTTGTTCATTTTCAAATGGGAATAACCATTTCCTCTTCAGTCTTTTACAAGCACCTTGCCACTCCCACTTAAGAGAATGAAATGCTTCTGACAGAATTTCAGTCCTTTAGTCAGACAGAAATGGTTCATTAATCACTGACATTTTGCTTTTTAATTACCATAAACTAATTATATGCCTTATCTCTCACTGTAATAAAACTTTGTAAGCTATGTATTCCTTTTGAAAGGTTTGAGATAACTATTTAGAAACTTCGAGTAGCAAGAAAATAGATTTGAACTAGGTCATTTTTCACAAGGATGACCCATAAAAATGGTTTTGAATTTCTATTGTTCTTCCTTTATTGATAAAAAGGAGATATATTGCTACTCCATGTTCTCTAGAGGATTCTGGAGCTGTAAATGTCATCTAGTCTTTCCTAAAAGAGAATGAGATTCTATCCTGCTTTTTAAATGTATGCTCAGAGAAAAGGGTTAAGCAATATCCTTTAATAACCTACAATTAATGTTCTTAAAGGACAAAAAAATATACCTCTAGGCACCAATTCTTTCTTACCTAAGGCCATTCAAACCTTCAAATTCTCCATGGTTGCTCTTTCTTTGGAACACTCTTAACTGGGGAAATACTGCCTCACAAAATTGTACTCCATCTCTAGAAAGGCAGCTATAATTTAATGGAAAGCAAGAGAACTCAAATTAAAATGCTCTTCTAAATCAGAACAAAGGGTCTTCCTCTAATTTCAGCTCTGCTATTTTCCATCTGTGTGATTGACCTCAGGTGCCCTATTTAAACTCCCTAAGGCTCAGTTTACTCATCTGTAAAATGAAGGGGGAGGAAGATTGCACTAAAAAAGAAAATTGAGTAGTCTGATGATGCCATATTGATATTTGGAAAGCATATTTTTGAGGGGTTCACAGAAGGGATAGATAAGATTCCATGGATTAAAATTCTACAAAGGAATGTGAGGCAGGGTTTGACCAGGGAAGTCAGTATCCAAAGGATGCAGAACTTTTAAGAATTAAATTTCCAAGTAACAAAGAAAAACAATTCTGATGAAAAGGAAAAGAAGGAATTAATTGACTGAAGAAACCTAAGTGGATGCAAGGTGAACTCCCCAACCCACATAGAAGAGGGAAGAAGGCAGGAAGCTGAGAATCAACCCCAAGTAGAACACACTCCTATAAGAAGTGTCAAGACTGCTCAATCTTAAAATAAGCTGAGGCAGACATGAGACATTTGTGACTACAAAAAAAAATGTTTAGCTTTTCTTAGAAAAAATCCTGAGAGAAAGAAGAAAAGATGGGATGATAACATTGGAGGGAGAGAAGGTGTAGTTGCTTAAGTCTTTTGTTTCTGTTTTTTCTGCCAAGAAGAATGATTTTTCGGCTAGAAACAATAAGGCAAAAAGGCCTAAAGGGGTGCTGATACTCAAAATAAAGAGGAAGACATTGAGAGCTGCCCATGACATACTGACATCCCCAGCTCCAACCAAACTACTTCACTGCTTCCTGTAAAGACTAGCAATTGTGATGGCTAAGCCACTGTTAGGGATCACAGAACTGAAGAAGGGCATGTGGTACCTAGATTTTCAAAAGAAAGAGAAGAGTGAGCAGACTATAAGTAAAGGAGTTCTACTTCAACTTCAAGAAAATTCTAGAAAGCACTTAAATTTTCACTGATAGTTTTTTCTATCACTTTGATTTCCAAATGAAGTCTTCCCCTCTCACTGACCTAGTGATCCATCCCTTGTAACAAAGAATAAAAAAGAAGAGAGAAAAAAAAGCAACCAATCCATCTATCCTGACCAATAATATGTGTATTATTCCTCACCCACAGCCCTCTTCCTCTGCAGATAAGGCACAAAAGGGCATGTTTCCCAACTCTAGAGGTTTTTATTAAGGAAGGAAGAACTTGAGGTTACAGTGAAAAGTGGGGATTCTAAAAGCCCAGCATGATGCCACCAAACATAGTTTAAGTCACACTCAAATAATTCCTTTCCATATAGTACTGCCATATCCTTACCAGCTCAGAGGAATGCTTCAGACAATAACTTACCTAGCCTTCAAGAAGCATTTAATAAAACCTCTCCTGATATTCCTTTGGGCAGGATGAATGTCAGCTAGACTAGAGCACAATTAAGCAGATTCAAAATGGGATAAAAGACCAGATGCAACCAACAACTGCTTATAATTTGATGTGAACTTGGAAAGAGATTCTCTTGTGCAAAGGTCTCGAGGATTTGGGCTTAGTCCTTTGCTTATCTGAAAGTTTTTATCAATGATTCAGGTTTTATGATTCAGATTTGTTGTGGTAATGTTTGTCAAAGTGGAAAATGATACAAAGCTAGGAGCTAAGTAGCTAACATAACAGAGGATGAAGTCAGAATTAAAAGCAATTTTAAAAGTCTAGAATATTGGGCAGATCCAAATAAGAAGGCATTTAATGGAGATATGAGTGGAGAGCAGTTCTGAGCATGCGACAGCTGGCAAGTTCTTTATGAGCCAATAGAGGGAGGGAGCTACATTAAGAGAACAGAGGTGGGCAGCTAGCAGGCTCAGTGAACAAAGAGCCAGGCCTAGAGCCAGGAGGACCTGGGTTCAAATCTGGCCTCAGACTATCATTTTCCCTTTAGGGTTTTCTTGTCTCCATGTGAACTTTAGATTACTCCACCCTACTTAGTCTAACAAAACCAGGAATGTCTACACCCATACTTAAGGATTAAGTATTTAGGAGGATGGCCTATGACAGACATGTGCTAGCAAATGATAAATCATAAACAACTGCCAGACCCCTGGGGCTGTCCTAAGTCAAGCCTAAGATATAATTGGTACATGTGAGACGCAGGAAAGTGATGTAAAACCATCTATAAAGTTCACGTCACTTCCTCTCTCGGGCCTCTTTGATGGTGGAGAGGTGGCTGGAGGCAGCTTGCTGAGTGTGTCAGCATCTTCACGTGGCAGCTGATATTGTCCAGTTTTAGCAGTGAGTTTTCCTTGATACCATACTGGAGGAAGCCTAGTAGTAACCTAGTTCAGTGAGGCTCTTTTCTGAGATCTCTCAGAGTTTAGGATGATTTTTCTCTCCTTTACCTTCCAAACACTATCCTCTTAGAGAAGCCTCTAATCTTCAAGGACCTTGTGGCTTGCCTGGCACAGGCCGGGCAGGAGAAATCCTATACCTTTTCCCTCTCTCTTCTCCTTGATTTCTTCCCTATATATTGATTAAACCACCATATATTTCCAAACTGACTTGGGTATTTTATTTGGGATATCCCCTGGCGACCAAAAATCAAATTTAGAATAGGTCACAACCCTAAATTATCCTTACACCATTCTAATCATTACCTAGTTCAGTGATGTCAAACTGTTTAGTGACTAAATGCCCAAACTGCAACCCTCATACTGCATGTGAGCCCCCCACCCCTTACATCAAACAAGGGAGAGAGGGAGTAATCCCCCTGGGCTGCTGGGCAGAGGGACACGGCATGGGAGAAATGCCCTCAGGAGCATGTGGGGAGGGGGCGGGAAGCGGTGCTCTCTGGCACATGTACCATAGGTTCACCAACGGGTCTAGTTCCTTCATCTGAACCTTCACCAATCCCTTCCCCATTCTCATTGCCTTCCTTTCCAGATGTACTCCAACTTATTGATATTTCTCTTAAATTTTACAGACAGACCTAAACACCACACTGCAGGAATGGTTTGCCCTGGGAAGAAAATGATGGTCTTGCCACTTCCCTTGTGTCCTTAGTTCCTTCTCTCTTTTTTTAAAACCCATACCTTCTGTCTTAGAACTGATATTGAATATTGATTCCAAAACAGAACAGCAGGAAGGGTAAGGCAATTGGGGCTAAATGACTTGCCCAGGGTCACACCCCTAGGATGTGTCTGAGGCCAGATATGAACCTAGGAGCTTCTGATTCCAGACTTAGCACTCTATCCACTGTGCTACCTAGCTGCCTTGTATCAATATATTTCTTAGACCATGGCACCCAGAACTGGGCCCACTATTTCAGATGAGGACTGAAGGGCAGAATACAGTGGGACAGCACTTCTCTGTTCCTAGGAGCCACACCACTCAGGGAAGCCCCCAAGATCATATCTGCTTTCTTGGCCACCACAGCCCACTGCTGATTCTGGATGTCTGCAGTCCCCTTGAGTTGCTCTATGATGATGCCTTTGTCATCTTCTACTTGGGACAGTGATTATGTCCCCCAGTGCAGGACTTTGTATTCATCTCCAATGACTTTCTTCTTAATGTTCTTTCTTGTCAAGATCCTTTTGGACTCTGGTGCCATCACTCACTGTGTTAATTATCCCTTCTGGCTTCATGTCCAGTGACTACAGAGAGGCAAATTTAGGTTTGTTCTTATTGAAAAAAAAAATACCTTCCTAACAACTAGGGCTACCCCTGAGCAGAAAAACTGGCTCAATATATGTGGTAAAGAAGGATTCTTGTTTGTTTATGAATTGAATGGAATGGCTGCTGAGGCTCCTTCTATTTTTGTAATTCTTTGATCTTTAAAGTCTCAGTTTTATTTTATAACCCTAACATTGTAGGAATATAAGTAAAGGATAGAGAAAATTGTATGGATTAGCTTTAAGAGGAAAGGAGGAGAATTTGGATACAAGCCCTGGGGGGGGGGGGGGGGGGTGGATTCTGGGGTTTGACTGTTTTTAACAGTCACTCTGAATCTAGCTTTTACTGAGCTGGTAAAGGAGGACCTTTTTCTCTGGTATCCCTTGGAAATCCTAATCTTATAGAAAGGTTAAGGATTCCTGGGTTGGAGAATTTGCCTTGGAGGAGACCTGCCTTTCCCTAAAGTACAGAGACCACCTGCCTGAGATCCATCTGTCAGAAATCTACTTAGTGAAGATAAACCCAAGGGTTTGTTCATATGGGACTCTGGGAATACCTAGAAAACAACCCCAGGCTTTAGGTAAGGAATACATCTTTGAGTCCTCCCTCTTTAACCCTTTTTAGATAATCCATACTAATTAGTATAGTAGGATAATCAGATAGCCAGTTTAATGGGTCTTAGTAAGAGATAAGGAGTTTAGAGCAGTTTGAGTAAATCCTCAAGATGAAGAAATAAATTCACTGTGAGGTGAAAGAGGTTGGGTGGAGACTAGATCTCTTAGGTTAGGACCCTATCTACCATTTTCCTTTACTTCTATTATAAAAATAAACTTGGTTTCTAAAGCCCAAGGATTTTGTGCTTTACTGGCCCTGGGGAGGTCCCTAGATGGGTATTTCTCATCTAGGAATCCATCTAGGAAGGATTTTTATTTCAGCATTGAGATATAGCAGCCTTGCCTCACATTCCTTCCCATCCTGTACTCTATATACTCCAATCAAAATGGACCCACCAAGTGCTAAACAAAGCCTTCATTTTCTTCACTATTCTTGAATATTTCCCAATTCCCTGCCCAGTACTGACATCTTACCCATTCCTTCAGGGCCCAATTCAACTGTTACTTCTCCCATGTCATAGTCCTACTTCACCCAAATTCTAAAAATTTCTATCTATTTGTTCTCATATCATTTTATATTCATCTAGTAATTAAAAATTCTAATTTGTAGTTTATTTGTATAAATGTCTTATCTTTCTCTATTGCATTGCAGTTTCCTTGAGAATAAAGACATGTTATATTTTCCTTAGAGTTACCCTTAATCTAGAAAAATACACTGTACAAAATGGGCTTTTTATTCAGATTAGATTCAAACTGATTAATCTGTTGCTGCCTACATTCAAAATTCATGAAAAAGCTAAATTTCATTTAGAGGTCAATGAAAATAATGATGTCAATTTTTTAATAGAATTTAAAGTTTTCATAGTTGGGGCAACTAAGTGACACAAGGAATAGAGTGCCAGACCTGGAGTTAAGATAACCTGAATTCAAATCTGACCTCAAACAATTTCTAGCTGTGTGACCAGGACAAATCACTTAACCCCAATTGTCTATCCCCTACACTCTTTGGTCTTAGAATGGATATTAAATTTAAATCTGGCCTCAGACACTTCCCAGCTATGTGACCCTAGGTAAGTCACTTAACCCCATTTGCCTAGTCCTTTCTCTTCTGTCTTAAGAGTTATTACTAAGACATAGAGAAAACTTTTTTTTGTTAAAGTTCCCTTAGTCCCTAAATAAAGAACTCCTAAAGGAGAGGATTTTTATGCAGCTTATTCTCACTAATATTTAATTCTGCTACTGAATTTTTAAATTTACCTATGTCTCCTTGACAACAGAAATTCTATTACCATTTGTTATCATTTTCTTTTATACTTATTTCTACAAACCTAGCCTTGAATGCTTGTTTCCTACTTAAGTAATTGTCACCATTGATCTGACTGCCAGTGAATATTCTACAGCTCTCTTTGTAATAACTAATGATAGAAACTTGAAGTACATGCAGGCATTTTCATAATTTCTACATAAATACAAAACCATCAGAAGACATACCTATATAACACTCTCTGTTATGAAAGAGAAAAATGGTTAGAGAGTTAGATTTGAGTTCTAGTTCCTGTTCTGCTACTAAATAACTGGGTGACCCTGAATTCATTCCCTAAACTCTCCAGGTTTCAGTGTGCACTTTTGTGAGATAATAGATCTCCAAGGTTGCTTCCAGCTATGCAATCACTCTGTGATTACATAATTGATAGCGAGTAGTTTTCATTTTTTTAAAACCTTATCTTCCATCTTAGAATCAATGCTAAGCATCAGTTCGGAGGCAAAAGAACAGCAAGGGCTAGATAACTGAGGGTTAAGTGACTTACCCAGGGTCATATAGCTAGACAGTATCTGAGCCCATATTGAACCCAGGTCCTCTTGACACCAGGCCAGGCTCACTAATCATTGAGCCATCCCTGTTTAATTATCTTTTAAGGACCATATTTCTAAAGCATCCTAAGTCCCCTCCCCCAAACATCATAAAGAATGGTACAGCAAGCTACTGTTTGTATTATCTTTTTTTGTGCATAAAGGAACTAGTGCAGTCTCACTCTTCACTGGACACAATGGTATCAACTACCAAAGCAGCTAAGAAAAAAAAAATCAAAATTCTACTTTGCAAGTCATTTTCAATTGATAGGTGTCAGTATTTCTGTTTTGTTTGATCACTCCACATTAATAATGTCCCAGTTGCTGCGTACTTGTTATACTATATTCTGCACTTAACTTCTCTGCGAGCGTAAATTCCACCTAAGGAAAAGGCAAATCCTTCCAGGACCAAGACTATGTCCCTTTGATATTGTATTTATATCTCCATTGTTCAGCCTAGTGATTAGCAATACAGACAAGTAATAAATGTTTTGTTGGTTGACTGAATCTACAAAATTTGTATTGATCTCCACTATAATTTGCAGAAGACCCTGATAAGTTTGTAAATATACCCACACTTTTTCATATTCATCTATATCAGCAGGTGAAGAAATTATATCATAACACTGGTTCAAAGTCAGAAATGGGGATAGCTAGATGGTACAGTGGAGAGAGCACCAGGCTTGGAGTTAGGAGGGCCTGGGTTCAAATCTGACCTCAAACACTTCCTAGCTGTGTGACCCTGGGAAAGTCACCTCACCCCCAACTGCCTGGTCCTTGCTACTCTTCTGCCTTGGAACCAATACACAGTATTGATTCCATGATGGAAGGTAAGGAAGGAATAGGTATTAAAGTCTACTTTGCCACTGCCCCCTAAGATATTTCTGCTGAAACTTCCCACATGATTTGTCTCTCCCTGTTAGAAAGGGAGCTCCTTAAAAGCAGGGCTTCATGGACTTCCTACTTGCCTCTTAGCATAGCCTCTGGCATATAGTAAACACTTAATAAATGCTTTTTTATTTTTTCATTCAAAAGATATGAACAAACAATTCTCAAAAGAACTGTACTCTACCTGTCACCTCATTCATCACACCTCCAAATCACTAATAATAAAGGAAATGCGAATTAAACCAACTGAGGTTTCACATCTAATCTAGGAAACCACCCAAGACGGCAAAAGATGGGAATGATCAATGCTGACAGGCATCCTAAGGGCCTGATGGGAAAGTCCCAGGATCCTTGAAAGCAATTTAGAATCCTGCTCAAGGAGCCCTGTGAGAGGGAGAAATGCCTGCTAGGAGATGAGTTCTGCCAGCTGCGTTGCCAGGATTACTAAGGACAGAGCACGGGCTGTTGATCTTACTTAAAGGATCCATATTCTATGCTCTGCCCAGCCTGGGGGAGCAGAGGCCAGGGAAATCCAGCTCCCAGTGGTGGGATGATCCCAGTCACATGAGAAGGGGATGAGCATCCATACCCTCTGACCTCTAGATTTCTCTAATATCCTCAAGAGGAAAGAAAAGGCTCCATATACACTGAGCTGTTCATAGCAGCACTTTCTGTAGAAGCCTAGCACTGGATGCCAAGTTGATACCCATCAGCTAGAGAATGACTACACAAGTTTGGGTACAGTGCTTCAGGGAATGAGGAATACCAAGAAGCATGAGAAGAAATATGAACTGATGTAAAGTAAAGCAACCAGAATCAGAAAAACCTACACAAAGATAAACTCAATGGAGAGAACAGGAGAACAAATCAAACTGAATTCTGTGAAGTTAAGATGGCTGAGCTTGGACCCTAATGAAAAGGTCCCCCTTTCATCTTTTCCCAAGAGGGAGGGAAGCAGCAAAGGGATAGCCACGAGGGTTGAACTTGGTATACAAAGTAGGATTTGACTGATGTGTTTACTAAGCCTTTTCTTTATTCCCTCCTTTAAATTTTTCTTTAATTATTATTATTATAAAAGGCATCTGGAAGTGCAGGAAGGCACATGTGTGATGTAAAAACAAAAGAAGTAGATAAAATGTTAAAGGCTGAATTGCGTTCAATCAACATTAGTGAAATATCTACTATGTGCAATAAATATAAATAAAAGGTCCAGAAAAAGTAAGAAATTGGAGGGAGAGCTCACTTTTAAATGGGAGATGCTCACACTATTTGAGAGTTCTCTCCAGGAACTGGCTCACACATAATGGAACAACATGGAAGCTTACACAGTGGTAGAGAAGTCAGTGTGAGATCAGGCTCAGGGTCCACCAAGATAATCTGAAATGACACTCTGTCCCTTCTTTTTACAAAACAGTAATTGGGGGCTGGTAGCTAAGGTCCACAAAGCTCTGAGCTCACTCTCGCACTGTCTAATAAAAAGAGCAAGGAGAATCTCATTTGGATGTACTGTGACCTCTGTGGTGGGGAGCCCTTTCAATGCTATGGACAATAGTCCACAGATGCCTTTTCCTTCTCAGTGTTTCTCGTTCAGAGCACCCTACAAATCTTCAACAAAGCATGTGCTGCATGTGGTAGAAGACCCAGAAGGCCTTTTAACACTCTGGACTGCCATGAGCCTTCATTTCCTCTAAAAGATGGGCCCTTTCCGCTCTGCTCCTGGACACCATCTTTCAGAGGCAGAATTACATAAGAGATAAAGTGCTGGAAGCGGTGGAGTCAGGAAAACCTGGGTTCAAATCTGATTTTTGATGCTTAAGAGCTATGACATAGGTGAGTGACCTAATCTGTCTGAGTTAAAACAACTCCCTAAGTTATGGAAGGACCACCACCCAGACAAAGGAAGGAGTCTGTGTATAGATAAAATGATGTGAGAACTTGCCACGGTCTTTTTGGAGCTGCTAATCCTCCCATGGCACCTAGCTCTCACCTGTGGCTCCAAGAAGTTGTAGCCTGAACAAACAGCTACATTCTGCTTAATCATTTCTGCAGATGGGCTAAACCAGGTTGGGGGGAGCTGACAGGCCTCAAACCCATTGGTGACTTAGGGGGATGTCTATATCAAAACCATGAAAACTTCACCAGGTGAAAGGGGTCGATGAGAATAATTTGTTCCAAGAGCCATGATAGTGACTAAAGCAGGCGCTGTGGAACTCTTGGAGCTTAGTCACATATTGAAGAGGGCAAGGCCATCCACTACACCCCAGCTCACTGCTGGTCATCTTGACTTTTGTTTTGCCATTGGACTTGAATGACTCTGGAAGAGAGAGTGAGGTTGATGACTTTATACAACTCTGCCTTATTCAAATCCAATTTATGTGAGACAAAGGATATTACCCTATGACACCATTTTGGTCCTCTTCTAAAATGAAGGACAATAACCAATCCATGAGATATTTCATATTTTCTTCTACTTTTCTCATTCTTTTGATTTTGTTTTATTGTTTCTTGATGTCTTGTGAGGTCACTAGCTTCTATTTGTCCAATTCTAATTTTTAAAGACTGAATTTCTTTTATGACTTTTTGATCCCCCTTTTCCATTTGGTCCATTCTATTTTTCATGGAACTCTTTTTTTCATTGGATTTTTTGCCTTGTTTTCCAGGAAGTCAATTCTGTTTTTTAAGAAACTCTTTTCTTCATTGGATTTTTTAATACCTCTTTTTCCAGTTCCAATTTGGCTTTTTTGCATTACTTTTATTTCTTTTTTAAATTTACTTCAGTCTGTCTTATTTGATTTTTTAAATTACTTTTTGAGTTCTTCCATCACTTGAGACCAATTTCCATTTTTCTTTTCTTTTTTTTAAGCCCTTACCCTTCCATCTTCGAATCAATACTGGATATTGGTTCCAAGGCAGAAGAGGGGTGAGGGCTAGGCAATGGGGGTCACACAGCTAGGAAGTGTCTAAGGCCAGATTTGAACCCAGCACCTACTGTCTCTGGGCCTGATTCTCAATCCACTGAGCCACCCAGCTTCCCCCTTCCATTTTTCTTTGAGTTTTTGTATGTTGAATCTCACTGTCCTCTGTTGATTCTGTGCTTTGCTCTTTGTTGTCATATAAATTACCTAGGGTTAGGAAGTTCTTTTGCTGTTTGCTCATTTTCCTAGCCTTTTTTTTCCAATACACTGGGAATTCTGATTCTGTCACCTCTGCTGTTGGCTTTCAGGGCTTGGCATTTTGAGCTATTTTGCCTTGAGATTAGGTATCTCAGTGCAAGTTTGAAAGGGTTGAGCACTATGTACTTTCCCAGCCTCACTGCAGACTAGTGCCAGGGCTTGGAACTTTAAGGGGTGGGTTTAAAGTGCTCTTTTGTTGGTGTAGCCCAGGTCCTGGAATCCCAAAGTTGGTCTATGCCTAAATTTAGAAGCTGGTGCAGTAGGTGGAGGAGTGGTCACACAGCACTCCTCTCTGTATGCAGTTTTGCTTCCAGTTCCCCCTTATTTCATGAAAATCAACTCTCTCTGCCGCCCTCTCAAGTTGTATTCAGCAGGAGAGCCCCCTCATTCCATTGTGCTGTTGATTTTTGACTCCTATCATTTTCAGATGTTTTTTAAAGATTTGTTTGGAAGGACTATAAGAGCAGTTTCAGCTTTTTCTACTACTCAGTCACCACCTTGGCTCCACCCTCTGACAATAACCAATCAGTGAGTAATCAAAGATGAAATACTGAAGTCATCTTTCCCCAACTCTGAATCTATTCCCACTGCTCTTGGGGCACATGCTATTTCAATTCTTAATGGGTTGTGTTACTCTGTGATTATCACAATGTAGCATCATTGGAAGAACATCAGTATTAAAAAGTTGAGTTTTGAGCTAAATCAATTGTACAAAAAAATCAAGCCATTCTCCAATTGATAAATGGGCAAGGGACATGAACAGACAGTTCTCAGCCAAGGAAATCAAAACTATTAATAAGCACATGAAGAAGTGCTCTACATCTCTTATAATCAGAGAGATGCAAATCAAAACAACTCTGAGGTATCACCTCACACCTAGCAGATTGGCTAACATAACAGCTATGGAAAGTAATGAATGCTGGAGGGGATGTGGCAAAGTAGGGACACTAATTCATTGCTGGTGGAGTTGTGAATTAATCCAACCATTCTGGAGGGCAATTTGGAACTATGCCCAAAGGGCGATAAAAGACTGTCTGTCCTTTGATCCAGCCTACTGGGCTTGTACCCCAAAGAGACAATAAGGAAAAAGACTTGTACAAGAATATTCATAGCTGCGCTCTTTGTGGTGGCCAAAAACTGGAAAACGAGGGGATGCCCTTCAATTGGGGAATGGCTGAACAAATTGTGGTATCTGTTGGTGATGGAATACTATTGTGCTAAAAGGAACAATAAAGTGGAGGAATTCCATGGAGACTGGAACAACCTCCAGGAAGTGATGCAGAGCGAAAGGAGCAGAACCAGGAAAACATTGTACACAGAGACTGATACACTGTGGTACAATCGAAGGTGATGAACTTCTCCATTAGTGGCAATGCAATGTCCCTGAACAATCTGCAGGGATCTAAAAAACACTATCCACACGCAGAGGACAAACTGCGGGAGTAAAAACACCGAGGAAAAGCAACTGCTTGACTACAGGGGTTGAGGGTATATGACTGAGGAGAGACTCTATATAAATACGCTAATGCAAATACCAACAGCATGGAAATGGGTTTGAATCAAGAACACATGTGATACCCAGTGGAATTGCACGTGGGCTATGGGAGAGTTGGTGGGAGGGAGGGGAGGGAAGAAAAGAAAATGATCATTGTTTCCAATGAATAATGTTTGGAAATGACCAAATAAAAATTTAAAAATATATATATATATAATATTGTTGAGATTTAATTTTAACTTTTACAACCCTCAAAGTACTTCTAGGCTCTGGGGAGCTCCATAAAAGCTATGAGGATCAGCTCAAACTTGCATCCCAGTGTAATCCAGCTCCTTTCTCAAGAGCAATAACTTGTGCTCTCCCTCCTCTGGCCCCCAAATGCATCTATGCCCTGTGCCCCCAGAAGTCCCACTTCAATTGTCTGCCCTTGTTCCAGACATTTTATCCCTTAGCATAATCCCTGTCCACACTGTCAGGCCAAAGTCAACTTCATGTGGAGCTCTAGCTATTCTTATTCATTGTTAATCTCCTCTTCTCACAGTCTGGGGGCAAGGGAGTCTTCTTGTGATTCTGGTCAGGCTCTGAATGGGAGAATAATCCCCAATGATGGGCCCACTCTCAACACTTCCCAAGACCTTATTTTCACTGACTCAAAGTAGTTAAATGACTGGCCATATAACAAACACTAGAGGTAGAATTTAAACTCAAATCTGCTGACTGAACATTCTTTACACTACAGTAAATTTGCCCTCTCTGCCCCTTTTCCTCAGACATCATGTTTGCATGGCTTACAATCTCTTATTTCTAGTAGCATAGCAAGGGTAGATCCTGAGATCAATGAGGCTAAAGTCAAAACATATTAGTCTTATACCTTATCGAACAATTATAACAAGATTCACTGCCAATCTTGTTTAGCACTTACCATTAATTTTTTAAATTTTATTTAATTAGATGATTTAGAGTATTTTTCCATGGTTACAAGACTCATGTTCTTTCCCTCCCCTCCTCCCAACCCCCTCCCATATCTGACGCACAATTCCACTGGGTTTAACATGTGCCATTGATCAAGACCTATTTCCATAGTATAAATATTTGCACTAGGGTGATCTTGTAGAGTCTACTTTCCCAGTCATAGCCCCATTGACCCACAGTACTTACCATTAATAACTGGAGTGTACACAACTATTCCAACCAAATTTGGATCTGATACTGTTGTGTCTAGAATAAGGCCTCCAATACTGAAAGATAAAATAGTAACATTTTAGAAGGAAAAAATACTCCAATTAAAACATATTTGTACAGAAATCCTTGTCTTTTTATAAAATGTTTAGGAATATTTGTTAAAAATCAGAAGAAAATATAGGGGCAGCTAGATGGCTCAGGGGATAGAGAACCAGGCCTAGAGACAGGAAGACCTGGGTTCAAATCTGGCCTCAGACACTTCCTAGCTTTATGACCCTGGGCAAGTCACTTAACCCCCATTGCCTACTTCTTAAAGTGGTACTGATTTTAAAAAGGATTTTTTAAAAAGAAGAAAATATAGAGTAAAATCAAAGGAAACATGACAAAGACTTATAGTCAATCTTATATTCTGGAGTATAGCCCATGTAAGACCTTAGAAAAGTATGAGTTTACCAAGTAAGAATAGATTTTGCACAAATGACCATATGACCAAACACTGATGGAGGAAGTCTGAAGATGCAAGGTCATGTTGTGGTTCTATCATTCAATCCCTGGTAAGGGATGACCTGGAGAAGTGCGTAACATGGCAGGAAACTCTTCCTACAGATGTCTACTGGCCCACTAGACCCTTTAGTAGAATCAGGAGGTTATCAGAGGTTGTAAAAGCCACTTCTGAGTGGAGATCAAGCAACTAGAGAGACACTAGAGGACTCCATCGCAGAACAGGGCTGATGGCTAGAGCCCTAACTGGAACTCAGATCCCCCTTTAATTCTTGGCATGGATTCTCCTTTAGAGATAGTGCTGAGCAGGGCTGACCTTAGAGCCAAGAAGCCCTGGGTTCCTCACCTCTAACAATGAACTAGTCTTTATTCCTCCGCACACAGGCAACTTGTGACCTTTCTAAGCCTCCTGATCCCCATTTGTAAGGTGGAGATAATAATACCCACAGAAGTACCCATAATAGTACCCATCTCAAGACTGGGAGACTCAAATGAAATCCTCTATGGAAAGCACTTTCCAAACTCTACACTTCTATAGGCCAGTATAAGTTATGAGACCTCACACTGGCTCACTCTGCAGCATGAAAAATGGATCATGAACTGTATCTAGCATTCCTATAAAGACCGGCATAAGGGATAAAGAAATAATCAAAGGGAGGGACAACTTGGTAAAAGGAAAGAGAGCCTGCATTAGAACCAGGAAGGCAGCCAGATTACAATTTTGACTCTGACATGTCCTAGCCGGGAGTTCTAGGGCTCATCACTCATCCTGCTCTCCCCCACCCCCATTCCCTCCACTTCCACCCCTACCGCCACTCCTGCTAAGAAAATAACTTGGAGAGACTGCAAATTATAGAGGCATTGATAGCAAGTTCTTCACCAAGAGCTCTTCATCCCAATGAAGACAAAGGCTTGGTCAAAAATGGGCCCTAGATTTGTGATGTCACTGGCAGAGGGAACTCTCAGTCTCCCAATGCAGGTAAATATCTACTCTGCAACTTTGGATCTTAAAGAGTTGCTGAGAGCATGAGGAGGCCAATGATTTACCAAAGTTCACAGTGGGACTGGACCCAGGTCTTCCCAACTCTGAGGCCAGCTCTTGATACATCTCATGAAACTGTCTTTGTATTTTTAAATCCTTAGGCAATTGGGGGCCTGGTAAGTGACTTGCCCAGGGTCACACAGCTAGGAAGTGACTGAGATCACATTTGAACCCAGGATCTCCCATCTCTAGGCCTGGCTCTCAATTCACTGATCTACCTATCTGCTCCAATTTTTGTCATTTAAAAATTTTTTTTCTAGCAATGTAATGATCCAGGACAATTCTGAGGGGCTTATGAGAAAGAATGTTATCCACAACTAGGAAAAAAAATGTGGGAGCAGAAATCCAGAAGAAAACATATGATTTATCACATGTTTATATGAGCATATGATTTGGGTTTTTGGTTTTAAAAGATTATTACAAAAATGAATAATATGGAAATGGGTTGAGTGATAATATATGTATAATCCAGTGGAATTGCTTGTCAACTCTGGAAGTGGGGGAAGGAAGAGGGGAGGGAAACAAGAATCATGTAACCATGGAGGAAAATAGTTTTTTAATGAAAAAATATATTTTTTCCTCTAACCTTCAAGATCAAACATGGAGTGGAAAGTATGAGCCCATTTTCAGAAGAAAAGACTGAGTCAACACAAGCCTACTGAAATGGTATTCATTCTTTAAAGACAAACTAAAATACTACCTTGTCTATAAAAGGAACGATTTTTCTATTTCTGGTTTTCAACAATCCTTGTTCTCTCTATTTTCTTAGCAATGGGGAATTACCTAGAGGCCCAAACAGACAACTCCATTTTCACTATTCATCACCACTTTACACACACACACACATTCACAAGATAAAACTAACCTGCTTATAACCATGGCTGTTATGACAGGCTCCCAGCCTGAATGGAGAACAGTCCTTGTAGCTGGATGTTTGGCAGCTATTACAATCCATATGGGAGTCAGAGCCAAGAAAAAGGCACCAACTAAGGGAGCGATGTAATAATATGTCTCTAAAATTTAAAGAGAAAAAGTTCAAAAAGTAATCATGGACTTGAGAAGTAAACACATGGATTGCTATATAAGCCTTAAGAAAACCAGAATTTTAAGTAATCTGAGAGCTTATATTAGGATGAAAGCATTTGGACTATCCCTTGATAACAAGCTGAAATTTACATTGAAATTCTTAATTATGGCAATTCAAATTTTAAAATTCAGTTAGAAACAATGTGTCAGCATCTTTCTCCATCACCAGAACGTAAGAAGTTCTGGGTCATTTCCCCACTCCTGAGCCTGGTGAGTCTTCTGCCCAAAAGAGGGGCCTTACAGATGTTGGAGGAATGAACTTACAAATGCTGGAAACCTGTAATCTTAGGGATTAAATGTAACATAAAAGCTGTCAAGGTGTCAGATTAATTCAGAAAAGAAAACATTAAAATCATTTTAATGGCCCATTACACCAACTTGTATGGGGTAAAAAATAAGAACACAAATATTTACTTCTCTGGTGCCTTTAATTTCATCAAACTGACTTTTCAGCACTAATGCTCACATCATGTTGGTGAGAGAAAGGAAAACCACTGAGAAAGTTCTCAGTAGGGGAAACACATAAATGTCCCCATTTGATGATGACTCTTGGTATGTGGCTCTGCTAAGCTGTCCTGCTTCCCAAGAAAACCTCTCTGCAGTGACATCCCTATTAAATACATTTTCAAATCTCCTTCTTTTACATAATCCTTCTATTTTATGCAATTTTATCAATGATTTTTAAAGGATGAAAAAACAATTTATAGTCAGGATTCAGGGTTCTCCTTGTCCACCTAATTCAGAGAATCACAATATTCAAAGGGACCTCAGAACTCCTATACTCTACTCCCAATCTGAATCACAAACCCTGGTTACAGGTCACTCCATTTTCAGATATCTCTAATCCTTAGAAAACCCTTCATCATACAGAACTAAAATCTGCCTTACCCAAACTTCCACCAATTGGTGCTAGTTCTGTCCTCAGACACCAAACAGAAAGAGCTGAATATACCTCTCACATAACCACTTTCCAAGTATCCGAAAACAGAGATAAATTTCCCAACCCCTGGCCTTTATAATTCCTTTATTCAAAATAAATATCTCCAGTTCCTAGAGATTTTTCCCTTCTCACTCTTTTCTTTCTTTCTTTTTTAATTCTTTTTTTTTAAACCCTTACCTTCCGTCTTGGAGTCAATACTGTGTATTGGCTCCAAGGCAGAAGAGTGGTAAGGGCTAGGCAATGGGGGTCAAGTGACTTGCCCAGGGTCACACAGCTGGGAAGTGGCTGAAGCCAGACTTGAACCTAGGACCTCCCGTCTCTAGGACTGGTTCTCAATCCACTGTGCTACCCAGCTGCCCCCTTCTTTTTTAATTCTTATCTTTTAACTTAGAATCAACAAAGGCAGAAGAATAGTAGGGTTAGGCAATGGGGGTTAAGTGACTTATCCAGGGGGAACATAGCTAGAAGTGTCTGAGGTCATATTTGAACCCAGGACCTCCCATCTCTAGGCCTGGCTCTTAATCCACTGAGCTACCCAACTGCCCCCTCACTCTCTTTTTATAATATAACCCTTACCCTTCTGTCTTAGAATCAATACTAAATATCAGTTCCAAAGCAGAAGAACAGTAAGGACGAGGCAACTGAGGTCAAGTGTCTTGCCCAGGGTCTCACAGGCAGGAAGTGTCTTAGGCCAGATTTGAACACAGGACCTCCCAACTCCAGGCCTGGAGTTCTATACACTGAGACACCTAGCCAGCCCATTCTGCAGTTTCAACTCCATTTACTCCATTATTTTAATGAATCCTTTGGGGCTAGTCTTCTAGAAATGGATATTCACATGGAGGCCTATGAACTTTATATATATATATATATATACATACACACATATATTATACACACATTTATGTGTGTATGTATATAATCTCATTTCAATAAAATTGGTTTCCTTTGTAACCCTCTATTTTTAAAATACATTTAAAAACATTATTCTGAGATAAGACCCACAAACTTCACTGCCAAGGGGGTCCATTTGAAAAAAATTTTAAAGGAAGTTGAGAACTTCTGGTGTAGAAACTATGAACTTGACTTCTGGGCAATTTGAAATGCATGATTAAAGAAATGGTTGATGAATATCAAGAAAAAGAAATAGTTAACTACAAAAAAACCACTATAACTTTATCAAGAACCAGGCAGGCCATAGTAAAAAGAAATGACATGATTTTTTAAAAACAAATTTACAAAACTAACAAATGAAAAGAACATCATAGACAGAGTTCATAAAGATTTCTGAAAATCTTTTGACAATGTATTTAATGTGATTCTTGTGGCTTTTTGATGAGATAATCAAATGGATTCTGGTCTGGTTGGGTGGGCAGACACAAGGAGTCTTTAATGGATAAATGTCAGCATGAAAAACAAATGAATGAATAAATGGTAAGAGCATTTATTAAGCAATCACTACGCATCAGGCTAAGTGCTAAATGCTAGAGAGTCCCTGTCCGAAAGGAGCTTCCCCTCTAGAAGGAGATAAAACACAAAGAGCAGTGAGAACAAGAGGAAGAAGAGAAGGTCAGGAAGTGATGTGGAGGCCCACTTCCAGGCCAAAGAAAAGAAAAGCTCGCCTCTCTGGCCACGTCCAGGCTCTTGTGGGAAGGAGAGGGGAAGAACCCTGAATCTGTGTGGCGTTTTTATCAGTGTCTGGGCAAAGGCCCATCACATTGTCAGACAGCACCAGGCTAGGAGGGATGGCTGACAGAGCTGGTCAGTATCTAACAAGGTCTAGACAGGCTGAGAGCAGTGCTATGGGGCCACTAACCTGACACAAGGATCCACAAGGCCCCCCTGCTTACCTGTTTCCTTTCCTTACTGAAATCCCATGGGACCTACATCTGAATCTGACTCAGGCCACCCTCAGAATGTTGTGAGGCTCCCCCAGCCCAGAGGCACACCTGATGCCTCATAGCAACAACAGGGCTCCGAGTCTGATAAGAAAGGCAACGGGGCTAAACAGAAAGTCTTCTCATTGGGAAGGTAATCAGTCACAAGGCTAAGATGCTGGGAAGCAAGTTACAGATTAGTTTTTAAAAAAAAGATCTGGGGGTTTTAGTAGTCTTGCAAACTCAATCTGAATTACAGGATAAGCTCAACATACAGATTGCTTCTAAGGCAGTACTCAATGATCCGAGTTACTTCCATTCCTTTGATTGGACAGTGTAAGGGGAAAAACCCACCCCCACTGCCTCCTTCACCATCTCCCCATCAAAATCCCAGGCACCTCTTCATTGTCCCCCAGCTGCTCGGCCTGGTTTCTAGGAGCTCTCACCATGGTGCCTCCTTCTAGTACTTCCGGGACCACACCTGCCCCCAGTTCTGTTTCCTTTTGTGTTAATGTTTCCACCATGAGCCCATAAGGTCCCCGAGGGCAGGGACCATCTTTCTTTTTGTTTGTCACTCTGGCACTCAGCACAGGGCCTGGCACAGAGTGGGCATGTATGTAATCAGTGTTCATCCTAGCCTACTCAGATTCTGTGGGACCAGCAGCATACAGTGAAAGGCTTCCTACAACATAGATGGCAAGCTCTCTCCGCTTCTCACTTGACTCCACGTCTTGTTCAAGCTCTCTCGCAGATCCTTCAGAAAGAATCTCCCGGGCAGGTGCAGTGGGGGCTTCCTTTGATGTCTCTGGACATTCCATGAGCCTCCTGGTGCACTTGAGGGATCTCTCCTTTGCTCAGTCCATAGGACCTAATGAGTTCTTTTTCTGGCCTTGTCTCTTTGATCAGTCACTTTGCGCAGGGTTTATTTTTGGAAAGATGCTGGAGCCTACACCAGTCATTCAACAAGCATTAAGATCCTACTGGGGATCTAAAGCAAAATAGTCCATGCCTTCAAGAAGCTCCAATTTACATTTCAGTAAATGCTGCTCCTTGTTCCTTAGTGCTGCCCCCTGAGCTGAAGCAGAAGCCCAAGTTTCTACATGACAATCTGTCAAATACTTGAAGATAACTATCAAGTGTGGCTTGTTCCTCCTTTCTTCCTCTCCTCTCCGTTTGTCTCTCTCTCTCTCTCTCTCTCTCTCTCTCTCTCTCTTCCCCTCCTTTCTCTCCCCCTTCTTCTCTCTTTCCTCCTCCCTTCCCCATCCCTCTCCCCCTTTCGCTCTCTTTCTCTCTTCCTTTCTTTTTAAACCATTATTGCCTCTGTCTTAGAATTGATGCTAAGTATCAGTTCTGAGACAGAAGAGTGGTGGTCAGGGCTAGGTAAAAGGGATTAAGTGACTTGCCCAGGCTACACAGCTAGGGAGTGTCTGAGGCCACATTTGAACCCAGAACTTCTTGTCTCCAGATCTGACTTTCAATCCAGTGAGCCACCTAGCTAACCTCTGCCACCCTTTCATTCCCCTGATTTAACCTCCTCTGGACATGCTCCAGTGCATCAATGATCCTCCTAAAATGCAGCATCCAGAATGGACACAATGCTCCAGTATTTCTGGGATGGGTCTAAGACATTCCCAGACAAGAAAACTGAATCTGTAAATCACTGCTAACTTTGTAAGACCTGAGATAAAAGGGGCATTGAAAACTCAAAGAAAAATCTTGCCTAATTCAATCCAGGCAGTAATCTATCCTAATCTGAAAGGAAAAACTCATCAGCAATCTTAAACATTTAAGGTACTATAAAGAATAAAACCAATGACTAAAGAAACTACTCTTTCAAATCTCAACCCTTTAACACAGAGAAAGGAGTCCACTGCAGCCAGTCATCCTGAATGAATGTTTTTGTTAAATAAGCGAATCTCTTTAATATAATTGAAATGTTCAAGTATTTAAGGCTCACTGAATACTCTAATGAGATAAAAGTTAAGCATAAGGAAAGAACCTTTAGAATTAGTGGGGAAATTCTGCCACAATAGGGCTTGCCAAAGTGTTTTATAATAATTCTGTTCTATTTTAAGAGCCTGTTTCAATGTAACCTTCCAGGTTCCACCAAACAGCATCACAGCATCAAGAACTTGCATATTTATACCTCTACCCAATAGACTAAATGCCCTCAAAATTATTATGGCAACTAAAGAAACATGTTAAACACTGTTCTTCTCAGAGATAAGATTCTTTTATAGATGACTGCACATTAAAAGAGGGGACTAATGGCACAATCCTGCAAGAGATATCATTAACTTCAAACTAACCATGACGATGGCATCAAATGAAAGCACAAAATGGCCTCTTCCTTCTAAATTAAAAGCCTGGCAGACAAGCTCACAGTTAATATAATAATTTGCATTAACTAGAAAGCTCCTTCCGGAACATCGAGGGTGCTAATCAAACTCTGTAGCTTTAAACACATTAACTTCATAATCAATGGATGCAGTCATTATTTTTGCTTAAGCAATTTTCTTTGTGACAAAGACAAATTCAATGGGGAATACAGAAGGGGTTTATTTTTTAAATGGATGCCATGTAAAAATATTTTTATTTTATAATTAATTAATTTAAATGTAATTTATTATTTATTTTTTTAATCATCAAAGGATCTTAATTTTTTTCAAAAGTCTCTCTGCATTTCACTCTTTAACATGATGTAGCATCAGAGGCCCTGGGCTTGGGTTCTAGTGTTTCATCTAGTCTCTGAGTCTCAATTTCTGAACAGGTAAAGAAGAGTATAATAATGCTTGAGATATCCACTCTAATGCTCATTCATTAAGTACCTACTCAAAGCGATCAATATACACTGTGTTAGATTTATAAATACTCCTAGATTTTAACCTGGAAGAGCAGACGTTGGTGCCCTTCTCACAGAGAGCAAAATACAGTCAGGATGTATTGAGAGGGGAAGACAAAGAGCTCCCCTTGGGGAATGGGGAGCCTGAGATACCTGGCCAGGAGGTAGTCTGCGATGTCGGTGTGGAGAGAGACTAGACCTCGACCCTTAGGTCTGGGATCTTCTGTTTTGAGAGCCCCTGAGAACTGATGAGAGAACTGAGAGGAGCGCGTCCGGGACAGAGCCTGGGGAGATATCTCCATCTAGTGGACAGAAGATGTTTGATGCTCCAGGAAAGGAGGGGAGGAAAAGTAGGAAGAAAACCAAGAGAGAAGAGAGGAGTGGGGAGAGGAGAGCTGGAGGGAAGGAATAGTGTCAGGAAGAGTGAGAGAATAGCTGTAACTTTGTAACTCTAAGGCCACACGGTCTAACTGCTGTGATAAAGACAAACTCCAAGATGGGAGTCTCCAAACATAATGCAGTCCACGTTTCTAGGCTTCAAACTGATGTCCATCCCTTGTGCCGTACAGCTCTCTCTGCTTCTCTGACCTGCTGAAAATATTGCCGTGCTATCACTAGACCATTTCATTAAGACCAGAGGATTTCAAGCTGAAGGGTCCTCCCAGAGCTTCATTTGTTACCTTCAAGATTCTGACTAAGAAATGCATTTTTAAAAACCCTTCCCTTCTGTCTTGGAATCAATACTGTGTATTGGTTCTAAGGCAGGAATGTTTTAAGGGCTAGGCATTGGGGGTTAAGTGACTTGCTCAGGGTCTCACAGCTAAGAAGTATCTGAGGCCAAATTTGAACCCAGGACCTCCTTTCTCTGGTCCTGGCTCTCAATTCACTGAGCCACCTAGCTTCCCCTGAGAAAGGTACTGGTAATGAATTAACAAGCCTCCACAAATTTGCTTTTCCTGCATGAATGTCCAAACTGATGGCTATTTAAATCAGTAAAAACCTTTAAAGAACACCACCAAAGTTCTCTTTGCCATTCAACAAAACTGATGTCCTCAGCTTAGTCTAATGTGGAAGGAGATGGAGCTTTAACAATCTCTGTAAAAGAGTGATTCCCAAATGCCATGTAAGATAAATTTAGATTCTTCTTCACACACTGCCACCCTGAGAACAGTACATTAGAGCCATCAAGAACCAGCTCAAGGCTGGCAGTCCCGAAAACCACAGAGGATTGGCTGAAGGCTCATCATCACTTCAGTTAGGCTGATCTTTTTAAGCTGGCCCTTCATAAGTAAACATGCTCAAACAACTTGATTTTTTTTAAAAAATAAGAAAAAAGAAAAATATGTTAACTTTTCAAAGCAGTATATTCCCTAATATGTAATGCAGCTATGCTTCTATCCATGAGTAAAAGAATATGGAACAGGGACAGCTAGATGGTACAGCGGAGTGAGCCTAGGCTTGGAGTTAGAAGGACCTGGGTTCAAACCTGGATTCAGACACTTCCTAGCTCTATGATCCTGGGCAAGTCACTTAGCTCCATTTGCCTAGTCCTTGCCTTTCTGTCTTAGAGTTGTTACTAAGACAGCAAGTAAGGGTTTTTAAAAAAAAGAATATGGAACGATTATTCTCTCTTCCATTCTTACAACCTCTCAAAGCCTGTTTACTCATTTGGCAAACTAAGACTATTCAATGCCTTAAAGCACTTTCTAGTCCTAATTATCTTCTGATTCTGTAGCAAAATGAAGTGACTGTTACTACTGGGAAACAGAAATTGCTGGACTAAATGAATGGCATTTGCCAAAAATATTTAGGATAAAGATAGTAACACTTTATTTGGTCTTACTTTCATTTATTTATTTTAAAACCTTCACTTAACAACTTAGAATCAATACTATATACTGGTTCCAAGGCAGAAGGCCTATGAATGGGGGGTTTAGTGATTTTACATGTTCTCAGCATCAGAGATGCTGGTGCCTCACATCGTATCAGAAATCAGGGGATAGAAGAGTACTCTGAGGAAATATTGGACCAGAAAAGGAGGAATTATACTTTTCCTGGAGCCCAAGCTCACACAAGGTCTCTGCTGACCATGTTACCTTTCCTTTGACTTGAGTTGTGGCTCCATGGCCCCAGTACCTGGCCTCTGACTCCTCTAGACTTCAATCAATTCACTGAACTTCCCCCCACCCCCCAGGCCCAACCAGTTCCCTCACTTGTAAAAGTGAAGTAATTATGCCTTCCTTGGCTGTACCCCAGAGTTCTGAGGGTTGAATGGGGAAATGGAAAGTTCTAGACAAATCCAGAGGCTCAATGTGCCCAGAACAACGTGCTAACTAACCTTCAGGTCCTCCTTCCATGGAGGCTCCAGCAGCTGAGTCAGGACATGGGGCGCCACCTATCGGCCTTCTTGGACAACCGTAACGTCTCTGTGGGGCCTGAGCTTCAATAAGGAACTGGGAGCAACTTCTCCGTGCCTTTATCGATGTGAGAAACTCCTGGAGAGGACCCTTCCACTACCAATGCCTGTCAGCTACAGTTCCCTGACTTATTCTGAGGGGTTTCAAAGGCCACTGAAAGAGGAGGTGCTTGGCCCAGTATTACACAGTGGGCCAGGCTGGAGGCCAACCATCAGCTGCTTAAAAATATAGGCAGTAATGTGATATGGATGGATGGATGGATGGATGGATAGACAGAGAAACAGGGATGGAGATACAGATAGATAGATAGATAGATAGATAGATAGATAGATAGATAGATAGATAGATAGACAGACAGACAGATAGATAGATAGATAGGATAATAGATAAGATGGATGGATGGATGGATGGATGGATGGATAGATAGACAGACAGACAAGAGAGACAGGGATGGAGAGATAGATAGATAGATAGACAAATGGATGACAGATGGATGGGTAGAGAGACAGATGGATGAATAGATAGATGGACAGATGAATGGATAGACAGATAAAAACAGATAGATAGATGACAGATGGGTGGATAAATCGATACAGTGTTTATATATACACACACAGTGGGCCAGGCTTCCTGCAGAGGGGAAGAGGGAGAGTCCTGCAGGTGTGGGTTGGGGGGCCAGCAGAAAGAAAGTACAAGGTGGAATTGGGAGTATCCCATGCAGGAACAGCAAAGAGGCTGGAGTACACAGGTGCCAGGCTGTGGAAGACTACGTTCCAGGGAGTATTTTCAGTTGAAAACACTAATCTAGTTTAGACACTAAAACAATTTGTTTGTTTTATGAGAAGCATGTAAAGAAAGTACCTGGCCCAGGGAATTAGGTGACCAGTCTTTTTGCATGACACCAAATGACAAAGCAGAGAGTAGGGCCCTGGGAGGATCAGCCTACATTATGACCAGCATAGCCCAGATAAGAACAGCAGAGCAGGCCAGAGAAGCAGGCTGAGGGCCTGGAGGTGACATTCAGCATCAAGTCCCTCACTTCTCCACTAAAGCTTCCTAGGTGGGGAGCCCTGGGCTGGGCTCCTGGGTCACCTTCCAGGAGACCAGTAGGCTGGGGAGACACCAAATGACAGAAGGGAGAATCTGATCCATGGAGGCTTCCAAGGGAAGAAGCCCGAAAGAGCAGCTCACCGAAATTCTCTGGGAATGGGAGGCTCCTCTCCAACAGATGACGGATGGGGCCAGTGATTACCTGATCTTAGAAAGCTGGCAGGTCATGGGGCTCTTTTCCAGGCTGCTCCTTACCAGTTATACTGCCTCTCGAAGGAGGAAAGATAAGATCTCCTTAAGTCAGACCGCACAAACCCATCAACTTCATAAGCCTCTGTTTCAGCTCCATTTAATATCAGAACTTTTTTCCCTTAAGCAGTCATGTTATATTCTGAGGTCTGGCCTCAGAGAACTTGAACTGAAAACCCTGCTCAGTTCTTCCTCATTCCCAGCATGAACATGGGGGGCCCCCTCATCTGTAAAATGAGGGAGACATATCAGGTCATGTCTAAGGCCTCTCTGGGGTCTAGAGCCAATGGCCCTTCTTTGCAGTCACACACTTTGCAAAATAATACTTAGGACACTTTGAAAGGTATAAGAAACCAATCCATTATCTTAGTATTGATTTGTTAAACCCACAAAAAGCTATTACAAGACAAGTCAAATTAATGCGCGTATCCAAAGAAAGGTCAAACCGATCTCTGCCCTCAGAGAGCTCCCTGTCTAATGGAGGAGACAACGTAGAAACAGCAAACAAGCTGCATGGACAAGAAATGGATCATCTTGAGCACCAATGTTAATTAAGGGGGATTGAGAAAGGTTTCCATCAATGAGTGGAATTTTAGGAGAAAGGAATAGAGATTTCAAGAATTCTTTCCAACATTAGACATGTTAGGGTAAAAGGAGCAAAACAGTCCCCTTATTTTAGGGAAGAGGTACTTGCTTCTAGTCTATTTTTTCCCCTCAGCTACCATCCAGCCTCCTAAAGCTACTAACTGCCCTGCTCTTATGAGAAATTTTCCACTGGACAAAGACAAGGGAAACAGAAGAAAATCTCTTCAACTGTAACACAGATAGGCTGGCATCTATGCTTCCTGCAATGTTATGAATACACAATTATAATAACCTCTTGCTCTGGCCAGGTAACCCAGTTCTGTAATACAGTCCCCAATCTACGGGCATTCTTTTCTTCTTTAAACAAACAAACCAACAAAACCCTTACCTTCTGTCTTAGAATCAATACTGTGTAGTAAGGAAATAAAGGTAAAGAAGAGTGGTAAGAACCAGGCAATGGGGGTTAAGTGACTTTCCCAGGGTCACCCAGCTAGGAAGTGTCTGAGGCTAGATTTTACCCCAAACCTCCCATCCCTAGGGCTGGTGCTCTATCCACTGAGATACCCAGCTACCCCTTCATTGGGCATTTTTCTCAGGATAACACAAACCTTTTTGAATGTTCTTAATTTCTATTTCCTTTAGATTCTTCCTGTGATGTGAATGACTCTAGGGCACCATGATCGGAGTTGCTGCTGCTGCTGGGTAGCAATGGAGGCATAATATCCTAAACTGGCTGGATCTCCTCCCCAACCTCCAAAGCCCAGGTGACACCATTCCTCCTTTCTAAAGCCTTTCCTCTCCATTTCTAACCTGTCGGGGCCCTTGCTGACCTCATCACATGGCCTGGCTCTCCATCCCTTACAATTCTGAGTTCTCTGAATGCCAGGGAGAATGCCTCTACCTCAGCAGGACAGGGATGAGAAGCTACATTTTGTGTGAGCATCCCTAATTAGGGGGCACAGAGGCATTACACAATAAGCACCCTTGTTTAAACTGAACCACTTGATCAAGTAACATGGGGTTACTGAGTCATTTTCAGTTGTGTTAGCTCTTCGTGTGAGCTTTTCTTAGCTAAGATACTAGACCGGTTTCCCATTTTCTTCTCTAGCTCCTTCTATAGATGAGAAAACTGAGGCAAACAGGGTTAAGTGACTTGCTCAGGGTCACCCAGCTAGGAAGTGGTCTGAGGCTAGACTTGAACTGAGGAAGATGAGACTTTATCTACTGTGTCATCTAGTTATCTTGTTAATATGCATATGTGTGGGAAGTGAGTAATGTGGGTATGCTGTCTTTATTCTGTTCCTTAGATCATGGAAGTAAGGGGTTTTATTTTTAACTGAACCTAAATACATTCTTCCCCTTAATAAATAGATTAGAATTCATTAGTTCAACAATGTAGTGGGGGGAAAGCAGCGCATTTGGAATCTGAGGCCTCCGGGTTAAACTCCAGCATTGCTCCTCATGCCCTGGATGACTTACTTTCTGTGAGCCTCAGGTTCTACAAATGAGAAATGAGAGGACTGTACTAGGAGGTCTCTCAGGTCCCTTCCACCTTGAATCTTAAGATGGGATGATTTAATGAAGAATTTAAAATGAACACCTTAGGTTGCCATTTTTTAAAAACATCACCTGGCATTACTGACTACAGCCAGAAGAACAGCTTAATGAAATGAGATCTCGACCTGCAGAGGGAAGATGGCATTTGCAGTCCTGACTCCCACTTTCTAGTAGCAGGACTGACCTTGGTTACCTGTCTGGGCCTTCGTTTCCTTATCAATGAAATGGGGATCACAATACAATATATTTTTCTATTTTATTTTTTTTTATTTTCAGTTCCAAATTATCCCCTTTCCTCAACCAAAGGTATCAAAGAAAAAGGCAAAAAGCTATCTAAGTACAAAAATACTCATTGTAGCTTTTTTGTGGCAACAAAGAATTGAAAACTGAAGTTATGCCCATCAACTGGTACAATATTTAATTGGGTCAATTAATCACTTATTTAGAACAGTAGGAGTTAATTTTATGAGTTTCTTCCATATGGATATTATTACTGAGACATGATTTTATCTTATTTTGTTTTAAGATACTTACCAAGGCATGCATAAAGACCCTGACTTATCCAGGCTAATATGGCCAGAGTAATGAGGTCTCCAAAACTAGCAGCAATTGGAGTGGCTACATTGTCTGGGTTGATACCAGTCTTCTTTGAGCCAACGATGACACCAACCATGATTATTCCTAAAAGAAATAAGATCAGTTTATTCTTCATATCAGGACTTCTTAGTCTATGATTTAAAAAAAAAAAGCCTCAGTTTCCTAAGGATGCTTGGTAAACTGAAGTATGAGCATTCATCACTGGAGCCAAATCACCAATCTGCCTGGATTAGATACCTTAAAAAAGCAAAAGATATAAAGAAAATGTTTTGGCAAAAATGCCTTCTAACAATTCCAGATGGAGGTCACTGTTGAGATAAACATTTTCTTTCATCCATTATTCCAAAAAAAAATTCAGCGATGAGTTGTCTAGTTGGAGATAGTTACTTTTTAAATCTGGAGAAATGAACTAAATATATACAGAGGCTGAAAAACAACATTCAGATAGAAAATTCAAATTTACTACCACATGTATCTTAGATTTAATATATGCAAGTGCCTCATGGTTCAATATTCTTATTTTAAACCTCAAAAGACAGCAGTAAATTGGAGCAACAAAGAAAAGAAGGCTGTGTTTCCATGTGTGGGCAACCAGGGGAAAAATAGTAAGAAAATTATCTGTTTTTACAGATCTAAATTTTGAATTATTCAGAAAAGGGGAGTAATGATGAATCCTAGTGGGCCAAACACATACAAAGAGCTTTGGAAACTATCTTTTTTTTTTTTAAGATACTTGCCTTGGGGAAATAAATTGTCAGCCAGCATTACAAAGGAGTTCCATCACAGGAGGGTTCAAGAAGAGGCTAAGATTCCATAGAAGGGATTCCTGTTCACATAGGTACAGGTAGGATGAGACACCTCTTAAGTTTCCTTGGTGATGCTGTGACATCTGTTCCTAGAGTCTTTGGTTAGATTTAGTCTAGCTGCACATAGAGTACATTTAATGAATGGCTCCCTAATTACATTTAATAGATGCTAAAGGAATGCCAAGATCAACATCTAACAGGGTTTAAATCTCCTACTCTACTGAGAAAGCAAATTCAATAGCAAGCCCTGAACTTGTAAAGAAGATTCATGTTCAAATCTGGTCTAAGCCTCTCCCCAGCTGGGCCACTCTGGAGAAGTCACTAAGCTTCTCCCATTTTTCAGTTTCATCTATAAATGGGGGTGATCTGAAGGGCACTTATCTCGCAGGGTCAGCATGAGGCATAGGCTATGAACTTAAGTCTTCTTTACTCCAGGCCCAGCACTCTATCCACTATGCCACAGAGAAGTCTAAATATGAACTATTACTATTCTTGACTACTTCCTAATTCAGTAATTATAGGAAATCTATAATAAGGGCAACTAGGCAGCACAGTGACTAGAGCACTAGGCCTGGAGGCAGAAAGACTCATCTTTGTGAGTTCAAATTCAGCCTCAGTCACTTAATAGATGTGTGATCATTTCACCCTGTTTATCTCCATTTCCTCATGTATAAATGAGCTGGAGAAGGAAATAGCCAACCACTCCAGTCTCTGCCAAGCAAGTCCCAAATGGAGTCACAAAGAGTGGGACATCCTAAACCAAAGGAACAACAATGGGGAGAATAATAGCATCTACCCCATATAGGATTGCTACAAGGAGCAAATGAGACAAAATATAGAAATTGCTTTATAAATCTTAAAGTACGATGTAACTGTAACTAATATCATTATTGTTATACAACATGGCTATCCCATCCCCACTTTAATCCTGAATTCTTCAATCATATCCCTTTTGCTGCTTCTCAAGCATATAGCATTCTTGGAAACATGCTGGATTGAAAGGCAAAATACTGAAGTAACCAGGAGTACAGCCCAGCTTGCCCCCACAACTGCTCCAACAATGATCTAAGAAGGACATCAGACCAAGGAGTGCCTGGGAAATCAAAGTAGAAACTCTAGGCTCAGGGAAAAAAGGAGAAAATATAGTTTCTCATCTTTCCAGCCCAAGATAATAAATTCAACCTATAGGTAAGTGACCAGGGTAGGATCACAGATTTAGTATCTAGAGCTCCAAGCTAGGCCAGCTATGAAGAGATGCCCAGAATTGATCTTGGATTTGTGTTCTATCACCCCAGCCACAAGCTGGAGCCTTGGAGTCTCTTAGAAAGGACAAAAGTTCAGGCTCTGTGCTCTGAGCCTAAGCTAGGCGTTTCCATATTGGCTCAGTCTCCTACTCAGAATAATAGCCCAGTTTTTTGAGGGAATTTAAAATGAAATTATAAATCAAGAATGCAAGAGAAAAAAACTGGAAAAGAAATGAGGGTTATGGAAGAAAGACTCAAAAAGAAATTTACAATTTAACACCAGAGGTTCAAAACTTACTAAAGCAAAAGGCTCCTTTAAAACTAGAATAGAGGGAAAAAAATTGTAATAAAATAAATTTTAAATTACTGGACTATCTGAAAGTTGGAATGGGGAAAAAAGAATAGTGAGAATAAAGAAAAGTGGGAAGAGGAAGAGAATACCTAGGAAAAAGGGGGAAGAAGTGGTGGAAGGTTTAACATATAATTGGGGGAATACATGTACAAATCTAAACAAATGAGGGCAAGGGTAAGAATCATTTGAACTTCACCTTTATCTGAAATGGACGTGGGAAATAGATTAAGTAAAGATGACTTAAAAATAATTGAGTTACCCCCAAACCCAGAAAAGGGCCTAATTATCATCTTTCAAGAAATCATCAAAGAAAGTACCCATAACTCTTAGAACCAGAAGGTAAAAGTGAAAATAAGAAAAAAAATTCTACTAGTTACCTTCTGAAAGAAATTTCTCCTCACCCTTGACTTTGACTTTTCACATTCCTTCCATCTTCTTAATATCACAGAAACTTGGATCTCTCCAGAAGACACTGCACCCCTGGTCAGCCTCTACAGTGCTGGGTGAGTGACCCTCTCAAGTCCCTCAACACTGATGTAGAAGGAACTGGTGTAACTCCTTGCTTCCCTGGACCTCTTCCAGACCTTTACTTTGACAACATCAATCAGCAACCTTTTGTCTTTTAAGATTTACTCCCTCCATCAACATCACCTGATCTAGACCTTGACTGGACATCTTTCCACTCTCTAAGGATTCAGTAACTGGCTCAAAGTCTCTCTCTCCAACCCAAAACCTACCCTCAGTTTACAGGCAATCATTAGATTAACTCCTACCCCCTCAAAAGACGGGGCCTCCCAGTTTCTCCGGCCCTTCGCTGCCCTCAGGAATGATTGAGTTCTACCCCTTACCATCACCACTAACTGAACCAACTCCTTGACCTCAAACTCAGAAATGCCCTTCTCTAAACACAACCACCTGTCTTTCCTCATGACTGACATGGCATTCCTCTTTCCAGAATTATCAGTGCTCGGTTAGCTTCTCCCTGACTGTGGAGGTACTCCAAGGCTCTATCCAAGGCCTTCTCTTCTTCACTCTTTCTGAATGGTCTCATGAGCTCCCAAGGGTTCAATTATCTTTATGCAGATAATTCCTAGGTGGAGATAGCCAGTCCCAGGCATACTCTTGAACTCCAGTCTCACATCCCCAACTGCCTATTGGGCCATCTGAACTGGAAGACTCCAAGTTCTTCAAATTCAGTATGTCCAAAATGGAACTAAATCTCTTTTCCCACTAAAACTATGTTCCCTCCAAACTTCCCCTAACTCCTCTCCAAGGAGAATTTTCCTGATCCCCCTCAGATTGGTCGAGGTCCTCCTCCTCCCATGGCACCTCACACTTCTTTGGTCTATTTTGTAGCTACTGAGATGAGGACGTGTGGTTTCTCCTAACAGGAGGAAAATTCTCGAGGGCAGAGACTGCTTAACTTTTGTCTACCCCCAGTGGTTAGCACGAACTTCTCCTAGAGGGAGAGCTCAGCTGAATGTTTGTTGCCTGAACTGCTACTCCCTCTGCCTTAGTCTTTCTAAAGCCCACTGTCATCTCCTCTATAACCTTCTGCCCCATCCCCCTCTTTTTCCCCACTCCATCACAGCTCTGCTCTGGACTCCCTTTCCTCTCTTGACAGGCTTGGCCTCAGAGGTGGTCAGTTCAGCTGACCATCCTTGGTTCACTCATCCCCTTTGTCCCATTACTGTTCACCAAACTGACCTCATTGCCAAGTCTCCCCATACACGCTCCTAAGCTGCTGAACATTCTGTAGCCTTTCCTCCTTTCACTACAGACTCCCAGAAAGAATCACCTGCATTTGCTGGCACCATTTCCCCAGCACTGACCTTCTCAATCCCTTACAATCTGATTTCAGGTCTGAATCTCGTGACAGCTCAAACCATTGGTCTTTTCTTATCCCTCATCTCCTTTCAGCCCTGGGCAGCATTTAGCCTTCCCAGCCATCCCTCCCTCCAGGACAGCATGTCATCCCTCTGATTCTGCTCCTTGATGGCTAAGCAGCCTTTCAGTGTCCTCTAGGAAACCCCCACAGCTCTCTGGTACCCTACAGGGCATGTTTCCCAGGGCTCTGCCTCTGACTGCCTTTCTCTCCATCCTGGTAGACGTCTCCTGAATCTGGATGCCTTGTCCTACTCTCTGTAGAACCCCAGCACACCATGAAGACAGCATAAGGCAACATAAGGAACAATGAACTTGGAGCCAGACACCAGGGTTCGGACTCAGCTTGGCTACTCACTACCTGTAAGACTTTGCTGAGGCAAATCACTGAGTCTCTCTGGGGCTCACTTTCTCTTCTATAAAATGGCCAGTGAGGTGGTATAGTAGATAGAGCACTAGGCCTGGAGCCAGGAGGACCCAAGTTCAAATCCAGTCTCAGACATTTACTCGCTGAGTGACTCTGAACAAGTCACTTAACCTCTGTTTGCCTTGGGTTCCTCAGTGGTAAAGTGGGGATAATAACAGCTCCTTCTTCCTAGCTTTATTGTGAGGATCCAATGAAATGAGACTGAATGAGTATCAAATATTTATAAAGTGCTCAGCACAGTACCTAACACACACTAGGCACTTAATAAATGTTTCCTTCTTCCCCATTTCTTTTTTTCTTCCCCCAACCCTTACCTTCCATCTTGGAATCAATACTGTGTATTGGTTTCAAGCATGTAAGGTAAATTATTTAGGGGACGTTGATTCTGAATACAGTCTAACCCTGGCATCATGCTCCTCTTCCCCCATAGATTTGGTTATTATCTATAGTGAAAGCATGAGCATCAACGTGCAATGTTGCCACAAAGGGAGGAGCTAATGAGCTTCAGAAAGAGAGTGTGGGAAGGAGAGAGCTCTCTTTACTTCCACTCTCAGACAGACTGACTCCCTGGGCTGACACTTGGCATGCTTCAGTGAAGCACAGAGGGGACCATGCTGGGCTGAAATCTGGGACTTGCTCTTACCTTAAGTTAGAAAGGCTGAGACCTCTCTTTACATCTGTCTCCCTCTCTCTCTTCACTACAAAATGCTTAATACTCTGGTGTTGAGCCTCCAGACTACCTTTTATTTGTTATATAAGAAGGAAGATTGGTGAGGGCTAGGCAATGGAGGTTAAGTGACTTGCCCAGGGTCAAGAGACAGGGTGTGTTTGAGGTCAGATTTGATCTGGCTCTCAATCCACTGAGTCACCTAGTTGTCCCTCTTCCCATTTCGAAGTCTGATGCCAATGTCTTTAAATTCATTAAGTCCAAAGTAAAATTCTTTATCTTCTCATTACCTATGAACAAATTCAGATCTTTCCTATCCTAAAAAAAACCCCTTCGTCTGATATCTCCTTAAGCTGCAGTGCTACATCTGTTTTGTTCTTCAATGCCTGACTTCTAGAAATGACAGGGTGCCATGCCTTCATTTCTTTAAACCCTCTCCTTATAGACACAGCTTTCTCCAGGCTGCCTGTGGCCTCTCTGTTACTAAATCCAACAACTTTTAAAGTTGATCTTCTCCCTCCAGGGCCAGGCTCCAACACCTGCCCTCTCTCCCCTGCTCACTGCTCTCACCTCATCCCTTCCAACCTGCTTGAGTGCTCCTGGGTGGGTTTCATTGTTCCTTTCATCATCCCTGAGCCTCTGGCTTACAGCTCTCTTGGTTTTTTCTTTTTTATTTCTCTTGATGAGCAACTCTTCCCACACAGATTCAATTATTATATATATTCAAAGCAATTCCATTCAATAAACCCTGTGTGTCGGATATGTGGATGACTGTGAACTGTCCCCAATGAGGCCAAATCTCTCCCCTGAAATTTTCCTCCATCATCACCTGGCTCCAGCACACCTCCCCCTACACAATCAACAATCACCTCAAACTCAACAGGACCAAACCTATTCCACATTATTCCTCTTTCCCCTCTCCTCTCACCTTGCCCCTCTGCCTGGACTCTCCTATTTCTGTTGAAAGAACCACATCTTCCAGGCTACCAAGATACAAAAATCTTAGTCACATTCCCTAATCAGCTGCTCTCAAGTTCTTTCCATTCCACTCTCCCAATATCCCTCCTATTCATCCCCTTCTCTCCAATCACACTATCCCCCTGACTACAGGGTTCAAACATGGCCTCTAACCTAAACAATTTAGGTAATCCCTTCCCTTCTCTCCCTGCTTCTACTCTCATGACTTGCCTGTGCATCCTTCATATGGCCACCAAAACTAAGGTCCAGGCTTAATGAATCCTATCATTCCTCAGTTCACAACTTTCCTTGACACCTCCAACCCCAGTTCCAATGATTAAAATTCTAAGTCTATAAAGTGGTATTTACAGATTACTATATATGGAAAAATATTTCCCATTTTTATGAGTTTTTTACATTTCCAGAAGCAAACCAAAGTGGTTTGTTTTCTTATGTGTTCACTCAGGCCTAGAATTTTTTACATTGAATCTTGCTGATCAGTCAAGGACAAGGTGATCACAAATATTTTTAAGTAACAAAAGATATAGCTTCATAGTTTTTATTCAAAGATTTTTTTTCTTAGAGACTTCACATGAATGAATAAAAATGAAAGATAGCCTTTTAGAGAACCAAGATTACGTCTGTAAAAATGGATCTTCTTGTTACAATAAAGGTTTAGTTCACTGAATATAATGGTATATCAGTAAAGTATTCAGAGGATTATAGAAACAGGAACAGGGTATGATGACGGAGGGAGCCCAAGCCAGTAAGAGTGAAGCGACTGTCTTCCTCCCCTTCCCCTGTGATAACAGGATGTTAATTACCACTCTGTTTCCCCAAAGGGAAGTAGCTGGAGAGGATTTGATGGCAAGCTCCCCTGTCAGCTACCCTTATTGATGATTTCAGTGCCTTCCTCTCAGAAAGAATTTAGAGGCAAGCCCTAGGCAGGGGTCTTGTCTCTGAGGGAAAGGCCTTAATATGCTCTTTGTGAGGCCTGTCCCTAGTTTCTTGAAGTAACCCTTTCTAATATTATTGAGAGGTCTACACGAATGCCTGACTGCTATAGATGGTTTATTATTGAGGTACAGGTAAACTGGATGAGGGGAGAGGGAATAGGTAGCCCTGTCAAGATCCTACATGGTCCATGATCTGATGGGCTTGTAATAATGCCCAACAGACATCTCCGTCCCTTCCCAGGTAAAACCCTTTCTATTAATTTATTTAACTTAATTATTAGTTTGGCCTAAGAGAAATATGTAAGAATAAGTTCAGGGAGGCAGGGAAGGATAAGGGAGCTGTGCCCTCCTTTGAGAGTCCAAACAGCCTCCCCCCTTAGGGGTCTGAGATGTCTTTCTTCCGGTTGAGGGAAGAGATAGATGTATGTTCGAGGCAGGCCAGCTATCAGCTAGAAGGAAGAAGCAGGATCTTCTTAGGTGGCTTCAGTATATCCTCAGCCCCCCAAAACTGGTGCTGACAGCTTCAGGTCCCAGGTCAGTAGACCCCAAGGTTCCTCAGAATCCCCTCAGAACCATTTTTCCTCCCAGAAGTCTTTTCTCCTCAACTACCACTCAACTTCTTTCAGTCCTCATCTCAGAATTCCAAATCTCCCTGCCCCCCATCCTTACACTTCTAAGGCCCCTTCCAACTCAAATTCTATGATTAAATGCAAACTTCTGTTTTAGTGGAATAATTTTTAAAAACTCAGAGGCCTAAAGAATTATGGCCAACAGCATATTGTGTGAAGCATGTAGCTACATACTGTCCTAACCAGAGAAGCACTTCATAGTTTTTGTAAAATCTAAAACATTTTTTTTCTTTCCACCACCAGAATTGTCCTTGAAACTGCAGAATTCCTGGAATCCTTGTAATTCCAATACACTTTACCAGGAAAAAATCTTGATGCTTTCTATCAAGTCTTTCTCAATTATTTAAATATACTGAAATACCCAATCAGGAAATCTAGTGCCTAGAATATTTTCTTGAATCTTTTTTTAGGTTTTTCATTTATGCCATGAATAGGTCTAACTGTACCAGACTGCTTACAGCCAGCTGTCAAATTTCTAAAGGCTAAAAATGGACATTTCAAATATGGAAAATAAAATCTCAATCACAAATGAAACCACCATGAATTGCAATTCATTGTTTAGAAGACCATAATTGTTTACAAAGAGGTTTCTCACCCTGCAAGAGAGATGCGATGAAGGCAGTGGCCACACTGCTGGCACATAGAAGGATGGAATGATCGAGGCGGTATCTGCCTTCTGGAATCCAGCCAAGAATGATGGCAGCCACAGCAGCTAGAAAACCCACCACTGTTGCCTGAACCTGAGAAAGGGAGACAAGAATCCATTCCAGTGGGATACTCTCCTGAGCACTTATATTCATAAGTATATTTCTTTAAGTCATAAATCTGACACAGGAAGTAATGAAAAACTATAGAACAGCTACATCATCTTTAAAGTGACTGCTAAATTAGTTTTTTACATTTTTTAACATTTAAAAAAATCTCACCAATCCAAAGATATGAATCAAAGAGTGTTTGGACTTGAAGCCTAAAGACTCAGATTCAAGTCCCGTCTCTAATATATACCAGCTCAGTGACAAGGAGGGACTCTTAACCTATGAGCATCAATCCACTCATCTGTAAAATATGTTTAATAAGATCTGCATCATCTACCTCAGGATTGTTTTAAAGATAAAAATCTAATAATAGATGTAAAAAATTTTGTAACCACAAATAATTAGTAAAAATGAATGATTTCTGTGGCCAGCCAGAAATCATTCCAGGAAATCTATGATTTGGAGCAGTGGATAAAGCACTGGGCTTAGAGGATGCCTCTTCTTGAGTTCATATCTGGTATTAGACACTAGTTGGGTAATTGTGGACTAGTCCTTTAACCCTGTTTGCCTCAGGTTCCTCATATGTCAAATGAGCGGGAAAAGGAAATGACAAACTACTCCAGTCTTTCTGCCAAGAAAACCCCCAAAGGGGTCCCAGAGAGTCAGGTATAACTGAAATAACTGAGCAACAACATGATCAGAAAGGGTGCTTTAACAGTCTTGTAGTAAAAACAAGGTAAAATAGGACAGCCCAAATGCTGCCTTGTAACCCACAGAACGGGCAAAGATCTAAAGGAAAGCCTGAGGATGTTGAGTGGATCTTCTATGAAGGATTTAGTGGAGAGCATGAACAAGAATATGTTAAGAATTATGGACTGAAGGACTGTGATCTGCACCAAAGAAGAATGGGGAATGTCTGCATTGTTTTTATCCCTAGGACCTACCACATTTCCCTGAACAATTGGGGGGGCGGGGGGGGGGGGGGGAGTGGTGTCTAGACCTATTATTTCCACAATGTAGGGAAGCTCCAGCAACCAATCTCTACTAAAGCTACTCTGCAAGGTATGGTTTTTCAAGAGCTTCCTGGGGCTCTGTGCCCATGGT
Organism: Monodelphis domestica; assembly: GCF_027887165.1. NCBI lineage: Eukaryota > Metazoa > Chordata > Mammalia > Didelphimorphia > Didelphidae > Monodelphis > Monodelphis domestica. The sequence goes on from NC_077231.1 coordinate 92,627,996, forward strand.
CACCCATGGTCAGTAGGACTCAGAAGTAGACCACCAATGCTGGTTATATTGGCTCTATCAGCTCTCTGGCCTTGCATATGAAAGGTACTTAACAAAAGCTTGCTGATGTTAATATGTGTATAATCCAGATCAAATTGCTTACCAATTGTAGACCAGAGTGGGGAGGGAAGAGAAGGAAAGAAACAATTTGGGTTTTATAATTTCAGAAAATGTATGTTGAAAATTGTTATTACATGTAATTGGGAAAAGAAAATATCTTTAAACAGAAAAAAACAAAAACAAAAAAAGCTTGTTGAATTTAAGAATATATTATGATTCTCTCATATTGGCTGATACTGTCAAATGTTAATTTGAATAGAATAATATGTTATAATTGAAAATTATTTATTATTAATAGTATTGTAATAATATTATAGTAGACCAGAATAATAGAATCAAAGGATTTCAGAGATGGAAGAAGTTTTGGTGATTACATAATCAAACACCTTCAATTTTTAGCTGAAGAAAGTTATGACCAGGGTGACTAGATAACTTGGTCTAAAAGACAGATGGACCCATAACTAGCTCCTCATTTCTACTTTAGTGTCCTCAAAAACAGTGGCACAGATGATCCATGAGAAAATAAACTAAAAATGGTACCATCTGGCTTTGAAAACTATTGTATGAAATCATTTTCATGGAAAATTGACCTTCCTGATTATGTTCTGTTTAGGCTAATGCTAAAAATTCCTTTGAATTCTTCAAGTTCACACTTGCTAAGGGTTAGAAAGGAATTGAAATATTCCAAACCCCCGGAGTAGCTAATCAGAGAACAAAGCTTGGCTGTGAATAACACACTCCTGGGTAATCCCAGGATCATGATGAATCCTATTGAAGACAACCACTCACAAGTGGCCAAAAAGGACTACTGTCAATGAAAGGAATTAAAACTGTAAAAAGGAGGCTTTAGTTGAGAAAGAAATGAAAACTAGACACCTAAACACATGTTTTCACTTTACAGCTATCAAGCCAGTTTCATTCTATAGTTTTTTTTCTCTTTGGCTGGGTCTATGACTTTGGTGGTGGAGGGAACTTCATATGAGAAAACCTCCTTTACCAATGCAGTGCTCTGTTCTGAACTCTATAGTCTTGGAGTATGAGGCACAAATATATATATATATATATATATATATATATATATATATATATATATATAAAATATTAAAAAAAATAAAGTTCCTTGTCCACAGCCATCCAGCCAGGAGGCATCAGAAGTTGGACTTAAACTCTAGTATGTCAGATTCAGAGGCCAGCACTCTAGCTTTTCTCACTTTGTGTGTGTACATGCATATTTGTGTATGTATGTATACATACACATATATGTAGAATATGTAAAAGGAGAGGCAGCATTTGAGCTGCACTGGTAGTCATAAAATATTAAAGGTACCCAAGGAAGACCTCTATCACAGAAATATATCACACAAGTTAAGAAGGGTAAATAAGGCTATGATCCAAACCAGTGAAGAAAATGCCCACATTGACCACAAGGAGATGACAGATCCATTAAAGGAATCGATCCATAGTATCCATTAATCCTGACCAGTGAAAGAAAGTAGATCAGTTAAGGTAAACAGATTAACTTTCAGAGGTCAGGAGGGTCCACTTAATTAATCTCTATCCATATATTAAACTATATTTCAATATACTAAAATAATTGAGGCAAAAGTTAAAGAATTTCTTGTGCATTAGTAATATCAGGCCTTACAACTGTAACTCTTAATACTATTTATGAAATACCTACTTACCTGTTTTAGGGCCAAGTTGCCTATAATTAGGTTCCACTTTTCAATGGGGGAATCCATCTTCCCAACATTTACCTGTTAAAAATTATATTTTTATACATAATTCTGTATTTCACACATTGTTCTACAAAAAGTAAAATCTAACAATTGTATAGGAAAAAGCTATGTACCAAATTCCCACTATGTAAGGTTAGAAAATACTACTATACTGAAAGCTGTATAAAATGAAGTTCATCAAAGAATAGTCTCCATCAGGCTATAATACAATTTAGCTATAAAAACAACACAAACTGATCTTGGCTAACTTTCCACTCCAATCATCGCATCTCTTCACCCACTGACTTCTTACCCATCTTTTAGGAAGCCTTTCCCAGGAACTTCAGAGAACACCTCATCTTGTAAGTATTGCCAGCTCTTTGTAACTTATTCTTATCTTAGGTTTGAAGCTACAGGAAAGTAGCCTTGTCTTATCTAACTTTTAAATCTAGTACCATAAGGTAAGGATCTTGATTCTCTAAGGACAGATAATTATAACTAATAGCACTTTGGGGTTAGCAAATCCCATTCTTACAACTCTTTGAGATAAGTCATCTTTATATTAACAGCCTCAATCCAGTTCAATAAGCATTTATTATATGCCTCCTACACATTGGTCATTATGCTAAGTGCTAGGATACAAAGCTAAACCTCCAATGGACCCTGCTCTAAAGTTCCATGATTAGAATATAAGCCCCATGAGGGCAGGGGCTATTTCTTACATAAATGTTGTATCTCCTCTAGAAGCCAGCATAACGTTTTGCAGAGATGCAAATACATGCTTCCTGTTGCTAATTTTTGTTGTGAAAAAGAAGAAAAAGTTCGATAACTGAGGTTTGAGATATGGCTGCCTGGAACAATGTTGATATCATTGACAAAGCTAGAGAAGTTGAATAGTACAAGCCAGCTTTGGATGTGCTGAAGTTGTGGTAACGGTGAGGCAACAATGTCCAATAAATAGAGATGCTGATGTGGAGACTAAAAAAAAGAGTCTAGAAACCTTGTAGACCAAATTAAATCACTGCCTCCCTCTTGAGCTCCAGTCAACATCACAACTGCCAAATGGACATTTCAAAGTGGGCGTCCCAGAGATATCTCAGAGTCAATATATCAAACACAGCTCTCTTTCTCTTCCCCTTTTCCCCCAACCTACACATCTCTCCAGAGACTATTTCTGTCCAAGGCACCACCATTCAATCCGTTCAGCCCCTGGAGAAGTTAATCCATTCATCTACTGAATTCCTTTTTAAGTCCTAACCTAGCAGATTGATGACTCCCCTATATACGTTGTCTTTCCCTATTAGAATTGCAAGTTATTTAAGGGAAGGGATTGTCTTTTTTTTTAACATATCTCCAAAGTGCAACATAATATCCAACATATAGTGGGTGCTTAATAAACATGTTGCCATTCAATCATTCATTCATTCACATGTCCAATCAGTTGCTGAATCCTACTATTTCTATGTCCACAACATCTCACTATTACCTTTCCCCTTTCTCACTCCTAATACAGATATCATCAGATCTTTATGTCTGGCTAGTATGTATTCGAGATGGGACTTGAAGCTAGGGCTTCCCAACTCTGAAGCCAGCTATCTACCCACAACTCCTCACTGCCTCTAATAAATAAATATCTAAGAACAATGTAGTAGGGAATTTTCCAAACCTATTTTAAATTTACGCATTTCAAATGTCAAATAATGTCAAGATATAAGATCTTAACATGGAAATGGGTTTTGAACAATGATACATGTATAACCCAGTGGAATTGCTTGTCAACACTGGGAGGAGAGAGGGAAGAGAGGTGGGAAAAATCATGAATCATGTAACCATGGAAATATATTCTAAATAAAATAAAATAAAATAAATGTAAGAAGGCCAATTCTAAGGCTATGAAATATGCCCCCTATCAAGAAAAGAAATGCCTTATTTGTAAAAAACAAAAAACAAAATTCTGACATTTCCATACACAAACAATAGGAAAAAAGGACTCTATACGAACACATGAATCTCTTATCATTTTAGGTGTGTAGTGAGTGTAATAATCGCAATATAAATACTGCCCTATTTGCATTTTCTTCTGAACTTCCTTCTATTCTCTTCTTGTATCTTTTTTTCATCTTTTTCATCACTTCATGAGCCACTTGTCTTTCTTTATAACTTTCCCTACTAGAAAAAACATAAAAAACAAAATCTCTCCCTTAAAACTAATAACGCATCAAGTAAAATAGATCCATATATTAGTGATGTAGTAAAATGTTTGTATGCATAGGCAAAGGTAGGATCCCCTTGACTCAATTTCCCATTGTACTTCTGCCTTTCTAAACAGGAAAATTTTCCCACCTGGTTAATTCTGTGGAATAATGCAGAACTCTGATATATATATTGGCTATTACCTATGGCTCTTACCTGGAATGAAACAGAGCTAAGGGAGCTATTCCCTAATTATAGCTTATGTCAAAATAGTATCCTTGAAGGGGCAGTATTGTCATAACCATAGCCTTCCTTTTTTCTTTAGTGGCAAATTCTATAATCAGGTCAAGTGAACAATACGTTTTTGTCATTACAATGCTAAAGCTATATTCATGCATAGAATTAGGTCCTTAAAGTATCTCATTCCTTCAAGATGATCTGATGAACATAGACACATAGATAGGCAGGTAGATAGATAGACAGACAGAAAACATCCTCAAAATGGGATGACAAAAAGATGTAAAAATTTTTCAATTTAATGTAGTAAACTCAGAAAAAAATAGTATGATTAGACCATCTTCTCTAAGACCTAGCAAATATATAATATATAAACACACACATATACACATATATGCATACATAGTCACACAACTGACTTCCAAATGTTTCTAGGGGGGATATAGAGGCCTTGAGTATATTTTAATAATTCATCCTTAAAACTGGATTAAGTTTTTTTACATATAAATTATATTAATAATTATAAAGAATTTAAATCATGTCCTTTCCCCCTATTTTTAAGTTACTGTCTGGGGCCTCATTTTCCTGGTCAGGCCCTCTTCCTTCAGTCTATGGATGATATTGTCCATATCGGATACAGTTTTGAGTAAAGATATAAAGAGCAAGTGATATGTAAAAGCTGAAACACTCTGACGTTTCAGATGAATTATGAGTTCCTTATTTGTTGTTCTTAATAGGGTTAGATCCATAAAGTTTGAGTTGGTTCTCACTACATGAACTAATTACTTTGAAGGTTGTATTAATTGTATTGAGTCTTGTCACTGGCAGATTTTTAGCATAATTACTGAGTAATCTCTACAAGTGACTTAGAAACAGAGAAGCAGATCCTTCTAGGCCAGTGATGGTGAACCTTCAAGAGACCAAGTGTCCAAACTGCACCCTCACGCTGCATGTGAGCCCCCTGCCTTACCCCAGACAGGGGAGGGAGGCAGTGCTCCCATTGGGATGCTGGGCAGAGGAACAGGTGGGGAGATGAATGTCCTCAGACGCATGAAGAGAGGGAGGGAAGCAGCCCCATCTGGTATGCTCCAGCACATGTGTGATAAGTTCACCAACATGATTCGGGGAGGAGGCTCCTTTAGAACTGTCCTGAGAATAAGGTCCATTCAGGAATGTCCAAAGGAAGATATTTCCAGGAATCAGAAAACTACCCGGGACATTTGGGACTCATGATAAAATGTTTTGATTAAGTGAATATTGATAATGATTACCAGAAGACTTAACGTTGTTTGATATTGATGATCATTATTGTAAGGAAAAAAAGGTTGTACACTTTAATGACAATGATATCATTAGACATCCGATCGAAATGCTTTAAAATTCAATGACATGATAAATTATAATGAATAATCTCTGTACTGGAGAACTAACAATGAAACACATCACCCTCTCCTTCCAAGATTATGCATTTGAAATATGAAATGTGCTATTAGACACAGCTTTGGTATTAGTTGGTTTCATTTAAATGTTTTCCTTTGTTACATGAGGACTAATGACTCATAAAAAAAGGAAAGTCAACAATAAAACTTTTTTTAAAGTTTTAACTGCACTTTTGGTAATTTGTTATAGCCTTGGTTTATAAGTTACTTAGCTCCTCATTTTTAAAAGGATAAGAATTAAGTTGTTTTGGCTTTTTTAAAAGGGTAAGAATTAAATTGTTTTGGCTTTAAGCATTTACTTTTATAAGGTTTTTTCCTAAAGGTGATAGAAACTGGAGAAAGGTAATGGGAAATGCAAAAGAAAAGACTAGGTTTATAATAAACCTGAGGCAAGAGAGAACAACACTAATTTTTTTTCAAAAACCATAATAGCCATTTTCATTTTTAAAGATTTGAGTTGCTAGAGTTATTACCTGAAAAAGAATACTAGTTAACATCATTAAAAACTTTAATTTAATTTCACATACCAAAGGCTACATGATTTCTATTTGTATATAAAAAGAATGATCAGGTCTTCTTCAGGTTAAGATGGAAGCATGAATGGCTGCCAAGGAACCTAGATCTTGAACATATCTTCAAGCAATGATCTTAAAAAACACCAAACAGAATAATAATATCCACAAAGAAATTACAGTAAGGAGGGACTTATGAGAAAGAATGCTATCCACATCTAGAGAAAGAACTGTGGGAGTAGAAATTCAGAAGAAAACATATAATTTATCATTTAGTTATATGGGTATGTGATTTGGGGTTTTGGTTTTAAAGGATTACCCTTTTACAAAAATGAATAATATGGAAATGAGTTCAGAGTAAAAATTAAAAAAAAAATCTTAAAAAAAGGGAAATTACAGCAAGCTCTGTTATCCCACCAAAGGCTGTGCAACAAACAACAAAAAGAAGCCTATAGGCTTCTATAGAAAAGGAATTCCACCAGATAAACCACATAAATAATCCAGAAGCTTATCAACAGGGACTAGAGAAACTCCAACAGGCACCAAAAGCCTGAAGCACTCTCTCTGTTCTAGGGGCAAGAAGACCAGAGTGCACTGATAACAAAATTCCAAGGTAGTCAGAAACCCCAGGTACTTCCCACAAGCAGCCATGGCCAGCCCCAGAAATGCCAGAAATTCACTCTTGTCGCTCTGACCTGAAACTTCCCAGACAGCCCCTAAGACTGAAGTACTCTGAACCCAAAGGATGCAGGGTGACAGGAATCTGTCAGTGCTCTGAGGGCAGATATACCAGGAGATGTGGAAGGCAGGCAGCAAATAACTAGCATTCATTAAGGGCCTGCTAAGGGCCAGGCACAGGGCTGAGCTTTTGAAGATAAAAGTGCCTTGAAAGCTCAGCAAATCAAGGTAAAGTTCAAATAGGACCTAACTCCACTGAAGAGTCCAAGAATGAGTGGAGTCTGCCCTAGCACAAAATCTCAAATCAGGAAATGGACCTGAAAACATGAGAAAAGGGTATCAAATACTATGAAGACATTTATTTCATAGATGCAGGGATACCCAAGTGACAAACCCAGAAGAAAGTGAATCCCTTAAACCTACACAACCAGAGCCTCAGAGGAAAAGATGACATGGCTGCAAAGACTATCAAAGTACCTGGAAGAAATTTAAGCAGAAAATGAAAAAAGTAATTACTACTGAAAGAAGAGGTCTAGAGGAAAGAATTGGAATGAAAATTAATAACTTAGAAGAGTAACTAGAAACTCTTATCAAAGTAACAGACTTTGGAAATTGGAATATACCAAACATTTCAATGACTACATGAGCCAAGAAATATTAGAACAAATTAAAACAGAAATATTAGAACAAAATGATAGAAAATTTAAGGTACTTACTATCAAAAACAACTGATCCAGAAATAAGATCAAGTAGAGAAAATCTAAGAACCATACTCCCTAAAAACCATGACCAAAGAAAGTATATTTTATCCAACAACTAATAAATGAAAAATGTCCAGCTTTATTAGAATCATCAGGCAAAGTAAAAATAGAAAGAATCCATCAATCACCTTTTGAAAGAAACTCCAAGATAAAAACTCCTAAGGAAAGTCAGGCCAAAAGCCAGAGCTTTCAAGTCAAATTCACAGTCGGAAACAGCATTCAAAGAACTCAGAATCTAATTAGTATCTCATAAGACTTGGGAGTCACTTGTAGAAAATCTAGGAATGCAATAGACTAAAATGCAAAATATAAAGGTTTATATACAAAAATAAATTACAAATATAATACAAATTGAATATAACCCTAAAGAATTGGCTTCTTCCCCATTGTCCTCAAACATGCTCATAACTCCCGTCTTTAAAAAACTTTTGTTAAACTCTACCTTCATTTCAAGCTATCATTCTAAATCTCTTCTACTCTTTGTTAACCAAACTCCCTGAAAAGCAGTCATTGCTCTACTTACTACCTCTCACTAAATCCTTAACCCTTTGCAAATTGGCATCCACCATTATCATTCACCTGAAATGACTTTCTCCAGAATCACCAAAGACCTCTTAAATGCCAAATCTCATAGACTTTTCTAAGACCCATCTATCTTGGCCCATCTGCTATATGTGAATATGGCTGACCACTTTCTCCTTCTTAATACTCTAGTCACACTAGATATCCCTGGAATTGTATTCTCTTGGTTCTTCTCCCATCTGTCTTGTAATCCTTTCTCAGGCCCCTTCACTGGCTTGTCAGATATGTCAACCCCCGCCCCCAACTCTGGGTGTTCTTCAAGGTTCCACCCCAAGCCCTCTTTTCTGACCAATGAGTCTGGAAAGAGGATGAGGCAAGGTTTTGTATGGCTTGAAAAGTAAAAAAAAGGAGATTATTATTTATCCGAGAAGTAACAAGAAGCCAATGGATTTGGTTGGGTAGAGGAATGACATGGATGGAATGGAGTGGTGAAAAACTTTAGGCAGAGATATCAATTAAAAGGTTATTATAGGGGGCAGCTGGGTAGCTCAGTGGATTGAGAGCCAGGCCTAGAGATGGGAGGTCCTAGGATCAAATCTGGCCTCAGACACTTCCCAGCTGTGTGACCCTGGGCAAATCATTTGACACCCATTGCCTAGCCCTTACCACTCTTCTGCCTTGGAACCAATACACAGTATTGATTCCAAGATGGAAGATGAGGGTTAAAAAAAAACAAAAAGGTTATTGTAGTAGCATAGATGAAAGATGATGAAGTCCTAAACTAGTGGTAGCTGTATACATGGAGGGAAAGGATTGAATACAAGAGAAATGGCAAGACTTGGCAACTGATTGAGTGTTTGAGGTAAGAGAGATTGAAGAGTCCAGAATAATGGCAAGGTTAAGCACTTGAGTAAGTGGGAGGATGGTGGTTCCTTGGACTGAAATGGGGCAGTTAGTTGATGTGAAAGATAATGAGTTTGGTTGTTTACATGCTGCATTTGAGAAGTCTCTGGGATATTCTGTTTTAAATGTTGAATTTATTACATAATTTTTAAAAATCAAGGTATTTATAATAGATTTGTGATTTCATATATAATTCTGTCAGTTCTTTATAAATAGAAATGCTCATAACTAGAGATTTTTTAAGTCTAGAATAGCAATAAAGACTATTTTGAAATATCAGTTTTGAATAAAATACTCTGGCTAGGGAAGATGGCTTTCCCTATGTATTCTTTCCTCCTTGGGGCAACTGAAGATGAACAAGCATGGAAAAAAGGAGAATTTTTCATTCTGTGCCTCCAACTACTTTTATTAACTCTCATTCTCCCTTTTCCTTAGCTCAGTTGAACTTCTGTCACTAGAAAAGTTATGAATATTTGAATGAAATGGAAAAGAAGTCAGGCAGCTTAACTACTGCTAAAGACTGATTATGTACTGCCTTCCTTACACTACATTGCTATGTTCCTGAAAACCTACATGGACTTGAAAGTCTGGGAGATTTTGCTACAATGCCTGAGCTAATACCCAGAAAATCCATGACTTGATCACTGTGGGTAGTGTGAAGATTAAATTGTAACCCCTGCCTATTTTTAGATTTTAATCACCAAAAGTGTAAACACCCTACTTAAAAGTTGAGTATAGAGATTTGCCCATTTTTAGATTTAATCACTAATAGTGTAAACACTCCATTCACACTTGAGTGGGAGAGGACTGTGACCCATGTGTACGATAGTGGGTGATGAAACAGAATTGACTACCTCCTGGGCAATCCTAAAAGCAGGGCTTCAACTGTGGTTGGTAGACATAAAATTAGGGGAATACACAGGAAGTGACGCAAAAGAAGTGTCTTTAAAAGGAGCTGTCACTTCCTGTGAGGGACAGGTCTTCGTTCTTTGGAAGTGGAGACTGGAGACAATTCTTCATTCTTTGGAGTGGAGGCTGGACCCAAGACTCTGTTCCTGGTAAGAATGTTCTAAAATTTCTTCCTTTGAACTGACACATGGTGAGTGAAAAGCTGACTCTTAACTGCTAGATTTTCTGAAAAAACAAACAAAGAAACACACACACAAAAAAAAAACCTAACCTCAGGAAAGACCTACCTTTTGAGAGAGACTTAGATATCTTACCTTATCCTCTCTCTGATTTTCTTACTTCACTCTTTCTACATTTTGTAAATAAATTGTAAATTCATCTCTTTGGAATAAATTAAATTCCTGACCACACTCTTTAAACAATCCAGTCCAACCCTTTTAAAATTAACCCCATTTTCCCTCTTACAGTAGCCATTCCTCTATGCTCTAAGGATGAGTTGCTGCAGTTAAAAAAAAAATTCATTTACTTTTGGCCATCCCTTTGTTAATGAGGTTTCCAGAATGAGTCAGGCTAGAGCTCAAGACAACAGATTCCAATCAATCACAGGCCCTATATTCAAAACTTTTCCATCTAGGACCTCCCAACATTTACACTCTCCTAACACAGCCTTGGAAAATTCTGGGTCATGTCCACTTCACTAGGAGACATCAGAATAGGATTTTAATGAAGGCCAAATGATATAATAACAAGAATACATTTGTACAAAAAGCTTCCAAACTATTAAAAAAAGGTAAGGCAAATTCATCCTTAGTCAACTTTAAGACATACACTCAAATTTAAAGTAAGTCCTCTTTTGCTGGAGTAAATCTTATGGGACTTCTTTTAAATGGATCAGCACCTTTAGTCCACCAACTGGTGATCTCAACATCAATTGGACAATTCTCAAGAATTTGTTTTTAGAAATATTTGTTTGAAGGGACATGGATAGGCAGTTCTCAGATAAAGAAATCAAAACTATTAACAAGCACATGAAGAAGTGTTCTAAATCTCTTATAATCAGAGAGATGCAAATAAAAACAACTCTGAGGTATCACCTCACACCTAGCAGATTGGCTAACATAACAGCAAAGGAAAGTAATGAATGCTGGAGGGGATGTGGCAAAGTAGGGACATTAATTCATTGCTGGTGGAGTTGTGAACTGATCCAACCATTCTGGAGGGCAATTTGGAACTATGCCCAAAGGGCGACAAAAGAATATCTACCCTTTGACCCAGCCATAGCACTGCTGGGTCTGTACCCCAAAGAGATAATGGACAAAAAGACTCGTACAAAAATATTCATAGCTGCGCTCTTTGTGGTGGCCAAAAACTGGAAAACGAGGGAATGCCCATCAATTGGGGAATGGCTGAACAAACTGTTGTATATGTTGGTGATGGAATACTATTGTGCTCAAAGGAACAATAAAGTGGAGGAATTCCATGGAGACTGGAACGACCTCCAGGAAGTGATGCAGAGCGAGAGGAGCAGAACCAGGAGAACATTGTACACAGAGACTAATACACTGTGGTATAATCGAACATAATGGACTTCTCCATTAATGGTGGTGTAATGTCCCTGAACAATTTGCAGGGATCCAGGAGAAAAAAACACCATTCATAAGCAAAGGATAAACTATGGGAGTGGAAACACCGAGGAAAAGCAACTGCCTGAATACAGAGGTTGAGGGGACATGACAGAGACTCTAAATGAACACTCTAATGCAAATACTATCAACAAAGCAATGGGTTCAAATCAAGAAAACATCTAATGCCCAGTGGACTTATGCGTCGGCTATGGAGGGTGGGGGGGTGGGGGGGAGGAAAAGAAAATGATCTATGTCTTTAACGAATAATGCTTGGAAATGATCAAATAAAATATATTTTTAAAAAATAAAAAAAATAAAAAATAAATAAATATTTGTTTGGAGGTGTATTGGTTTTCCTAGCAAAGTTAACAGGCTGCCTAAATGTCTTTGCATTTAATTGTATTTATCAGGGCAAAGTTCACTTTCAAAGCATACAAAATGGAAGCCTTCTCTTCCCATCTCCCCAATATCCTGCTCCATTTTTTTCTATTCGCTGAAACTACTCTGTGTTTTCTCATCATTCCTTATATCCTGTTCCTTCTTAATAAGTTCATTTTTAATCTTTCCTCCAATATCCCATTCTTTTTATTAATATGCTCCATGAGAATTATACTTCCCCTCTTTCAACAGGTAACAGCAAAAGCCAAACAATTTTTGCATTTCTCATTTGACAATTAGGAGCTTCATCTATATACATAGTTAGATGCTAATATTTCAGATGAAGAGACTAGGAGATTAATGATATGTCATCAGGTCTTCTAATATGAAAACGCATTTTGTATCTTTCTTAACAAGAATTCTTTAAAATCACATTCTTAATTAGGATGCACTGACTCACAGTTCACATGACAAAAATAAAGTATTTCCAAGATTGCCCCTAAAATACTAAACTCATCAGAAAAAATTTTTTTTAATCTTTATCTTGTGAATTTCAGATTTTCTCCATTTTGCTTAGTCTTAGAAATTTAGCAACCAAAGAATATATACACCCCACTTAAGGATTAACTGTGAGAAGGATGGCCTATGACCACATGTGCTAGCATGTAACAAATCAAAAACAACTGGCAGACCCCCTGGGCTATCCTAAGTCAAGTTTAAGCTACCATTGGTACATGTGAGACACAAGAAGTGATGTAAAGAATAGTCTATACATTTTGCATCACTTCCTCTCTCTAGACTCTCTCACGGAAACATTGCTCTCTCTCTGGCTTATGTGGCTCATGGCAATGTGCTTGGCATCTTGATGGTTTGGTGTTTGCAGCTTGCCAGTGGAGGTGACTGAAAGAATCTCTGTAGTGTGAGTTAGGTGAGTTATCTTTCCTGAGTGTCGTTGGTGAGGTGACTGATTCCTCCTTTCCTCCTTTCCTTGACCTCCAACTCCTATCTGGCTTGCCAAAGCAGTACAATTTCCCTTGCCTTTCTCTCTTGTTCTTAATTTCTTCCTTCTATTGTAATTAAAACCACCATAAAAATCCCAGACCGACTTGAGTATTTTATTGGGATTGAATTAATCCCTGGTGACCACTAGTATAATATATTCAGTCAATAACCCCTAATTTTACCCCTTACAATCTTCTTTCTTAAGAATTGATCCTAAGTATTGGTTCTAAGGAAGAAGAAGAATAAGGACTAGGCAACTGGGATGAAGTGATTTGCCCAGAGTCACATGGCTAGGAAGTGTCTAAGACCAGGTCCTCCTCCCAGGCTCTCTATCCACTAAACTACCTAACTCCCCCCTAAATTAGAAAATCTAGATTGTTGAAAGAAACCTCAATGGTGTTCATCTTTTTCTATTCTTGTCTAAACCACAAGGAGATTCTTGAATCCTTTTGCATCCTAGGCACGACCTTGAAAGTGACCATAGCTAAAGAGGATGCTAGAGCTAAGGGCAGGGAGAGTAGAGTGGATGGCACCACAAGGGCCACTGAAGGGGCCATTTCCCTCATTCAGAGAAGGGTAAACTAAGGACACTACATAGCAAATTTTCAGTGGCTAAATTTATTAGAGATGAGAAAAAAAAAAGAATGATTTCATTCGTCCACTTCTTCAACAACAAGGAAGAACCTACTCTGTACAGAGAATTTATAGTCATTCATGAAGAGCTACAGAAAGCCACAAAATGTTTCCCAGAAAGTTCTGATATTTATGAAGAGATGAAAGAAAATACTCAAGAGGAAGGAGAGAAAAGAATACTAAAGGAACATCTAAAGCTGACAAATAGGAAAGTGAAAAAAAACAGAGAAAAAGTAAGGAAGAAATAGGTATGACTATAGAGGAAAGGCAGCTAGGAAAAAAGAGAAATGAACAAATGAGAAAAATGTTACTCTGTGTGTGTGTGTGTGTGTGAGTGAGTGAGTGAACAAGGAGAGAGGATTCAGGATCTATGACAGAATCACTATAAAAAGTCATACAGTCCAAAAGCCCTACGTTCCTGTGGGATTGTCGAGTCTAGCCTGTGTCAGAAACAGGAACACCTACTAGTTCACTGAGACCTTCCTTGGAGCCTCCCAGTGAGACTCCACCTTGATGTCTCCATCATCCCTATGTAATAAGCCTAACTCTGCCCTGTAGAGATGAGAAAAACCCCACTCAAGTGAACTCCACAGGCTCTGCTGAAGTCCCTCCCACAGGCATTAGGCCTTGTTTCTGTGCCTTCCCTATTAGAAAGGTAATTTCTAGAGAAAGCAGGCACTCCCAATCGCTCAGGATGGACAGAGGGGGCCTGAGGCACTCTGACATGGGCCTGGGCAAACAGTGCCAGGAGGTGGAATGTGGAGTTCGAGAAGCCCCCACATATGGTGCCTTCCCTTCAGTTCAATGTGTGCAGGACACTCATAGAAGGAGGACAGCACAACCACTGGCCTTTGTGGACTTGCCCTGTAAGCAGGCCCTGGAGCTCCAGAGCCCCTAGAGTGGATGCCTTCAGAAGGGGACTTTAGGAACTGCAGGAAGGAAGAGCCTGGAAACCAGGAGACCAGGGAGACACTAGAAAGCAGTCCAGGGGAGAGAGGAAGAGGTCCCTGCAGTGGGGCATTGTATGAATGGGGAGAAGGGGGCCCATCTGAGGGGCTCTGATGATGCTCTCTTCTTCCACAAAAATGGACAGTTTGGGGGCAGGAGGGAGGAACAGGGCCTGCCCTCAGATGCACCAACCTAGGCCAGAATCTTCTCTGGGAGGTGGAGAGAGATATCACAGCCGAAGTCCTGGTTTCAGGTCTCGCTCTATTATTCATCGTGTGATGCCACAGACTCTGACAAGGATGTCACATTTACACACTGGACTTGAAATACTGATTGAACTTACAGGGAGCTCTACTGGAACAGAGACCAGAAGCAGATTAGGGCTCTGTGTGTGTATGTGCAGAGGAAGAAGCTAGAGGGTGCCAAGGAGAGAGTGCTGGGTCTCAAGGCAGGAAGACCTGAGTTCAGATTTGGCCTCAGACCCTTATGAGCTGTGCCCCTGGGCAAGTCACTGACCCTGTCTGTCTTGGCCTCCTCCTCTGTACACTGGAGATCGGGCAAGCACCAACTTTCCAGGGTTGTGAGGATCAAATGACCTAATGATTATGAAGTACTCAACACAGTGACTAGCATGGAGTATGTGCTATGTAAATGTTTTACACACACACACAGAGTCATCTGCATAGAAATAACTGAATTTATGAGAAATGATATAGAAGAGGACCCAGGAACAGATAGATACCAGGCTTAACGAATAAGGGATGGATGATGAAAGCAGCAAAGGAAAATGAGAAGGAACAGTCTGAGAAGAGGGAGCAGAGCTGCCACAACCAATGAATAAGAGACTATCTAAAACAGGGTTCTTAACTTTTGGGGGCTTATACTGTCCCCACCCAGTCAGTCTAGTGAAGCCTATGGAACCTTCCTCAAAATGTTTTTAAATGTACAAAATAAAATACATAGTATTATAAAGGAAACCAATTGTATTAGAGTACAATCGAGATCTTTAAAAACAGGTTCCAGGGGTAGCTGGTTGGCTTAGTGGCCTGAGAGCCAGGCCCAGAGAAGGGAAGTCCTGGGTTCAAATATGACCTCAGACACTTCCTAGCTGTGTGACTGTGGACAAGTCACTTAACCTCCATTGCCTAGCCCTTACCACTCTGTTGATTCTAAAACAGAAGTTAAGAGTTAAAAACAAAAAACAGGTCCCAGGTCCCAGGTCTCAGGATCCCCGGCCTAGGACAAGTAAGACAACTTTCCAGATTTGATGCTTTACGTACGTACGTACAGTACGCTGCTTTAGCATGTCTCTTCCTGAGTGACCCAGAAGCCTAGCTGGCTAAATGCAAACTTATTTTCTCCTCCTGAAAATCAGGATCATGGTAAATTTCCCACTCTTTGGTACCAAAAGGGCCAAATGCATGGCTACCGGGCGGGGGAAACATGGCCAGCAAAGAGTCCGTGCGTACAAGACGGTGTGGTCTTTGCAGGTCCACTCAGCCCCGGCACAGTTCCCACACAGCCAGGAGTGCCAGGCCCACGAGAGCCTCTAGAGCAGTGGTTCTCCACCTTTCTGATGCCGGGACCCCGCAATACAGTTCCTCATGCTGCGGTGACCCCAAACCTAAAAATTACTTTGGTGGCTACTTCAAAGCTGTTTTGCTTCAGTTATGATTCGGAATGTAAATGCCTGATGTGCATTATGTCTTCTCATTGCTACAAATTGAGAGGTGGAGAACCGCTGCTCTAGAAGCTGATATTCTGGGTGGAGGAATGACACGGAACAAAGGACATGTCCTGGGGCCACCAGGCGATGGAGGAGAAAGAAACCCGTGTGAGAGGTGTGGGGCAGAACAGGACATCTAGCTGTAGCCCTCGGAGGTGGCCAGCCATAAGGATGCACACGCTCTGCTCCAGCCCAGAGGCCACTGAGCAGCAGAGGTAGCTGAAGCACCAGGGAAGCCTCCAAAGACCAATGGCCGGGTTGCCCACCAAGCTGGGCCTCCAGGGGAAGCCAAGGAATCACTGGTCAGGAATGCCACCTGCGGACACTCTGTGACTCTGAGATCCCTTCTAATGCCAAGTCCCTCGGATCCTGCCAGTTGCCAAGGTTACTTGGTTTGTCCTGTGATAATGGCAATTCAGAAAGCAAATTATGCTGAGTGACTGTTCCAAGTGAGGAAATGGCTTACCGCAGTTGATAGTCTGGATGCCAGGGTCATTTCCAAGTTTCCTTTGAGACCAAGAAGTGCAGGAACCAAAATAAAAACTTCGGTCACATTTTTGAACACCTCCCAGTGCTGTAAGGAACCGAATAGGCCAGATTAAAGTTTCAAAAGAAAAAAGGAACATTTTATACAATGTCCACCTTAATGTAATGTGCTACAGAATGAAAATTTAATTTTATCCTAAATTTTTTTAAAACTCTCTCATGACTAGATTTATATGTTTTGTAACCAGTGGGCTTCCACCCTTTTCCTCTATTCTCTCCACATTCTTAGTTTGAAAACTGAACACAGTCATGGTCATTTCACCCAATCTTAGTGGGACATACTATACACCTTGGATCCCCCTTTGTGGCTTTATTTATATCCAAGCCTTTATCTTCCGCCTTAGTATCAATTCTAAGACAGAAGAACTACAATTGGGGTTAAATGACTTGCCCAGGTCACACAGCAAGAAAATCTAAAGCCAGATTTGAACCCAGGTACTCCTGACACCAGGTCTAGCTCTCTATCCACTGTGCTACCTAGCTGCCCCTTGGCTCAATTTAATCCACTGCAAAAGGAAAACAAGATGTTTTTTTTTCCTTCTTCCTGCCAGGCTATGAGACTTATCAAAGAAACACTTTCACCTTCTGACTCTGAATGTGCAATTTTATCAAATCAAAAACAAAGATCAAAATGATTATAACTTGTTTTGCACCAACAATTTGCAATCACCAGCACAGAGTTGGCATAGATAATTGTGATTATGAAATTTGAAACCTGATGCATAATTACCATTGTGCAGAGTATGAGGAAGTTAGATTATAATCTGAAAATCATACAAAGTGATCAAAGAAAATGACTAAACGTGGTTTGTAATTACCAGGACAATGTAGTGCTTTCATCAGACAAATTCTTGAAGCCATGAAGCAAATATCACCAAGAAAAAAGTGACAAACATGCAAATATTGACCTCATTAAAGAAGTCAGCACAGTCTCTAACTAGACTACTCAGAAATTCTGCTCTAGGCAAGACAATAAAGGAAGAAACAATCAATATAAGCAGAGAAAGTTAAAAAAAACAACAACTATGAAACAACTGGCAAAGTTGTTTGCCTTCCCTGCCCAAAAAAAGTGAAATAGTTGTTGTTGAGAGACTGGGAAAAAAGAAACACCATTAGAGAAACTGTGAATTCCTATAACCATTCTGGAAAGCAATTTGGAACCTGACCCCAGAAGCCACCAAACTGTACATACTCTAATCAAGAAATACCACAATTTGGTGCATAGTCCCAAGAGGTCAAAGACAGAGGGAGAGAACCCATGTTACAAAAATACATAGGAACAGCATTTTCTGCTGTAGCTAAGAATTGAAAATAAATTAAGAGATAGGAGAACTGATTTTGGTATGTGAATGTAATGGGTTATTATTTTCACCATAAGAAATGACGAGGCACCCAACCTGAGAAGATGCTAAGGGAAGTCAGTAGAACCAAAGGGTCATTTATACAACAATAACCATAGTGTAAATGAAACTAACTCTGAGAGACTTCAGAACTCTGATTGGTATGTGAAGACCAGACCACCCAGGAGAATGATGCTACTGAAAGCCTCCCAGCTCTTGGCAGACAGGTAATGGACTAGAGGGGCAGGATCAGGCATGATCAGATGAAAGCCAAATTGGTTTGACTTGATTATATTTATCTGTTACAAGGGAAGACTTTTTCCTGGGGTCAGGGAAAGAATGGAGGAGGTACAGTAGTGAGAGTTTGCAGGGGGAACAGTGATAAAGAGCCATATAAGGAACAGAAAAAAATGAACTCCCACAAAACATTTTAAAAATAGAAAGAAGAGCACAAAAGTGAGCACAAGAATAAACCTGGGTAAACCAGACAAATCTCTAAGGCTATGAATTAAAGAGAAGGTGCAAACCTGTATCAGTGCAGAGCATTTCTTCATCAGAGAATTCCTTATATTAAAGAAATAATAGTCCTAAGTCCCCATCCTAATAAAGAATACCAGAAGAAAGACCTGTGTGAACTGATGCAGAGTGAAATAAGCAGAACCAGGAGAACATTATATACCGTAAGTGAAATATTGTGGAAAGATCAAATGTGATAGATTTTGCTACTAAAAGCAATGCAATGATCCAGGACAATTCTGAGGGTCTTAAGAGAAAGAACTATCCACACTCAGAGTTGTGGGTAGTTGGGGTAGAAATGCAGATTATAATATGCAATTTGTCACTTGTTTATTTGAGTATATGCCTTGGGGTTTGGATTTTATAAGATTATTCTCTTACAAAAATGAATATGGAAATGTTTTGTATGATAATACAAGTATAACCCAGACTGAATTGCCTGTCAACTCCAGGAGGGGGACAGGAAGAAGGAAGAGAGACAACATGAATACTATAACTTTGGAAAACTTATGTGGAAATTTAGTATTAAAATAAAGCATATCATAAAAAAATATTAAAGAGTACCAGGAAAACCTACCATTCACCAAATTCTCCAATGAGAAATATCACTAAGGACAGGTCCTTAATGGCTTAGTATAATAACTAAACTAGCCTCTAGGCAAACAGGAAGAGATCTAATAGAACAATTCTACATAGCCTCAAAGGCACTGGCCTCCAAGGACTAGGACTGCCAGTACAGTATATATCAGATATAACATTTGAAAATAAACTTAAAGGGGCCACCTGTTACCTCCAGGATGTTCTTTATCTAAAACTCCATTGGGGTGAGTGGGGGAGCAGCTAGGTGACTAGAGCCAAGCCTGGGGATGGGAGGTCCTGGTTCAAATCTGGCCTCAGACACTTCCTAGTTGTGTGACCCTGGACAAGTCACTTAACCCCCTTTGCTTAGCCCTTACCAGTCTTCTGCCTTGGAACCAATACTGATTCTAAGATAGAAGGTAAGGGTTTAAAAAATAGAAAGAAACCCATTAGTGTCAATGCAATGTCCCTGAACAACCTGCAAGGATCTATGAGAAAAAACACTATTCCACAAGCAGAGGACAAACTGTGGGAACAAAAACATCGAGGAAAGGCAACTGCTTGACTACAGGGGCCGAGGGGATATGATTGGGGATGTAGACTCTAAATGAACATCCTAGCACAAACACCAACAATGTGGAAATGGGTTCAGATCAAGGACACATGTGATACCCAGTGGAATCACACGTTGGTTATGGGAGGGGTAGCGGGAGGGGAGGGAGGAAAAGAAAATTATTTTTTAATTCAATGAATAATGTTTGAAATTGGCCAAATAAAAATAATGTTTAAAATTTAAAAAATAAAAAAATAAAAAAATAAATGTATTTCTTATAGATAAAAAAAGAAAGAAATTTACTTATTTACCAAAAATAAAACAAAACCCGAGTGTAATTGTTTATTCAATTAAGGAAGTTTCTTTAAGTCAGAAACAACAAAAAAAAATACATGCTGAAGAGAAATGTGCTATTTTTCCTTCATCTCACTGAAAAAGTGAAGCAAACAAACAAAAAGAATGGCAGGCCAGCAAAGACACTAGATATGACTTAGGCCAAGTCCCTTGTTTGAAAAATGTGCCCTGACATACCCAAGGCTATAGAGTAAAGAGATAGATCCTGGCTTTTCTGGCATTTAAGCCCTTGTTCTCTCCACTAAGCATGATTACTGCTTGTTCCCTCCCAGTCACAGAGACACAACCCCAGGAGCAAATGGGAAGATCTAATAGAATAGTCCTACCTAGAAAAGCCTCAAAGAGTTGCCAACAGTATATGTCAGATATAATGCTCTAAGATAAAGGGGCGGCCTATTACTTCCAGGATGTTCTTTAAAATTCCATTAGATAAAATTTCAGCTCTTTGGCCAAAATTGAAGTGTAAGAAATCAAGTGTTATTGTCTTAACATAATGTGTTTGTTAGAAAAATTCATTCTCCCTAGATGTGACTCTTTCCTTCTGCCTACCCTTTGTAAACAATGCTGTCTTGACCTTAAAAAGCTCAAACCAAACATTACCATGGGCACCTACTCCTTTAGTTTCCAGATCAGAAGAACCGTCCTATTCAAATTTCTCAGTGGAGAAAAATAAACCCGGGTATTGAATCATTCAAATTGGTTTCCAAAGATGACAATGAAGACTTTACACTTTCTCCTCCAAGAGGGAGGGGTATTAAAGTAAATTACGTCAATGGATTTTAGAAGTTCAAGGATGAGTGGATCAGGAAAATGTAGCTTGTACAAGGGAAGTCAGAAATGGAAGCTTCTGGGCTAAAATCAATTCTGTTTTCCACACATTGAATTTGAGAAACCTAAAAGACATCCAGATAGAGAGGCAGAGCATATAACTGGTGATAGTTCAGGAGAAAAAACATACGAAGAAAAAAGAGGGCCACAACAAAGCCCCAGGGCAGGGATGATGATCTCAAAACAGAAATGGCAATCACTACCTCATATTTAAGTATGCTGACTTAGAAAGCCACACATGCATATGTGTGTGAGTGCATAAAGAAATGTTTTTAATACGTCAACATGCTAAAATAAGTAAAAATTATATTTTAATCTGATTCAGGCCATACTCAAAGACTGTTATAGGCCATGCGTTTTTGGCATTTCTGCTTTGGGTCTAAAGTTATGCCGTGGAGACATAGATAATGCCCAGCAAAGTAGACTGAGAAGGAGCAGTCAAATAGGTAGGATGATTTTCAAGAAAAACACATTGTCATAAAAACCCAAGGGGAATTAGTCAACAGTATCAGCTGATGCAGACAGATCAATCAAGAAGGATAAGAACTAAGAAAAGCACACTTAACTTGGGCATTAACAAATTCTTAGTGAGCTTGGACAGAAGAGTTTCATTGTAATGATGGCATCATCAGAAGCCGGGTGAAAATATGAGTGTGATATGAGGAAAAAGAAACAACCACAGAGAGCTTTTCCTACCAGTTAGATATTGAAGGAGAGCAGAGCTATGGGGTGATCCTTTAAATGTATGGCCAGAAGATTTAAGGATCCAGAAAAAAAATGATGGCTCAGCAATGTACAAAACAGGTTCAGAAAAAGTTCAAACCAAGGTCACAGTATTTGGCAATACAAAGGATCCTTGTGGACTCTGAAAAAAGCTATTTCTGTAAAGCGGTGAAGATAGAAGCCAGTCTACTCCATGAGAATACCCAGCAGGTGGAGTGAGAGATGGGTAATAGAGGCAGAAAGTGTCCATGACTCTGATTTTGGAAGAACTGAAATAGGATAGCAAGAGTTCATGGAAAGTTTTTTATTTTCTTTTAAGGATAGAGAATGTTACCAGGTTTTGGGGAGAACTTGCCAGAAAGGAAAAGATTGAAGCTTCATAAAGGAGAAAATGATTGATACAAAAGTGATTATAAAAGGAATGCAAAAAAGTCAACTCTTGAATATAATCACATGATTACAAAAGGCATGCAAAAGGGCCAAACTCAGTCAACTGAGTGAGATATTCAATTCTGAAACTAGTAATCTGCTACCTTTTTATTAAAAGTAAGCAGGTTTCAAATTAGGATCCACGTGGGTAACATCTCTTTAGGAGAACTGAGAGTCTTAAGAAACAGGAACAGAACAAAAGACCCCAACGCACAGTCTGATGAGGCTACAGGTTTTCATTTTTATTCTAAAAAGCACTTATTTGAATCATACCAAATACTTACTAAAGGTATAACTTTTCAATAATATGAAAAGCAGAAACATCAGACTTGAAAAAACAACAACAAAGAACTTGGGGTTGGTAGGGCTGTGGAGAAACAAGTACACTCATTCACTGTAGATGGACATTGTTGATTAGTATATTTATAGAACTTTCTGTATCTTTACAGTTGTCATGTTTTTTCCTATGTTACTCATTCTTGGGTGCCACATTGCCTTTTTCATGGTCAAAACCATGTTGGTTTTTCAGGAGCTCTAAAATAAAATAGTTCCACTGAAGCCATCTAATTTATAGTTAGCAGGACAGAATATTCTGTTCATTTTGCCAGGGGAAAAATATAATTTATAGTAAATCTTTCAGAACATCACTAGCCACCAACATCAACCCCAACCATCTCAATCTTCTGAAGTAAAGGGGATCTAGAGAGCAGATTAATTAAAATACAAAAGTGTAACTACTCACCTGTACTATGTCTAAAACCATGCCAGCTGAAACTGTTCCAAAACCCGCCAGCAGAAACGGCACCAGTATCTGCAAGGCCATTGTGCCACTGGACTCTTTTGGCAATCGGGGACTCCCTTCCCCAATGAGATCTTCATCACCATCACTGGACATGTCTTCATTTTTTAACATGGCAGCCGTTTCTGAAGTCTCCCTCCCATCACAGTAATTATAGTTAGCATAGTCATCATACTTTGGGCTACAGCTTGACGGAACATGTCCGTTATTGCCATGAAAAGATTGCTCTGAGAAATGATGATACTCCATGTGCTGATCTGTTCTTATGTTAAATGTCTGTGCTGATGCTGGAAGACCATCTGGCCAGATGCCATTGGTTTTTTTATGCCTGTCATCTTGACTCTTCTGGTAAATGACAGGTACCATACTCAATAACAGGCTTAAAAATTTGTCAGGCTGAACTGTATTTAAATTGAGAGTCCAATTTACCAATCTTTCCCTACTATTTCCCACTATGCTACTGGTTTTGTTTGTGATAGCTCTTCCGTTACTATTAGTCATATTGTTGTCACAATGCCCCTGTCACTGTGCTCCGTAGGTCTCAGCTAGCATGAGAAAATAGCAGATGACAAATACAAATAGTGATTTAAATCAAAGAGGTCATTTCATCAAGCAGAAAAAAAAAACCCAATGGTTTCAGTGATATGAAATGCTTGGTATTTTCACAGATAGAATTTGACCTGGAAAAGAAAAAAGAAAAAAGGAGATTAATCTTCTTGCTGCCTGGACTTATATCATTAAAGAAATGGCACATGGGGCTAATTTAAAACACACACACACAACATACATTTACAAAATAAACTAATAGGCTTAAGCAAATTTAAAAAGGAGTTTCAAATATCATTCAATCCTTGACTCTACAATCTCCAAAAAGAGATACTTCATTTTGCATAACAAATGAGCCTTTCCCTAGATCTTCATTTGTCAAGTTTGTTCAGAATAACAAAAATATTAAAATTCTATAGGGAAAGGGGCCCCTAGAATTACAGGATCTTCTCATTCCAATCTTATCTGAAACAAATGAAGCCACTCTAAAAAACATCCCTAATAAGTGGTCATTCACCTCCAAAACAAAGCCAAAAACAAAAACAAAAAACCTCCTTGTTAAATTCACAAAATGTACTAAACTCATTTATGTTTGGCTAATCCAATTTGAAGGACAGGTGCAGAAGAATGGTCTGGTATAGTCCAGGAACTGGTATGACCAACACATCACCATGCACTGACTAAAAAACAAACAAAAGAAATGCTTCTATTCTCTTATCACTTCCTGGAAGTTAATAATACAAAGGTCAGATATTCTAATACAGTGGCAAAGGAATAATAACATTTTTTAAATCCTTGACTCCCTGGGAACTTCACAGTCCACAAATCTTTTTTTTCTTTCATTTCCTATACTGAAAGTTCCTTGAATTCCTTTCTTTTTCTTGCATAGGTAAGTCACATATATAAAGTGTATTCATATTGCATTTTTTGCAAACCATAGTTTGCCAAAGAGAATAGATTCAGATCCTCAAGTTTGGTGGCCAATGAAATATAGTATGTCACCCAAATTGGACAGTAAGATGGTACAGTAGATAGAGTGTGCGATCTAGTCTGGACAACTCTTCTTCATGAGTTCACTAGCTATGTGACCTTGGATAAGTCACCTCTCCCTGTTTGCCTCCATTTCCTCATCTGTAAAATGAGCTGAAGAAGGAAATAGCAAACCATTCCAGTATCTTTGCCAAGGAAACCCCCAATGGGGTTATGAAGAGTCAGAAATGACTAAAAAATGACTGAAGAGCAATAAGGCAAGGTTCAATGGCAATTCTCCGTTGGTTCCACCCCCAGCAATATGTAGTTTTGTTTTTCAGTCATGTCCATAACCACGTCAGAGCAGTTAGGGTATAGTGCCACAATTGTAGTACATGAAAATAATAAAATATTACTATATCATGTAAACAAAAACATGAAAAAGTGAGAGGAACTTGGTAAAACTGCTATGAACTGACTGAAGTCACTGGAACAACCATATTTAACAACTACAAGATCATTGTGGAGAAAAAAGGTCATAGGTAACTTTGGAGAGAGGGATTATGACATACACAAGGACAGCAATAGGGTGAACAAAAACACAAAGAAACTGAACAAGGTGTGATTAAAACACCCAACAACCCAAAAGGGGATATGAGAAAATGGAGCTCTCTCTTCCCTTAACACACCGCAAGGTGTGGCATACTGCACCTCCCCAAATAATATCAAAGTAGTGTTGGTGAACAGCTATTTTTTCCTTCTTTTTTCTCTTTCCTTTGTAATAAGGAATGGCTCACTGTGGGGAGAGGGGAAAGAGACAGACTGACAGAGAGAGAGAGCGCCAGAGATATACAGAGAGAGAAAGACTCAGAAAGACAGAGATAGATGAGGCAGAGGCAGAGACACAGAAAGAGAGAATAAGGGAGGGAGGGAGAGAGTCCAAGACCAACACTCAATCCCAAAGTACTAGAAAAGTAGGATGGAGTCAGCTCAGGAAAGTATTTATGTGGTGTACAGAGTTTATATTTGATCCTAAAAGTACTTGGGACCTGGCAGAATCTATTGAGAAGAGGAATGTGTTTGGACCAGAGATTTAAGAAAATCCCTCTAACTACTCTGGGGAGGACAATGCTGAGGACTTGGGGCAAAGAGGCACGCAGGAGATAAAAGAAGCAGTCCAGATGAGGTGAGGAGAGTGTGCACTGGGGTAGAAGGCTGGGAAGAGAGAAGGGTTTGAAGAGGGATATTCAAGTAGAAATGACAAGATTTAGCAGCTGACTGGATACCAGGGGTAAAGTGAATGAGGAATCAAGGATAACCAAGGGTACAAGCCTGGGGCAGTGGAAGGATGGGGAGGGTGACAGAAATAGGAGAATTTGAAAAATGGGTACTTTGGGAGCAAAGGAAAATAATTAGTTGTCTTTTGAACATGTGGAATTTGAGATGTCCACAGATGTTTGGTACAAACAATCAGAGGGGAGGGGAGGGAAGAGAGCTGTGTATAGGGATCTGGGATTCATTAGCATCATTATACCCACAGCAGTGGATGAGATCACCAAAAAGTGTATACAGAGAAAAGAGGACCCAGGCCAGTCTTAGCTCACAGTGAGGGTCAGAATATGGATGATTAAGCAGCAAAGGAGACTAAGAAGGAGCAGTCAGAGTAGGAGAGCAGGAGAGGGAAGTGACAGGGGGATAAACACTGTCAATACTGCAGCAAGATCCAGGAACAAGGACTGTGAGAAGGCCGCCATATTTAACAGCTTTGCAGAGAAAAAAGGTCATGGGTAACTTTGGAGACAGGGATTCTGGGTGAATGCCAAGATCAGATGGCAAACTGTAAGGATATGAGCAGTGAGTAGGAGGAAGGGTAGTGGCAGAAATAAGTGTAGACAGCTCTTTTCTAGGGGTTTGGATATGAGAGAGCAGACAGATGACAGGATAACAGCTTGAAGGTCTAGGGAAGAGTTGTTAAGGATGGAGACGTGGCTGTTTTTGTAGGCAACAGGGAAGGAGTCACTACATGGAGAGCCTAAAGATTGGGAGGGAGGTGATGAATGTGGAGGCAATGTACTGGAGAAGGTGGCATTTAGGATACATGTTCAAGGGGCATCAGTTCATATGAACAAACCTTAGGGAGTTAAGTGAGTTCACTGTCACTAAAGGTCTTCAAGCAGAGGCCAGACAACTACTTGAAGGGAATGTTCTATGAATCTATAAAATAGACAACTGACCAGCTTTTTAATCTCTCTGAAGCACTACCAACCCTTCGATTCAGAGATGCGCTTAAGTACCAAAACTATAATAAAGACCGGAAGTAAAGTAATTAACACCTTAGAGTTCTCCCTCTCCCCCAGTTCCAGTTAAGTGGTACAGTGGATAGAATGCCAGGCTGAACTCAAATCAGTCTCAGGCACTTCCTAGCTGTGTGACCCTCAGCAAGTCACTTCTACTCCATTTCCTCAACTCCAAATTGGAAATAATAAAAGGACCTACCTCTTAGGGTTGTTGTGAGGTTCAAATAAAATGATAATTGTAAAATACTTAGCACAGTTTCTGGTATATAGTATTATAATTAATAATTTACCTTGAATTATATCAAAAATTTAAAAATGACAATGTCACAACTTACTTAAAAATAAGAGCAATGCAATGTTCTTTATTGATCCACAGTGTCAGGTAAATCTGACCATCCTTATAGGAAAAAAAAAGTTTTCTAACTCTCTTAAGAATATAAATAACATTATCACTGAGAGCTTTCTTCTTGGGAAATAGGGCACATTCCAATCAATTAACAGGCAAGTTATATATCATGACTAAAAAAAATAGCATTACCAGAGTTTTAATCCTCAATTAATGCCTCAGTTACAGGGCCTATTGGGCACATTGTGAAATATGCCAAGTTAAGGTTTCCATTGATTTAGTCTGGTCAAGTGAAACTCTCAAAACTAGAAGAAAAAAATAATGGAGAAAAGAAAGGTACAGAGAAGGGTGGCTGTTCTGGATGGATGGGGCAATGATTAATAAACCATGGAGGGCAAGGCAATGGGAGTTAAATGACTTTACCAAGGTCATATGCCTAGGAAATATCTGAGACCACTGTGACAAGGAAATCACTTTTAAAAGACTGATATATATTAATTTAAGGTCGCCAAGGAATTCAGCTATGTAATTCCTTAATGAAAACTCAAGTCAGCCGTCAACCTTTTATGGAGTTTTAATTACAAACAGGAGGAAGAAAGGAATTAGAGATAGAGAGATAGAGGGAGAGAGAAAGGGGAGAGAAGGGAATAGGGCTTAAATACACCTTCTGTTTAGGCTGGGCCAAAAGGCCCAAGCCCTTAGATAGCTGGGGCAATGAAAGGAGATCAGTCCCTATTACTCACGTGACCAAAAATGGAGAAACAGTCTCCGGGGCCCCCACCTTCAGCTTCCTTCAGAGCAAGCTTCTCAGAGCATCCTGCAACCACTCCGACAAACTTCCTCAACCACCTCGAGTCTTCAGACCCCCCTATCCTTAAGGGAACCATCCAAGTTCCCTCCCCTCAGTCCTCACATCTACCAATCACCTGTCCATCAATTTCCCTGTGCCAATGGAGGCTCTAGCTTAACCCAGGACCGCCCAGAGGTCTCTGGCTTTGCACATGTCTGTTGAAGGTCATATTTTCAAATAATTAAATCTTTGATCCTTTGCTACAGCCCTTTCTAAATCCTGTTAACCTGAGTAGGGTAGAGATTGGAATAATTAAATTTTGATCTAGGCTGCAGCCCTTACTCAATCCTGTTAGGACTGAATAGGGTGGAGATTGATTCCAAGTATCTCCATTGTATCAATTCTAAAATCAATCATGACTCAAAGAAATTACTGTTCTATGCTTAAGCATAGGTCAAAGTCCTTTCCATTGTTCAGCAAAAGGTTTCTGTCCTAAAGTAATCTTAAGAAGGGAGGAGGGGGAAACTCTCATGCCAATGGGGTTCACATTCCAATAGCCAAGACCCACTATCAATAGGAAATTTTTCAAGTATGAAATTTCCCAATGGTGAAATTTCTAACATTTATAAGTCTAAGAAATTTTGAGGTTTACACCACATCTGAATGCAGGTCCTCCCAATTCCAAGTCTGACACTCTATGTGCTATCAAACTGTCTCCAGAATGAATTATTTTAAAGTATGGGTTACTGAGTACCACAAGAATAGATTGTGCCAAGAGAACCATATTTCCTTTTTTGAAAGGAAATCAATCAAAAGTTTTTAAAGACAAGTTAACAATTATATTATTGAGGTTTAGAGGTGCTGGAAACACAATTTAGATTTAATATTAGACTGATCATTTCTCAGGGAGTAATGAGAGAAATGTTCTAGATAGCATTTACCTAGATTCCATCAAAGCATTTGACAAAGAGCTCTCATTTGATTCTTGTGGACAAGTTGGAAACATATGGTCTACATAATAGTACAGTTAGGTGAATTAATGGTTGGTTTAATAGCTAGACCCAAAAAGTAGTTTTTGATAAACACCTCAATTGTCATTGTCAAGGGAAGCTAACAGTTCTATGGTTCTGTATTGTTTTAACATTTTTGTCATCATTTTGATGAAGTCATGCATTTTTTAATTTACAGCTTGCAAAAAGGTAGGAAGAATAATAGTGAACATGTTGAAGTCAAAATCCAAAAATATCTGGATTAGCTCTAATAAGAGGAAATTTAACAGTGATTTATTAAATAAGAAAGTCTTACTCTAGAGTTCATGAAACCAAATTCACAAATATAAGATGAGGGAAATATGGTTAGAGAATAGTTCATCTGAAAGCCACCTGGAGATTTTTTAGTAGACCACAATCTCAACATTTGTCAACATGATATGGTGCCCCAAAATAAGATGTGACCTAGGCCCCAGAGCCAGGCAGGCATAGTGGTCAGGGCTATCAAAGTGACAGTCAAGTTGTACTCTGTCCTATTCAGACTCCACCCAGAATACTATGTACACTTGGATGCCACATTAAGGCATTGGAATTTCACTCCCTCCCCAAAAAAGAAAGATGGGTTCCATTTGGCCCCAAAAGCCAAAACTAGAAGTAATGGGTGAGTGTTATAGAGGCAAATCTTGTTTGATGTTAAGAAAAACTTTCCAACAATTACTAGAGCTGGTGGGGCAGGCTGCCCTGGAGGTGTGGGATAGTGAGTTCATTCCTTCCATTGGAAGCATTCAACCAGAGGCTAGAAAACCACTTCTTAAGGATCCTGGAGAGAGGATTCTTGTTCTGTCATCCTTTCCAATTCTTAGATTCTGTGTCCAACTCCAAACACCCAACAAATTCACTGCATGGACCCTAACAATAAGCAAATACCTAGAATTTAGGCTATTACAGCTTTTGAAGTTCTGTGACTTACCTCTACAGGCATACAATGAACTTTTCATTTTTCATTTAATAGCAACTCCTCATGAATTTCTGTTTGCATTAAATATATATATAACAAGTGCTGGGGAGCCATCAGGCCACAATGTCTTGACAAAGTCACTTGTGGTAGGTAGCTAAGGAGACCACAGAGTGGCCCTTGGCAAGCTGTGACTGCCCACTCCATCTTCTTTGCATAACCTCTCATTAACATCCCTTACTTATGGAATTGACATGATTACTATTTCCCCTAGCCTCAGAAGGAATAATGCAAGAGCAAAATACCTGTACTCTATTTCTCCAAAACATCACCCAGAGATCAGACCCTCAAACCCAATCCCAAAAGACCACCATGGGTTAACTTTTACTTAGGTACATAACTCCCAGTAAAAACCACAGCTACAAGCCAAGCCTAGAACTTTCCAACTTACAGAAACTTATTCTCATGAAGCCAGCATACAAATCAATCATAAAGGCCCATACAAAATGTGCAGGTACACCAAGCTTCATCATGCCTCAGTGACTTGATTCTTTCCCTTTTCTGAAAACTGTGTTTAATTATTTCAGTGAATAGCTTTCTTTCTTTCAATTCACTGTGTCCCATGGCAGCCCTTTTCTTCTCCTATTCTTCTCCTGTTCTGAATTGCTCCTCTTACATTGGGAGCCCTGGATTACTCCCTGAGAAATGATCAGTCTAATATTAAATCTAAATTGTGTTCCCAGTACCTCTAAACCTCAATAATATAATTGTTAACTTGTCTTTAAAAACTTTTGATTGATTATTTCCTTTTATTAAAAGTAATAAGTAAATGTCCTTAATTGTTTGTAAGCTCAAAACTCCTCACAGGGAAATGAAAAAATTAAGCCACCTGTGACAAAATATCTATCTTGTGTAAAACCTTTATGCTATCAAAAATCTGTAATCACAATACAAGAATATAGAATGTTAATCAAGTGATTTGTTAAAAGTTGATGTACTGCTTTTCCAATTATCTCTATTTAGATGTGTGTTAGGTAATGTATCTGTGTGCCTCCCAAAAATGGGTATAAAAATAAACATCAAGCCTGGGCATGGCGGAGCAGCTATTAGATGCAAAGCATGCCCATGGCCGTAAATATACAGCTGTCTTCCATTGGTTATTTTCTTAACTGATCGTTCGCCACCAATCGGGAACCCCCAACTTGAGACTTGTATCAAGTGAGGCTGAACCTTGCCTGTGGCATTTCTGGCGCCAAAACAGGACCTTTCCTAGCTAGGTAAGTCCCCTTCCCCAAAGCCCCATAAGTTTCAAACGGATCAGGTTCTGCCCCCGAAAGAGGTTCCGGGCCCCCCTGTGGATGGAGCAGGGTTTGGGGGTGAGTAATCCAGGGCTCCCAATGTAAGAGGAGCAATTCAGAACAGGAGAAGAAAAGGGCCACCATGGGGCACAGTGAATTGAAAGAAAGAAAGCTATTCACTGAAATAATTAAACACAGTTTTCAGAAAAGGGAAAGAATCAAGTCACTGAGGCATGATGAAGCTTGGTGTACCTGCACATTTTGTATGGGCCTTTATGATTGATTTATATGCTGGCTTCATGAGAATAAGTTTCTGTAAGTTGGAAAGTTCTAGGCTTGGCTTGTAGCTGTGGTTTTTACTGGGAGTTATGTACCTAAGTAAAAGTTAACCCATGGTGGTCTTTTGGGATTGGGTTTGAGGGTCTGATCTCTGGGTGATGTTTTGGAGAAATAGAGTACAGGTATTTTGCTCTTGCATTATTCCTTCTGAGGCTAGGGGAAATAGTAATCATGTCAATTCCATAAGTAAGGGATGTTAATGAGAGGTTATGCAAAGAAGATGGAGTGGGCAGTCACAGCTTGCCAAGGGCCACTCTGTGGTCTCCTTAGCTACCACAAGTGACTTTGTCAAGACATCCACAAACAAGGAAACAATTAGTATTACATGTACAACTAATTAGCTTTCAGAAATGCCATACTTGGCCAAATGACATACTTGGTTGTCTTAGGTTATAATAAAGTCATTTCTATCTTTCTGAGTATTCTGCTTTAAATAATATTAAGAAATTCATTTTATGTTTTTCCTTTAAATTACAAGTCTCTCCATTCAAAGAAGATATCTAAAACTTGATTATTTTCTTCTAGGAGCCCAAATGGTATAACAAAGACCTTACTCAGTGTTTAACTTAACTGGTCTCCATAAACTTCCATAAACTCCATTAACCTCTCTTCTCCAATTGACCTTCTATATAGCTAGCTACCTACTAGCTGCTTAACTGATATAAGAACAAGGGTTCTTGCCACTTCGCTCCTGAGGCTTTGGTGGCTTCCTTTTCAATCAAATACAAACTCCTTTAGTTGGTATTTATTTAAAGCACCTTCCCACCCCAGCTCCAGTCCTTAGACTTCCTCTGCTTTGGCCAAATTGGCCTATTGATTATTCCCCAACTGTACACGACCCTTCATTTCACCAAGCAGACCCATCCTGCTGGCTGTCTGCAGGCCTTAAGAGTTCTCCCACTTCTCTACCTCTTCAAATCCCTAATTTCCTTCAAAGCTAGTCCAGTGTTGCCTCCTCAAAGAGGCCTTCCTTGATTTATCCAGCTGGCAGCTGGCATTCCCTCTTCCTTGAAAAAAACTTTTTTATATATTTCATGCTGACTTATCTATGTACATACATGTTGCTCCCCCACCCATCCCCATCCCCCAGGACCCAACTTCTTTGAGGGAAGAGACTGTTTCACATTTGCCTTTGTATCTCCAGTGCCTACCTAGAACAATGCCTAAAAAATAGTAACCCCATAAGTGTTCAATTTAATTAACTAATATTCTTTGAAAATCTTCTGCTCAGAATATTAAAGTCCAATTTCTAGCCTCATCAATTTCCTTCAGCAGCTAGAAATTTCCATTTTAAGCAGAAAAGATAGTCCAAGATCAAGGTTCAATATATTGAATTCCTTAGGTTTTTCTGTTACTCTCTACCTGTGAAACTTGCCTTTCATAGAGGGAGAACCACCACCTGGTCAGTCTTTTCAATACAAACTTAAAAAAAAAAACCCTTAACCTCCCCCACCCCCATCTTAGAATCAATACTATGTATTTGTTCAAAGGCAAAAGAACAATAAGGGCTAGGCAATGGGGGGGACTCACCCAGAATCACCCAGCTAGGGATTATCTGAGGCCAGATTTGAATACAGGACCTCAAGTCTCCAGGCCTGGCTCTCTATCCACTGAGTCACCCAACAGTGCCTCACTCATTACAGATCTTCTAAAGCCATCTTCAGGGTCTTCCTCTTTGGCTTGCCAATACTCAACTTGACACTCTATCATGTATCCTTTTCCATATCAGGACTGCTAAGACACAACACATGGTCCCTCCACTCTAATGACCTCAGACTTTGTAAAGCACTGTAGCTTTCTAAACAGCCTCTCTTTTCCTGGGCCCTATCACCAGAGCAGCTATTAATACCATTCACCAGCCTCACTCTGATGTAAAGATTAAAATTTTGGGAAGCTGATAGAGGCAGAAATTAGTTTCTCTCTGTAAGGAGTATTATATTTTTAGAGGTTTATTGAAGATTAAGGATTAAAGAAAGTACAGGATAAGAAAGCACCTAGGCCCAGGGGCCTAGACAACCTCACCTACATTATGAAAAGAGCCATGTCTGCTTGCAAGTGGAAACAGGAAAGGCCCGCAAAAGCCTTTCCAATCAGGTTAAATACCCCTTCTCGATCTCAGCCCAGGTGAGAATACAGTGATATTACAAAGCATTCTGGGGAAGTGGAGCAAGGAATTCTGGGGATTGAAGTCCTGGATTCAAGTCCATTTTTACACTGAGTCATAGATTTCCTCCTCTGGCCCTGACTGCCCTTGGGGTGGGCCTCAGTCTCTCCTCCTGGTCTCTCTCCCAGGTAGACTCTACCAAGCCCAAGATCACAGCCCTGGCATTGGCAGGGTCTTCAGAGGCCATCTTGACTGCCTCCCTCACTTCAAGAGAAGACACAAGCAGACCTGTTCGGTGACTGGCTGAGGCTCCAGAGCCAGTCCCCAGGAGAGGGACCCTCTGAATGCCAGACTTCCAAACTCACATCCAGGTTCCACCTCTTCCGACAGGCATTCAGATGCCTGCTAGATCCATTAAGGTAAATAAGAAGATAGATTAAGTGAAATTAAATGAAAATAGTCTTTGTGATTTCACATGCATGTGCTTGCATGCTCCATAATGTTACAAGGGAATCACTTTAAAAGACTGATATATATATTAATTTAAGGTCGCCAAGGAATTCAGCTATGTAATTCCTAAATGAAAACTCAAGTTTGCAGTCAATCTTTTATGGAGTTTAATTACAATAGGAGGAAGAAAGGAATTAGAGATAGAGAGAGAGAAAAAGGGAGAGAAAGGAATAGGGCTTAAATACCCCTTCTGTTTAGGCTGGGCCAAAAGGCCCAAGCCCTTAGATAGCTGGGGCAAAGAAAGGAGATCAGTCCCTATTACTCACATGACCAAAATGGAGAAACAGTCTCAGAGGCCCCCACCTTCAGCTTCCTTCAGAGCAAGCTTCTCAGAGTACACTGCCACCACTCCGATCAACTCCTCAACCCCCCGAGTCTTCAGACCCCCCTGATCTTTAAGGAAACCCTCCAAGTTGCCTCCCCTCAGTTCTCACATCTCCCAATCACTGTCCATCAATTTCCCTGTGCCAATGGAGGCTCTAGCTTAACCCAGGACCGCCCAGAGGCTTTGCACATGTCTGTTGAAGGTCATATTTTCAAATGATTAAATCTTTGCTCCTTTGCTACAGCCCTTTCTAAATCCTGTTAACCTGAGTAGGGTAGAGATTGGAATAATTAAATTTTGATCTAGGCTGCAGCCCTTACTCAATCCTGTTAGGACTGAATAGGGTGGAGATTGATTCCAAGTATCTCCATTGTATCAATTCTAAAATCAATCATGACTCAAAGAAATTACTGTTCTATGCTTAAGCATAGGTCAAAGTCCTTTCCATTGTTCAGCAAAAGGTTTCTGTCCCAAAGTAATCTGAAGAAGGGAAGAGAAGGAACCTCCCATGCCAATGGGGTTCCCATTCCAATAGACTATCAGTAAGAAATTTTCCAAGTATGAAATATCCCAATGGTGAAATTTCCAACTTTTATAAGTCTAAGGAATTTTGAGGTTTACAATAATTACTTCATCTGTCACTATGACCAAATAATTCATTAACAGATGGTCAAACTTCTGGCTGAAAAGCCTCTCCCAAATTGACACTTCTAGAATTGACATTCTTTCCCCTGACCTCTACCCAGCATCTCCAGCTGCCTGCTAGATGTGTTCACCTGCATGTTCCACAGGTATCTCAAACATAGGCTGAAAATCTCTGCAGAGAATCTTTCCTCTACATTCCCTCATTCCTCCAAGCATCCCTCTCTCCATCCAAGATCATCACTGTTCTTCCTGTGACTGGGGCTGCCTCCCAAGAGTCAACTGGGATTCCAAGAGCCCACCCCCTGTCCTCTCCCCATACTGTTGCCAAATCTCATCAGTTCCACCTCCTCAACATTTCATGATATCTCTCTCCTCCTCACATCCTCTCTAGCCTTGCAAAGGCCAAGACTAACTGGCAGATCTCCTGATGGCCACAGGTCTCTTCCCTCTCCAACTAAAACTCCCCACAGCCGACAAACTGATCTTTCTTAAGGGCCTATCGGATCATGCCACTCCTCTGCTCAAGAAGCTTCAATAACTCCCCACTGCTCTTAAGAAAGAACACAAACTCTTCTGCTGAGCATTTAAAACCCTTCCCAACCAGACCTGGAGTCAGGAGGACCTGGATCCAAACTTGGCCTAGACAAGTCACTTAATCCCCATTGCCTAGCCCTTACCATTATTCTACCCTGGAACCAGCACACAGTAGTGATTCTAAGACAAAAGGTAGGAGTTTTGTTTGTTTGTTTGTTTTTTAATCTAGAAATAGAGATCTGGAAATCATCTTCCCAGAGGTGATTACTGAACTCATGGGAACTACTAAAATTGCCAAACAATATTGTATATAGGAAGAATAAAGAGACAGTACCTTTGCCATTTTCCATGGATAATGAGCAAGACTTGGATTCAGCAAAGGAGACTTAGAAGCCATCACACAAGTAGGAGGAGAATGAAGAGAAAAATAGGGTCACAAAACAAATGAGCAAAAAGATTATTTAGAAAGAGAGGGCAATCGCCAATATCAAACATGCAACTTTGGAAGAGAGGAGTTTAACTTGAATTGTAAGTTTGGAAGCTAGATTTTAGACCATTTAGAAGCAAATAATAGTCTAGGAAGTGGAGGCACCCAGTATAGATAGCTCTCTCAAGTTGTTTAAACAAGAAGAAGAAAGATATAGGACAATAGCTAGCAGTGTGGACAGAATCAAGTAAGAGTTCTGTCCCTTGGTTTTTGTTGTTTATTTTAGAAGGGGCAGACATGGGTGTATTTTAGCAGCAGGAAAATTGCCAATAGATAAGGAGATAATGGAGATAAGTTGGGATGAGAGTGGAAGCAATATCCTTAAGAAGGCAGAAAATAGTGACATCAATAAATAGGCACTGTTAGATGGATTTACTTTAATAAAGAGATGAACTACCTTTTCATGTGATACAGAACTGAAGACTGGAATGGTTAAAGATGTCTAGTCATATGAGAAGAGCAGGAAGCAAAAAAATGCAAACTCAAATGAAATGCCCTCAATTCTTATTTTGTTGAATAAGACACAATATCTTCAGCTGGGAGGGAGAATGAATGAATGAATGAAGCATTTTTAAATTGCTTGCTATTTGTTAAAACATTTGCTAAATACTGGGGTTGCAAATGGAAAAATAAGACACTTCTTGCTCTTAAAGAGATTACAATCTACTGAAGAAGATACCACATATGGTAGCTTTTAGTAGCGAACTAAATGGAAAAAGCCCATAATACTTGGGATGTAGTGGGGAGGAAAAAAACATGCTTGTGCTTTTTTTCCCTTTATACATTTAATTTTCATTTCATCAATTTCATATAAACAAAAAAGTTCTTTTTCAAAATTTTGGGTTCCATATTCTCTCCTTCCCTGATTCCCCTGCTCCTCCTTGAGAAGGCAAACAATTTGATATAGATTATACATATGCAGTCATGCAAAACATTTCCATCTTAGCCATGTTACAAAATGCAGACCAAAAAGGGGGTGGGGGGGAATAGTAAAAGGGAAAAAAGAGTATGCTTCAAACTGCATTCAGACTCCATCAATTCTTTCTCTAAAGGTGGATAGCATTTTTCCTCATAAGTCCTTAAGAATTTTCTTGGATCATTATATAGCTGAGAATAGCTAAGTCATTCACAGTTGATCATGTATGATATTGCTGTTACTAGGTATAATGTTCTCCTGGTTTTGCTCATTTCACTTTGCATAATTTCATCTAAGTCTTTCCAGGTTTTTCTGAAAGCATCTTGCTCATCATTCTTATAGCACAACCATATTCCATCATAATCATATACCACAATTTATTCAGCCATTCCCCAATTTCCAATTCTTTACCATCATAAAAAGAACTGCTAGGAATATTTTTGTACATATAAATTCTTTTCCTTTTTAAAAAAATCTCTTTGGAGTACAGACTTTGTAATGGTATTGCTGGACTAAAGAATATATACACAGTTTTTGAGCCCTTTGGGCATAGTTCCAAATTGCTCACCAATATAGCTGGATCAGTTTGCAACTTCACCAACAGTAAATGAATGCCTCAGTTTTTTCACACTCTCCAACATTTGTCCTTTTCCTTTTCTGAAATATTAGCCAATCTGATTTATGTCCGGTTGTAGTTCAGAATTGTTTTAATTTGCATTTCTCTAATCAAGAAATTTAGAGCATTTTCTTTCATCTGACTATAGATAGCTTTAATTTCTTCTTCTAAAAACTGCCTGTTAATATCCTTTGACCATTCTTCAATTGAAGAATGGCTCATATTCTTATAAATTTGACTTAGTTCTTTATATATTTGAGAAATGAAGCCTTTTTCAAAGAAACTTGCTATAATTTTTTTTCTACCAGTTTCCTGCTTTCCTGCTTATTTTAGTTGCATCAGTTTTTTAATTTCATGTAATCAAAACTGTCCATTTTACATCCTGTAATGTTCTCTATCACTTGTTGGGTCATAAATTCTTCCACTATCTATAAATCTAAGAAGTAAACTATTCCCTGATCTCCTAATTTACTTATATCACTCTTTATGTCTAAATCATTTGTACATTTTGACCTTATCTTGGTATACAGTGAGATGCTGATCTAGTTTCTGCTAAACTGTTTTCTAGTTTTCCTCGCAATTTTTGTCAACTAGTGATTATTTTGTCTTCAGATCTTAGATCTTTGGGTTTCTCAAACATTAGATTACTGTGGTCACTTACTAACATATATAA
Organism: Monodelphis domestica; assembly: GCF_027887165.1. NCBI lineage: Eukaryota > Metazoa > Chordata > Mammalia > Didelphimorphia > Didelphidae > Monodelphis > Monodelphis domestica. The sequence continues at coordinate 92,666,285 of NC_077231.1, forward strand.
TAATTCTTCCTTTCCCCCCATCCACCACTGGCATGTAGCTTCTTTGACTTCTTTGTCTTCTTCTGAGTTTGTGTCTCAATGTTCCCTGTCTCCATAGTAACATTCTATGGTCAGATTCTTTTTGTTGGTGTTTGTTCATTTTTCTAGCTTCTGTCTTGAATTTTAACTATATTTTTAAAGTTGAATTCAGTCTCTGGAGTGTAGGGTATTGACCTGAGCTTCAGGCAGATGTGTCATGCAACGCATGCAATGATATGCCTGTGTCATGGAATGACAGACTCACATCATTCAGTGTCATTCAATGACACATTTCCATCACACCTGCATCATGGAACATCATACAACACAGCTCCATCTCTCAATGACACACCTTTGTCACACAACTTCCTGTCATGACATACAATGACATGTAGCTGCATGTCCATGTCATGTAATGACATGCTACCATGTGCCACACACTGCACACCTGCATCAAAATGACATTCTGAACCACACAATGACCCATCCACACCATGCGATGTCATACAACAAGCAGCCTGCATCCCACGATGATGCACTCACCACACCTGCAATGGTACACCTCCACCACACAATGCCATGCAATGCCACATCTGTCACACAATGACAGCCTTCATCACGTAGTACCAATGCCATGCAATGATACATCAACATCACATGAGGATGTTGTGTATCCCCATCCTGCAAGGGCATACCTCCATCATTCAACTGCAACCCTCTGCCACACAATGCCATGCGATGCCACAGGTCACACAATGACAGCCTCCATCCCACAGTAGTGATGCCAGGCAATGGCACACCTTCACCACACAAGATGCCTTCCTCATGGGATGCCATACAGCACACCTGTCACATGTCACACAACACAACGTGTCACACAATGACACATTGCCTATAGCACAGACCTTCACATACTGACACCGGGTCGCACAATGTCACAACTACATGCCTGCATCAGGCAACACTCACAGCAACCATGTCCAGACATGGCATGCACCCATCACTCCTGAGGCACTGAATGCCTTGCAATGCTATGCCTCCCTCTCACAACGCATGCCTGCCAGATACCTTCATGCAGTGCATGGCATGGAATGACGCCTCTGCCACACAGTCATATACAGAAACAAAAGCAACAAATGGCACCAGTGGCACACCACACAAGTACATGTCTCATCACACAATCACACACCTGTCATGCTCAAGACTAAAGCACAAGATTCCATGCATCCACCCTCCCTGTGCCACAGAACATCACACCATGTGCCTTCTCAGATATCACCCAATGGAGCCTGCACCACATATTGCCACCCAATGGCCTCATGTGGCAAAGCATGCAGCAGGCCTCCTTCACAGAAAGCCACATAATAACATGCCTCCACCGTGCATTGGTACATCTGCATGCAATGATAACCCCATCACACCACTCATCTGAGAAATGGAATGGCAGGCAACATGCCAGGCTGCCGGGGACAGAAGAGGGTCTGCCTGTCATGCAGCAAGCCGCAGCTCCATCACACACTCACACACGGCACCTCTGCCTCATGCAATGGGCCTGCTCCATCACATCCCATAAGTGCATGCCTGTATCACATGACATGCAAGTGTCACATGATGACAGTCCCACACCAGGCAGCAACCCCACACACCAACTGGGGAAGTCTGGCTCTCTCGACCTCGGCAGCTCTGCACTAATACATCTAATCTGGATCAGGCTCAGTCTGAAGGAGTCTCACCTCTACCTAAGGGGAATTGGGCCTCTTTTTTCACACTCTGTGCGATGTACATCAAGAATGGACCAGATCGCTATTCCTCATACAATATAAGAACGGCCAAAAGACACAAAATACACACACTTACTGACAAAACGACATGATGTAAGATTCAGTAATGAGTCAAAGAGAATAAGTGGGAAACCATCTCTTCTTTAACAGATCCAGCACCTCGGTCTCCTACCACTCTCATGGACCCCCATGGGTTTACTGTCATGTCATTTTGGTCCTCTTTAAGTACAAAAGCCCATAACCACCACAATACCTACCTCCAATTTGCCCCCCGGAGGCATGGGGACTCTGTTTCCAAGCTCAGCATATCCTATTATTTTCAAGACTGACATATTTCAAATATTTGTACAGTTTATTACAACCTCCTCATTTTCAAGATGAGGAAATTAAGTCCAAAGAAGAGGCATTATTTCCCCAAAGTCAGTGGCAGCCTTTCAACCTGAACCCAAAACTTGGGTCTCCTAATTCCCAGACTATTCTTTCCATTAAGCAAGGGTTTCCCAAGCAGTGTTCTAGATAATGTTAAAGGAGGTTATTCATACCTGGAATTTATTCATAATTCCAGTGCTAGCATTTTCCCCTCCCAGAGATTAGATATGGATTAAATACTCATTATGTGCAGCCATTTTTCATATGGCCTGATTTCATCTACTTTGCTGTAAAAGCTCCTCCACATTCTCCCAGACCAGTATTTCTGTCTTCTGTCAATATTTTTCAAGCCCCACAACATTCTCTGGTCACAGTATGACATCCCCTGCGCCTAGGCTTATATCTAGGTGACTTCTCATCCCTTACAGTCTCTTTTCTTCCCTCAGAAGCCTCTTTACTCCTGCTCCAAGGACAGCATCCTAGACGTCCCCCCAAATCACTGCCTTTCATTAGGAATACAGTAAACAGGCCCCCAGTCTCAGGACATACCCACACAGAAGGTTCTCTCAGGTTGATTGCTACCAAGGCTTCTCTGTGCCCTGCCACTGTGCCAAGGGAATAAAAGGGCCCCCTCCTTTTGGAAAGGTCACATCCCTGGGATGCCAGGACTTTCCCCGCACCCCGGCAGCTTGCCTGGCTGGGTCACTTCAGCACAGCATGTGCACACTCAGTTCAGGTACAACCACTATTTTTGCTACAGTTCAAGGGAATCCTGGAGTACAAACTAGAAGGATTAGGTAAACTGGCCATCCACAGCCTCAAGTTACTCAATTACCTTGGCATCAACTGCAAAGAGCAGCTTCCTGTTTCACAGCCTTTGCCATCAGCAGGCTCCTCCTCTGGCTACCAGATGAGGAGCTCTCCCCGCCCCTCCTCCATCTCCAGACCAAGGCTGAGCTCCCTCCCTCCCCCCCCCCCTTTGCCTGCCAGAGTGCTTGAGGGTGGGGCCTTCTCAGCCCCAAGCCCAACAAGCTCAACCTTCTACCCCTAAGCCACACAAACCCAGCGAGCCCCAGAACCTTGCGGGGTGGGGGAGCGTCTCCCGGCATCTCTAGCATCAATCTCTAAGTTTTCCTCTTTCCCAATACCCAGCCTAAGGGTTCCCGGCTCTGGTCACGACTCTGGCCAGCAGCATCACTGACTGGCCTGGATGACGAAAGTGTTTATTGACCTCCAAACAGTCCATCAGACAATTCCTGTAACTACCTCTTTCCTTGACACATGGATGATTTGCTCCATTCCCCTCGACAAGGGGCCCTATTGATCCACCTGACTCTGGAGGGGGCACTTACTGCTTCAAGGGGAAATGTAAGGGGATTCTGGTAAGGCTGTGTGTATGTGCATGTGTGTGAAAGAAAGAGAGACAGACAGAGAGACAGAAAGAGGGAAACAGACACAGAAAGAGACGCAGAGAATCAGACAGAGAGAAATAGACAGAGATAGAAAGAAAATCAGAGACAGATAGAAAAAGAGGCACAGAGAAAGACAGAGACAAAGAATCAGAAACAGATAGAAAGGGGGCAGCTGGGTAGCTCAGTGGATTGAGAGCCAGACCCAGAGATGGGGGTCCTGGGTTCAAATCTGACCTCAGCCACTTCCCAGCTGGGTGACCCTGGGCAAGCTACTTAACCTTCATTGCCTAGCCCTTACCACTCTTCTGCCTTAGAACCAATACGCAGTATTGACTCCAAGATGGAAGGTAAGGGTTTAAAAAAGAAGAAACAGATAGAAGAGACTGAGAGACAGAAAGACAGAGACACACACACAGAAACAGAGACAGAGACCGAGTCAGAAAAAAAAAGAGATTGAGACAGAGAGACAAAAAAAGAGATATACACACAGACAGAGACAGTCAGAGAAACAGAAAAAGACTCAGTGACAGAGAGACAGAGACAGAGACAGAAAGAGAAAAGAGTCAGAGATAAAGAGAAAAGAGACAGAGATAGAGATAGAAAAAGACAGACAGACAGAGACAAAAAGAGATAGACACAGAGACAGTTAAAAAAAAGAAAAAGAGACTCTGAGGCAGAGAGAGAGAAACACATTCATAGACGGAAACAGAGAGAGAGAGAGAAATCCCTGGTTTTCACACTTAAAGCAGCAAGAGCTAGAAACAGTCATTAAGTGCCTAACAAAACTTGATTTTATTCATATAATTCCACTGAAAAATATTCTACTGTGCCTGCTCTATTCTACAAAACCAAGGTGAATGTTTGCTCCATCTCTGAGTTATTCCTCAATCAATCAATCAATACACATTTATTAAGGACCTCATATATACCAGGCACAGGGGCTTTGAAAGGAAGCAAGTCCATACCCTCCCAGAATTTACATTTTAAGTTATATCATGCCTCCCATCAAGTGATTTTCCTAGTCTTTGTTCCACTCTGACCTTAGATTCAGGAAGAACCCCTTCAAGGTGGTGGATTCAAGTTCTGATGCTTTGAATGCACACTGTGTTTAGGGCCCTGGACAAATGCTTCACTTTCTCAGGCCAGTTCTCTGAGCTGCAACCCAGGTACTGATCTACTCTACATAGGAAAGGGTGATTCCTCACTGGGAATTCCCAGCATCAATGAAAATTGGGGGAGGGGGAAATGAGCCCAGACCATACAGAGAGAACCATCTCAAGTCATCTCATCCGGGGCAGTTGTAGCATTTACCCAGGTCACATCTCTAGGTGGTTGTCAGCAGTGGCAGTGATAGCAAATTTGGTAGCAGTAGTGGTACTATTACACTTGGGCACACTGACATATTATCTGTTTTAAATATTGATATCACCTTCCTCCAAAATCAATGGGAACTTCAGCACTAAATTCCATATCTAGGAAAGGAGCCATGAAAAAGCCTATGAAAGAATATCAAAAGGCAGAGAACACAAAAAGAATTCGTGTCCTGAAGGCCACAATTCAGAAAAGTATTTGGAAGAAAGTTTTAGCTAAAGAAGAACACCAATACAGTTTCTAGGCTTTAAAAAAAAAAAGGTAAAAATGTCATGGGAGAGAAGTTTCCCTATTTGAATGTTTTAAATGGTTTCCACATTTTAAAGGGTGGAAAAAAGTAGGAATTATAGAAAGTGTTACATCATCTTCTGGAAGCTAAACCTTGAGACTTCCCATTAATCTTTATTACTATTTACACCAATTTGCTTTCACTGAGTCCAAAGTGGAAGATTAAGTAATAGTGGAAAAGGTTTTCTCTTCCCACTCAACTGTTCCCTTGGCATTGCCAGCTTTCCCTAAGCTTGTTTACACCTCCTTATCGAGATCTGATAGTACCCTAGGACACCACCCTCCTGAGGGGTCCAAGGCCTGGGGCCAGGCCAGCAATGATCCCAGAGCTATTTGGAATGAAAGAAAATGTAAAGCAAATGGCTATACACGATTGATTCTAATTCCATTCTATCATAGACAGTAGAAAGGCCTACAAGTCAACATGGAGAAGAAGATCATTCCTGGATGAACAGCCTCTTCAATTCAAGGAGATTGAAAAAATGGCAGGTGGAGGCTCTGACTTTCTCCCTGTCAAGGGCCCCTGATCAATGGATCCATGATTGTATGAGGTTGTGTATCCTCCATGGACCGCAGGTAACTCATCCACACAACTTACATGGGCTGTGCTGTACCTGCCCATGTCTTCCTACCCTGAGTTTCCACGGATGGCTGTGCTGCCGAGGGGCCCAGCTGCCTCTGGTCCTTCCATCTCTGCCTGGCAGCCTGACTCTCTCTCTCCAGCCTGGGTTGACCGGATGATATCCTCACACATCCTGAATTAAAGGCTTCATGGCTAAAATGCTGGCTTTCAACTCCACTTTGGAAGGACCATAGTTTTGATTCTTTGGAAATTGCAAAATACATTTTCTTTTATTCAATTCTTGTTGTTCAGTTCTTTAATCCTGTCTGACTCTTCATGATCCCATGGATCATTACTGTCCTTGGGGTTTTCTTAGCAAAGATACTGGAGTGGTTTGCCATTTCTCTCCCCAGTGGATTAAGGTTAAGAGACTTGCCCAAGGTCAAACAACTACTAAGTGTTGGAGGCTGGATTTGAACACAGGTCTTCCTGACCCCAGATCCAGAGCTCTATCCATTTAGCCACCTAGCTGCCTCCTGTTCACTTCTAGATCCAGATAACTATTAAGCTAAGAATCAAGGGCTTAGTGTGTCTACTGTATGAAGGAAATTCCTCTCATATGGAGGAGGGAGACAACATCTGATGTCCAAAATAGATACCAAGTGATGGGGGGGGGGGAGGGGGAGAACCTGGGGGTATGAAGGGAGAGACCCAAAGAGCTGGAGATAAGGAAATGTTTCATATGTGCATGTAAGTGGCCATGCCTGAGCCAAATGAGCTAAATCTTTAAGCAAAATATAGATTGTAAGAGGTAAAGGTCAGGCGAGGTACATTCTGGGCGTGGGATGTGGCCAGGGCAAAGGTGTACATGTGTGAATGTATGTGTATCTAGTCTACACCACTTTTCACCTGCTGCCCTGCCTGGTTTTAACTCCATGGAACAAGATAACCCTTGGTGCCCCATCAGACCTTTCCTGCCTCCTTTTATAAAGAATTCCCCTACTGTAGTTTCTATAGGACAAGGACTGCCTTCACAATGACTGATATATAGTAGGTACTTAGTAAATATTTACTGAATTAGGATTGGAAAGATATATAGATGGACAGACAGATGGACAGATGGACAGAGAGAGAGAGAGATAAGATGGATAGGTAAATAGTGACAGAGAGACAAGCAGACAGTCAGGCAGGTAGGCAGATAGGTCAGACTACCTGGATCCTAGAGGGTCTAAAGAGGAATAATTTTTAATAAGGTAAATTGAGGCTTTTAAAAGCCCAAGAGAAGGGAGCATCTAGGTGGCTCAATGCATGGAATCAAGCCTAGGGACAGGAAGTCCTGGATTCAAATTTGACCTCAGATACTTCCTAGCTGTGTGACCCTGGGCAAGTCACTTAACTCCCACTGCCTAACCCTTATCATTCTTCTGCTCTGGAATTAAGACTTAGTATCATTTCTAAGCAGAAAATAAGAGTTTTAAAAAAGCAAGAGTCTAAGAGAGAAGCTTTTATTTCTTTGAGAATCTAGGAAGTCACTAGTTTATTGAGCCAGGAGAAAAGGAGATGAAAGTCTGAACTAGAGTGAAAGCAACTGAGTGGTAGAGAGAAGGAGATACAAGCAAGATAGACTATAGACACAGAAATAACTAACTGGATGTTTGGGCTGAGAATAGATGGAGATTCAGACCATTTTCCTCCAACAAAGTCCAGTATCAAACATAAACTCTTCTGTCATTTAAAATCCTTCATAATCAAATTTTCAGTCTTTTTTTTCAGCCTTGATATACACTGTTCCACCTTTGCATTATCTCAGGCCTTCTTGCTATGACACCCCATCTTCCATCTCTCTGTACCTTGGCTTAGACCTGTAAAAATTAAATTTCAAATAATAAAATATTTTAGGAGATTTAGTAATGATCATTAGAAATCAAGGAATAAAGAAGATACAAAATAAAGACCACATGCCCATGGCTGATCAGCCAGTTCAAACACTCGCCTTACCACCCACCAAGCTCGGGACAGGAAGTAAAGAGGCAGGACCCTCCACATCTCTGCCTAATATCCCCTGTCTATAGGAAATACATAATGATAGGAAGTAGTCAGTGGGCTCCTGGGAAATGTATTTCTTTTTTAGGGTAACAGATTTTCAATTATACAGACCCTAACCCTGAAGGCTCTCCTCACCTTGGCCCCTGAGAATATTCCATTCCCTCCAAAGCTCAGCTCACATGTCATTTTCTACATAGGACCTGTCTAGATCAGCACTCCCTGCCTCTTAATATCCTCTCCTCCCCAAATTATCTTGTATTCATATATTTATTTTGTATAAACTTAAATATTTACATGTTGCCTCCCATGATAGAAGGTTCCTTGAACCCAGGGAAAAGTTTTGTTTTTGTCTTTAAAGCCTTAATACCTAGAGCAGGACTGGGCATACAGGAGAAACTTATTAAAAACTTAAGTAATTTGGATTTTGAATAAAGCATCCGTTCAACAATGACAAACATCGTTGGTAATGACCTGTTTTATTCTTTATTTATAGTAATTAGATCACTTAAAAAAAGATATTTCTGTGGTCATATAAAATAAAAAAATCTTAAACTATCTTAACATAAGCATGTCACACCTTGTTAGAATAAAATCTTTAAAGCTCCCCTTCACAGTCTTAACTCCCTTTAAAAGCCAAAAAGGAAACTTTCATTATTTCATTTTTTCATTATGGAGTTGTAATACAATCAATGGAGTTATTCCTTCTCTCCATCAGCACAGAGAGCAGCTATCTAGGTATCTCATCTAAGTTCAACCCTTCTGGAAACTATTTACCTGATTGATGTACTGGGGAACCTTCCTGAGAATTTCTTGACACTGAATGGATACCAATAGGGCACCCTAATTCCACACTCAGGCTGCACTGGCCCATTTCTGGTCATAAATATCCCTGATATCCTCCTATGCCGGCTTCTCTTGCTCCCACATACCTTGCCATTGCCCTCTTCTTGTGACTCACAACTTAATTTCTTTGGTGATCATGGAAACTTAGCACATTAAATGGTTATAACAGAATCCTGGACACCCACCCACCCAGGCATAAGTTATTGGTACTGAAGTAGAGATGGATTTGGAGTGAGAGGTCCTGGGCACAAGAAATCCCAGCATTGCCTCTTATTATCCATGTGACCTTGGGCAAGTCATATGAGCCTCGTTTTACTCATCTCCAAACTCAACAGCTCTAAATTCATGATGCTATAGCCTTATCTGAAATTCTGCTTTGTTTGAGTTCAACTGAAACATAATAAATTTTGCTCTAGTCCTTTATTTGAAGAAATCTTTATGCTTCAAGTATTTTCTTGTAAGCAATATATTATTGGATTCTGTTTTCTAATCTATTGTGCTGTCTTCTTCTGTTTTATGCTTGATTTCATCCCATTCAAATTCATGGTTATGATTGTCAATGGTGTACTTATATCCAATACTGTGGTACTATTTCTTCCCTTTGCCACACCTCCCTTATTACAAATAAGAAGGTGGAGAAGAGAGGGAGAAAGGGAAACAGGGATTAGGGAAAGAAAGAGAGGGAAAGAGGGGGAGAGAAAAGGAGAGGGGAAAAGAAGGGTGAGAGACTAATATTTGTGATATATAAAATGAAAATCTGTTTCTCCTCCATTACCCTTTTCCCTTCCTTCTTCCTTGCATTTGATCTCAGGTTTTTAATTCCTTTTTCTTTTCCTTTGGCTCCCCCTTAATGCCCTATATCCGTGTTGGTAAACCTACGGCACATGTGCTGGAGGGGTCTGCTCTTCTCCCCTTCTCCACCACCTTTGAAGGCATTTCTCCCATCATCCACCCCTTTACCCAACAGCCCAATGAAAACACTTCCTCCCTCCCCTGTCTTGGGTAAGGTAGGGGGCTCAGTTTGCTGCATGAGGGTTGTAGTTTGGGCATTCTGTCTCTAAAAGGTTCATCATCACTGCTCTATATCTTCTCTGATTGGAGTTTGATTTGTTTATGATTATTCCCTTACCTACCCCATGTCTTGCTCCTTCTAATACCTTATTCTTCCCCCATTCCTCTTCTCATCTTCTCCTACTTCCCTTCTGAGTTCAATGTATTTCTATACTGTGATCTTTGTATGTGCATTGGGGGGCAGGGTGGGAGTAACTGTGCTCAATCTTCTTCTGTGTTGTTCAGATGAAAGGGGGATCATCCCAATGGTTCCTCTGTTCCTTTAGAATTAAATTTCTGAAAGCTTCCTCTTTCTCCTGTGCTAACTTTTCTAAGCAGAATTTCAGGCTATAGTATCCTGCCTTTCCTTTCTCTAAGATGTTTGTAAATCTGCTCCCTCCAAACCTAATAAGTACATCAGACTATGGCCAGCTTTAACCTCCTTTTCTAATCAGAATTATAAGATGGAACAGTCACATCAAGATTCCCATTATCTACCATCCTGCAATGAGTTCTTCCTTGTTAGGAAAACCCAGGTTCAGAATTAGGTTTGTTTTCTCAAAGCCTTTTTATTCTCCTACCCCTGGCACACAGGCTGCTGTTCCTTGGCTAAAACAATGCTTCTTCAGTCCTTTAAAGAGCTATGACTGGGGGGGAAGGGGGGGAAGAGAATGTGGGAACTCCTCTACTGATACAGAACACAAACATTTTAACATAATCAATGATTTTCAAGAGTTCCTGCCCAAGAAAAGTTATCTGCCAGACTGGCTTATAGGGCAATGAGCCTCTCCAAATTCAGGTGGTCTTAGAGAACAGACTCACAATCCACAGCTGTATGAACTGATACAAAGAAATATAAGCAAAACCATGAGAATAATTTACAAAATGACCACAATAATGTAAGGGAAGAGGAAAAGAACAAATATTTACTCATCACCTGCTATATACAGGCACTGTGCTAAGTAAGCACTGTTCTGATACGATCTCATTTGAAAACAACATTGAAAGATAGCTGAATGCTGACTCAATATAGTGATCACTCATGACTTCAGGAGACTGCCTGGGACACATGCCCATGCCCTCTTCCTCTCAGCAGAGAGGTAATGAACTCTAGGGATGGAATAAAGGAGGTATTGTCAGAAGGGGCTAAGGTGTGGAGGGGATCTGTTTCATCCTACCTTTCTGGCACAAAGGAGTAGATTTTAGGGTGGGAGGAGTTGCTGAAAAGTAACAAGGATATTTCTTAAAAGCATTAATAAAATGCATTAAAAAACAAAAAAGCCCAATCCTAACCCAAATATACCAAATTCTACCAGGAAAAAGAGAGAAAGAAAGGGAGAAAGGGAGGAAGGGAGGGAGGGAGGGAGGGAGGGGGAGAGAGAGAGAGAGAAAGCGATAGAGAAAAAGAAGGGGGGTGAGGACTTTCTTTTGCCTTACTGTCCAACTCATATTTAAATCTCATGAAGTTGTAGAGCCTATAACATTATAATCATTATTCCAACAAGTCAACATCATTAAATTCTTATTTGTGAGGGACTTGGGGGTCAATGCAGGTAAAGCCTTGGAAAGAATAACACAGATAACAAAACTGGAAGACCTGGAGCCACCATCTGTGATTAAGTCAGAGAGAGGTGGGGGAGTGGATAGAGTACTGGGCCTGGAGGCAGAAAGTCCTGGGTTCAGATTCTGTCTTACTTAACTGTGTGAGTCTGAGCAAACCAGGGCTTTGCCTCTGTCTGCCAGGTTTCCTCATCTATAAAATGGGAGGGGGAGGGGGTGATAATAATAGCCTCTACATCCCAGGGTTGTTGTGAGGATCAAGTGAGCTACTGAGTGTGAGGTGTTTAGGACAGTGCTCAGCACAAAGCAGGTACTGTATAAATGCTTATTCTTATTCCAAGCCACTTACTGTAGAATGAGGATAGACAGCCTCACACTGTCTATCTCACAGGGTTGTTGTGATAAAAGAAGCTCATAACCTATAATGTACTTTTAAAATATGAACTCTTTATTCTCCAATTGACAAATGGGCAAGGGACATGAACAGGCAGTTCTCAGCCAAAGAAATCAAAACTATTAATAAGCACATGAAGAAGTGTTCTAAATCTCTTATAATCAGAGAGATGCAAATCAAAACAACTCTGAGGTATCACCTCACACCTAGCAGATTGGCTAACATGACAGCTATGCAAAGTAATGAATGCTGGAGGGGATGTGGCAAAGTGGGGACACTAATTCATTGCTGGTGGAGTTGTGAACTGATCCAGCCATTCTGGAGGGCAATTTGGAACTATGCCCAAAGGGCGATAAAAGAATGTCTGCCCTTTGATCCAGCCATAGCACTTCTGGGCTTGTACCCCAAAGAGATAATAAGGAAAAAGACTTGTACAAGAATATTCATAGCTGCACTCTTTGTGGTGGCCAAAAATTGGAAAACAAGGGGATGCCCTTCAATTGGGGAATGGCTGAACAAATTGTGGTATCTGTTGGTGATGGAATACTATTGTGCTAAAAGGAATAATAAAGTGGAGGAATTCCATGGAGACTGGAACAACCTCCAGGAAGTGATGCAGAGCGAGAGGAGCAGAACCAGGAGAACATTGTACACAGAGACAAACACTGTGGTACAATCCAACGTAATGGACTTCTCCATTAGTATCAATGCAATGTCCCTTAACAATCTGCAGGGATCTAAAAAACACTATCCACACGCAGAGGACAAACTGTGGAAGTAAAAACACCGATGAAAAGCAACTGCTTGACTACAGGGGTTGAGGGGACATGACCGAGGAGAGACTCTAAATGAACACTCTAGTGCAAATACCAACAACATGGAAATGGGTTCGAGTCAAGAACACATGTGATACCCAGTAGAATTGTGTGTGGGCTATGGGAGAGGTGGTGGGAGGGAGGGGGAGGGAAGAAAAGAAAATGATCTTTGTTTCCAATGAATAATGTTTGGAAATGACCAAATAAAAATTAAAAAAATATATGAACTCTTACCTGGGAAGGTGCCAGATCACCAAAGGTATGCCAAGGGAACTAGTGTTCAGTAAAAGATGGCTCTTTTGTCCAAAATTAGTAATAAATGCACCTGTTATCCTAACTCACCATATTAACACTATAAAGAGCGTGTGCTCTTCAGTGAAAAGTGAGATGAACCCAAACCTACAATTCTCATGGCTCCATGACCCTTACCCAAAGTGGTGGGCCCCAGTTCCACCTCATAACCTGAGTAGATGCTTTCATTCAACAATACACATTATAGAGAACCAGGCCTAGACACAGGAGGTCCTGGGTTCAAATCTGAACTCAGATACTTCCTAGTTGTGTCACCATGGGCAAGTCACTTAACCTCTGTTGCCTAGCCCTTACTACTCTTCTGTCTAAGAATTGATACTAAGATAGAAGGTAAAAGTTAAAAAAAAAAATCCAACAACAATACAACCACACTAAGGACCACCCACATCTTACTCCTCTTGTCTAAACTCCTTCTGGGTTTTAATTTAGTCTCTTGAGGCCAGATGACATGTGCTTTTTCAAACGGTACATTAATAAACTTGTTCAAATCATCACACAAATGTGCTAATAAGAGAAAACTAGGATAGTGCCTCCTGGGTCTAGAACAGACATATAAATTATGCTACAACAATTTAAAACAGTAATTATTTGACCTTGATGTATACTGAATTAACTTGTATAAATAAAATTTTTAAAAATTAATCAGCACAGATGAGGTAGGTATGAAGTCTTTCTGGCATCCAATGAAAGAGAGCATTGTGTCTTCTTTGTTTACTATTATGCTAAATTCAATTGTATTTGATTCAATTCACCTTTCTAGTTGTAAACCTCAAAATTTCTTAGACTTATAAATGTTGGAAATTTCACCATTGGGAAATTTCATACTTGAAAAATTTCCTATTGATAGTGGGTCTTGACTATTGGAATGTGAATCCCATTGGCACGGGAGGTTCCTTCTTCTCCCTTCTTAAGATTACTTTAGGACAGAAACCTTTTGCTGAACAATGGAAAGGTCTTTGACCTATGCTTAAGCATAGAACAGGAATTTCTTTGAGTCATGATTGATTTTAGAATTGATACAATGGAGATACTTGGAATCAATCTCCACCCTATTCAGTCCTCAGGATTGAGTAAGGGCTGCAGCCTAGATCAAAATTTAATTATTCCAATCTCTACCCTACTCAGGTTAACAGGATTTAGAAAGGGCTGTAGCAAAGGAGCAAAGATTTAATTATTTGAAAATATGACCTTCAACAGACATGTGCAAAGCCTCTGGGAGGTCCTGGGTTAAGCTAGAGCCTCCATTGGCACAGGGAAATTGATGGACAGTGATTGGGAGATGTGAGAACTGAGGGGAGGCAACTTGGAGGGTTTCCTTAAAGATCAGGGGGGTCTGAAGACTGGGGGGGGGGGGGTTTGAGGAGTTGGCCGGAGTGGTTTCGGTGTGCTCTGAGAAGCTTGCTCTGAAGGAAGCTGAAGGTGGGGGGCCTCTGAGACTGTTTCTCCATTTTGGTCACGTGAGTAATAGGGACTGATCTCTTTCCTTTGCCCCAGCTATCTAAGGGCTTGGGCCTTTTGGCCCAGCCTAAACAGAAGGGGTATTTAAGCCCTATTCCCTTCTCTCCCTTTTTCGCTCTCTCTATCTCTAATTCCTTTCTTACTCCTATTGTAATTAAACTCCATAAAAGATTTACTGCTGACTTGAGTTTTCATTTAGGAATTACATAGCTGAATTCCTTGGCGACCTTAAATTAATATATATCAGTCTTTAAAGTGATTCCCTTGTAACATAGTTTGGATGAAAACTACCCCTTACCTATTAAATTCATTTGCAGATTTGACAAGCAAGTCATCAAAATTTTCATAAAGTCAGTGGTAAAAATGTTGGGCAGAAAAAGGCCAAGATCCCTAAAGTAATCAACTGGAGACTTCCTTGGGAGCTAACAATGAACCATTAATGACTCTTCTTTGGGTTCCATCATCCCATCCTATAGCATTATCTAACCATACCTCTCTACATTACCATATCTCTTCTCCACAAAGACAACATGAAAGTCTCTTAAATGCTTTGCAGAAGTTGAACTATGCTGTGTCTAGGACATTTCACCTAACCCAAACGTCGTTACCTTGTCCAGAAAAAGGAAATGAGATTATCAATCAATCATTAAGTATTTAATATGTGCCTGCTATGTACAACATGGCACAGTAGACAGAGAGGCTGTCTTGAAGCCAGGAAGACCCATGTTCAAGTTCTTCTGTTATATACTGGCTGTGAGACGTTGGACAACTCACACTCAGTACTCCACAGCCCACTCAGTGCCCAAACATAAAAATGATATTAAAGCCTCCCCTTTTCCTGGTGATACAGGGCTGGCTCTTAAGCAGAATTTCATAACAGACAGTTTGCCTTTTGTACCCTGCATCAGAGGCCTGTTTCTCCTGTCTCCTTCGGAGGTACCCAGACATCCTCATACATGCTTGGATGGTAGCAGTGCTAGGAGGAGCCCTTCCCTCTGTCTAGGTGACAGCTAGACAATTCCTTGACTCTCCATTTCAAAGTAAAATGGTCAATAAAAGTGAGAAAAGATAACCTTAGACAAGTATCTAAGCTGGGCTTAGATACTAATACTTGGGCTCAGGGCTCTGATCCTCAGGCAGCCTCCCTAACCTGTGTTGTATTCTCAAAATGTTCATTTCAGAATTAAGAATTTGAGGATAACTAGGTGGTTCAGCGGATACAGCATCAGGTGTAGAGATGTGAGGCTGAGGGTTCCAATCTGTCCTCAGACACTTCCTAACTGTGAGATCCTGGGCAAGTCACTTAACCCCTATTGCCTAGTCCTTACCACTCTTCTTCCTTGAAACCAATAGACAGTATTGATTCTAAAATGGAAGGTAAAGATTTTTTTTTAATTTATAACCATTGCATTGGTTCTAAAATTCATCCAGAAATATGCTGAAATTGTTATCCTTAATTATAATTGTAATCTTTATTCATAAAAAGATTAAATCCTATTTCCTAGCCATGATATTTGCTACTAGCAGATCTGGATTAAAATCCAAGTTCCCTTGTTTCTAGGTGGTCATTTATCTATCATGTCATCACATAAAACTGTTCCATTTTAACAATCCCAAGAATCCCAGTTTAGTTGATGGGGGGTAAGAGGGGGACCTAGTAGATGAATTGCAGCAAGGCTGGTTCTAAAAGCAGATGAAAACTCTTGCTCCAGGCCCCAGGCTCCTCCAAACACCTTCTTTCAGAAGCTGCCTAGCTGGAACGGCACAAATTATAGATATATACATACTCCATTTAAGGCTTTGTCAGTGTTTAGAATGAAAGTAACCCTGGGAAGAATGATATCTGAAGTCAGGCCAGTCATTTTCACTAGAGCCTCACACATCCTGCCCTAAAAGAACCTAGAGAATCTGAGGCTAATGGACACCAAATGAGCCCGATGGTCAGAACAGAAGGATCACCAACAAAGATTCTATATTGGCAAACACACGGTACAGAAGACTTAGGGCTTGGTTTCAACTTGTCCTTTGGAAAATCATTTCACTGCTGAGACTATTTTGTCACTAATAATAACAATAATAGCTAATACTTACAAAGATAGCACTTATTATAATGCCAGATAGACTAAGCATTTCACAGATATTATCTCATTTGATCCTCACAACAACCCTGGGAGGTAGGTGCTGCTATATTCCCATTTTCAATGTGGAAACTGAGGCAAATAGAGGTTAAGCTCAGACTCACAGCTAGTTAAGAGTCTGGGTCTGGATTTGAACTCAGGTCTTCTCAACTCCAGACTTAGTCCTCACCTAAGCTACACCTCTATTTCCATATAAAATGGAAAAATTACACATTTCCTTCCCCTCCTCCCAACTTACAGGGTAGTTATAAATATTAAATGAAGTCAGGAGGTAGCTAGGTGGCTCAGTGGACACCAAGTGAGGCCCAGAGATGGGAGGTCCTGTGTTCAAATCTGATCTCAGACACTTCCTAGCTTTGTGACCCTGGGTTACTTAACCCAGATTACCTAACCCATACCTCTCTTCTGACTTAGAACTAATACATAATATTGAGTCTAAGCCAGAAGTTAGTAAAAAAAAAAAGGTTAAATAAAGTCACATAGTTGAAAGGGCCATAGGAAGTGGAATGATTATTCTCAAGGTCTCCTTTGGGGCCTTTCTAAGGAGTGGTACAGAAATAAGCCTAGATTCAGAAGGAGAAGGCAAAGTGAAGAGGGAAAAAAGAAAAAATTACTTTGAGCATCTCCTTCATATAATTCTGCTCCCCTCCTCATCCCGCAACTCTTACCTTCTATCTTAGAATCAATACCATGTATCAGTTCTAAGGCAGAAGAGCAGTAAGGGCTCAGCAATGGGGGTGACTTGCCCACAGTCACACAATGAGGAAATGACTAAGGCCAGAGTTGAACACAGGATCTCCCATCTCTGGGCCTCTCTCTTATCTACTGGGCCACCTAGCAGTTCCCTTCATGTTATAATTGTACAAGGGATGGGACAGCCCTTCTGCTCCAGCACCTCAAGCAAGCAAACAAACAAAAAAATATGTCCTGGAGTTTTTTAGAGGCAAGGACCCCCCTCTCTGCAAACTGGTGGAAATCACCTGTACAGGCCTCAACAACAGCAGAGAGAGTGCTGAGACACTTACTGCCCTCCCTGTGTGACCCTGGGCAAGTCACTCCTCTCATTTTTAAACCAGGGATGTCAGCACCTACCTCCCAAACCTGTTGTGAGAATCGAATGAAAATTTCAGAGGTAAAAGACTCTGCAAATCTCTAGTTATGTCAACTACAGCTCTTATTATTGTAAACCCAGCCAGGTTCTCTGGATGTGCAGTTCCATGAGTCAGAGATTCCTTACCAATGACTGAATAACTGTGGCACATGAATAATTCAGAGAAACATGGAAAGATTTGATGAACCAGGACATAAATAAGCAGAATTGAAACAATCCACTTACGACAACAAAACGAATGACCAGCTCATTTGGAAGCAGCCAGACTGTGAGTAAGTGAAACACCAATGGGGGCTCTGAAGAAGAACTCAGGAAACTGACATCCTCTTGTAGGCAGAGAGGAATGAGTACTCCTGGGGTAAAATGATGGGTGCATTGTCAGACATGGCCACTGTGTTGGACAGGGTTTTTGCTTAGTTTTATTTTGTCATGAGAGTTCAGTTTCTAGTGAGAAAGGACAGTCTTCCCCCCACCCCTTCCTCCTTTCCTTCCTCTCTACCCTTACATTCTGTCTTGGAATCAATACTGTGCACTGGTTCCAAGGTAGAAGAGTGGAAAGGGATAGGCAGTTAGAATTGAGTGACTTGCCCAGGGTCCCACAACTAGGAAGTGTCTGCGGCCAAATTTGAAGGACAACAATATTTCAAGAAAGATCTGACTTAAAATCAAAAAGCAACTACAATGCCACACCCATTGAACTTCCAAAAAAATTTTTTACTGATTTAGAAAAAACCATAACAAAGTTCATTTGGAAGAACAAAGGATCAAGGATATCCAGGGAAATAATGGAAAAAAAAATACAAAGGAAGGGGGCCTTGCAGTCCCAGATCTCAGACTATATTATAAAGCATCGGTCATCAAAACAATTTGGTACTGGCTAAGAGACAGAAAGGAGGATCAGTGGAATAGACTTGGGGTAAGACCTCAGCAAGACAGTATATGACAAACCCAAAGATCCCAGCTTTGGGGACAAAAATCCACTATTTCATAAAAACTGCTGGGAAAATTGGAGGACAGTGTGGGAAAGATTAGATTTAGATCAACACCTCACACTCTACACCAAGATAAATTCAAAATGGGTGAATGATTTGAACATAAAGAAGGAAACTATAAGAAAAGTAGGCGAACACAGAATAGAATACATGTCAGACCTTTGGGAAGGGAAAGATTTTAAAACCAAGCAAGACTTAGAAAGAGTCACAAAATACAAAATAAATAATTTGGACTATATCAAATTAAAAAGTTTTTGTACAAACAAAACCAATGTAACTAAAATCAGAAGGGAAGCAACAAATTGGGAAACAATCCTCATAAAAACCTCAGACAAAGGTTTAATTACTCAAATTTATAAAGAGCTAAATCAATTGTACAAAAAAATCAAGCCATTCTCCAATTGATAAATGGGCAAGGGACATGAACAGACAGTTCTCAGCCAAAGAAATCAAAACTATTAATAAGCACATGAAAAAGTGTCCTACATCTCTTATAATCAGAGAGATGCAAATCAAAACAACTCTGAGGTATCACCTCACACCTAGCAGATTGGCTAACATGACAGCTATGGAAAGTAATGAATGCTGGAGGGGATGTGGCAAAGTAGGGACACTACTTTGCTGGTGGAGTTGTGAATTAATCCAACCATTCTGGAGGGCAATTTGGAACTATGCCCAAAGGGCAAGACTGTCTGGTGAACAAGGGCTTTGCTCACCCAGCATGTGAAGACTGCTTCGGCTAAACAGATGGAAGAAACCCATAAGAAGGTTCAACGGCTGAGATGGCGACGCAGCAAAGCACTGTGGAGTGCTTAGGGCGTGTTGGAGCACAAAACACGGCCATCCAATGCAGCTGAGGAAGTCTCCAGGTGTAACGATTTTTCGTGCCATTGGACCCAGGCTTCCAACGCCGAGAGAGTGGGACTGTCTCTGTGCAAGGACTTTTCCACTTAAATCTCCTTCATGCACAAGTGTCTTTGTGCACACTCATCTATCATAGATGAAAACGCACAAAGACAATCGTCATCCTCCGTTAACGAGAGACTACCACTATACTATACTTGCCTAGCTTTCTCAGATTCTGTTATAACTAGAGGTTAATATTTACAATGACTAAGACATTATCATTATTCAAACTAAATTTTAAAAAGCAGCAGTCCACTACATATGGAGATTCCTTCTGGAAAACAGAATGGCCTGGATGGCTACTGAGGTCCTTCCTAGCTCTATTAAATCCTTCATGATGGTCAATTTCACATGTCCTTTCCACATTTCTGGTTATACTAATTTCTGTATTTCTCAGGATCCCAGAAAAGACCAAAATAGAAAAAGGACACAACAGGAAGGAGACTCAAATAGTCCTAGAGAATTTTTTGAAAAGTTCAAATACTTCCTCCATCATTGCCCTATACAAATGAGGAGAATCAAGCAGACTGTCTGTCCTGACTGACAATTTGCTTGCCTTTTCATGCAGTAACAGCCTGAAAACTGGAAGAGGCCTTTGCTGTCTGACTGTACCTGCCAGGCTCCTTTTCTGGATCACCATCCATCCCATACCCCATCAGAGTCCCTCAGCATTGTGTGTGAGTACTGTTCTCTTTTTTGTTACATTTTCTCTCTGGAGATCTTATCGGCTCCCAAGGGTTCAAGCTTCCATCTAATGACTCCTGATCTAAGCTGTCTCGTGACATACACTGAGTGCCAGCTGGACCTCTCCTCCTAGATGTCCCATAGGTAGAACTCACCATCCTTCGCACAGAGCCTGCCCAACCTCCACACTTCCCATGCAAAGTGCAAAGGGCACCTTAATTGCCTGAGAGCAACCCATTCACCCAGGCACCAGGGTTTACAGCCTTGAAATGATCCCCAGCTCTTCTTCCCTTCTCCTTCACTTCTCATCTCCAACCTGTTGCCAAGTCTTTTCCATTTTATGTTGATAACATCTCACACACCAGTCCCATTCTCTTCACGCTCAGTTTTTTCTGGCATCCACAGGGCAGCTACAGGTCTTACAGCTTAGGGAACAGCAGCTATATTTCTAAAGGAAAGCCTTTGGCTTTTAAAATAAGAGTCCAGCAGAGCCAGCAAAAGCCAGGCAGAGAGAAGTTCCATAGCTCTGTGGGGAGCCAGGTGGGGCCAGGCCAGGGCATGTTTGAGGGAAACTCCTCATCCAGCTGAATCCATTGAACCGAGCTATAAAAGGTAAAGTCAATGCACCCAGGGGAGAGCAGAGGGGTCCCAGGAGCACCGCAGGTGTGAGCCGTCCTGCCATGCATGTGCCCTGGCCAGACACGTTCCCTCTGTCAATACCCTTTCAACATATCCCCTCCTTCTCTGTATTGATGGTGTGGGAATCTGCAGGAAAATGCGCTCCCAGCTGATGGGAAAAATATCTTACTGCCACTTTTCTTACTCTATCTTTCTCTCAATGCCTTGACTCGGAGTTAATTATGTCCTCTGGCTAACTATTAGAGGGTTTACACTGAGGTGGGGACTTGTGAGCTGTGATTTTTAGCAGATAGGGACCCTGAGAGTGCAGTGAACACAGGAAAAGCTTTTCTGGAGAACTCACCAGCCAACTTGCCTGCCTTCATGAAATGACAGACTGAAAACTGTTAGAGGCCTTTGCTCTCTGACTCTTTCTGGATCACCATCCATCCATCCCCTGCCCCATCTGAGTTCCTCAGCTGCCTCTTACAGAATACACTCTGGGGGAGCCAAAATAGACTACCAGTCATTCCCTGAGCCCTATAAGACATAAGAATCATGATGATAACTGCTAGTATTTACACAGAGATTTAAGGCTTGCAAAGGACTTTACATCGGTTACCTCATTCGACCCTCACAGACACCCCCAGAGGTGGGTGCTACTATTATCCCCGTTTTACAGATGAGAGAAGAGAGGTCAGAAGAGGTAAAATCATTTGCCCACCCAACCCGCCGGCGTCTGAAGTCTTCCAGACTCCCAGCCCTATCGGCGGGTCATGTCTCACTGCTTCCGGCAGGCACCCAAATTGTTCCCAATATGGGGAACAAATCTCTGTCCAAGAGCCCCTCCTTTATGAAGCCTTTCTGGCAGGATCCCAAGAAAATCGCTCATTCAACAAACATTCAAAAGGCACCTACTGCATCCTGGCCCTTCCTTCCCTTCAGCCCACAGCAGACAAAGAAAGAACAAGAAAGCTTCCAGTCCTCCTCCAGGTTCTTTGGCTTCTACTTCTTTGGGCCCAAGCTGAGGCACCTCAAGGGAAGAAGAAGTGTTCTGGCACTGTCCTCTTTGGAGCCTCCCTTGGGCGGCCAATGGATTTAAACAATGTTGACTAGGAGGGGATGAGAGGAGAAAGGAAGTGACCTGGCCAGGGTAACAAAGCAGCTACAGCTACAGTGACACTGGAACCCAGAGCCCAGAATCTGTCAGACTGGTTTCTCATTGTTCAAGGCCCTGAGAAAAGGAGACATGAGAATGTGACCTAATGGGTGCTCCATAAAGCACCCTGGGATGCCCCCTCCTCTGCCGGGACAGAAGGCCTGGGAGGTCCTGGGCTCCCATCTGGCCTTGGGCACTTCCCAGCTGGGTGACCCTGGACAAGTCACTTAACCCCCATTGCCCAGTCCTTACCCCACGTCAGCTCTGGAACCAATAAGGAGTATTGATTCTAAATCGGAAGGGAAAGATTTTAAAAAAAATTATCACCACGCCTAGTCTCCAGCCAGGGTGGGGCCACAGAGGCCTCTGACTAGACATTCAGCCTGACAGACCAGGAATCTGCAGCCTCCTGGTCTCCACAGAGCCCCCGGGGCCTGGACTTGAAGGGCCCAAGATTCAGGCATCTGACAACCGGGGAGTAGTGACCTTGGGCAAGTCATCTCCCTTCTGCTGAAGTCTCCTTCCGTAGAACAGGGGAGTTCTGGCCCCTCGACTCCAGCCCCCAACCCGATTGTTCCCTTTAAACTCTGTGGCAGGCGAAAGGGGAGAGTCTGATGCTTCAAGCTACAGACAGGGAGGCTGAGGCCCACCGGGAGAAAAGGGGTCAGTGATTCCCACACCATCCCCAGGCATCAGGCCACTGTGGAAAAAGCATTAGACTCAGAGTCCCTGGTGAGGGGCTGTGAGTCTCACTCCTTCCTCTTAAAGATGAAAAAATGGAGGTTACCCTCACAGAACCTCGAACTCCAGTCTGGGGCTAGAAGGGCTTTGGGGCCATCTAGTCCGACCCTCCCATCTTACAGATGGGGAAAGTGAGGCCCAAATCGTTTACCTGCCTGTGGTTAAGGAGCTCCTAAATGGCGGAATCTGGATTCGAACCCAGGTTCTACCCACTGGGCAGTCCCTTCCCCATCCTGAGCCTCGGTTTTCCCCCTCTGTGAAATGGGGAGGTCGGATTAGGAGATCTTGCCAGATCTAGACCTAGGATGCTGGGCCCCAGGGCATGTCTCTGGTCCCAGAGCATGTTTCTGCTCCCTGGGCCTCAGTTTCCCTGTCAGTAGAATGGGCTCCTCCAGCTGCGTCCGGCCCCGAGGTCCGTCCCACCCCCAACACCACCTCAGGGCCCTACCTGGGAGGCGCTGGGGGGGCCGGCCCCGCCCCCGCACGAGCCGCGACCTTCCCTCCATCCTCACCTGCGGTGCTGCGCTGCGGGGGGCTGCGCTACCGGGAGGCGGCGCTACCGGGAGGCGGCGCTGCGGGGGGGGGGTGACAGTTTAAGCCCCCAGGGTGGGGGGGGAGGCTTGGCCCGGCTGCAGCCGCCACCGGCTCCACTCCGTCGCCACCACCGCCGTGACAGGTCCCTGCTCGGCAAGCGCAGCCAGAGACCGACAGCGAGAACGAGAGCGCGCCGCACGACCCCGAGTCGTCCTGAGCGCGGGCGCGCCTTGCCCCGCGCACCCCTCCCCTCCTCTCCTTGCCCGTCGGCCTCAGCCTGCCGGAGGACCCGACTTGTCCGCGCGCCTCCCAGCCCCGCCCCACCCCGCCCGCGCTCGCGTCCGGCTCCAGCCCTCACCACTCCCGCCCCTCCGAGCCCTGCGCCGGATTTATGTGCGCACGCGCGGGGCGCTCCGCTCCAGCTGCTGCCACAACCGCCGCAGACGCCTCCGGGCTGGGAGTCCCCTGATGATGTGGCGCCTTGGGCGGGGCGGTGGCCACGAGGGTGCAAGCCCCCTCCCACCCCGCCCCACTATTGACTCTCCTTACAGCCGCTAAGGGAGCGGGACCTCAGTATTCCCATCAGTGCAAATGGCAGCCAAAGACTTGTGGCCTTGGAGTTCCCTTCCACCTGCACCCCGCCCCGAATCTTCTCTCTGGACCTCATTCTCCTGATCTGTGTAATGACAGGCTAAGGCTTTCCAGTTCCACCTATGACTCTCCTATTTCTCTCTCTCTTGCCCTGGTTTTTCTCTTCTGAAAGATGAGGGCCTTGGACTAGATACCCTCCGAGCTCCCTCCCCATTCTAGGCCTCCGATTCAGCGCTCCACTCACTTCCCTTTCCTGGCCCTGAGCATCCTCATCTTTAAGTGAGAAGCCGGGTATAGGGCTCTGAGGGAGGACCACCAGCCCCCCTGGCGAGAGTCAGGGCTGCGGATCCCCCTTGGATGTCCGCCTGCCACTCAGCTCTCACCTGTGGCTTCTGGAGATCGGCTAAAGTGACTGGCCTCAAACGGAGGGGAAGACTTCCTCCTGCAGAACGGGCTGATGAGAACAATTCGTTCTAATGGAACCCTTAGACCGCAGAGCCGCCCAGGCCAGCCCCTGCTGCATCCAGGGCTATGGCCAGTCTTGACTTTGGCCCCTGGGCTTGGAGGACTCTGGGAGAAGGAGTGAAGCTGAAGACTGAGGGCCAGGGGGCTCCCTAAATCCAGTGTATGCCCCAGTCAGAGGATGTCATCAGCGCCCTTGGAAAATGGAGAGAAAAACAAAACAGGAGCCTGGAGCTAGACCCCAGGGATGCTCCCCACCGCGACAAACCAGCAGCCCTCCAGAGCAGCCACAGACCTTTCCAAAGAAGAATCAGTGGCCTGGGATTTTCAGAGAAAGAAGTAACAGTGGGGTAATGCACTAGCGAGATCCTGGAAAATGACTGGAGGGATTGAAGGATGTTCTGGGGCTGCACCCTCCAAATCCAGGGTGAATCCCCGAACCAAATTAACTCCCCTAGAGACTGATCCAGATTATTCCTGATGGAAATTCAGGTAGCAATATGTCGGCACACCCACTCTAGGAAGGCTCTGCTGTCCAGGATGGTGCCTTGGGATGAAGATTGAACACAGATCTCTCCATTAGAAATGACTACCCTGTCAGTAACTAATTATTTCCCAGTTTTGAGATATAATCCATTTTATCTTTTCTGTGGATATTTTAAATAAATTTTATTCCTCTTTTGTTTTCTATTTTTACATAACCAAAATTTCCAGTATCCCTCCTCTTTCCCTTCCCAGAGAAATATTCCACATAACAATATTTTTAAATTTAAAAAAGAGGTAAAGCAGCTAGTTGGGTCAGTGGATTAAGGTTTAGGATTAAGAGACAGAGGTCCTGGGTTCAAATATGTTCTCAGACACTTCCTAACTGTGTGACTGAACCTGGTCACTTAAACCCCATTGCCTAGTCCTTATCACTCTTCTGCCTTAGAATGAATACACAGTATTGATACTAAGATGAAGGGTAATGGTTTAAAAAAAAAAAAGCCCTTAGGAGCAAGAAATTATTTTTTTTCTAGTGACCTTCAGGACCTCAGCCTGGGGGGTGGGTAGGGGAAGGATGCTTCTATATGTAAACTTGGCATGATCAATTTTATATAGGAATTGGGCTAAGTTTTGAACCTAATATCCCATTTGTCCTTTTAAGTAAATAATTCTTTGCAAAAGCTACCCAGTGTTACCTGGTTAAATGAACCTAGGAGTGCTAACTGCTGCCCCCCCTAAAAATGGGAGGAACATAGCCAGTGGGGACTCAAGCCAACTGTAAAGAAAAGCACCTCCATACCTCTTGGGGTATCTAAAAACTCTGAGTTCTCAGGTCTGTCCCTGAGAAAATGGAACCAGAGAATTCATGTTAACAGCAAAAGCACTGTGAAGGCAGGAATTATTCCTTTTTGCTTCTGTATCCCCAGGACCTGACACACTGTCTGGTCCTTTGGAGTTGCTTAAAAGACTTGTTTAATTGATTTGTCCCTTCTCAAGGTAGAGAGAGGAACAAGAAGTTGTTGAAAGTTGTTGGTTTGGCTTGAAATTTTCCTTTGTTACAAAGGAGGATTCAGTGGGAGGCTTGGTAAATACATGGGATATTAAAAAATAATAAGAAAATTGTTTAAAAGAAAGGCAAGAACCGCCTTTCTGGGGAGAAGTATTTGCTTATAACTTTCGTGAGCCCCACAAGGTGAGATAATCAAGTGCCTCGTAAAGGGTTGTTTCTTGTTGTCTTTGGCAATGAAATGAAACCAACTCTGCCAAAGCCTTGCTTGTTTCTCCCAGGAGTGAGCCATCCCCCCACCAAGCAGCAACTTCCTTGTGTCTTCTGGCTTCATTTTGCTGCCCCAATGTCAACATTCTCAGGGCTCTGTTCCTCCAGGATTGTATCAACTTCTCTTATTTAAAACACAAACTGTTAATGTCTGGTGACCTCCTAAAAATGATGATTCTAAGAGACTCCAGCTCATTTTACAGGTTAAAGAAACTGAGGCCAACAGGATTTAGTGACTTGCCCAGAGTCACACAGCTGGGAAGTGTCTGAGAGTGACATGGGCACTGTACCCCAGAAACCCAGGGGAACTATTATCAGGGAAACTCCTTTGCTTTTGCATCCTCTGACTCTTAACCTAGAAACACCCAATGACCCCAGAGATGTTTACCCTCTTTTGTCCTCTAGATGTAAGATGGACAAAGAGATGAATCTTTATGCCTCCAGGCAGGCTCCGGTCAGATGACCACCTCACCCCACCTAATGCCTGAGGGACTAACACTCCATAGGTCATGTCCACACTTTGACATAGCAACTGTTGTAAAAAGTATAAAATGCCCAGAACTGATATCGTCTGGAGGACAGGCTCTCCATCCATGCTGTCCCCATGGAGGAACAGCCTTTCATGCTGTCCTCCCAGGAACTGCTCCCCATTTTGATGTCCCACCTTGCTATCCTCCTGGCCATTCTCAACATTACTTTCTAAATTAATAAATTTCTCTTTTTATTTTTAAGCTAAGTTTTAGAGTCTTGCATTCTTGCAAAAGGTATCCTTCCTGCCCATAACAAGAGCACTGAGGTCTTCCTGACTCCAGGTTCAGCACTCTATGCACTGCACCACCAAAGAAGGGGATTACATGGGACTGAAATACTCCTTTTTTACTTTTTTTGTTTCATCAATTTCAACCCTCCCCCCCCCCCCAAAAAAAAGTCCATCATTTGGAGACCAGCTTGCTAGAGAGGAGCCATCTGGGACTTGGGCAGCCCCAGAACCTGATTATCACCAAGAACCATGGTCAAAGTTTTCCCCACCACGACTTGTGTTCTCCTACCCCACATCAGACGAACTCCAGCCTCAGCACTCTACCTCGGGATGTGCTGGAATCCAGGAGAGCCCATTGTGAAATTTTCAGTGTGATCACTTGCTCTTATACTTTAGAAACAGACAGTCTTGATAAACCAAGGCTTAGTTTATTGGTTTGTGGATTGTCTGGACTCAAATAAGTGTGAATTAATGCAAAGACACTCCCCTGCCCAGTTGTTAAATATTTGCTAGCCCAGTGGTCTGGCTCTATCTGCATAGCTTGAGCACCTCAGGAGTGCTGTAGAAGTTTCTGGAGTGCAGTAGAAGTCTCTGGGAAGGAAATCGCTGCTAGACTGGAAGCAAATAGGAATATAAAAAGGGGCATTTTAGAGAGCTTGAAAGTTTGCTCAGTACTTTACATCCATTATCTCATCTGAGACTCACATCACCCAGATCTATTAGAATATTGTGAAGCCTCCAATAATTTGTTGTTGTTATTGTTAGGGGTAAGTCACTTGACCTTGTTTGCCACAGTTTCCTCATCTGTTAAATGAACTAAAGAAGGAAATGGTAAACCACTTCAGTATCCTTTTTTTTTTAATCCTCATCTTCCTCTTAGAATCAATACTGTGTATTGGTTCCAAGGCAGAAGAGGGGCAAGGGCTAGGCAATAGGGGTCAAGTGACTTGCCCAGGGTCACACAGCTGGGAAGTAACTGAGGCCACATTTGAACCCAGGACCTCCCATCTTTGGGCCTGGCTCTCAATCTACTTGGCCACCCAGCTGCCCCCCCATTCCAATATCTTCATCAAAAAAACCCTTTTTAAAAAACCTGTTTGCCTCAGTTTCTTTGTCTATAAAATAAGCTGGAGAAGCAAATGGCAAACCACTCCAGTATCTTTGCCAAGAAAAGCCTTCAAAAATCCTGTTTGCCAAGTTTCCTATTTGTAAAGTGAGCTGGAGAAGCAAATGGCAAACTACTCTATGATCTTTGCCAAGAAAATCCTTTTAAAAAAAAACCTGTTTGCCTCAGTTTCTTCATCTGTAAGATGATCTGAAGAGGGACATGGCAGACTACTCCAATATATTTGCCAAGAAAATCCCAAATAGGATTGCAAAGCATCGAATATGACTGAAAATGACTGAATGACAAAATGTGCCAGGAAGTGGGCTATCTACTGAACGAGGCTAGAAAGCTAGCTTGGAGCCACTACACAGAGGCTACAGGGAACCAATGGAACGGATAGGGGGACCTGCTCAGGGCAAGGGTGGAGGCTGGAGGAGGCAAGGAGACCCATTAGGAGGCTTCTGCCATAATCTAGAAGAGGTGAGGAGGCAGGGAGGGGAGGGAAGGGGACCATTGTTAGAGACCTTGTAAAGGCAGAGATGTCTAGTCTGGGCTACTGGTTGGCTCTTTAGAGTGAGGAAGATTAGGAATCCAGAATAACGCCCTTATTCTAAATCTGAGAGACTAGAAGAATCTGGTATTGGACAGAATCCTAGAAAGGCTAGGGCTTGGGTTGGGGGAGATAAAGAGAAGGGACCTGGGAGGTGAGGAAGAGGTTCAGAAGTCCTGGAGATACTGAGAACAGGAAGAAAAAAAAATACCCTCCAAGAGCTCCCATTCTAACAGGGGAAATCCCATGCAAATTGTGACTGGAGAATGCAAGAACAGGAAGTTCAAGTTGAATGGTCTCAATTTACTTATTAAACTAAAAGGCAATGGGGGAGGGGAGAAGAGGACAGCTAGATGGCTCAATGGATAGAGCCTCTGACACTTCCTAGTAATGTGACTCTAGGCAAGTCACTTAACTCCCATTGTTTAGCCCTTAGCACTCTTCAGCCATAGGGCCATTACGAATATTGTTTCTAAAACAAAAGGTAAAAGGGGAGATGGGGGGGGGATTGTGAGAGATAGAAAGAGAGAGAGAGAGAGAGACAGAGAGAGACAGAGAGAGAAAGGTAAGTGGGGAGAGAGTGAGGAAAAGAGGTGGGGGAGAGACAGAGAGAAAGAGAGAGAGAAACAGACACAGAAAGACAGACAGAGATAGAGAGGAAAAGAGTGAGAGAGGGGGGAAGAGAACAGGAGGGGGAAAGAGAGACAGAGAGAGGAAAGTGGGGAGAGAGGGAGGAAAAGAGTAAGGGGGAGAGAGATAAGTGGGGAGAGAGGGAGGAAAAGAGAGGGGGAGAGACAGACAGAGAAAGAGAGACAGATAGAGAAAGAGAGGGGGGTAAGTGGGGAGAGAGGAAAAGAGTGAGAGAGGGGGGAAAGAGAGACAGAGACAGAGAGAGGAAAGTGGGGAGAGAGGGAGGAAAAGAGTAAGGGGGAGAGAGATAAGTGGGGAGAGAGGGAGGAAAAGAGAGGGGGAGAGACAGACAGAGAAAGAGAGACAGATAGAGAAAGAGAGGGGGGTAAGTGGGGAGAGAGGAAAAGAGTGAGAGAGGGGGGAAAGAGAGACAGAGACAGAGAGAGGAAAGTGGGGAGAGAGGGAGGAAAAGAGGGGGAGAGACAGAGAAAGAGGGGGGTAAGTGGAGAGAGAGGGGGGGGATGGGAAAGGTTTTCCTCTTCCGGTTTGGAATACTTTCTATTGGCAGTGGAAAAGGATCTAAGAGGGAGGACTACAATGACAGTCCTACTGGTTCCTCTCATATGGAAATAGAGAAAGAGGATTACAGAAAAAGCTTTTACTAGGTAGTAAACAGTGGTCCAGTCCAGGAAGCCCATCTGTGGAAGGTATCCATTTCCCTTTCAAACTCCTCACTTGGGAGTTTTTCTAAGAGAGGGCATACATAATATTTCAAACCAAAGAACTTGGCATTAAATCCTAGTTTTGCCACTGTCTACCTGTCATTCTACCTCTCCTGACTTCAGTTGTCTCCCCTGTAAAATGAGGAGATCAGACTAGATCAGCAGTGTTTCATTTTTTTTCCCCATTTCCTGGCCTCCTTTTGCAGTATGGAAAGACAATGAACCTCTCCTCAGAAAAACATTTTTAAATTCATAAAATAAAACACATCAGATTGTGAAAGAAATAATTTCGAATGAAAAAGTTATCAATTTTTCTTTAAGTTCACAGACACTGGATTAAGAAACCTTGGATCAGGGGCAGCTAGGTAGCACAGTGGCTAGAGAGCCAGACCTGGAGAAAGGAGGTCCTGGGTTCAACTATGGCCTTAGACACTTCCGACCTATGTGACCCTGGGCAAGTTATTTAACCCCCATTTGCCTCACCTTTGCTGTTCTTCTGTCATTAGAATTGATACTAAGACAAGGTAAAGGTTAAAAAAAAAACCCTTGGAGGGAGATGAGTTCAATCATATAACTTAGGAAAACTTATGTAGAAATTTATTACATTTAATTGGTAAAGAAATTTAAAATAATTTAAAGCCCTTGGAATAAATACTCTCAATGTTCATTTGCAACTGTAAACTATTATTTTATGAGAGAGTTTGATTAGATATTTAATAAAGTTCCTTTCAGTTCAGAATCCTATGATCTAAATTTTCCCATATTTGAGAATCTCTAGAATGTGTTGCATCTTCCGTGAATGGAAATTTTCTGTTAATCAAAAAAAATTAAAAAAATCAATTCTTAATAAGTATTATAAGCAAGAAACTGGACTTTGTAAAATCTGATTGATTTTACCTGGTTGATTGATCTTGGAGAAAGCATGGGCCGGCACATAGAGACTGGGGTAGATAGTATTAGGAAGCACAATCCTTCCCCTAGAACTCAAGGAGGGGATGAGCAGTCATCCATCCTCTGGGCACAGACCTCCAAGTGTGAGTGTGAGTGTGGAGAGTGAACCCAGAAAGGATGCTACCCATTCAGATACATCCAATAGGCAGAACGAGGAAAGCTCAACAAGGACTGCCAATGATGTGCCCCTAGAATGGTTGAGGTGAGAAAGAATGCTCCCACCCCCCCACCCCCCAATGAGGGGAGGATTCATGAAAAAAGAGGCTAGATAGAACTGAGTTAATCCTTGAGAAAAACCCTCAAGGAGAAAGAGATGAGTAGAAAATGCATTTCCTTTGGGAAAACTTGGAGTTGGAAGCTGGAGTACAACATTCAGGAAACTGCTAATAGTCTAGTTTGACTTAAAGGCTGACTGCATAAATAGGTGAGAAAAGTGAAATAAGGCTAGAAAGGTAAACTGGAACCAGAGAAGAGGACTTTAAATGACAATTTGCATTTTCTTTTAGAAGAAAAAGGGAGTCACATTATCAGCTAGGTCAAGAAATAATTTGTGTGTTGACAGCATTCAGTCTCAAATACCTGTAATAAATGAAAAGATGGGAGAAGGATCTGAAACCATCCCAAAGGAGACACTTGTGAGTTAAATCCCTGAAAGGGAACACCGTCCCACTGGCACAGAGTAAAGGAACTGGTGCCAGCATGAGGAGGACAGGTACACTTTGTTCTGTTCTCTTTCTCCTCAACCCTGTCCCCCCCCCCCTTTTCTCTCTCTTTCTCTCTCTCTCTGTCTGTGTCTCTCTGTCTGTCTCTCTCTCTCTGTCTGTCTCTCTGTCTGTCTCTCTCTGTCTGTCTCTCTCTCTCTCTCTCTCTCTCTGTCTGTCTCTCTGTCTCTCTCTTTCTCCTATTTAGAACATTTCGTCAGTTCAAACATCTGATTACAAGCTGTTTCAGAGACTCTAAGACATAGTCACCAAAGCAAAACCTTATTTCACACAGACTTCTCCACTGAAGACCTACAGGGCTAAAGATGATGTCTTGTTTTCTGGAAAAGTTACAGTAAGAAAATGAAAATGATACAAGAAGGACAATCTGTAAAGAACAGGTGAGGTCAGTGCAGGAGCTCTTCTCATTACTTGTAAGGACACAAGTTTTAATTCTCCCTAATCGTGAGGGCAGCTAGATGGTGTCATGAAGGGCCAGGAGTCAGGGAGACCCGAGTTCAAACACAGTCTCAGATGCTTACTAGCTGGGTAACCCTGGGCAAGTCACTCCCCCCTGCCTGACTCAGTTTCCTCATATGTAAAATGAGTTCCAGAAGGAAATGGCAGAATACTCCAGTATCTTGGCCAAGAAAACCCAAAAATGGGGTCACAAAGTCAGTCATGACTGAAAAGACTGAACAAGAAC
Organism: Monodelphis domestica; assembly: GCF_027887165.1. NCBI lineage: Eukaryota > Metazoa > Chordata > Mammalia > Didelphimorphia > Didelphidae > Monodelphis > Monodelphis domestica. Next base: position 92,698,390 of record NC_077231.1, read on the forward strand.
AAAAAAAAGTATATGCCCTTCAAGTCTCTGGGCCCTCTTCTTTTTCTCTCATTAGATGTTCTCCTTTAATGATCTCCTCTGCTCCCATCATTTTGTAAGGAATTGAAATTAAGGGTTTGACTTAATATGTGAGAATCCTAATATGATGGTCATTGATTTAAAGTAATATAGCTCAAGACAAAATGACTTTTAATAGTTTTTATTTTATAACCCCGTACAGGAGGACCTGGTCTTCAACCCACAAGGGCTCCTCCTCCAAGAGGGGAGAGTCTCTCCAGAGCTAATCTCTCTCCAGAAGCCAGGAAAGGAAAGCCAGCTACTCACTTGCCCAAGAAACAGTCCAACAGCCAAGGTCCCAAGTCGAAGCCAAGGTCCAAGTCACCTCCTGAAGACCACTCCCAAAGACGACCTGCTGAAGATGACTTCTTCTGGAGACAACCTCAGAAGATGACCTCAGCTGAAGAAGTTCAGGACTTTTTATAGTCCATTCCTGTTCCTTCCCCTCTTCACAGAGACCAATCACAGCTTCCAAATTGCCTAGCATTGCCCAGCTTCAGTGTCTGTGTGATCTATGCTTCATCTTCTGAAGGTGTCAACCCTTATCTAAGGATTCACAAGTTTCTGATTGATTGAGTTAAAAGGGTGGAGCTCTCTGAGTACATGACTTGTGAATTCTCTTACTTGATAACAAAGTGTTAAGTAGAGGTTAAGTGAGTGTTAACTCAAAATAGACAAAGAAAATAAAGAATTCCCTTTCACAGTTTCTATAATCAGGCATGGGTCTCTCAAATACATCTCCCAGGGTATTCCTTTCCTCTCCCATTCTGAAAGAGCCATCCAGCCTGGAAAATTCTGCAAAATTAATGAACACATTGAAAAATTCTGACATTCTATCTAGCATTCCAGAATGATGTGTTCTTCTTACCCCTGTGAACATGCTGAAGGAGATTTCTTCTCATGTCTTTTCTTGGGGCTCAAGCTTCCTCATTATCCTTTTTTTTTTTAAGACTGGGTCTTCCCACATCACCCAGGAGTCCTCCTGTCTCAATCACCTAGAGCCACCCCCCACCCCCAGACACACACACACACACACACACACACTCCTGGAGGATCATCCTATGAATGCTGGGCATCCATGGTGCCATTCTTGGGATCACAGGGCACCATGTGCCAGAGAGGGTTCAGCCTTCAGAACATCACTTTTTGCTTACCTTGGTGCCATTCCCCTTTCTGGATTTCAGAACCCAGGCTGGGTCTCTGCAGCTGGTTCTGGTCTAGTCATTGGTGCTGAGATAAGCTCTTCAGAATGAGCTTCTGACCTACAGTTGCCCAAAAGCCTTGGTTCATTTTTTTCCTTGGAAATATTCAAGTAAGGAAGTTGGGGATGTGAGCATCCAGGTGGGGAGAAACCTAGTGTCCTGCTCTCTACAGAGACCACCTGATGCCAGGAATCTTTTTTAAGTTTTAAAGTAGATCCTGCCATTATTTCTGTTCTGGTGGTGTCTATTCTTCTCTTCCTGGGGCAAAAGATTATGGGAGACAGAATAGACCTAACTTTGGGTGATGATTAAAAATATCAAGCTAATTTGAAACTGCACAAAGGGCACTAAGAGACTTCTGCCCTTTGATCCAGTCATAGCACTGCTGGGTTTGTACCCCAAAGAGATAATAAGGAAAAAGACTTGTACAAGAATATTCATAGCTATGCTCTTTGTGGTGGCAAAAAATTGGAAAATGAGGGGATGCCCTTCAATTGGGGAATGGCTGAACAAAGTGTGGTATATGTTGATGATGGAATACTATTGTGCTAAAAGGAATAATAAAGTGGAGGAATTCCATGGAGACTGGAACGACCTCCAGGAAGTGATGCAGAGTGAAAGGAGCAGAACCAGGAGAACATTGTACACAGAGACTGATACACTGTGGCACAATCGAATGTAATGGACTTCTCTACTAGCAGCAATGCAATGATCCAGGACAATTTTGAAGGACTTATGAGAAAGAACACTTTCCACATCCAAAGGAAGAACTGTGGGAGTAGAAGCACAGAAGAAAAACAACTGCCTGATCACATGGGTTGATGGGGATACGATTGGGGTTATAGACCCCTAAAAGATCCCTCTAATGCAAATATCAATAATATAGAAATACGTCTTCACCAACATGTAAAACCCAGTGGAATTGTGCATCAACTATGGGAAAGAATTGGGGGAGGGGAGAGAAAGAATATGACTTTTGTAACCTTGGAAAAATACTCTAAATTAACTAACGAAATAAAATTTAAAAAATAAAAACAAAAAACAAAAAAATAAACATAAATAAATAAATAAAAATAAAAAAAATGCCAAGTGGCCAAAATTTGGGGTAATAAAGCAATTGATTAATGGACAAATTAATCTGGTCAAATGATTCTTTTGGTCGTCAAAAGACCCCCAAGCTCCCATGAGAGGATCCTTATAGACAATTGGGAGTTGAACTCTCAGCCCTCCCCTGGATGTTCAAGAGATCTCTAATTGGTAGCTTGCCCAAGGGAAGGGGGTCCATCAAGACTTCCAATCCCCTGGGAAATGTCTGTAGATGTGTGACCCCTAACTACTGGAGAATCAAAATCTAGTTCTGTCCAGTGGTAAGGGTTCTTCTCCACTGACTCTTAATGAGAAGTTCAAGGACTTGTTTGTGCTACTTGTAGGCCCACCTGGCAGAAGCTGGTTCTGTCTACTAAGGCAGATCTCACCATCTCTCTCATAATCTGCCTAAACTACACTATGATGGAATGATGGAAGAAGTTCTCTTGGGGAGGGGTGGGTGTATTAGAAAGTGAGTACAGAGGCTGAGTTCCTAATTCAAGACCCAAATTTAGAAATATTTTAATACTTATATATTTATACTGAATATAAAATAATATAATAAATACATGTATATTTTATATTTTAAAAATAAATCCTCTCCCTCGTGAGTATTTCAGTTTAGAGAGCTGACCTTGGACACAGGAAGACCTAGTTTCAAAATCTCCTTTGGATGCCTAGATCAGCCCCTCGAACAAAGGATTATAACTGAAGGTTTCTGTGCCCCCAGATAACTCTCTGTAAGTTGTTCATGTAGGGTGTTCCTTAAAGACATGGAATTCCAGGTCTACCCTCCACACCCTCCCCCCAAAAAACTGCACAGGGATTTGACATATTTTTCAGGAGATTCCTGGGACCTAACCCCAGAAGGAATGTTTTGGTGTCTCTAGAATCTAGAACATAAGGATAGGAATTGCATCTATGGTTCCATTGGTTAGAAAATTCTCTAAGATCTGCCAGTTCAGATTTGCACTTTCTTTGCAATTTATAGTCTTGGAGAGCCTGGGGCATAGAGAAATTAAGTGACTTGCCCAAGGTCATCCAGCTGGTATGTGTCAGAGGCAGGTCCTGTTGTCTCCAAGGACCTCTTTACCAGGCTACCTGGCACATCACAGATGTTTAATAAAGGTTTGTTGACTGATTAATAGATTCTTGGATGGAGCTGGATCTTGAAAACCTGGTTTAAGAGAAGAAGTGAGTGTGAAAAATCACATTGAATAAGTGGGGGAAAGTGTGGCTAGATAACAAAAAAATTAAAGGGTAGAAATGAATTAGGAAGCTGGAGGCAATTTTTTTGGCCCCACATTTTCTTTTTTCATATTGGGTCCTCTTGGGTCAATAGGATTTGTCTTAGAAGACACTTCAGAAATCATCTCATCCAACCTCTTCATTTTACACAGCAGGGAACTGAGGTCTGGCAAGGATTTGCCTAAGGTCACCAAGGGAATTTGTGGAAGACCTGGGGCCTCCTAACTCGAAATGTACTGTTTGTTCGTTTTTTTTCCCATTGTACTACCTTAGAATCACAGAATTAGAACGAGGACTTTTGAAGATCTCAAGTCCAATACCTTAATTTTACAGGTGAGGAAACTGAGGCCCAGCATGATCAATCAAATTGCCCAGGGTACAGATAAAATCAAAGAAATCCTTAAAGGTCATCTCCCTGGCCCATTTATTTTACACATGGGGAAAATGAGGCCCAGAGAGGTTGTGATTTATGCATGATTATAAATAAATGGTGGTAGTGGCATTCAGATAGTCTTCTAACTTCAAATCCAATGAGTCTTTTTCCCTCCTACTTTATCCTATACATTGTAGGAGTAGTTAGTCAACAAGCATTTATTAAATCCCTACAATGTGCTAGAGACTGTGCTAAGCTCTCAGGTACAAAGAAAGGTACATTTCTCAAGGAGCTCACTGTCTAAAGGGGTCAAAAACATTGACTGAGGGAAGGCACTTCAATTAAAGATTAGGGAAAGGTTTCCTGTAGAGGATGGGATGTTTTTTGTTTTTTTTTTAAACCCTTACCTTCCATCTTAGAGTCAATACTGTGTATTGGCTCCAAGGCAGAAGAGTGGTAAGGGCTAGGCAATGGGGTCAAGTGACTTGCCCAGGGTCACACAGCTGGGAAGTGGCTGAAGTCAAATTTGAACCCAGGATCTCCAATCTCTAGGCCTGGCTGTCCATCCACTGAGCTTCCCAGCTGCCCCCCCGAGGATGGGATGTTTTAAAGTACAAATGATGGATTTCACCCTATGAAATTCAAGTTATACTTTTTTTTTGGTGAAAGAAATACAAAATGCAATTATGGACATTAAAATCATAGGAATGGAAGCAACCCTGAGCCTGACTGGCAGTCCAATTGGGGCTGTTCCAATTGTCAAACCAGGATTTCTATTTCCCTCTAAGAAAATGTAGCCCTTTCTTAAAAACAAACACTTCTTTGGCCCAAACTTAATTTTGGCAAAACTCCTAAAAAAATCAATGAAGTACATTGCAATAATCAGAAACAATTTCTGATTGGAACAATGGAAAGAACACTAGCACTAAAGGCAAGGGACCTGGGTTTGAATTTCAGCTTTGCCACCCCCCACCCATGTTGAAGTTAGTGACTTACCCTCTGTGGGTCTCAGTTTCCTTTTTTTTGCAAAATGAAAGGGTTAAGCCAGATGATCTCAAAAGCCCAGCTCCAGCTCCAACCCTTATGATCCTTTAAAAAAATAAAGTATTTCCACTTAGACCTTTATTACCAGCCCTTGAGTATTTATTTCCCAGGAGGCAGAAGTAACCTGATTTAGCATCACAGACTCTGGGAGTTGGAGGGGACTTTAGCAATTGGGAAGATTAGGTAATTAAATTAATTAGGTAATTGTTCCAAGAGCTTCAAGCCAGGGAAATAACAAGTGATTTATTTGAATCCTTATCAATATAAATATTCAGTCTGGCTATTTTTAGGAAGATAAAAATCTAGCCTATAAAAAAATGAAATTGCCTCCTGGAAAAGAAGGGAGAAGATTGTGAGCCCTAATTCTTGCAAAAGGGCTAATGGATGGTCTTACATGCTGGGGACTCACCATTCTTATTCATTAAATGAGCAACCAGGAGAAGAACACTGCAGAAGAAGCAAGTTTAGTTCCTGTAATTGCCTCCCCTCTCCCCTTCAGTTTATCAACCAAGGCTGGAGCTGACAAGATGCTACAGAATTGCTGGGACTCTTTTGGTGGTGGTGAGTTTTTTAAACATGAGTCATCTTGGGACTGAAGAGAAAAACCCAGCTGGTACTGGGTCAAAGCCACAGGGATTCCTTAGCTCCCTTCTATCCCTGTGGCTCCTGAACCCAAACATCTGATAATTCCTATAAGACCCTGAGAGGATTCTCCTCCTTGGATCGTCCTTTGGATTTGAGATGCACAGAGAGACACACCTCCTTGATATCTCAGACATCCATCTATCCTCTGAACAAGGAGGATCACCCCTATGTCTTCAGGCAAACCTCCCCTGGCCCATGCCTCAGGGCACACACACTAGAGTCCCGTTTTCATGTCTTCACTGTTGTAAAACAGCGTGAAGACCCCAGAATTGATGTCACCTGGGAACAGCTCTTCCACCCATGCTCTTCCCCCTAGGAGGCAGGCTTCCACCTATGCTGTCCTCCTGGCCAGCTTCACATCACCTTCTACATGAATACATTTCTCTTTTTCTTTTTAAGCTAAGTGGAGTCTTGCATCCTTGTGAAAGGGACCCTTCCTGAACCCAAACGCCTCAAGGCCAACACAACAACTTCAGTTTCCTCATCTGTAGAAGGAGCTGGGCAAGTCACAGCAGCCCTGGGACTATCGACATTTTGCTGAGATGTTAAGATTAATTCTGTCCAAGACATCAAGACTCAGACTATTGCCTCGTTTGGCACAGCCTTGGCAAGTTCTAGATAATAATGGAAGGATGGGAAATAATTCTCAAGTGTGTGTAGAGGCTGTTGGGCTCTGAGGATTCACTCCATTCAGCATGCATTAGGTACCTTTTCAGCTATTTTCAGTTATGTCTGATTCTTCTGAGGGAGGCCGGAAAATGGCCAAACTTGAGGGCCTAACAAGCTGACCTGTCAGAACGGTAAATATACCAAATCCTAGCAGGAAGGCCTAATGAGCTGGTCAGCCTTGAGAAACTTGTCAGAACCATAAATATGCCAAACCGCCAGCTGCAGTAGGTACCAGATAAAGGCCAGGAGGACCCCAATAAATATGTCAAGCAACAGGCCAGGAAGACCCCAATAATATAGAATTGTCAAAGTTCCAAGAATAGTAGGAAGCCGATAAGAGCCATACATGCAGGCAATATTCCAAGGATGGTATATAGTAGATAAGGTACCTACAGAAAAGTATAAAAAGCCCAGCCTGCCAGAAGCAACTCGGAACTCTGATGATAGAGAGAGAGAGAGAGGGAGAGAGAGGGAGAGAGAGAGAGAGAGAGGGAGAGGGAGAAAGAGAGAGAGAGAGAGGGAGAGGGAGAGAGAGAGAGAGAGAGGGAGAGGGAGAGAGAGAGAGACAGAGAGACAGAGACAGAGAGACAGAGACAGAGAGAGGAGGGAGACAGAGACAGAGAGACAGAGGAGGGAGGAAGGGAGAGAGGGGAAGGAGAGAGAAAGAGAGAGAGAGAGGGAGAGAGAGAGAGAGAGAGAGAGGGAGAGAGGTAGGATAGTTTAGACAGATAGATGGATGGATGGATAGACAGATAGACAGATAGACAGATAGACAGATGAATAGACTGATAGATAGATAGATAGATAGATAGATAGATAGATAGATAGACAGATGAATAGACTGATAGATAGATAGACAGATGAATAGACTGACAGATAGATAGCTTGATTGATAGATTGATTGATAGATAGATAATATATAGATAGATAGATTGATAGATATGTAGGAATATAAGTTGGGAATAAGACTGGTTTTCTAGGGTTAGTGAAAGAAGGGAATTTTGAGAAAAGCTCTGGGAAAGGATTCTGGGTAGCAAGGAATTGTGGGAGTCTAAAACTGAAAATAACTGAATTTTACTTCCTTCTTGGATTTCATCTGAGCTGGGAGCGGGTTTTATCTCTGCCTACAATTTCGAGCTGAGGGAGGAGTTTTCCTCTAAGAGATTCTCCCTGGAAAGTCAGGATTTTCCTGGAGAAAATCTTTAGCATCCAGGTAGAGTATTTACTTTGAGAAAACTAATTTCCCTGAGTCCAGTCTTCATCTAGCAGTGATCCATCTACCAGAATTCCTATTGGCTAAGGTCATCCAAAGCTTTTCATCTATAACTTTGGTTACTTAGTACACAGTAGCCAAACCCAGAGGTTTTTCCCTTTCTTTATTAATTACTGGTCAGAAGATTAGGGTTAAGTCAGATAGCCTGGAAAAGGGTTTTAGATAGCATAAGGAGGTATAGGTAAGGCCCAAAGAAGAACAGAAGGCTCTCCTTAAGCAGGAGACTTGGGAGTCAGGTGAAGATAGCTTGAATAGTGTCAGCATCATAACTACCAGTTCCCTTTTTATCCCTTTTGTTAAAACAAATGTTTCATAATCAAAGAGCTTGGTGCTTAGTTGGCCCTGAGGAGTTCCTAGGTGGGATAAAACATCTTATATCCCTCTAGGACACATTACAGATAGATAGATGGATGGATATGGATAGATAGCTAGATAGTAAGATAGATAGACAGATAGATAGATGGATGGATGGATAGACAGACAGACAGACAGACAGACAGACAGACAGATAGATAGATAGATAGATAGATAGATAGATAGATAGATAGATAGATAGCTGGCAAGATGGAGGGCGGGATGGATGAATGAATGGACAGATAGATCAATTGTTTGATAGATCAGTTGAGAGACAAAAGAGAAATCATTTATTAAATGCTGTCTTAGTGTCAGGCAATTGGGCAATGAGAATACAAATACAAGCAAAAAAGATAGTTCTTGTCTTCAAATGAGGGAAAACAACAAATAAAAGGTAGCAGAAAAGGAGCCAAGATAGGGATTCGAAGAGAGTCAGGAACAGAGCCAGGAGAGGAGTTTGGATATTTCATAAAAAGAAAGATTCTAGGGAGGAAGTCACTACTCAGAGGAGGAGGTCAACAGAAGATGGGAGGCATCTTCTAGATTAAGTATGCTGCTTGGATGGAGGTGGAGATCTGGACTAGATCAAATGCATAGAAGAGGGGCAGGTAGGTGGCTAAGTAGATTGAGAGTCAGGTTTGGACATGGGAGGTCCTGGGTTCAAATATGACCTCAGATACTTCCTAGCTGTGTGATCCTGGCCAAACTACTTAACCCCAGTCACTTAGCCTTTACTGTTATTCTGCCTTGGAATCTATAATTAGTATTTATTCTAAGAGAGAAGGTAAAGATAAATAATATATATTATATATATAAACACATTCTTTTTACTCCAGAAAATGCTTCCATTGAGTTGATGAGAAGTCAGGGAGAAGTAAATACTTCTTGGCAATTAGAGACTTTCATATAAGTGACCTTCATCATTTGTACCACCATCAGCCATTGTCAGTATGAGAATCTCCAAGGCCAATGGTGTCCTCCAGTGTTTCCAGAATCTTTGATTTAATTTGTGTAGAGATCTCTCCATTGACTCAGATTGAAAACACTCCATGATTCTGCACCTAGTTCTTGAGAGTGGCCAAATTTGTTAGCATAGAGGGGTCCTGGTAATGAGCCCCTCTGAACAGAGCTTCCTGGATGTATTCAAAGGCTTGATCGCCATCTTGGAAGGACCTAAGAAACCTTTTGATTCTTCATCCCAGGATCAGCTCCACTGTAGAATAAGGAGTCGGTTTGTTAAATATTGATATTGGGAGAAATTCAAGTATATCCAAACATCTGACACTTCTCTGTGTGTCCAGTGCCTTGCCAGGAGTCAATAAAAATTTGTGGCTGAATTGATGCATGAGGGCTACACTGGATGTGGCAGAAGCGACTGCCACAAATTTTGTTCTGTTGCTAATTATCTATCTATCTATCTATCTATCTATCTATCTATCTATCTATCTATCTATCTATCTGTTTGTCTGTCTATCCATCCATCTATCCATCTATCTATCTGTCTATCTGTCTATTTCTCTCTATCAGTCTGTCCATCCATCTATCCATCCATCCATCCATCTATCTATCTATCTATCTGTCTGTCTGTCTGTCTATGCCTATCTCTCTCTCTTTATCTATCTATCTATCTATCTATCTATCTATCTATCTATCTATCTATCTATCTATCTATCTATCTACTCTGATGTGTTAACTCTCTTCATACTCTTACAAAACAAAGTAGGACAAAGTCTGACCAGAGCAGACAATACCAGAAATGGAATGACTGTTCTTTAGTGAGATGGACCCAGTGTCCCATACTATAGCCAAAAAGACCATCAAGAAAGACATTGAAATCAACCCAGAAACATTGACCAGCTCTTGCATCTGGAATATTGTGTAGACCTGGCAAATAAAAGAAGATGAAAAACAGACTGGAGCAGATTAAGTACTACTGAAAGGGTAGCTATGTGGATAGAGCACTGGAGTCCAGAAGCCTAGCTTCAGACATGTTTTAATTGTATGACCCTGAGAAAGTCACCTAACCTCTGGCTCAATTTCCATTTTTTTTTGGTGAAAGGTGATAAAAATAGTTCTTACCTTTCAAGGTTGTTGAGGATAAATTGAGATAATAGCACCTACTTCTCAGGGTTGTTGTGAGGCTAAAATGATATAATATTTGTATATACAGTATCGGCACATACTAGGCACTTTATACATGTTAGCTATTATTAATATAATTATTTTTTACTTATTTGTATGCACATTATTTCCCCTGAGAGAATGAACATAAGCTGCCAGATGGCCATTTAGTTTTGAAGGCCAATAGTTTTAGAACTGTTTAGTTTTTTTGTCTCTGTGCTCCCATCATCAACATGGGACCGCAGTTCTAGGGTTGGAAGGGACCACTGAAATCATCTAGGCCATTTTACAGATGAGGAAACTGAGCCCCAGAGAAGGTAAATGATCTGGTCAAGGTCATACAAATAGTTTCAGAAGCAGAATTTGAAACCGGGTTTTCTGACTGCGGGAGGCCAGACTTTTTCTACTGCCTTCTCTTCGCTTTCAGGATGGAGAGGTATGCTACATTTTATGCTGCTGGTGTGTTTTTGGAACTGAGTATAAAATGAGTTTTCACAACTAGATTTGGAAACCCTCCTTACTTTTTTCCTGCTTTTCCCTAATGCTTTCCTTGACAGCAGAGTAGGGACATGGTGACCACTTGTTGGGGATGTTATAGGGGGCTCCCTGTTTCCTAGGCTGGCCCATTGGCTATTCCCGCACATACAATATTCTTTCATCCAGGAGCCTCTGTACAGGCTGTGACCCAACTTTGGAACACAAATTTGCTTTTTCTAAGCTCTTCTGTTGCACCATACTTAATCCTTTGGGTATACTTTTATTTACTCATCCTCAGGCACCTTAGAATGTCTCCAAGTAGAATACAAGCTTTTTGTATTTGCTTTTGTCTTTGCATTCTCAGCATCTAGTGAGCCTGTAGAAGTCTTATTGAATAAGAGATAGTTTTGGATGTCTTTGCTAACTTTGAGATTGTGGCAAGGTGATTGGCTAGAGTAAAAAACTTAGGATCAGTTTCAATGTTAGGAAATGATGAGTGGCATCATATTGAAATAGCAGATAGACTTAAAGATAGATAAGTCTGATAAAACGTCTATTTCTCTAAGAATTGTCATCCTTGCCATTAAAGGAAATGGAAAATCTCCCTTTTGGTACGCTGCCTGGCTTTTTTTTTTTAAGGCCCTTGGCTTGGAGATAGTGACTCAGCTTTAATTATGGACTAAAAGAGTCATCAGACTGACTTTATGAGGAAGAGGCTTTCCAGTCATTGAACCTCATCTGACAGGAGCTAATTCACCATCAGCTGGCCTAGAAAAGATGAAGCCCCCAAACTGGGAGCACAGAGAAGTTCTGCCAGCACATAAATAACGAAGAACTCTGACAGCCACCACAAGCCCAGAAATAGAATGCTCCTCAGAAGATGCCCCAGAGATTGGTGCTATGACATCATTAGAGGAAGTGAGCAGCTGGGCTGCTTCAGAGATGGAAGCTTCCCTGGCCACCTGTGTGCCTTAGTCAAACAAGTTCATACTGTGTGATCCTTTCCACAAATTTCCTGGCTATAATGTAGACATGTCTGTTTTTCCTGCAGTTAATGGATGAATATGTGGAGAGTGGTTTATAAGAAGAAATGTTCAATCACTATTTAAAAAATTATTGTCATTTCTTAAAATGCTTTTATTAGGACTAATTGTGTTCTCTGACTCACTAGTAAAAGTCAACATTGGTGGGGGCTCATAAGTGATGTCTTGAGTAGATATAGGCTCAGACAGTTCCTTCAGTTTGGGGAAAGATTTTCAAGGGAGGCCTACATATGAGTTGGGATGTCACAATGTATATATACTCGATACTTATTTCTCAGCATTCATGGCAATAACTTCTCAGTACTAGTTCCTTGAGGGCAGGAATTTTTAAAAATAATTTTAATAATTATGATAGTGAATGATTATGTAGTATTTTAAGGTCTGTAAAGTATTCACACACATAAATGTGTGAATATATGTTTATTTACATATTATATGTATGTGTAATTTGATTTTTACAACAACTCTGTGAGGTAGGTGCTATTATTATTCCCATTTTACAGAAGAGGAAACAGACTCAGAGAGGTTGACTTGCTTCGCACACAACTCATAAGAGTCTGAGAAAGGATTCAAAGCCCAGAATCTACAATCCAGCTAGACTGGCCTTCTTGTAGTTCCTCAAATATTCCATCAACTATCTCTATGTATCCACAGTGAGAAAAGAACAAGCCTGATGTGCCTTATGCACTTACAAAAAAGTCTTTACTTTCTTTCTTAGAATTGATACAATTACTGGTTCCAAAGCAGAAGAGTGATAAGAGCTAAGCAACTAGTTGGGGTCAAGCCCAGGGTCACACAGCTAGGAAGTATCTGAGGTCAGATTTAAACCGATGACCTCCCTTTTCCAGGGCTAGCTTTCTATCCACTGAGCCACTTCGCTGCCTCATGACATGCACTTTTTATAAATATTTTCTCATATGATCCTCAAAATAATCATGGTGCTATTATTTTCCCCATTTTACATTTGAAGAAACTGAGGCAAATAGAAGTTAAGTGACTTGCCCAAAGTCACATAGTACTGTTGATGAAAACAAACTGAATCTGAAATAGCTTTAGAAAGACATTTATTAGGCCATTTGGTAAAGAAAGAGAGAGCTGGAAAGAAGTGGCTCCCTCTCTCCAAGTTCTAGAAGGTTTGTGTTATAGAGTATTTAGACAAGAATACTTGTCTACAAACATATATTAGAAGGCAACTTGAAAGCAAGGTAGGTTGAGATGGATATCAGAAAATGTGACTATTCAGTAAAATTTGGACAAAATCAAAATACTAGGAGAACTCCAAACTTAAGCATGGATAGACTTAAAACAAGACCTGGATGTGGGGAACCATTTTTAGTGGTAGAGACCTGAGGGACTCCAAATTCTTAGGTAATCCTGGAGAGTTATTGAAATTAGGGTGACATTTGGGATTTAAACAATCTTTAGTCACACAATAAATGACAAATAATCCACAATCCAAAAAACTTATTGTAGAGGTTAAGCTAGCCTCAGAGATGGTCTAGAAAAGCTGGATGGTCATAAGGAAAACTCATTGTTTTGGATTCATCAAAAACTTATGATTTGGGTTTCCAATTAGATTGAATTACCTGCTGATATACATCTCAAATTGCCCTTTTTGACCGTCTACTGCCTACATGAGGCCAATCAGGCAAATGTCCTCTTGTCCTTGTCTGAACTCTATATTAATGATATAACCTGACAAAGATTTGGTGAGGAAGCCACCTCATCTTTATGGTTCTCTTTCTCAAACAATCTAATACATTCCTTTGTAAAACTGTTTCAGATGTTAGAGTTTGTTCTCATGAATGAGAACAGATATAAAGTATCTGAAGCTGCATTTGAACTCGGGTTTTCCATCCTGGGAATTACCATCCTGAGCTTTGTATAATTGAAAATGTTACCCTAAAAAAGAACTACATTTCCCAGAAGCCCACTGACTTCCTATCATTATGTACTTCCTATAGACAGGGAATATTAGGCGGGGACGTGGAGTGTCTCACCTTTTTACTTCCTGTCCCAAGCTCGGTGGTGGTAAGGTGGGCATTTGAACTGGCTGATCAGTCATGGGCACGTGGTCTTTATTTTGTATCCTTTTTATTCCTTGATTTCTAATGATCATTAATAATATCTCCTAAAATATAATATTTTATTATTTGAGATTTAATTTTAATTTTTACAGCTTGGAGTCTCAAAAGCCCTAGGAGATTCACTAGAAGACTATAGCTTGTGCTTCTTTTGTGAATACCATGATGATGCTTTATACAGAATTGGGAGCATGGGAGTGGATCCTAGATCAAGTTAAAAGGGACTTTAGAGCTGCTATTCCACTGCCCTCATGTTACAGAGAAGGAAACTGAGACCCAAATATGTGAAATAACTTGCCTATGGCCAGATATTCCAACACAGGTCCTCCCAGAGGCCAAATGCAACATTCTTTTCATTGTTTGTCATTTCTAATACTCAGCACCCCTAAATGCTTCTGGAATGAATCTATTTAGTTCAACCAACTGATCAATTGACCAGTCAACAAGTATTTGTTACACATGTTGCTATGTGCCTGGCATTGTTATGAATGCTGGAGATAGAGAATTTTAAGGCAGCATAGTAAAAAAAAGAGTTTGGAGAGTTCTGGGTTTAAATTTGACCTTAGATATTCCAGTGGTATAGTCAGCAAAGCCCTGGGTCCAATTCCCACTTCTGATGCTACTGCCTGTGTGACCCAGGGCAAAACGCTTTATCTCCCTGGGTCTTGGTTTCCCTCTCTGTAAAATGAAGATGTTGGGCTAGCTGGCCTCTGAGGTCCCTCTAGCTCTGAATCAGTGGTCCTATGAGTTATTACTTGTGCAACCCTGGGCAAATCATAACTCCTCCCTGAGTCTCAGTTCCTTCCTTTGCAAAATTAAGGGAATGGGGGCAGTTAGGTGACTCAGTGGATAGAGTGCCAGGCCAAGAGTCAGGAGGTCCTGGGTTCAAATTTGACCTTGAACACTTCCTAGCTGTGATCCTGGGCAAATCACTTAACCCCCATTGTCTAACCCTTACTGCTCTTCTACCTTGGGATCATTACATGATATTGATTCTAAGACGGAAAGTAAGGGTTTAAAAAAAGAATGGGTCACTGAATGAAATAGTCACTGGGGTATCTCTGGGCTTGAAATCCTGGAGTCTGTCCCCTTGCCTCAGTTTCCCCTTTAAATTGGGGACAATAATAGCACTCCCCTCCCCAAGGCTACGGTGAGGCTCCAAAGAGATCGTGCTGATAGGTGCTCTAACAGTTTTAATTAAAGACCTCACCTAGGTCATTGTCCAAGTCAATGTCAGGGGTTGCTTGGGTTCCTTCTTCCCAGCATCTCTCCGCCCCAGCGGCCACCTCCTCCTCTTTCCGCCTGGGGGCGCCAGAGCTAAGAGGCCTCACGGGGGCGGAGCGAGCCGGACCGCCCGAATGCACATGCGCAAGCGCAGGCGCAGTCTTCCATCCGGGTTTCACGCTGGCGGGATCCCCGCGCTCAGTTCGTGGAGGAAATGGCTGGTTGTGAGGATCCTCCAGGCGGCGGGCGGGGGCGCGCGTCCCCGAGGGGGTGCCCCGGCGGCTCGAAGAAGGCAGTGTCGCGCGAACTTCTCCGTGCAGGCTGCGCAAGCGCAGGCGGTGAGGGCTGGGGAGCAGGCGGGGGAGGGGCTGGTCCCGGGCGGTTCAGGATGTAGAGCCTGCTCCACTGTGCGGGCAGGGGACTGGTCCACGGTCGCTTTGCAGCCGTGCTTGGAGGCGGAAGTTGAACTCAGGGGCCTGCCCTCATTCGTGATGCGAAGAAAGGCCCCAGAACCAGAAAAGCTCAGAACCGTCCACATTTTGAGATGTCTCCTTGTTCTACTCTCTCAGTCATGACACTCCCCCCAACCCGTCTAAGGCCCCTGTTCTCTAGCCCTTCCCAGATCTAACATTCCTTATTCTAAGGATCCTCCCAGCCCTGACATCCCCTGTTCTAATGTTCTCTTACCTCTGACTTCCTTCTCCTCAGATGTCTTTCCAAGAAGGCAACATGATGTAAGCACTGACCCTAAAAGCAATGAATCTGAATTCAAAATGACTTGACAGTTTAACTTTGGACAAATCCTTGCCTCACTCTGCTCTTCAATTCTCTAAAATGAGGCATTTGGCCTGGATGTCTTCAGGGATTCAACTTCTGACTTGCTGAGACCTGACAAGACAGTCCCAAATTGATCTGGCAAGAGGAGGAGGGGGAAAGTGGTTCATTTGTGATTGGGGTCACCACAGAGGGGAAGCCTCCCACCCACACAGACCCCTTCTCTCACCTTGGAATAAGAGCAAGTTCAATTTCAGGCACTTTCCTAAGGATGCAGGCTCAGGACAAAAAGATAACCAGAGAATCTGCTTCTTTTGTAGGGTTTCAGGACACATTACTCATTGGTTCCAAAGGCAAGAGCACAGGCTTGCAAACTGTCAGAGTGGAGCCAAGCAGCGGTGAGTGATTATTTAGTGGCTGATGCCCTTTTCCCCTGTGGATTTCTTATCTTAGTCTTGGAGCCTCTCTGGGCCTTTGTTTTCACATCTGTAAAATGAGGAATGATTGTCATCAATTTGTGTTGTTATAGAAGACAGGGTTCTTAACCTGGGGTCCTTGATTTTTCTTTTTTAATTTTCTTTTTGATCTTATTTTTTTTAATTTGAATAACTGTTTCACTATGATTGGTTCCCTTTGTAATCCTATGCATTTTATTTGCCCCATTTAAAAATGTGATTCTGAGGAGCCTATAGCCTTCCCCAGTCTGACTGCCAGAGTGGGGTGGCCCTGATACAATAAAGGTGAAGAACCCCTGGCTCTATGGTTCTGAGCTTCAACTATTCTATGGGCTGTGGGTCTCCCTTTATTGTAGGACTGTATGGATTGAATTGTACTGGCTTCTGGGTGCCTCCGGTGGTCAAGGCCCTGTTTCTGGCCTCTAAGGAACCAAAGATAAGAAAATGGTAGTTCCTGCCCTCTAGGAGCTTACATTCTTCAGAGGGTAGGTGAAGCATGCCCACAGAGTAACTTGATTGAGGACATGGAATGAATTGGAAATCACTGTTTTCCTTTCAAGCTACTCTTGGAATTCTCAAAGATTCCTACCTCTTAGAGGCTAGGAGAAGTTTTGATGTTGGGCCAGGTGGTTCTTGTTCATTCTAGAAAAATAAATTGTTGTTTAGATTTTCAAAACAGGTACAAGAGACCATGTAGAGTGGAAGGAGTGGTGTTGGGATCTCTGGGATGGGCAATTTGAAATGTTCTTTGCCTTGTCCGTGAGCCATACATTTGATTTGTTTTGTGTCTTCTGGCTGTATGGCTGAAGGGGACAGTGGGGAGGGCAGCTTAGAATTTTGTATTTTAAGAACTCAGTTTTTATAAATGTTGTGTAATGGCTTCAAAATAGCCCTTCCCCTTCCCAAAACACTTGATTCTTCACATGTATGACCAACAGTGCATCAGGGATAGGATTTTAAAGGAGCTAAAATAGCACAGTCAGTATTCTAGGAAGTCTTGCTTTCATTGTTCTATAGTAGTAGGCAACAGCCTTCATTCTCACCCCAAAGAAACCCCAGCCACGGACATATTCACTGATAGACTTGAACATTAATACCCACATTTCTATGTCCAGTCACACCTATCCATGCATAGTTTTACTCACAGTGAATAATTTACTAAGCTCTTAATTACAAGGCCTTATGCTAGGGGCTTAGAGAGATAAACATGTATTAAACTCTTCCCCTTCCCCCCTATGTATTGTGACAAATGGCAACCTTCTACCACCCCACTCTCCCAAGCAGATCTGTACAGGTTAACTTTGTTTTACTCTAAATTTAATAATCTGAACAGAAAAGAATTCAGGCAAACAAATATCACTTATAAATAACAATTTCACCAGTTCTAAACTACTTAACAGTTGTCTTTAAAATGTGATTGCTAACTTTATGTAATTATTACATCCTGTTCACTTACATCAATATCACCAGATTTATTTAAACGCTTGTTTTGCTCATACTTTTTATTTTTACATTACATTATTTACAACACTATTCCCTTTTGTAACAAAGGAAAAAAACAATTAAGCAAAACCAGCTGATATGGCAAATGTGTTTTGCACCCATAAGCTGTCCACCTCTCCAAGGAAAAGAGGGCAGGGCATTTCCTCATCATTTTTCTAGGGCCACAGGTGATCATGGTATAATTATACACAATTCAATTTTGTTTTAATATTCTTTGTATTTACATAGAGGTAGTCATTGTATGTATTATTTCTCATGTTCACCTTAATTTAGTCTATATCAGTTCATGCAAGTCTTCCTGTGTTTCCCTGAATTTTTCATATTTGTCATTTCTCATGGAACAATCTTTTCTTAATTTATGTGCTTACAGTTTATTCAGCTATTCCTCATTTGATAAGCACTCACTTTGTTCCTACAAAATGGATTCCTTTTTTTTTCTTGGCTTAAAATTTTTTAAAATTGCTACTTGTGGGGGCAGCTGGGTAGCTCAGTGGATTGAGAGCCAGGCCTAGAGATGGGAGGTCCTAGGTTCAAATCTGGCCTCAGACACTTCCCAGCTATGTGACCTTGGGCAAGTCACTTGACCCACATTGCCTAGCCCTTACCACTCTTCTGCCTTGAAACCAATACACAGTATAGATTCCAAGACAGAAAGGAAGGGTTTAAAAAAAAATGATACTTGTTTTTATACCACCTTCATTTTCAAATACATTCCTTCCCAGAGAATCATCTAACACATTTAGAGAGCCTATAGTGTATGCAGTGTTTCATACCTATAGTCTACCACCTTTGCAAAGAGGATAGAGGGCACATTTTCTCACTTCTTTGTGGTCACATTGAATTACACAATCTTCAGAAGTGTGTGTGTTTGATTTTGTCTTTGTATCCCTAGTACTTGGCACGTAGTAGGTGCTTAAAATTCCCCACTTAAAATTGAAAAAAAAGTTAGTTTTTTCAATAACAAAACATTTTATGACATCTTTTTAATTCTAAGGAAGATCTTAAAAAGATAGTATTTAAGCTTGTGATATTTGGGCAAATAGTAACAGTGATAAGCTAACACTTATTTTTTATATACATATATGTATGTACCACTTATGTCACCTTTTTTCCCCCCTCTAGTTTTAGAAAGAGTGAAGAACTTCCTACCTCACATTGAACAGGCCAACAAAAAACTAAGAGAGGAAATAGCATCGGGTCCCCCAGGCCTATTCAGTATTGAAAATGTTGATGACTCCCTGGAAAAGATCATAGAAATGGTAGGAATACTTGATATTCTTTGACACTTTGAAAACTCCTCTTTCATTGATACACAGAGATTTGGGGCTGGGACCTTTGATTTAAAGTGGCAGAGAGGTCCAGTGGCCAGAGCAGACCTGGATTCCAGCCCCACTGCAGGGTTTGTGACCTAGGCTGAGGGACTCCCTTGACCTGTGTAGTGTCAGTGTCTCCCTCTGGAAGGCGTGGCCAGAAGCCTTGTGCATTTTAGTGAACTTTTAACATTCATGCCAAAGCATTGGTTGTCTAGGGTTAGGTATCTAGCTTGGTGATAACAGAATTAGATCAAGTACTGATTTCTGTGTTTTAATTAAGAAATTATACTGCAGCAAAATTTCTGCATGATTAAAAAAAAACAAACCCAACAAGAACCCTTAGGCAGTTATCTCTAAATAACACCAAACACAAATACACATTTATTGACTATTTATACTAAAATAGGAATTTCTGCAAATGGTGAGTTTGTAACAGCTTGTTAGCTATTCCCTTTCAGAACCTGTTTGTTGTTTTGGCTGTTTGTTTGTAGCTTGTTCCTTTCCTCCAGTAATCAGTGTATACACTGTCTGGTTCTCCCTTTTTTGCTGGGCATTATTCCATGTCAGCCTTTGTAGACATCCTAATAATCCCTCCCATTCTTTACTTTGAAAGGCTTCCTGGTAACCCATTACATATCCATACCTTAGTTTTAAGGCTTTTTACCAACTTTGGGGCATGTAAGTTTCTAGTTCTTGGTGGTTACAAATAATATTTCTAAGAACATCTCTGAAGTGATAGTCCTCATTTTTGTTGTTTTAATTTGATGGTGACACTCTTAGGGGATTCTGAGATGCCGAGGAAGGGGTCATTGAGTCAAAAGATAAAATCCTTATTGTGATCTTAGTGACCATGATCCATTTTCTAGGACGTGGCTGTGGTGGAGATGAGCAGCTCTGATTCTGAAGATCTCAGTTCAGGAGAGGGTTCGGAATCTGAGGATGAAAACAGCATCACTGGAGAGGTCACCACAGAGAATATTAAGCTTCCAAAACCAGGAGGAAGAAAAGGCAAGATAGAAGTCTTGGACAGTTGAACAACCAAATGAATGAAGCTATCTGTCTCAGGCCACACTCCACATTCAGGTGACATAGTCCTCTCAGGCTCCAGGGAATAATTCATGTGACTGACTGTTGTCCAATTCATGGGACATGTGTGCTGTTTCTGTACATGTTGTATATAATTCACTGACATTATGTGTGAAAGTTAACTTTTCTAGCACCTTTCCAAAGTGCCTGGCAAGTAGATAAATGGCACTAAATAAATACTTTTACAATCAACAAAACTTGTGGAGTTTTTCTCTCCTAGAATAAATTAATTTAGTAATGGAAGGAACCTGAGAGATTGAGTCTAACTTGTTTTACAGCTGAGGAAGCTACAGTGTGGAGAGGGATGTGACATGTAAAGTCACCCATGTCCTTGAGTCTTAAGTTCCATACTCTCTCTGCTGTACCTCAGAGCTATCTCCATGACATCATGTTCCATATATCCTTCAGTCATCTGAGTTTGTAAACTCTTGAGTCATCTCTGACTTCTCCCTTGTACTCAGATTTTTGACAAAGCTTGAAAATTCTCCTTCCCCAACATGTCTTGAACTTGTCCTTTCTTTCTACTCATAGCCAACACTCTAGTTTAGGCTTTCATTCTCCCTAACCTGTTCTGTTTCTCCTAATGGGCTCTCTGCTTTCAACCTGGCCCTTTTTCTGTCTTTCTTACATTAGCCAAGGTTGTCTGTCTTAACTGTTGGATCATGTGATGTCTCTGCTCAAAAATCACTGGCTCCCTAGCTCCAGCAAGTTCTTAACTTGGGATTCATGAACTTGTTTTGGATTTTTTAAATCTTACCTTCTGTCTTAGAATCAATATTTTGTATCAGTTTCAAGGCAGAAGGGCAGTAAGGACTGGGCAATTGGGGTTAAGTGACATGCCCAGGGACACATAGCTAGGAATTCCTTTATCTCTGAAGTAAATTTCCCTCTGTAAAGGCTGCCTGATACTAAGTAAATAAGTAGAATTTGGGTGTTAATCACTGGTCCCTGACATTGAGGGTAATATAACTTGATTGAGGCTTGAGCCAAAGTCAGCAGAGAAGATAGCTCAATCCTCGGGGTTCCCTTGGAACCCTAAGGGGTAAGATGGCAAGCCTGGCTCTGAGAGAGGGCCAGAGTATACTTGCTATAAGAGCAAACAATAATGAATTAAACAATACTAGGAAGTCCATTTAATATAGTCATTTTATTACTTAATTGAACTTGGAGAGAAAATTAGTTTTAAAAAGCATTAAGAAAATATTCATACCAATGGAAGGCCCACATTTGATATTTTATAGGATTCTACTAGGATTGAGATGCTTTACTAAGTCCTGGAGATAAAAAAATAAAAGGGGGTGGGGGATGGCCCCTACCTTCATGAAGCTCATGTTCTATGAATGAAGACAGGACTGCTTTCTTTTTGTTGATTGGGGAAATGTTTATATTTTCACAAGGACCAAGAAAATATTTAGGGAAGGAGATCTAGGCTCATGGAATTAAGAGCAGTTATAGGCCACAGTGAAATGTCTATCTCAGATTGTGGATCAGGTAGAATGAAGGTATAAGTCAAGAATTTGAGTTGGTCAAGGAACTGGGAAGTTAAGGGGTTGGGAAGAGATGGTAAGTTAAGCACTGAACTCTTTAAGAAAAGTAGATAAGGTATTATTGTTGTCTAGTCATTCAGTCATGTCTGTTTCTTCATGACCCAATGGGCCATGACTATCCATTGGGTTTTCTTGGCAAGGATCCTGGAGTGGTTTGCCATTTTTGTCCATAAAGGTAAACTTTAGGTTTCCCTAAAGTTTAGTTACAATAAAACTGAAAAGACTGAACTGGGCGGGTGGTTCTTAACTTTGCTTTCCTCCTCTCCTCTGCCTTAAGGGTTCCATGGATAGATTGCAAGGGTACAGGAACTTATATGGGAAAACAGTGATATCTTTGTGTGTGGCAAATGGAACATCTCTCCATTATGGAAGTGAGCAATAAACCATAGTTGAATGAGCAGTACCTGTAATTTTGTCACTGATAGAAATCAGATATCTTCATGTTACAATCCAGCTGTGACAGATAACTCTAAATATTATTTGTACTCATCCCTACTTGGAAATAACTGTAGTTATTAAACTCCCACCACTCTCTCCTGTGACAGTGTTCACATGTGATCACAGTCTTCCTGCCCAGAGTCGGCCTTGCAATAGAATTGGTTTTCTTTGATCTGGTGTGTTGTATTTAAAAATTTTTAAAGCATGAGCCCTAGGTTAGCAAAGTCATGAGGTCATGACACACAAAAGGTTAAAACACCCAGAACAGCTAGGTAACATAGTAACATACTAAGAGCACAAGACCCAGAGTCAGGACCTGGGTTCAAATGTAGCCTTGTTTTTTCTAGGTGTATGATTCAGGGCAAGTTACTTAACCCCAATTAACTAGCCCTTACCATTCTTCTACCTTGGAATTGATTCCAAGATGGAAGATAAGGTTTAAAAAAAAAGAAAAAAATCTGGAACATCTAGGTGACTCAGTGGATTGTCAGGCCCAGAGACAGAGGTCCTTGGGTTCAAAGCTGACCTCTGATACTTCCTACCTTGTGACTCTGAGCAAGTCACTTCACCCCCATTGCCTAGCCTTTACCACTCTTCTGCCTTGGAACCCATACACAATATTGACTCTAAAATGTAAAGTCAGAGTTTTAAAACAAAAACAGATACCCCGGGCTAGATGGAGTGAATCTCCAAGGAAGAGAAGCAGCAGAGGAAAGCCTTGAGGAGCAGGGCAGCAAACCTCACTTCTCCTGGCCCAGGTTGATGGCACTGAGAGAAGGTCTGGCCTTTGGAGCAGATGGCCAGGAAGGCAGTGCTTTCTAAGGGGAAACAGGTTTTCTTGGGCACAATGCCTGGACAGTGGTAGGAACTTTGTAAACGCCTGTTGAATGGAGGATTAGAAGAGGATAAGGAAAAGGGGATCTGGTGATGCTCACATGGAGATATCTGTCTGGAAGGACCAGGCAGGAGGGGGAAGACTCAGGTGGCTTGGGAAGAGAGGGCAGCAGCAACAGTATTTTGGCCTTAGCAAAGGAGTGCCCAAATCCTGGCCAGTTCAGAAGAATGGTAAATTTTGAAGTTCCATCTGGCTGGGGCTCTCACCCTTGGGGTACTGTGATGGAGGGAGGCTTGGGTTTGTTCTCTCTTAAATATCAGCAATGAATGGAGTTTGGAAAGGCCTTTGGGGCAGTGAAGACCTGTGATTGGACCCTAGAAACCTGAAAATGCACACCTTTTGCCTCCTTTAGATAGGAGAGGATCAAAGGGAGAGGATGATACTTAGACAAAAGATGACTTAACCATGGAATGCTTAACACAATGAAGAAATTTGGATTTCTAGACTGTTATAAGATCACCATTCACATTCTTTATTCCTTCTCATTAATACCAGAGAGGTAGAAAATACTTTTTAACAGCTTAGTATGCAGAATTTCAGTTCTACAATCTGTACATATCATACAAAAGCGATATTAAGTGCACTTTGTCAACAGTTTTATGGTACCATAAGTTTTGAACAGGAGTAAATGAGGTTGGATTGGTTTTTTAAATCCAAAGAACTTGAAATCTTTCAAAAATGTGTTTGATGCACAACCTTGTAGAAACCAAATCTCTGTCATTAGTTATCAAGTGTAAAAATATTTAAAACTAATTCAGGCTCACACCCATGCTGATAGACAGGACTATAATCATGGGAAACTTGTCCGTGTTTTTTCCTCCCCCTGCTGGTTAATTCTATTTGTTCCAACAGCACGTTCAGAAGTCCTATCAGGCGATGGATGGGTGGAGAACACAGTGATGGAGAGGAATTCTTCAAGAGGAATTCTCTAGAGAAGATGGTGATCTAATATTCCAGAGTGACTGCCTTTGTTTTCAGGTACTCCCGGAGAGCCTCTTCGCCTGGAGGGGAGAATATTAGTAAGTGACTCATTCAAAAGTGATGGGTACCCTCATACTTTCAGATAGGTACTCTCTACTTCTGTATGTGAGCTGTGTTTAAAAAAAAAAAGATTGTGGGAGGGACAGATCATGAAAAGAAGGCCTTCAGATAAGAGGCTTAGAACTGCAACAGGACAGCTTCAGACCTAGATGGTTCTTCTTTATTTCCCTTCTCTATCCCAAACTTTGGGCTATTTAAAATATGACAGCATCTTTAGCAAGTTATAGACTAAGACAAGAGTTCTTCACTTTTTTGGTGTCCTGGACCCCTTTGGCAGTCAGTCTTGTAAAGCCTGACTCCTTTTCAGAATCATGTTTTTTACATGCATAAAAGAAAATACAGAAGACTACAAAGGAAATCAGTTATATTGAAATAGTTATCAAAATATTTTGAAGGGGAAGGGGGTGTGCAGTGAGGTGGTTAGTGGATAGGGAGTCAGGGATCAAATCTGGCCTCAACCACTTCCTACCTGGATGACCGTGGGCAAGTCACTTAATTCCAACTGCCTAGCCCCTACTACTCTTCTGCCTTAGAACTGATACTTAGTATAGATTCTAAGACAGAAGGGAAGAGTTAAAAAAATTTTTTTAAAGAAAAGTTTATGACTTCCAGATTAAATTTAGTCTGTTGACCTTAAAATTCAGGGAATCAAATGAGATTAGGATCATTAATTCAGTACCAGAAGGAGCCTTAGAAGCCATTAAATCCAATTAACCTATGGGAAATAATGAAATGACTCATTTTATAGAGGAGGAATGGGAGGCCCAGAGAAATAGTTAAGATTCTCCTTTCTAACTAAGCATGATTACACAGGACTCAAAGAATATTAAAGGAGGAAATAACTAATCTAGAGAGTCTTTACTGTGCCATGAGTGACAACAATAGCCTCCTAGCACATTGACAGAGGACAGTAAGGTTTTACAACATACTCAAAAAAAGTATGTCTCAAAAATGAGGAAAATGTTCCTTCCCCAACCTAATGGAATTCAGAACAAGTGATCCATGGTTGAAATCGCTAAAAGTGTAGCAAAGAACAAATGTAAACTGTCCTGAAGAATAAGTTAATAGTATCTACTGAAAATCTACTCAGATAGGAGTAGCCATTCTAGTAAAACACGGGTATCTGTTTTTGTTGCATCAAAACAATTATAATTGAATGCAAGCTGTCTTTGTGGCATGCCTGCTATTAGAGAGGGCACATTGGAGAAAATGTACCTGTTGCCCTAGGGGTGGTATTGTACTGTTTGGGGTAAGTTTGGGACATTGTGACCTGCTAGTCTGATTTACAGTCAGGGACAGTGTTGACTCAGAGCTCTACATGGCAATCAATATTTACTCCTGGTGCCATGGCCATCCTTTTTTCTACCTTCCCCTTGATGCAGTCAACACAAGGCAAAAGGCAGAGGGAAAGCTGAGAACTATAAAAGAAAAAAATAAGATTGCTAGTCTTACTATCTCTAAAACAGGTACAGTCTTTTCCTCCTAAAGTTAACTTTGGACTTAAAAAAAAAAAATCAGTTGTTAGAGTACCTTTATGTAACTTTTAATAGTGCTTCCTAGCTTGGTGAAAAAGCCCTTAGGAATGACAAGATAGGGAACAGCTTAGGTGGCTCAGTGGATTGAGAGCCAGGCCTAGAATTGGGAGGTCCTGGGTTCAAATGTGGTTTCTGATACTTTCTCTATATGTAACCCTGGGCATTTCACTTAACCCCTATTGCCTAGCCCTTACCAGTCTTCTGCCTTGGGACCAATTGCTCCTTTCTATGAAATAGTATTGATTCTAAGATGGAAGGTATTGTCATTTCTAAAATTGTTGCCCCTAAAGTTGTTTCTGAAATTGCCCCCATTATTGCTAATTTTGCTGAAGATATGGCTCCAGCATCTATAATTACACATTAGATGTCCCTTTCTTCCACACATACAGCAAATTGGTGCTTGGTTATTGTATTGCCTTTGATTTCTAACTTTTCTTTCATCCCTGACAGCAGCTAATGCAACCGTTGTCTCTCCTTTCTCAGCTTTATCCTGTTTACTTTTTAATGCCCTTATTTCTTTCCTTAATTCTTCCACTAGTTCTGTATTATCATCATCTCATTTTAGCTGATTCCCTGTGTGCACATATATAGCAACTCATATCTCATTGAGGTCCATCTCCATCCAGTTGGGACAGTGAAGTTTAAAATAATTTTTTACTACAGTGCAGCAGTTCATAACAAACTGTCTGTGCAGGTG
The DNA here is from genome assembly GCF_027887165.1 of Monodelphis domestica. Classification (NCBI taxonomy): domain Eukaryota; kingdom Metazoa; phylum Chordata; class Mammalia; order Didelphimorphia; family Didelphidae; genus Monodelphis; species Monodelphis domestica. The sequence continues at coordinate 92,724,574 of NC_077231.1, forward strand.
GTGAATGTCTTTCTCTTGAGATGTCTAGGTCTATGTATCTTTCCCCAAGCTCTATTAATCTATCCATGAATGTAGACAAGTTCTCTCCAATTTCCTGTCTTAATTTTTCACTTATTCTAGGCCCCTGGCCTCTCTGAGCATTGCCTTGTTGCTTTAATAATTGCTTCACCAATTTTTCAAAATCTTTGTCATTGTTCCAGTCTGCTATGCTCCAATCTTCATTAGTTACCCTGATCACTTTTTCTTTTTCTCTCTTTGTTAGTAACTCATCCATAAGATAATCAAAGTCCAACCGAGTGGGATTACATTATTTGCAGATCTTCTCTATTTTCTTTATTACAGCTATGGGATCCTCCTCAAAAGAAGGAGTACTGCATTTGAACCCTTCTAAATCTGCAGGAGTAAAACATCTAAGTTGCCTAATATTTATGAGCTCATGTTCCAGAGTAAACATTGTCACTTCATGGAGTGGGAAAAAAGTAGTATCATTCTTTTTTGGTGCAGCTGTTATGGTGAAATCAGTTGTTTTTGTAGGTTTGGTAGAATCAGGTTTTGAGATTTTTTTGGTTTAATTGGGCAATGATCTCCAATTATGCTAGCCTGACTTCTGTTTGCTTATCATTCATTTGTTTCTTATTGTTCATTTGTTAATTATTATATTATTAATTATTGAGTATAGGTGGTACCCCCCCCCAATAATACCAATATCATGAGAAATGTACATATTGGTATTAATTGTAATATGTCTCTCACTGTGAGATCTAGCATCCCACTAGAGGTTGTAGGCAATGGCAGATGCTGGAGGTAAGCTGGAATACCTTCACGAATTAATTGAACAATGGTCTGAAATACCATGATTCCTGTTTGTTTTCTGTCAATTTTTTATTTTAGGTTCCTGTGGTTCACCAATTGTGATAGGTGAATAATAGCTGGTGTATTGATAACCAAATTATTATTAAATAGCTGTTATAGTAATTATAGCTGTCAATTGTTAAACTATTTACTGGCGGTGGATGGACTTCAGGAAGCATTTTGATCCAACCCTATTTTATTAGTAGTTGAGGTAGAAAAAGGAAGGAAGAGGATAAAAACTAGGAGTTAAGAATAAGATATGAACTCTATTAATCCAAAATACTAAAATTGTCTATATAACACAACTCCCCCCAAACTGGCTCCTCATGGAGCTTCTTCTTCGTCTACCAAGGTAGACATTACACTTAAAATTATTCACTATCTAATTTAATCCTAAGATAATATATAAAATCTTAAAATTAATATGAATTCTTTATCTTCAAACACCTCCTAAAAATAATATATTAAATCAAATTTTTTATTTCTATTTCTATTCACAGAGAAGCTGACACAGCTCCTCTCCCTCCACTCCAATGGTCCAACTGTCTGTGACAATTCATACAAAATAGCTTTCTAGCACCACTTCAGGTTCTGAGGTGAAACTTTCAGTAAACATACTTCTCAGTTTCAATATGTATCTCAACTCTTAAGTAAACAGTATCTAAAGTCACTAAAATTTTCTTCTCTCAGAGAAAAGATCCAACTACCTGCTCTCAAGGGGAAGTCCAAGAGACAGGCCCAGAAACTCCCAACTGTTTCTCTTTTACCTACATCTCTTAAAGTGACCTTGGTAAGTTCTGTGGTCTTCTCCCTTAAAGGGGACAGTGTAAAAATCATAAACCCTTTCTCTGATCTAAGCCCCGCTCCTAATTAAATTAAACAAATCCTAATCATAACAAAGGTAAGGGTTTTAAAAAATAAAAGAAATGACAAGACGGGGCAGAACCATGTGGCAAATTAGAGGCAGCAACCCAGCTCAACTCTGAAGGGTGGGAAGGAGAGAAAGAATGTAGACCTCAACATTCAAAGAGAAAAGAATGTTAAAAAAAATGATACTAATAATGAAATTACTTTAAATTTGTTCAAAATGGACTAGGAGTCTAAGGCAAGTGAAAGATCAGGAGCACAGACATAGCCTTACCCAAGTCTTTGCCAAAGCCAGACTGTTTCACGCCACCAAATGGGGCTGCCACATCAGTCTTGTTGTAAGTATTAATGAAAACCGTCCCTGCTTCCAGTTTTTCACTCACATACATAGCCTTATTTATATCTTTTGTGAAAACCCCTGAAGCCAAGCCATACTCAGTATTGTTTGCTTGTCGCAACACTCCATCAATATCCCTGTAAGATGAAAAGAAATCACTGAAATGCTGTACCATGAGTGACAATGGCGCCCTCCTAGCCCACTGACATAGCACATTAAAGTTTTACAAAGTACTTCCAAAAAAGAGGATTGTCTTAAGAATAAGGAAAATGTTCCTTCCCCAACTAACGGAATTCAGAACAAGTGATCCATGGTTGAAATATAATCAACACACATTTGACTTCAACCAAATATTTTCTGCAAGCCATATCATACAGTATAAATCAGGAAATTATTTAGTAAATGCAATTTATTACAAGAAAACACTCATGGTCAACGAGGTGTTTGAGGAAAAGGTGTTAGACTGGGATCTCTGAACTATGAGCTCCTGGATGAGCAGATTGGTCCTGGTGATTTCAGTTGCCTCTCAGTTTTGGAGAACTGTTGCAGGGACCACTAAGGTAGTAAGCCACTTACCTAGGGTTATCTGTAGTGTCAGAGATTTGCACCCAGGTCTTCCTGATTTTGAGGCCAACTTTCCATCCATTATATCATGCTGCCTCCTGTGTATTCAAGGTCATTGAAAATCTGGGCCCCAAGTTACTTTTTTTAAAATATATTTTTTGTTTATTCATATAGGGGTATAAATTTATATATAATATATTATATATTGTACATAATATATAATATATAAATATAAAATACAAATTTTATATTTAAATACCACCTTTACACTTTTGAAATCTTTTCCTCACAATAAGCTGGGAGGTAGATTCCCGCTCATTGCTCTTTTCTATGAAACACCCACTTCAGACAAAATGACCTATTTGCTTACTGTGGAAAATCAAGTAATCTCTGCCTATGAGGACCTAAAGGGAATGAGATATCTGTGCAGAAGAGACATGTATGACAGATTGGAGAACAGAGAGATCGATTACTTACGGGAAGGGCCATAAGGCAAAATTTCCTAGCCGAGGTCACACATGAGCTGGGTTCTGAAGGAAGAGGAAGATTATTCAAAGATGGAGGGACCTGTACATAAAGGCACCGAGATGGCAAAGGGCAGATCAAATTCATGGAAAGATCTGAAATGGAGTTTGAAATTTGGAGTGCAGAAAAGGAAGCCGAATGTGATAAGATGGGCAAGATTGTCTGGGTCCAGCATGTAGAGTAGAGCTTTGAGTATCAGACTAAGGGGTTTGTGTCTTACTCAGTGAGGCTTTGGAAGTCCCTGATAAGTTTTGAGCAGGGAGACGGATGAGTAGTAGAAAGGAGAGTCTAGAGATGGGGAAACCAGTCAGGACTGAACAAGAGCCCAGAGGAGCCGTGAGGAAGAGCTGAAGGAGGGCAGGAGCAAGAGAACAGAGCTATAGGAGGTGCTGCAACGATTGGACTTGAGAACTAGCTGGATGGGGGAGGTGAAGGACAAGAGAGGACCAAAAGGTCGATGGGAGGACAGCGATGTCCTCAGTAAGGCTGGGGCCAGTCTGAACACAGGGCATCGGATGGGATGGCAGAACAGCTGGGCAGGCATTCAGCTGACAGCCATATGGAGTAGTTTAATAAAGTCCCTGTAGGGGAGAGGGGACAGCGAGAAGACAGAAAGGACCAAGGTAAAGCCTTAAGGCACAGCCACATTCAGCAGCTGGGAGGAGAAAGAGCAGTTGGGCAAGGAGGCAGATAGAGAATAAAGAGATGGGAAAAGAATCAGGACAGTGGAGGACCGAGGATTCCAGGACAGAGAGGATATGATCGAGTGGTCACTAATATTAAACGCTGCTGAGGGACAGTGAGGTGGTTCAGTGGACAGAGAGCCAGACTTAGAGTCAGGAGGGTCTGGCTTCAAATCTGATCTCAAACAACTGTGTGATGCTGGGCAAGTCACTTAACCCTGAGTGCCTAGCCCTTACCACTTTTCTGCCTTGGAACTGACACTTGGTATCTATTCTAAGACAGAAAGCAATGGTTTAAGGGAAAAAAATATTAAATGCTGCTGAAAGACCAAGTAGAATGGGGACTGAAGAAAGGGCCTTGCATTTGGTGATAAGGTCAATACTAACTTGGGAAAAGGCAATTTTGGTAGTGATGAGGCTGGAAGCCAGAATACAAGAGGCTGAGGAGAAAATTGTTAGAGAGGAAGTAGAGATAGTAGAATTATTCTTTCTGGAAGTTTGATGGTAAAGAGAGAATGATGAGTCTAGAGAGGAAGAAAGATCATGGCTAGAGTGTTTGGGGGGACTGAAGGCAGAGGAAAAAGCCAAGAGAGGGAGCAATGGAATCCAAGAGAGAAAGAATGACTGATGGGAGACTGGAGGAGATGGGGTCAAGGGCACAGCTTTGGAAGGACCAAGGGCTACCAGCTCATCCTCTTTAAGGAGAGGAAAGGTGGAGAATCCTGCTGGTGGAGACAGTTTTTGAAGGGGGAAGAGGAGAGTGGAAGGTGCTCACACCAAATGTTCTTGATCTATTTATTAAGCAGGAGTGAGGATCATCTGTTAAAAAAGGAAAGCAGGGATGTCTGTATTTAAGGCGATCAGAGCAAGTCTGGAATTGTTGATGCAGTGAATTTGATAGGGTGATGAATAAGCCCTTCCATGCAGTGGTCAGGGTCCTGGTGATGTTAGCAGGCTCAAGTTGGTAGCTGACATTTTCAGCATATGCTGTTGACTTCTTCCAATAGCACTCAGTAATTCAAGGCTGGTCATGCTTGATAGGAGAAGTTTAGGCCACATAAAATGCTATGTGTGAATAACACTGTGGCAAAGAAAAAAAAGGAATTAAAATCTAAATTGAATTGAAAATAGCAAACATACCCATGTTTAAATTTAGAAATGACCATAACTGGCCCAAATGACTCCTCCTTGGCAAGGTACATATGGTCTTCAACATCTGTGAACACAGTTGGCTCCATAAAAAAGCCTAATCCAGAAAAAGAGATATATGATTATCAAGATGGTTTTATCCGTCTCAATTCTTCCCACTTAAATATAGTAGGAGTTGTTATAATTTTTTTACAGGTCATAAAAATGTATATCTAAATATCTCACCTTTTAATTTAATATATATTTCTATATACATCAGTATTTAAATTATTATTAAATATAAAATTATTTTTTAAAATGTGATATTTTTTAAACCCCTCCCTTTTGCCTTAGAAGCAACACTAAGTAGTAGTTCCAAGGCAGAAGAGTAATAAGGGCTAGACAACTGGGGTTAAGTGACTTGCCTAGAGTCACACAGTTAGGAAGTGTCTGAGGTGAGATCTAAACCCAGAATCTCCTATCTCCAGGCTTGGTTCTCTATCCACTGAGTCATTTAGTTCTTTTTTATTAAAAAAAATAACATTTTAATACCATGGTAATTTCACCCAGGAACCCTCAGTGCTTGGGGGCTCCTCACCCTGGAAGACAGGCTATCTCCCCCCTGTAGTTTTCCCATTCTGCAACATACATATGCTCTCCTGGGCCCATTTTTCCTTTTCCCATTGGTGAGTTCCTCTTAAGGCTGCCATTTTGGAGAGGGTCCCAGGCTGGCTAACCTTCATTTCCTTCGTTGCTGTGATTTGACTTTCTGCACTTTACCAAGCCTCACCCCCACATGCTTTGTGCCTCCTTTTGTCCTGCTGTTTCCCCTCTGTGAGAGCACGGTTGTCTCTCTTTGTGTTTGTACCCAAAGTTCTTAGCATAGTGCCTGTTGTTACCTATCAAGCCCTTAATAGATCAGTGTTCATTGCCTTGTCTCCCCTAGCTGGCCAGCAGCATCACAGTCCATCCCAAAGCATCGGGCCAGTTCTGTCTCCCTAGGAGAATCGGCTTATTTAAGGTTAGAGAAATTTTGTTTTCCCAGGTAATAAGTCTCAAGATGAAATTTCAGAATGCCCCCAATCAGGCTGTATTGATGTGAGGTGGCAGATACCTGGGGTTTACAGCCACCCTGCGTTCAGAAAAGCTGGGTTCAATCTCACTTCTGCTCCCCGAGTCACGTGGGTCATACCCACTCCAAGGCTTAATTTTCTGATCTACAAATAGAGGAATTTGGGCTTCCTGTCTGAGCACCTTTCTTTCCACTTCTAAACCTTCTGCCCTCGGCCATTTACATAGTATTTTACAGACTCACATTCATGATTTTATTTGAGCCTTAAGGTAGGTAAGATGGATAGATCTATATTCCCCCAATTTGAGGGAAAAAAAAGATCATGAACATTAGACAACATGGCCAGAAGACGAGAGAAGAGAGCTCAGAATCCTAGACTTATTGCCCAGAGTTTTCTTTCCTTTGTACCATGAATGCCTCAATTTACTGTGCAGGCATGTCATGGCTGCGATGAAGTGTTAATGCCTTTTTCCCATTTAGGGAATAGAAAGATGCTCTAGAAATGTGGTACACGAACAAAGCTGAGGAGGCACAGTGCTGGTTCTTACCCGGCCTGGGGACTTGTCTTCCTCCACATACCAAAGTAGCTCCTTCTCTCACCCCAGTTTCACAGTATTGCAGAAGTTTATCCAGGTGGGCCTTGTGGTTCTGGGGGCCGTGATCCGTGGATCGGTCAAGGGGGTCGCCAATTTTCATCTTTTTTATTTCTTCTACCTATGGTCCCCCACAGTTAAGGAAACACAATTTATAATTTACAGAACACAAGTGGTGCTAATTCCTTTGAACTAATTCTTTAAAATGAGTAAGCAGCTGTTTCTTAAGTATATATTTACATAAGATACCAAAAAGTACATTTCCACTAGAAATATTTTTAGGTCTGGCACATACTCCAGTGCTGAAAATCTATAATAAATAATAATGAAAATTACCCTTTATATAGTGCTTAGTATTACCAAGCACTGTGTTAAATGCTTTATCATTATCTTATTTCATCTTTGTAACAAACTCAGAGATAGTTGCTATTATTATCCCCATTTAACAGATGAGGAAATTGAGGCAAACAAGCTAACAAGTGTCTGAGGTCAGATTTAAACTCAGGTTTTCCTGACTCTAGGCTTGGTACTCTATTTTCTATGCCACTTGGCCGCTCTTCTGGCTTTTATGTGAAACATGGTTGACACCATCATGGCCTTCAATATACTAACAATGGGAAAAGCCTTGACTACTGAGTGGATTTCTTTAAATGTACAATGAGGGTGTTGGACCTAGCCTAGAGGAATTTTAAAGTCTCTTTAAGGTCGTAAATTTCTGAGCCTTAAAAAAAATATTTTCCAATTGCTCCCTTATTTTTCAGAAACACTTGCGTTACTGACCTGGAGTATTTTGTTTCTTTCTTCTTTTTTAAATTAAAAATCCACTTCCCCTGCAATTATATGTAAAAAGTTTCCAGTATTTTAAAAAGAATTTTGAATCTTGAATCCTCCTCCACCCTCCTGCTACCTAGAGTATTTTGTTTGAAAAAAAAATACACAAAGGGACAGCTGGGTGACTCAGTGGATTGAGAGTCAGGCCTAGAGACAAGAGGTCCTGGATTCAAATCCAACCTCAGATACTTCCTAGGTATGAGACCCTGGGCAAGTCATTTAACCCCCCATTGCCTAGTCCTTATCACCCTACTGCCTTAGAACCAATATGCAGTATTGCTTCTAAAATAGAAGTTAAGGATTTAAAAAAATATATACAAGTATAGGATGAGGAAAATATAGCTAAATAATCGTTCATGTGAAAAGGAGCATGGGAATTTAACAGACGTCAAGCTCAAATATGACTCAAAAATATGGCTGCCAAACAAATCAAAACAAACCCTAGCATGATCATGGGTTTAATATCAAAAATCTAGTATCCAGAAGGAGGGACATGGTGGTCCAGTTGTACTCTGTCTTGGTCAGATCACAGTTTGGATTTTTTTTGTAATCTTGATACCATATTTGATTTTATTTTTAAACCCTTCTCTTCCATCTTAGAATCAATGCTGTGTATTGTTTCCAAGGCAGAAGAGCAGTCAGGGCTAGGCAATGGGGGTCAAGGGACTTGCCCAGGGTCACACAGCTGGGAAGTGCCTGAAGCCATTTGAACCCAGGACCTCCCCTCTTTGGACCTGGCTCTCTATCCAGAGAACCACCTAGCTGCTTCCTTCATTCACTTTTCTCTACCTTAAAAAATTTTTTGTTTTTTTAATGTCAGGAAAATATTATTTCTCGCTTCCTCTCCCTCCTATCCCTACCACGCCAAAATGTAAAAACAAAACAAGTCAAAATCCATGTCAAAAATATCCACCGTCCAGGAACACAAATGATCACATTGGCTGTGCTCCAAAAGGTGTATCTTGTTCTGCATTTTGGATCTATCACATCTCTCCATTAGGAAGTGAGTAGCATACATGCCTCATCATTGGGTCTCTGGAGGCAGAATTGGTCTCATCATTGTTGGAGAGTTCTTAAATCTTTCAAAATCACTTTCCTCCCTCCCTCCCTTCTTTGCTTCCTCCCTCACTACCTTCCTTTCTTCCTGGCTGCTATTGAATAAACTATTCTCTTGGTTCTGTTCAGGTCATTTTGCTTATATAGATCTTTCCAGGTTTCTCAGAAACTTTCCCTTTCATTATTTCTCAAAGTGCAATATTATTCCACCCTACTCATTTAGTGTAATTTGTTAAGGTTTTCCCAACTAAATGGCGACATCTCCTTAGTTTCCAATTCATTGCTGGTCACACAAAGAGCTGCTAGCTATAAATATTTTTGCACATATGTGACCTTTCCTTTTTTCTTTGATCTCATGAAGTACAGGCCTAGTCATGTTATTGCTGGGGGGGTGCACAGTTAATGACTTTTTGGGCACGCTTCCAAATTGCTTTTCAGAATGGTTGGATGGTTTCACAGTTCCACAGACTGTGTTAATATGATTATTTTCCTGTAGCCCCTCCGACACTCATCATTTTCCTTTTTTTGTCATCTTTGCCTATCTGATGGGTGTGAACTGGAACCTGAGAATTACTTTAATTTGCATTTCACTAATTATCAATGATTTGGAGCATATTACCCCCCCCCCTCATATGGTCATTAATAGCTTAGATATCTTCCTTTGAAAACTGCTGGTTTATATTCTTTGACCATATACCTATTATGATTACCTTGTACTTCTTTCTTTCTTTATTTTTAAAAATCCTTATCTTCTGTCCTAGAATTGATAGAGTATAAGTAACAAGGCAGAAATGTGGAAAGGACTAGGCAATTGAGGTTAAGCAGCTAACATAGGGACACACAGCTGAGGTCAAATTTGAACCTAGGACCTCCTATCTCCAGACCTGGCTCTAACTACTGAGCCATCTAGCTGTCCCACACCTACCTAATTCTTAAAGATATTTGGGAAGAAGATTTTCCTGGATCAGATTCCCCAAATAGTTAGGAAATTCATATTAAGTCCTCATATCCCTGAGGACTTTAAACTCAATTTACAATTCTTCAAGTACCATAAATCTAATTTCATTCCCATCCCATTGTCATGGTTTCCCCCCTAATTTACATTCCCTACAACCTTGTAAACTAGTTCTTTGTTTGCTTGTTTCTCTTCCCTTTCTTCTTCTTTTCTCTTCTTCTCTTCTCTCCTCTCTTTTCCTTCTATCTTAGAATCAATAAATGTATTGGTTCCAAGACAGAAGAGTGTTAAGGGCTAGGCATCAAAGGTTAAGTGACTTGCCTAGGGTCACACAGCTAGGAAGTGTCTCAGGTCAATTTTGAACCCAAGACCTCTCATCTCTGGACCTAGGTCTCAGCCTCCTGTATTTCTTGATGCAAAACTCTTGATTTGAGGTAGAAGGGGCAATGGATGAGTGTGACCCAGAGGGGCAGAGATGGTTGGTGAGCTGGAATTTAAGAATGACTGCTCATTTAGCCTTGGTCCCTAGCACCTAGCAGAGTGTGGCACACAGTAGGTGTACAGCTTAAAAAAAAAAAGTTGATATTGTTGACAAAAGTTTGTTGTGGGTAAGCAGATTCAGGTAATAATTAATAAGGCTAGTTATAAAGCACGTTGGAGTACTTTGTAGACACGGTGTCTCTAAGCAAAGAACTAACTCTTCTGTTGAATTCTGAGAACATCTAGCATGTCTTACCACTCGTCTCACAAATTCATCATGAATGGATTCTTCTACAAATAACCGGCCTGCTGCGATACAATTCTCTCCTTTATTGAAATAAACCGCTCCCATGCCCTTAGAGAGAAGAAAAGAAAGGGAGTTGTTAAACTAAAGATGTTACCTTTAACAGTTACACAACACAGAAGAATCACAGAAAAAGAAAAACCTATTTGGGTTAAGCTATTCATTAGATCGGTGCCTGGAAACTATATTAAGCTATTTATTCATGACCTGACACAGTCTTAGAGCTGTATTTTTCCCCACCTTCCTTTTTCCCTTTTGCTCATTAGCATTTCTATTCAGATAACCATCTATTAAGGTACTGAGAGGCTGAGGTTTGGAGGACCTCATTTGTTTCTTTTAAACATTTTAAAATTATTTTCCCATGGTTACATGATTCTTGTTCTCTCCCTCCCTTTTCCCTCCTCCCTTCCAGAGCTGACAAATAATTCCACTGGGTTGTACATTATTATCACTCAATACCTATTCCCATATTATTCATTTTTGTCATAGAGTCTTTTAAAACCATAACCCCAAATCCTATACCCATATAAATAAGTGATAAATCACATGCTTTTCTTCTGTGTTTCTGCTCCCACAGTTCTTTCTCTGGCTGCGGACAGCATCTTTCTCATAAGTCCCTCAGAGTTGTCCTGGATCATTACATTGCTGTTAATAGCAAAGTCTATCACATTTTGTCATTCCACAATGTTCTAGTTACTGTGTACGATGCTCTGGTTCTATTCATTTCGCTCCACATCAGTTCATGGAGGTCTTTCCAGTTCATATAGAAATTGGAGGACCTCATTTGGAAGAAATATGAATCCTAGAAATACCTACATGGTTAGACATGTTATGTACAAGGCTTGGTGCTTTTTAAGCCATATAACTTTAGAAAGAAAAATTGGAGAAAATTTTGATTCTGATTTCAAGTAGCTGTCCATTGACACGCTTTAAGATAAAAGTTGTCTGGAATGGCAAGATTTCAAACATGGTGGAATTCAAGGCTTCACTTAAGCTTAATAAAATAATCGTTTCCTGTCCCCTCTATGTGCCCATACCAACACCCCATGAATTCAGCCCTTCTGTCTGTCTGCTGCCTGTCTCGTCTATTTCAGACTGTGAACCATTTGCTGGCAGGCATAGTGTTTTGAAGGTATACCGTACATTCTTACCCCAGAGCAAATAGCATACAACAGTGGAACCTTCTTAATTCAAAATTACATTACCTATATTGATCTCATATTATTTGAGGATTGTTGCTTAATTAAGGAACAGCAGCCTCGTGACAGAACTCTGTTAAAACCCCTTTCCTGGGTGGCAAACATCTTTTCCTTTGGAACTTCTGACTTCTCCGATATCATTCTTGCTTCTCTGTCATTCGGGCATACAGTAAATGTATTTGATGCAGGGATGGCGCTAGTGAAATTGGCTTTCAATGATTAAGGCTCTCCTAATCAACCTGGGACACAGCCCCGCTCCTAGCAATCTGTGAGTTTGATTGGTCAGTCCAGTATGCAGCTCCGCCCCCCATCAATCTGTGAGTTTGATTGGTCAGGAATGCAGCTCCGCCCCACAGCAATCTGTAACTTTGATTGGTCAGTTCAGTAAGTGATGTAGCGTTGATGAACACGCCTTTCCCACTGAATCAAAGGATTTTTCAGGGCTGCCTCTGGGGAGAGCTACAAAGACCTAACTGGGGTTAAGGACAGGCTTAGTTCAAAGTGGGCCTCAGCAGGCTTTCACTTGCCTTTCTTTCTAAGGAACTGAGCATATTTCTATACTTTATTTATCCAAAAGCGCGCCTTCTCCCCAGGAAAGCGGTATTACCAAGCCTCTGGACACATGCTCCCTGTGGGTAAATTAAGTCCTCTGCTGATTACTTCCAAATCTCACTGTTGCAGCAGATTTATTTGCAAGTTTAGTGAGGACAAACTAAATCCTCAGATTGGAGAACCGTTAAAAAAAAATCTTCCACAAAAACCTTTTTAAAAAGGCTCTGTTTCTACCTGGTGAAATCTACATGTTATGTTAAGTCACTGAAATTACATTCATGAGGATGGCCGACATGTTGTTCCGCCTGGTGCCCTCTTACCATTCTCACAGCTTTGTCAAGTTCACAGTCACCGAAGATGATCAGTGGGGACTTGCCGCCAAGCTCAAGGGAAACTTTCTTCAAGTTACTCACGGCACAGCTTTAGGAGAAAATGGGGAAAAGAAACCTTTCATAGCAATCCCTTCCTCCCTCCCTCCTTCCCTCCCTCCCTCCCTTACTCCCTTCCATCCATCATCCCTTAGTGTTATTGTTGGGGGGAAATGGTAGTAACCAGAGAACAACCTACAGCAGAGGCTTAGGGACACTGGGGTGACATAAGCTACCATGTGCATTGGCTTCATTCCTGAGACTCCACCCGCCTTTCGTCCTCTGCTTTAGCCTCTTGTTTTTTAGTCCTGAATCATGCTTTCCAATGTTCACTGAAGGTGGATGGAGGGGCTGCCCCACTGAAAGCAAGAGGTGGGAGGAAGTGGGTTTATCCTTTGACAGTTGTTTTGGAGAACTTATTAAAGAAACAGCCCAGGGAGAGGTGCAGAACCCAAGCTAGCTGGTTAGAAGAGGAGAGATGGAAAGAGAAATGGACTTCTCTGACCCCCAAAACGTCCAGTGGGAGATGCTGAGAAGAGAAGCAAGAAACAGGTAGGGCATAAATGACTAAGGACTGGAGAATAGAGATTTGTTCTAAGAAAAGAGTTTTTCCAAGAGTCCTGTGGAGATGGAATTTGTGTGTGGGGTGAGACTTTGGGTCTTAGTTGTAAAAAACGACCAGAGGCACCCTGGACTCCAGGAACATGATGGTGCTGTCTAGTACTGTGTCTAGTCTAAGTCCCCCCCTCCCCTCCCCCAGGTCAGCTTAAAATCTGGTTCTTAGAGAGAAGATATTAGCACTATATTCTGGAGAGGAGAAGCCTATGAGGATAACATTAGCATGGGGGATCTTCTGCCATGGGAGGACCTTGACAGTGCAGAGGTGGAATCATGGTGGTGTGAAGATTGGATTTAGCTATTTCCTGATTTTAACAATGAAGATACTTAGCCTAACAAAATCAGGGGGAATTGTGAATGTTAAATTACTCCACCCTTCTTAGACCATACTTTAGGGGAAGATAAAGTTGTAATTTCCTGATTGAACAATGAAGGTACTTAACTCTTACCTTATAGTGAAACTAGAACTTTAAGTTAAGTCTATTTTAAGATCTTAATACAAAAAGGTGTTAAGTAACTATAAAGGTTAAATTAATCAAAAAAAGGTTAAGTAACTCACAAAAGGTGAACTAGTGTTAAGTAACTCTAAAAATATAATCTAATCAAAGATGAGAACTCTAAAAGATATGGGCATTTAGAGGAGGAGACACAAGAGTGAAAGGTCTATATATTTGGCTCACTTCCTCTCTTGGGCACCTTTCTGGCGACGGAGAGTTGGCTGGTGGCAGCATGCTGGGCCTTTCAGCATCTTAGCATGGCTACAAGCTATTGTCCGTTTCAGTGGTGAGTTCCTGGCTGAGTTTTCCTCCTTTACTTTCCAACTTTATCCTCTTAGAAGCCTCTAATCTTCTTCAGAGACCTAGAGGCAGGGATTTTAAACTCCCCCGGCACAGACCAGGCAGGAGAAATTCTATATCCTCTTTCCTCCTTCTCCTTAAATTCCTTCCCTCTATATTAATTAAATTACCATAAATTTTCAAACCGACTTGGGTATTTTATTTGAGGTTTCCCTTGGCAACCAATTAAATCTAGATTTTTAAGTCACAACCCTAAAATTATCTTTACAGTCGGGGGCTGCTGCTGGAGGAATCTGTTGGTTAAATGTGGAACAGAGGCCTATTATGGAGAAACAAGCCCCAGATTCTCTCCTTTTCTGGAGTCCCATTCCGAGCAAGTGACTAGGATGGTTCAGGGAAGAGTGCTGCCCCCCCCCCCCCCCCCCAGGGAGCTGTCTTCATTCTCCATGTTCTAAGGTTGGAAGCCTTTTGATCCTAAATGTGTTGCCCACACACAAAAAGCATGGGTTCCTATCACTTCAAGGGGGCTTTGGAAAATTTCTGCGAGTTGGGGGATAGGGATGCCTGAAAGCACCAAGTCTGAGCAGAGACAGTATCCACTCTGTTCTACCAGGTGCCTGGTTATTATTATTTTTTTAACTTTTACCTTACCTTCTGACTTGGAACCAATACTTTGTATTGATTCCAACTCAGAAGAATGGTTAAATGACTTGCTCAGGGTCACATGGTTAGAAAATGTCTGTGGGGAGATTTGAACCCAAGTCCTCTTATTTCTAGGCTTGGCTCTCCATCTATTGAGCCCCTTTGATGCCCCAGCCTGGTTAATCTCCCCAACCTGCTCTGAACACGGGCTCAACAAATCTGAATCCACTTTTTCCTTATTCATTTTTAGGCACCCTTGATTCAACTCCTTTCTTCTTCCCCCAGTTCATTTTAGCCTGAAGTATCTCCACTTTGGACTTTGGGTCTTAGTTGTAAAAACTAAAAGGTTTTAATAGACCAGAGGCACTGTGGCCCTGTGCAGACCTCTCCAGCCAGCTCTGGGGCCCCAAGCTGGCTCCAGTCCGAACTTGAAGGGGAGCTAAAAGGTTTTTCTTGGGGAACTTTTGTCAGGTTTCCAGATTTAGAAATCTGTCTGTGCTTCTAGCCCCATGCTGCTGTCCAGCAAGCACTGGGGCCCCTGGTGTCCTTTAGAAGTATCTCAGTGTGGCTGGATGATATGGTCATTTTTATTCAGGAAATGAGGATGAGAGCAAAGAGAGCAGCTGTCCTAAGGGATCCAAAGAAGGGGGCCCTCATTGCTCCATTCTGCATTAGCATTTACCCTATAAATAATTTCTTTTCATTGAAGGGAGGAGCTTTGGTGATTGTGCTATTCTAAGGCAACACCTGCTTTAAAAAATTAACAATATTTGAACGTCTTCTGCATTTCCAAAAATATCCTTCTCTGGCCCAGAATTTTGGCCTTTGTAAAGATTTATTTATTTAGAAAGATTAATGGGAAGTTCACAAAACTTAACCAGCATAGTCCCAGCCCTCTGCAAAGAAGAGAAGGAAGCATATTTTTTCATCTCTTCCTTGGGTTCAAGCTTGGTCATTATAATTAGCCAGCATTTATATAGCTTAAGGTTTGCAAAACACTTTACAAATATTTTATTTTATCCTCAGTCCTGGGAGGTAGGTGCTATTATTTTCTTGGTTTCTAAATAAGGAAATTGAGGCAGAGAGAGCTTAAATAACCTGTTCAGGATCACACAGTTCATAAGTATCTAAAGCCAGATTTTAACTCACTCCAGGTCCAGCACTCTGTATACTCTGGGGCCCTATTTTCAGTCAGTTCTGACTCTCTGTGACCCCATTAGGGATTTTTTTGGCAGAGATACTGGAGTGGCTTGCCATTTGCTTCTCTGGCTCATTTTCCAGATGAGGAAACCAAGGCAAAGAGGATTAAGGGACTTATCCAGAGTCACACATCTAGTTTGGCATTTGCTTCTCTAGCTTATTTTCCAGATGAGGAAACCGAGGCAACCAGGGTTAGGTGACTTGCCCAGTGTCACACAGTAAGTGTCTGAGATCTCATTTGAACTCAGGTCCTCCTGACTCCAGGTCCAGTACTCTGTATACTCTGGTGCCCTATAGCCACCTCATTATAATTGTGTGTTTAGAGTTCAAGTGGTATTTTATGTTGTCGTCCTTAGTTTCATGAACATTATTGTAGGCCCTAGTCTCACCTTTTCTTCACTTGTGTCAGTTTTTAGGGATGGGGCTTTTCCTGTACATAATTCTTGTAGTTCTAGTTTCTTTTGTCTTTCCTACCTTTGTAGGTGAATTTCTGGGCATCATTCAGTTCACACACCTGGATACTGAAATCCCTGCACCCCCCCCTCACCCCCCAGAGTGTTTCTGGCATTGCAAGGGGCCAGCAAGGTCTCCCTCCCATCTGTCTCCACCCAAGCATCCCTAGCCAAAAGGGCTCTGAAGCAAGATGGCAGACCTGCCAATTGGGCATCCTACCTCTTCATGATCTGTTTGCCAATTGCTGTGGAACCTGTGAAGCCAAGTTTGCGAATATCTGGGTGTTCTGACAGGCGCTGTCCAGCTAATCCACCTGGAGGACAGAGGGATAAAACCTAACTTAAAAAAATCATTTTAAATTCTGGGTAGAGGAATGGGCATTTGATTGAGATCATCCTTGAAACCAACATTTAAATAAAGTTAGATCAGGTAGTCAGGTTTTGTTTTTCCTATAAGACATGTAAGATTAAAATTAATATCCAATAACTCCAAGTATATTTTATAAGATTTATTAATAATCACTTGAAGTAGAAGAAATAAAAGGACAAAAGTAAAAGCCTGAGTAAAGAAAAGTTTTTCCAGCTCCGTTGGGGGGGGTGTGAAGAGAGAGAGGGGTGGGTCCCAGACAAACTTTTATCTCCAAAGCGGGTAACATGAGAAAGAAAGTGGGATGCTGGGATTTAGAGTCCTGAGGAACAGATTCTAATTATATAGGCAAAAAAGAAAGGGAGGAAAATGTGCCCAGAGTCTGATTGCTTGAAATGACAAACTTTTTGTTGAATATGAAGCCTTCTTATAATTCTTCTGGATCATTCTATCCCCCCACAAAAGAATTTTGAGGGGGGTGTTACTTTCTTTTCTACTATGTGCCTTGATCAAGTTCCTGCCTATAAGCTCAGGGCTGGGCATTTTCAAATTTGAGTGGGTCAAGAGAAGGGTGACCAGGCTAGTCAGGGGCCTGGAGACTTAGTAACCCATTTATTAAAATACTTTCCATTCTTATCTGTGTGACCCTGGACAAGTCACTTAAACCCATTTGCCTAGCCTTTGTCCTTTTGCCTTAGAGTTGTTACTAAGACAGAAAGCAAGGATGGGGGATTGGGGGTGCTTTCTGTAAGGTTATGTGAATATAGGGGCAGCTGGGTGGCTCAGTGGATTGAGAGCCAGGCCTAGAGATGGGAGGTCCTGGGTTCAAATTTGGCCTCAGCCACTTCCTAGCTGTGAGACCCTGGGCAAGTCACTGAACCCCCATTGCCTAGCCCTGACCACTCTTATGCCTTGGAACCAATACACAGTATTCATTCTAAGATGGAAGATGAGGGTTTAAAAAAAATAATAAATTTCTAGGGGAGAAACAATGGTCCCCTGGGAAAAGAGGATGTGATCTTCATGTTAAATTCATTATCAAAGAATAGGTCATTGATAAGGAATTACAATTTAATAGACCAAAATGATTGTTAAGTATGACTAGCATAAAAAAGTCCAATTGGCTAGTTGTTCATTTTGGGAAAAAAATTGATATTTCTGGATGGAAAAGCTGAAAAGGAAAGGAGGATTTTATTTCCCTCTGACTGTCAATTCTTCAGTTTCTTGGGCAGAACACAACTGTTTGCCTTCTCTGCTCCCTGGTTAGTAACAGAATGAAGGTTGAACTCGGGGTTCTGGAGAAGCCCCAGGTCAGTAAGCACTACTGGCTTTGGGCTCGTGTGAAAACAAGCTGGGGTCAGAGCTTCATTGCCCTGTTCCTGTAGGACTCTGGGAAAAAAAGAGAGATCTGAGATAGTCACTAGAAAAAGGGAAGCAGTTGTATCAGTTTGAGTTTCTGACAGTTGTAGGCCCCTTCTCCACTCCAATGGACTCCCTCAGGACATCCCCAGGAGGAACACAGAGTCCCAGCTGGCTCCCTCCCATTCGTGGTGGCAGAACAAAGAAGGAAAATGGGTTACCTGAGCCAGGAATGATATTGATGACACCCTTTGGGAAGCCAGCCTTGGCTGAGAGCTCTGCAAACTTTAAGGCTGTCAGCGGCGTCACCTAGAAGGAAAAGGCATTTAGTTGGGCTTTGACATGCACAGTTTGTGGAGCTCTGCCACAAGGAGAGAGTCTCTGGGATCTGCCACCCCAAGCAAAAGAGAAAACAACAATCCAAGGAGATCTGGCCCAGCCCTTTTTCCTACCTTAGTAATAGTTGATGATGATGATAATGAAAATAATAATAAGATTTATATATCACTTGAAGGTTTACAAAACAATGAATATTATAATATAATAAATGATAAATAAAATATAAAATACATATAAATGTGATATAAAATATAAAAATAAATTAAATAATAAAGTTATGGAAATAACATAAAAATATAATATAATAACAAAGACAATTAATATTATCTCATTTTATTCTCAGGATAACTCTGGGAGAAGGTATGTGCTATGATTATTTCCATTTAACTGATAAGGAAATTGAGGCAGATAGAAGTGAGTTACTCAGGCTCACAAAGCCAGTAGGTATCAAAAACAAAACTTGAACTTAGGTCTTTTTAGGCTCCAAAGCCAACTTTCTACCTACTAAGCCAGAGGTTTTCAAACTGTGGTCTGAGAACTCCTGAGGGGGTCTCTAAACTGCTTTTGGCCAATATTATTTTTAGAGTAGTACTCTTTCTCCCCTTTAGGGAATCTGGTGCATAGTAGGTGCCTAATAAATGTAAATTGACTGACTGAACTAATTTGCCAGCATGATTGTGAGTTAGAGGGGGTGCTATATTTGCTTTAAAAGAAACCCAGATCTGAGAGATCCTGGGGCACCTGGAGAGGCAGAATCCCGTTTTCAAATTTCAGCAGTCTGAGTGATTAGCTGAGATGCTAAAGTTCACACAAAGAAAACAAGATCGAAGGCTATCCATCAATTTAGTCATTTTGTTAAATATCTAAAATGGTTATTTATGTTTAATTATAAATTGTTTTTACATAAACATTTAAAAATTATTATATAAATTTATAAACGCATTTTAACATTATCTGCACTATAAATGTTAATAATTCTATTTAGCTGGTATTTATGCTCTTTTAATTTGCTGCAAACTCTTAAGAACAAATGACAAATGAATCCATAGAATGTCAGAAAACAATGGTCAAAAATGGCTTCTATATGTCATTAAAAGAGTAAATTTTAAGAAAAAAAAACCAAATAAGCTATTAATAGTTACTATATTTATTCTGCATCTCCAGGGATCCAGGTCACTTTAGGGTTCAACCTGAGGTCCAGACTACTCCACAGGGCATATTCTTTAGTGAGGTGGAAACCAAGAGAGAAATCTTTCAACTTGGTTGCTACAGAAGGATGTGAAGAAGGTAAATTGCGCCAGTGAAATCAGGGTTCCTTTGCAGTTCACTCTGCTAGGAAGTCATCTGCCCCATTTTAGGGGCTCTCATGCTTTTGTAAAGAGAACATGGCAATAGAGTAGAAACAAATCTGAGCCTTTAGTCTTCAGGCTTAGTAGGGAACCCAGAGCATCTTTATGCAAAGGCCTGATTTTAATTCCAGCCATTTTGGATCTGACACAGTCTTCAGGGGCTAGCTAGCTGGCATTCAGAAAAGTTTGTGCCTGAAAAACAGTAATAACTAGGAAGCGAGGTGGCTCAGGTTCAAATCTAGACTCAGACAGTTCCTAGCTGGGTGATGTGAGCAAGTCACTTAACTCTAATGGCTTAGTCCGTACTGTTCTCCTGCCTTGGAAGTGATATTCTGTGTCAGTTCTAAGACAGAAGGTAGGAGGGTTTTTTAAAAAAGAAAAACAACAACCTAGGTAGGAAGGAGGGGAAGAAAAGTAACCAGGTCGCCAACTCTGCAGCTGGGAGTTCAGCCCAGGAACATTCTCAGAAGCTGCGTCATTCCCAAAAGGCAGCCCTTTTGGCTCTTTGGTCCAAGGCACAGTTAACCAAGGCCTGTGTGACCAATGAACATAGCAGCACAGGAACCAAAGAAAAGTTCAAAATGGCACTTGGTCCCATGTGATTCCCTTCTGTCCATGCTGTCATAGTCACAGTGTGGCAGGAAAAGGTGCAAAGGGGGTTAAGAATTAATAATTTTTGGGGCAGCTGGGTAGCTCAGTGGATTGAGAGCCAGGCCCAGAGATGGGAGGTCCTGAGTTCAAATCTGGCCTCAGACACTTCCCAGCTGTGTGACCCTGGGCAAGTCACTTGACCCCCATTGCCTAGCCCTTGCCTCTCTTCTGCCTTGGAGCCAATACACAGTGTTGACTCCAAGACGGAAGGTAAGGGTTTAAAAAAAAAAGAATTAATAATTTTTAGACCATTCATAGAGCTTTTTTTTTCCCCCTTAAACCCATACCATCTATCTCAGTATCAATTCTAAGACAGAAGAGTGGCAAGGGCTAGGCAATTGGGGTCAAGTGACTTGATCAGGGTCACACAGTGAGGAAGTGTCTAAGGCCAGAATTGAACCCAGATCCTCTCAACTCCAGGTCTGGAACTCTGTCCTCCACTCTGCTACTGAGCTGCCCCATTCATAAAGCTTTTTTTTTTTAACCCTTCCCTTCCATCTTAGAATCAATACTGTGTTTTGGTTCCAAGGTAGAAGAGTGATAGGAGCTGGGCAATGAGGGTCAAGTGGTTTGCCTGTCAGTGTCACAAAGCTAGGAAGTGTCTGAGGTCAGATTTGAACCCAGCATCTCCAGTCCCATGGGCCTGACTCTCAATCCACTGCACCCCATTCATAAAGCTCTTTTTTAGACCCTTACCTTCTGTCTTAGAATCAATACTACATATTGGTTCCAAGGCAGAAGAATGGGAAGGGCTAGGTGGGAGTTAAATGACTTGCCCAGAGCCACACCTCTCTGCCAGAAGGCCAGTGGAAGACTGAGGGTCCATCATCGTAAGACCCATATCATTCCCATGACATCGTGTGCCTGGGAGTAATGTATGTATGCAATCTGAAGAAATGTGGAGTGCTCCTTCCATCAAATTACACCATGCCTACATTATGAGCCACTGAGAGCCCTTTTTTGGCCAGTGTAGGATATTATGAGTTCTGTCTCCTTTTGCTATTATATTAGCACCTCGAGCAAATTAAGAAATATTTTGTGAGGAGTGGGGAGAAAGGGGATGAAGAAGAGAGGGGGAAGAGAGAGGGAGAAAGAGCAAGAGAGAGGTAGAGAGAGGGGAGAGGGACAGAGAGACAGAGACAGACTGACAGAGAGAGACAGACACAGAAACACAGAAAGAGAGAAGATATAGGGGAAGAGAGAGAGAGAGAGAGAGAGAGAGAGAGAGAGAGAGAGAGAGAGAGAGAGAGAGAGAGAGAGAGAGAGAGAGAGAGAGAGAGAGAGAGAGAGAGAGAGAGAGGAGAGAGAGAGAGAGAGAGAGAGAGAGAGAGAGAGAGAGAGAGAGAGAGAGAGAGAAGAGGAAGAGAGGGAGGGAGAGATGGTGTAAGTAGGAATCCTAAAATTAATTCCTTAAAAGAATGGCATGTGGTTTGCATTTACTGATGCATCCTAATACATCATAGACTTGTTTAGTGAAGTGGAAAGTTAACTATATTTATTTATTTTAAACCCTTGTCTTCCATCTTAGAATCAATGCTGTGTAATGGTTCCCAGGAGGCAGCGCAGCATGGGGTAGGCAATGGGGGCTCTTAGCTGCCCTCAAGTTAACTATTTTTAAGGTGTCTTGGAGTAGAGGAGGGCCGCCTCTACAAATTCCTTCTTCTGCCTTTGACCTTGGTTTGGTGATAATCCAGGGATTCTCAAAGGCTATGTCAGTGGAGGAGAGGGTGAGACCGGCACCATGCTGGAAGGACTATAAGCCCAAAGGATGCACTTCTCTGAAGGCCTTTCTAGCTAAATATGGAGAGAACCATCTCCAAAAATTTGGTTTCCAGATAACATTTTTTTTTGTCCAGAGAAACTCACTGGCTCCATTTGCTGAGGTGTGAAGGGATGGTACCCGGCACGGGTGGGGGAAGTCCCCATTCAGATGAACTCACTGCTCCTCTGAATGACACATGGATGAGATAAGAGCACGTCTGTGGAACGTGTGCCTTTCTATTTTACCTGTGCTGGCTTGAGCACCAAGGTGTTGCCTGCTGCCAGGCATGCCGCGCTCTTCCATGCCAGCATCATTAGGGGGTAATTCCAAGGAATGATAATTGCACAGACACTACAGAGAGGGGAAAAAAACCATTAAATCACTTGACATAAGCTCCAATTGGACAAACCATGTATAGAAGTCATAGAAGGAGCCTCCTCTTACCCTAGAGGTTCTTTCTTGGTGAAGGTCAGATTACGGTTTGGGCGTGCTTGGTTAATTGGGATTGTAGAGCCCTAAAAGAAAAAAAAAATGATACTAATGCAAGGACATAAATTCCATTTCCTAGAAAAACTCATCTAGAATGTCCCATCTACTTACTGCCACCAAGTGGCTAGGTTCTACTTCCCAAAGCTCATCATGGACAAAAGTGACAAAAACTAGAGGGCAGCTGGGTAGCTCAGTGGATGGAGAGCCAGGCTAGGCGACCAGAGGTCCTGGGTTCAAATCTGACCTCAGACACTTCTTAGCTGGGTGACCCTGGGCAAGTCACTTAACCCTCATTGCCTAGCCCTTTCCTCTCTTCTGCCTTGGAACCAATACACAGTATTCCAAAACGGAAGGGAAGGGTTTTAAAAAAAAGTGACAAAATTAGGGATCCTCACATTCTGCCAGCCTGCCTGGCTCATGACGTGTCCACAAACACTCTGCTGCCCACCATGAAGCACCCGGTTGATAATAACAACCCTAACGCCCACACACTCAGGGGTTTGTTTCTGGATGGACCCAGATGCCAAGACAAAGTTTAGCTTGCCTGGATTTTGTCGCACCAGCCAGCAAAGTACCGGAATGTTTGCACAGACATGCCTACGTGTGTCTTCAGAGCTAAGGTGTACACAGCCCCCGAGTCAATGGTCTCGATGGTGGCCAGCTCCTCCTGGTGTTCTTCCATCAAGTCTGCCAGTCTAGAAGAGAGAAGGCCGAGGGCTGCGTGACCGGCCATGGCGCCCACTCCACACGCCCCGGGACGGGTGATGGCGGCTCTGGCGGCTCTAAAAGAGCGCGTGGATACAAGCCTGCCGAGTCTATGCAATCAAGACTGTGAAGGCAACTCGACTTGTGACTGTGTACAGAAACACGCATACCAAGACCGCAGGGAAGCCTTTCTAGCACGTACAGGAACTACTGAGGAAACTGACATCACAGAATTTAGTGTGAAATCCACCTACGACGGTAGAGTCAGGTGGCCATCTAGGTCTCAGTAGGGTGTTCTTTGACTATATATAGCTTCATATTATGTATTACATTATTATAGATTTATTATATGCTATGCACATAATATATAATATATGTAATAAATATGGTATGATATGATATAACATAACATAATGTAACATTCATATATATATATATATTTTTTTTTTAAACCCTTCCCTTCCATTTTGGAGTCAATACCACATATTGGTTCCCAGGCAGAAAAGTAAAAGCTAGCTAATGGGGATGAAGTCCCTTACAGCTATATCTGAAGCCATATTTGAACCCAAGACCTATCTCTAGATCTGGCTCTCCATCTACGGAGCCATCTAGGTGACTCCTTGATTTTTCTTTTCCATAAGATACCATTTTAGATCTCATTAAGATCTCATAAAATCTCGGGGCAGCTGGGTCCTCGCTGTCTGACCCTGGGCAATTCCCTTAACCCCCATGGCCTGACCCTTCCCACTCTTCTGCCTTGGAACCAATACACAGTATTGATTCTAAGATGGAAGGGAAGGATTTAAAATAAATCAGTCAATAAATAAACAAATTAATTAATTGAAATCTCATTTTCAGGAAGTAATCCACATTCAGACAAATGTGAGATTATGGAACAAACACAAGTGCATTGGGTTAGCCTTAGGCAAATGGGGGAAGGACTCTCAAGGGTGTCTTCCATGTCCCATGCCACCCTGTCCTTTTGCCTCTCCTTCCTCTGGGGCTCCAAGATTCCACCCGAGACAGAATTGGGATGGGGGAGGAGAAGGGGAAATTGCTGCCCACCTTCTCCTTCCTTCCCAGCCCTTCCATCCAGACTTCATCTGCCATGCCAGGTACACTGGGCAGACCTAAGGGAAAAGCTGTCTAAGGAAACAGTGCTATAAACTCAGGGATTCCACAGATCTTGGGCTACAGTAGATAGCCAGGAGTGATCCAGCTACTCCCTATAGCAAAATGGCACTTGGGACATGGTGGTGAGATTGCAAAGGAAAGAGAAACATTTACCAGCCCCCAAAGGCTGAGAACAAATGTTACATTGGTTTTGCTCTGAGACCCACCTGTACATCAGTCTCCCTCTTTCTCTGGCGTTCATTCTTCCCCATTCCCCATTCTCAAAGGCATCTTTAGCGGCGGCTACGGCTTTGTCAACATCAGCTACGGAAGCGTAAGACACTCTGCAGATGGTCTGTTTCAAGCCAATAAAAGCAGATTCATTGGAAGAGAAGTTACCAAAGATTGACTATCAGAAAGGCGCCTGATGGCTATTGGGAACATTTCCAGAACCTAAAGGAGTGCTCTGGAAAAATCCAATACGGTCATTTGGAAAAGGCTTCTTTATTGGACAATAGGATTCTGTTCTGTTCTGTGAACAGCGGCAGTTTCATGTCTAACCCTGGATAAAAGCAACATAATTTTCTCTGCCCACCACTCAGGAAAGTTTCAGAAAAACTGGGAAAAATTTATACCCCAAAGAGATAATAAGGAAAAAGACTTGTACAAGAATATTCATAGCTGTGCTCTTTGTGGTGGCCAAAAATTGGAAAATGAGGGGATGCACTTCAATTGGGGAATGGCTGAACAAATTGTGGTATATGTTGGTGATGGAATACTATTGTGGTCAAAGGAATAATAAATTGGAGGAATTCCATGTGAACTGGAACAGCCTCCAGGAAGTGATGCAGAGCGAAAGGAGCAGAACCAGGAGAACATTGTCCACAGAGACTGATACACTGTGGCACAATCGAATGTAATGGACTTCTCCATTAGTGTCAAGGCAATGACCCAGGACAATTCTGAGGGACTTATAAGAAAGATGCTCTCCACATTCAGAGGAAACACTGGGAGCAGAAACACAGAAAAAAACAGCTGCTTGATCACATGGGTCGATGGGGATATGGTTGGGGATGTAGACGCTAAGCGATCACCCTGGTGCAAACATCAATAATATGGAAATAGGTCTTGATCAGTGACACATGTAAAACCCAGTGGAATTGCTCATTGGCTATGGGGGAGGGGGGAGGTGGTGGTGGGGAAAGAGCATGAATCTTGTAACCATAGAAAAATACTCTAAATTAAATTTAAAAATATTTTAGACTAAAAAAGAAAAGAAAAAACTGGGCAATTCTAAATGGGAAGATTCAGCTGGCTGCTCCACTTCTTCAATACTGGAGCACAAGAATGCTGGGAGGCATCTTTGGTTCTACAGGGGGAAGATGAGCTCCCTTCTGCGACTGGGATGTTTGTATTCCCCCCCCATCTTTCTTTCTCAGGGGTTCCCCGGTGGGGATAGGGATTGGGAGCTGGGGGGGCTTTGGTTCCAATACTGGTTTTGCTCCTTGCTCTCAAGGTGACCTCATTTAATTTAATTTAATTTAATTCATTTATTTAAAATTTAATTCATTCATTTTATTTTATTTCTGTGAACAGCCATTTTCCTCGTCTGTAAATGAGGAACACCAAACAGAATTCCTTCTCTCTGCCTCCCAAAGCACCCCTCTCCAGCTGAGAGAACTTTCTAGGTTCCCAGGTTTACAGCCTCCGGGATATCCTCAGCTCTTTCCTCTGCTTTAATTTTTTCTTTATAAAGCCCAACCTTCTGTTTGAGGAGCAATATGAAATCAGAAGAGTGCCAAGGGTTAGTCAATAGGGGTGAAATGACTTGCCCAGGGTCACAGGGCTAGAAAGTGTCCAAGGCCAGATATGTTTTTAAAAATTCTTACCTTCTGTCTTAAGATCAATACTAAGGTTAAGTTCCAAGTCAGAAGAGAGGTAAGGGCTAGGCAATGGTGGTTAAGAGACTTGGCCAGGGTCACACGGTGAGGAAGTGTCCAAGGCCACATTTGAATCCAGGACCTCTGTTTTTTGGGCCAGGCTCTCCATCCACTGAGACACCTCATTGCCTCTCCCCTTCTTTTTTATCCCAAAGCAGCTAGCATAGTGCCTGATAATCAGGAAGCCAGGTAGTTAGTGAACATTAACGAAGTGCCTAATATGTGCCAGGCACTCTCTAAGCTCTGGGGATATGAAAAGGCAAAAGACACTCTTTGCTCTCCCATAAAAGCTATTTGTTGAGTTTTTATTATCTTAAACACTTGTTGATTGGCCATTTCATTCTGGTTCAACAAAGCTATTGTTTCTCAGATAGTAGAAAACTCCTGTTTGGTCTATTTAGCCTTCCCCGCCTCATCCCGAAACTACCTTTTCCTGACCCACCCAAATCCTACCAAACGGTCCAAATTGTCTTTTCCCTCTGAAACATTCTATCATAGTTCTTCTCAAGTCAAATGTCCAATTTGACTTAAGAAGAAAATGGATGGAATGTTTTATGAGGATTATTACTGTAAGTGTTCTAATATAAAGTAACATAAGTACTTATGAATTAATAACTCTGGACATTTGACTTAAGAAAAATGATGGAATGATTTATGAGTATTACTACATATTATAATATATGTATTATTAAATGTATTATATACAATATACAGTACTATATAACATATAATATAGGGTATTGAAAGTACTTAAAAATAAATAAATAACTCTGGACTTCTGACTTAAGAAAAATGATGAAATGTTTTAGATTTTATATAAGGATTATTATAAAGATTATAGGAAATACTTATTAATAAGTAAAACTTATTAAATGCATCCTTGTCTTTAGGTAAGGTGATGGCATTGATGGATTCCTCCAAATGGATCTGAGGCACACCATGACATGGTTCTCCACCAACTTCACCTGCCTTATCGCAGAATGATTACTCACGGATCCATCGGTCGGGTTGATTGTATCGTAAGTCTGTCCATCTTCGGCATCCACAAACTGCCCATTGATGAAACACTGATAAGGCATCTTCAGTGTCATATTATTGATGTCTTTTGAAACCTGAGAGAGGCCCAGATCAGAAGTTTCAACAGAGGTCGGACTTTCCTACTCAATATCGAAAGAACAGCAGCCAAGGGAAACTACGTATAAGTGCAGAGAGGAAAGCTCTGTCAATGTTGTTCCAATCTCTAGTTTGAATTTGATTAGTGCAAGTTGAAAGACATTTTTTAAACCCTTACCTTCCATCTTAGAATCAATATTATGTATTACCACTACAGAAGAGTGGTAAAGGTTAGGCAATGAGGGTAAAGTGACTAAGACCAAATTTGAACCCAGGACCTCCTGTCTCCAGGCCTGGCCCTCAATCCATTGAGACACCCAGCTACTCCCTTCAAAGATATTTCTTCAGGAAAGATAACATTTCAGAGGAGAACCTCAAAGTCTGTGGCTTGGCCACTTGCTTAAAATCCGAGTTCCAATTCTGACTCTGTCACTTAATATTTGTGTGACCTTGAATAAGTCACTAAACTTCATTTTACGAGTGTGAAAAAATGAGGCGATTGCACAGGATCATGAGAGATTTCTTAGGTCCCTTCCAACTCTAAATCTTTGCTCCAGAAAGACTTAACAGGAGGATTTTCCTAATTCAAGGACGCTGTTGATTTCTTTTTTTCTTTCTCAGATTATAAAGGAATATGATATTGTGAAAAAAGAGCTTGGAATTAAAGATCCTAGATTTAGAGATGAATGTGAAATTTAAAACCATCTAGGCTAATCTTTTCATTTTATAGATGAGGAAATTGGATATGTTATTAACTAGTGGTATGACCTCGTCCAAGTCACCTCCCTCTTCCAACTAGTGGCTAGTCACTGTTCAATTCAAGTTGGACTAAGGTTCCTACCATAGAATGAATGAATCAAACCCTAAGATATGGAAACTGCACCCTCTAGTGGTTTTATGGGGTTACTGTTCTGATGAGTTTTGAACTCTGAAGTCCAAAGTTCCTGGAACACTGACTAATTTGTAATGAATTCCACACCCTCTTTCTTTCCCAAAGTCTGGTTCCCTTTTTCTCTGCCTTCTCATCCTCTCTTGATATTAGTTCTCCTTCCTTCCTTCCTTCCTTCCTTCCTTCCTTCCTTCCTTCCTCCCTTCCTCCCTTCCTCCCTTCCTCCCTCCCTCCCTCCCTTCCTCCCTCCCTCCCTCCCTTCCTCCCTCCCTCCCTCCCTCCCTCCCTTCCTTCCTTCCTTCCTTCCTTCCTTCCTTCCTTCCTTCCTTCCTTCCTTCCTTCCTTCCTTCCTTCCTTCATTCCTTCCTTCCTTCCTTCCTTCCTTCCTTCCTTTCTTCCTTCCTTCCTTCCTTCCTTCCCTCCCCCCCTGTCTCTCTGCCTCTGTCTCTCTCTGTCTTTCTTAAATCCTCACCTTCTACCTTGGAATCAATACTGTATATTGCTTTCAGGGCAGGAAGGGCTAGGCAGTGGGGGTTAAGGCACATAGCTAAGAAGTGTCTGATGCCACATTGAACCCAGGTTATCCTGGCTCCAGGCCCGATTCTCAGTCCCCTGAGCCACCCTGTGCCCCTTGACTTAGTTTCAAAATGTAATATTATCTTATATATTCCTGTTTTTATTCATTTTGTTAAATATTTCCCAGTTACATTTTAACTGGTTTGGGCTGTATTTGGCAGGCTGGCTATATGCAGCCCATAGCCACACACTTGATTTTGGGGATGATAGAAGGAGATGAGGATGGGCTGCTTTTCCTGGGCAATTCCCTTGGCAGCCAGGAATGTTGGCCACATTTCACAGCATCACAGAATGTCAGAGTTGGGAGGGATCCCAGAAGCCACCAAATCCAACTTGTATCTGGCCCCAAGATGCTCTTTTACCACCCCAAAGAGAGATGATTATCCAGGCTTTGCTTCAAAAACCACATGGGACAGCTGAGGACCACCCATCCTCCCAAGTAGCTCCTTCCACCCTCAACTGGGGGCATTTTCTCCCAAAGGAAATCTGCCCTTCTGCCCCTTCTACCCATTGCTCCTACTTCTCCCCACAAGATGGTCTTTCCCATATGAAAGTCAGTGATCATCTTGCTGTTTTCTGCTCCACTCCTCAAAGAGCAGAATGGTGGGATGACTCTGGAGCCCCTGGGGTGGACAGCTGGGAGGGGGGTGACTCACATAGTCCACGACCATCTCTTCCTCCTGATCCTCGCCCCTTAGCTTCCTCACGACCATCTGAAGGAAGTCCCCAAACTTGGTGGCCATGTACACATCTTCGTTCTGCAGCTGAAGGCCCCCACATTTCTGCCGGATCTCTTCAACCAGCCTTAAATCAGAGGGAGAAGTTTGTATGAAGGGTGTATCAGTGGGGACAGAGGGGCACGATGGAGGCTCTAGCCCAGATCTGCCAGCTTCCCCTCTCCTGCATCTTCCCCTATGCTGTACCCACCAAAGGAACTGGTGGGGACAGCCAGGTGGCTCAGTGGATGGAAAGTCAGGTCTAGAGAAGGGAGGTCCTGGGGTCAAATTTGACCTCAGACACTGTCTAGCTGTGGGACCCTGGACGAGTCACTTAACTCCTATTGCCTAGCCCTTACCACTCTTCTGCTCCTTAGAATGACTCTAAGACAGAAGATAAGGATTTGTAAACAAAAAAGCAAAAAAGAAATTGGCCATGTTTTGGATTAAAACTGGTAATGACATAACAAGGCTAATAGGTCACAAAATTGCCATTACCTTATCTTAAGCTCACCGAAAACTCTCATTCCCAAAGACATGAAGGATCGAGTCTCCTTCCTCAGTTTAGATTTTTTATAATATAAACTTTATATACATTATGTTGCACAGTTAAATTTACAATGGTAATTGCAATTATTGATTTTTTGTTGCCATTTATTTTTATTTTTTTGTAACTAACAATATAACATATAAAGTAACGATAATATGATTTGCTACAAATATGTAATAAGTTATAATAAAGATGCTCATTGAAGAGAAACAAATTTTCATATTAGTGCTTCCCTGCTTGGTACCCTTTTTTAAAAATTCTTACCTTTCATCTTAAAATCAATACTGTATATTGGTTCTGAGGCAGAAAAGCGATAAGGGCTAGACAGTGGGGGTTAAGTGACTTGCCTGGGGCCACCCTGCTAGGAAGTGTCTGAGATCAGATTGGAACCCAGCCCCTTCTGTCTTTAGGCTTGGCTCTCCATCCATTGAGCCACCCAGCTGTCCCCTACACTTTAAAAAACCTTTATCTTTCATCTCAGAATCAATACTAAGTGTCCGTTCCAAAGCAGAAGAGCAGCAAGAGCTAGGCAATGGAGGTTAAGTGACTTGCCCAGGGTCACACAGCTAGGAAGTATCTGAGGTCAGATTTGAACCAAGGACCTCCCATCTTCAGGCTGACTTTCTATTATCCACTAAGCCACCTGTTGCCCCCTAGCTTAGTTCCCTCTTAAAAAAGAGTATCTGTTGACTCCTACACTCCGGCTCCATGATGGGACTTGGGGAACCCACCTACTGCCCAGTGTCACATAGATTAGAATGGCTTAACTAAAGGAGATGCCTCTGGAAGACTTAACCTTGCACTGACTCTGAATCTTGGCCTCAGCCCTGCTTCCCCAGAGGCCCTTCCTGCCTCCATTTCCATCTGCATTGTACGCTGAGCCTCATTTAAAAGTCTTCCCCTCCTCTCTGGCTACTTGCCTGAATAGCTTTCTCCCTGCCAATGCTCTTCTCTCTGACCACCATCATCCCAAGTTGATTCTTGAGGGGTGGGAAGAAGGCATTCTGGCTTCAGAGTCTAAGTCAGAATCCTCCAGGAGCTGTTGGCCTTATTTTGCCAGGATCCTGAGCTCTTCCAAACTCCCTGAAATCTCCTCCGTTCACTCCCATGCCTCTCTGCACCCCAGGTGTGTCTGGCTCCCCTCCATTGGAAAATAAACTCTTGAAGGCTAAAGGCTCTCTTATTTCTACCCCCAGAATCTACCGGAGTGTTTGACACACAGTAAATGTTCCATCCATCTATTCAGCAACCCATACCTCTCTAAATCTGTCCCTTTTGCCCATCCACCTTTCTGTATCCATCTATTTCTCCATTCATCTCTCCATCACCATGTCAGCCCACTGTACAGGAAATCCCCAAATTTCTAGCCTGTCTGACTTTAGGACTTCTCTATATATAAACAGGCAATTAAACCAGTTAAAGAAACAAACAGGAGGCTAAATAAACTTAAAAGAGGAGAGGCAAGCAGCAGAGATTTCCTAGTACTTAGGGAACATCTGAGGAGAGAAACAAATGCACGACGGAAAAAGGATGAATTGGAGTTAATAAGTGCCATCGGTGTGGATAACTAAGAAAAGGTCTAAAAGTATTTGCAATATTACCTGACAACATCCATTGAGCTTGCCCCAGATTTAAAGAAGTCTGTGGAGTCCTCAATGGCAGAAATGTTACTCAAAATTCCTGCCCAGATAGCCTACACAAGAATGGAAATGGTTATGTAAGGAAATAACATTTTAAAAAGCAGCCACATAGGAACCGAAGGCCATTTCCACATCCACATCCACATCCCTCTGCAAGGTGAGACAGAATTCGGATACAGAGTTAGATGTTCACCTTGATTTCTTGGGCCACTTTCTTCTCCTCGTCTGTGAGTTCTACCACACAGCTTTCCCCCATTGAGAAGTATTTAGAAGCAGGGATCATCCTTCCATCTTCGAACTGGATATTTCTCACCACCAGCTACAAGGTGAGAAGAATAAGTGGATTAGCGACAATCGTGCTAGCTTTGAGTGAGGGAAAGTGGTGTAACAGTCTATTTGGGGTGCTCTGTGGGCGCAGGGCATAAGGCATGGCACGAGAGGCATGTGGACTACTCTAAAAGCAACCAACGGGACACATTCCCCGAGGAACCCTGGTTAGGGTTAAAAGGTATATAAAAGGGATGATGGCAAGGCAGCACAGTGGATAGAGAACCAAGCCTGGAGTTGGGAGGACTTGGGTTTAAATTTGGCCACAGACACATCCTATTTCTGCTTTTCTGCATTTGTGTGCTATGTTTCTGTGACCTAATGTATGGTCAATTTTTGTGAATGTGCCATGTGGTGCTGAGAAGAAGGTGTATTCCTTTTTATCCCTATTTATTTTTCTCCATATGTCTATTAATTCTAATTTTTCTAAGATTTCATTCACTTCTTTTACCTCTTTCTTATTTATTTTTTGATTTGATTTATCTAAATTTGATAATGGTTGGTTTAAGTCTCCCACTAGTATGGTTTTATTGTCTATTTCTTCCTTAAATTCTCCTAGTTTCTCCATTAGAAATTTGGGTGCTATATTATTTGGTGCATACATATTGATTAATGATATTTCCTCATTGTCTATAGTCCCTTTTAACAAAATATAATTACCTTCCCTATCCCTTTTGATCAGGTCTATTTTTGCATTGGCTTTATCAGATATCATGATTACCACTCCTGCCTTCTTTCTATCAGTTGAAGCCCAGAAGGTCTTACTCCATCCTTTAATTCTGACCTTGTGGGTGTCAACCCGCCTCATGTGTGTTTCTTGAAGACAACATATGGTAGGGTTTTGGATTCTAATCCATTCTGCTATTCGTCTACGTTTTATGGGTGAGTTCATCCCATTCACGTTCAAAGTTATGATTGTCATTTGTGGACTCCCTGGCATTTTGATTGCCTTCCCTAATTCTAACCTTTTCTTCTTCGGCTCTACCTTTTAGTCCAGTGATTTACTTTGAAACAGTCCCCCTTGTCCCCTCCCTTGATGTTTCCCTTTTTAGTCCCTCCCTTTTTGTTCCCTCCCCCTCCCCCCTCTCTTTCCCTCCCTTTTTGTTCTCCCTCTCCCCCTCCCCCCCTTGGTTTCCCCTTCTCCTTACCCTTGTTGGGTAAGATAGAATTCAAGATCCCAATGGATCTGGATGTTTTTCCCTCTCAGAGCTGATTTCCCTGAGATTGAGGTTTAAGTAAACCCCCCCCCTCTCTTCCTCTCCTTCTTATAGGAGTTTTCTTCCCCTCCCCTTCCCATGTGAATCTTTGTGTGAGAATGATTATTCTATTTGGTCTTTCTTTACCCCCTATTTATACATTACATTTTCCCCACATGTTAGTATACATAGGTTGATATAAATGTAGTCCTTATAGAAGAGAGTTTGAGTTAAAGAAGAAGATAACATTTTCCCCTTTCCTTAATATTTACCTTTTCAGGTATTCCTTGCTCTTTGATTTTCGGTATCAAACTTTCCACAGAGCTCTGGTCTTTTCTTTGCAAAAAGTTGGAAGTCTTCTATTTTGTTGAATGCCCATACTTTCCCTTGGAAGTATATAGTCAGTTTTGCTGGGTAGCTGATTCTTGGTTGGAGACCCAGCTCTCTTGCCTTTCTGAAGATCATGTTCCATGCCTTACGATCATTCAGAGTAGAACTTGCAAGGTCTTGGGTGACCCTGATTGGCATTCCTTTATATCTAAATTGTCTTTTTCTGGCTTCCTGTAGGATTTTTTCTTTTGTTTGATAGCTTTGGAATTTGGCAATTACATTCCTGGGAGTTGTCTTTTGGGGGTTTAGTGTAGAAGGTGTTCTGTGAGCTCTGTCAGTGGCTGTATTGCCCCCTTGTTCTAGAATCTCTGGGCAATTTTCTTTGATTATATCTTGTATCACCATGTCCAGTTTGGTGTTTATTTCTGGCTTTTCTGGGAGTCCAATTATTCTTAAATTATCCCTTCTCCCCCTATTTTCCAGATCTATCACCTTGTCGGTGAGATATTTTATGTTCTCTTCTAATTTCTTGGTATTTTGGCTTTGCTTTATTGATTCTTGCTCTTTTACACGATCGTTGTCTTCCAGCTGCCTGATTCTGGCCTTTAAAGCCTGGTTTTCTTTTACAGTTTGGTCAAACTGGTTTTGTAGATGCGTGAATTTCTTTTGCATTATTTCCAACTTTTCCTCCCAGAAGGCTTCCATCTTTTTGGTCATTTCTGATTCAAATTCTTCATAGGTTTGTGGAGAGTTTCCATTTCCTTTGGAAGGTTTTGGAGCATTTTCTTTTATATTATCTTCTGTCTGCTCTGTATTTTGTATTTTGGCTCCATAGAATGTGTCCAAAGTCGCCCCTTTCTTCTTATTTTTCTTGGTATTTTGGGGCTTCTGTGGTTCTGTGGAATTTGCCATTTCTGAATGTGGAGGATTAGTTTTTCTTGCCTCTGTCTGGTGTTCAGAGGCAGTCCTGGGCAGATGGTTCTATGAGCTTTCCCTGGGTTAAACTGAATATGCCTCACTGGAACTGGAATGGAAGGGTCGGACCACGAGGCCACACTCTCCCCCGGCTCGCTTTCCGGAAGTTGCCTTCGGAATCGCTGGCCGTGAGGCTGTTTCGTCAGCCTGCGGGGGGATGGGCTGCAGCTAGCCCAAGCTCCGAGGGCGAGGACTTTCACTGAGACTTGGATAGCAGGATCCAGCCCGTGAGGCTGTCTTGCCCGCCCTGAGGGTTGCTGTTGTTTCGACCAGCTCTCTGCAGCAGAAGCCCCAGGCAGTAACTTTCACCGGGACTGTAGAAGGCCCTGAGGGTTCTGCTCTCTGAGCCCGGCTGGGCTGCGGCTTCCGGGAGCCTTGGACTCTGCGCTCCTACCCCTGAGGTCCGAGTGATCTCGGGTTCTGGCTTTTAAGGGGAGCCGTACCTTTTGAACCGGGTCCAGGTCCAGGAGGAGGGTTCCCAGGGTCTGTGCTGTTGATCGTTTTGAGTTTCGGCGCCTTAGGAGCTTCTAGTTTGAGATCGGTCGGGAAGGGTTTTCCGGAGATCTGAGCTTTAGCTTTCTCTAAGCCGCCATCTTAACCGGAAGTCCCACAGACACATCCTAGCTATGTCACTTAACCCCCATTGCCTGGTCCTCACTGCTCTGGTATCTTGGAATTGGTACTATGACAGAGCGTACAGGTTTTTTAAAAAAAAAGGGATGTGTGGTGGCCAAAAATTGGAAAACGAGGGGATGCCCTTCAATTGGGGAATGGCTGAACAAATTGTATATGTTGGTGATGGAATACTATTGTGCTAAAAGGAATAATAAAGTGGAGGAGTTCCATGGAGACTGGAACGACCTCCAGGAAGTGATGCAGAGTGAGAGGAGCAGAACCAGGAGAACATTGTACCCAGAGACTGATACACTGTGGTACAATCGAAGGTGATGGACTTCTCCATTAGTGTCAATGCAATGATCCTGAACAACTTGGAGGGATCTAAAAAACACTATCCACACGCAGAGGACAAACTGCGGGAGTAAAAACACCGATGAAAAGCAACTGCTTGACTACAGGGGTTGAGGGGATATGACTGAGGAGAGACTCTAAATGAACACTCTAATGCAGATACCAACAACATGGAAATGGGTTCAAATCAAGAACACATGTGATACCCAGTGGAATCCTGCGTCGGCTATGGGAAAGGTGGGAGGGGGGAGGGGGGAGGAAAAGAAAATGATCTTTGTTTCCAATGAATAATGTTTGGAAATGACCAAATAAAATAATGTTTAAAGTGAAAAAAAAAGGGATGCCATCATTTGACTTGAACTTCTTTTTTTCTGTCTTCTAGTAAAGTTCCCAGTGCTAAAATGACTTTTAGAGAATAAGAAAAAAATGGTAGCAAGTTCAATGGTATCCAGAGTATTCCCTTTACCCCCTTTTTAATGTTCTGGAGTCCCCTTCTCTTTGCTCTTTCCTTCCAGGCCTATTAATTGTCCTTAGTCATCAACACATCCACAGCAGAGTAGGATCTGATTACGAGTCAGCAGATATGGTCAGGATGGGTCA
This sequence comes from Monodelphis domestica, assembly GCF_027887165.1. Lineage (NCBI taxonomy): Eukaryota > Metazoa > Chordata > Mammalia > Didelphimorphia > Didelphidae > Monodelphis > Monodelphis domestica. The sequence goes on from NC_077231.1 coordinate 92,760,604, forward strand.
GTATCAGATGATAGGGTGCCAATGGCAAGTTTTCCTTACTCACTATTTTACCTAGGACCGGTCTTGTTTTGTGGGCTATAATTGTGTCTTCTTTGGCCATAAAAGTGGTGTTTGACCATCATTTATCTGTGTAGCCCTAAAAGTCTGGTCTCAGGGAGCTAATAAATGCTTAATAACTTGGGGAAATTTCAAGGGGACAAAATGTATGTCTGACACACTTTTCAGTTTAATCTGTCTAATTAACCTTTTTCTTCATAACTTTCTCAAGTCTAGCCAATCAATTCAACAATAAATCAAGCCTTGATTTGTAGGATTTAATGATTTCTGAGGTGCAAATGCTGCTGAGGAAAATTTAACAACCCCTTGAGGGCCAGTATGAGCTGGCTCCAGCACAGCCCAGGCCTAGGCTGCCTTAGACCTGAGGTTCTTATCTGGTTTTATGTCATGGGCCCATTGGCAGTGTCCTGAAGCTCATGGAGTCCTCAGAATTAGGCTTTTAAACTTTTACAATCAGATATGTAGGACTGCAGAGGAAAGTAATTCTATTAAACTATAGTTATAAAATAGATTTTCTATATTAGTATGTTATATATTATAAATATATAAAATAATTATATATAATTAATATGATACATAAAATATAAATTATTTATTTTAAGTTCATGGATCCCAGGTTTAGAATCCTTGCCATAGAGAATGATTTGTTCACCCAATATTTTCCCAGGAACTCATCAGCTGGTGGGTTAATACTGAAAAATGCCCCAAAACATCTGCAGAGAACTAATAAGGATGTTGGGTAAACATTATGGTATGATTTTCTTTCTCTTACCAACCATAGCTTTAAAAAATCTCTGATATTATTTCTCTGCATTAGCCTGTAATATAATAAGCACTTAAGTGCTTATTCATTCACTCACTCCATTCATTCATGAGGATAATAATGGATTGTCTTCTCTCTCTCCCTTCCTTCCTTCCTTCCTTCCTTCCTTCCTTCCTTCCTTCCTTCCTTCCTTCCTTCCTTCCTTCCTTCCTTCCTTCCTTCCTTCCTTCCTTCCTTCCTTCCTCCCTTCCTCCCTTCCTTCCTTCCTTCCTTCCTTTCTTCCTTCCTTCCTTCCTTCCTCTCTCTTTCTCCCCCCTTGCTCCTTCTCTTTCTTTCTTCCCTCCTTCTCTCTTTTCCTATTCACTGAGACCCAGTCAATTGTGTAATTGTGTTTCTAACCCATGCTGCTTTTTTTTTTAATGTAGAGTTTCTTATTTAGATTAAGCAGGTTATATTACAAAGTTCACTTGAAACTTTATTGTACAGAATTTGTATAGAAGTGGCAACTGGGCTCCCACATTATCCCCAAAGCTTATTTAACTGACCAGGCAACAGAATTATAATAGAAACAATAAGGTGGTGATAGGTCACATATGGGAAAAGTATGTCCCCAAATCTCAATTTGAGATGCTAGAAACACAGCCCACCTTGGACAGAAAGAGTTACTTCCTATTCTGTGGTGGAGTCCAGTTCTGAATACCTCTGAATCTTATTGCCTGTGTAACTTGAGCAAGTCCCTTTCCCTCCTGAGGCCTCAGTTTCCTTGTCTATAAAATGAGGGAGTTAGAATCATCCAGTAGCCTCCAAGGTCCCTCTCCTTTCTAGATCTGTGATCCCATGGCCCCCCACATCCCTTCCTGCTGGGGATCCCCTAGTCTTACACACATTGGCAATCCCCTCTGGGCAGGAAAGTTGGTCCAATAAGTCAAATGGAACTCTCATAATATCTGACTACCATTTCCTCAGGTAAGGCTTTTTGTTAGCACTAAAAAAAAAAAAGGTATTATCAGCTGCATTTACTAACAAATTCTTTGACTTCATCTCTTGGAGAGCTAACATGCCTGTGATTGCTAACAGTGCTGTCAGAGATGATTCCTAATGTCAAGCAGTTGTTGAAACAGCTGGATCCATTCCATAGATACACAGAAGTATTGATATCCTTGGACCCCACATCCTAACATACTCCTCAATCCAGGAAACCCATTGCCTTTGACCAAACAAATAGATAACAAAGTGATAAACACAGAATAGGAGGGGGAGCTGGAGCCACCCACCAACTCAACCATCTTGGCCAACTCAACCATGGCGGATAGATCACATAGTCAGGACCTCTTCACTTCCTTACAAGAAGGTTAACTGTGGGGAGAGGCAGGTAGGTGGCTCAGTGGCTAGAGTGCCAAGCCTGAAAATGAGAAGGCCTGGATTCAAATCTGGTCTCAGTTACTTCTTAGCTATGTGGCCCTGGACAAGCCACTGTGTAAATAGAATTTTGTCCCCAGAACTCCACTTCCCAGCACCCCACTCTCCTCCTGTCATTACGTACTGACGTAGGCAGAATATGAATTCTGGGTATTTCCGCCTCTCTTGCTCTTGTCTTCCTTTTGCAGCTTTGGCAGAACAAACTTTTTGAGCAGTTAGATTAGTTTGGGCACATGGTTTTATTTTGTTAGATAATTACCTTTTTATTCTGTTACTTCTCATTATTATTAATAAATCTTATAAAATATAATATTTGGAGTTATTAGGTATTAATTTTAATCTTACATCACTTAACCCTTTTGTCTAGTCCTTAGAGTTATTTCTAAGACAGAAAGTAAGAGTTTTTTAAAATGTGAAATGGGTTAGAAGATAAAGAGAAACTCTCTCTATATATGTATATATATATATGCATATATATATATATATATATAAATTAAGTTACTGTACCAAGGACTCACCATTTTTCCATCATTACCAAAAAGAACCAGCCCCTTTTTGGTAACGAGACCAGGCTTCTCAGCACCTGTGATGATCAGGGGTTCTCCATGTGGCACAGAACCATCTAGTAATGATGAGCCATAGAGAGTAATCACCTAAGAGAGACATCAATGAAGACATTATGAAATAAGCATCAACTAGAAATAGTTTTTCTAACTGGAACCAACTTACATTGTTGGTAGGACCAGAAAAAGGGGCAAATGTTTTAGAAGGTGATCTGGCAATTTAGAACAGAAATCACAAAAGTGATCCTTCTGTTTGACCCAGCAACCCCACTGCTAGGATTTGATGCTAAAGAGACACTGAGAAATCTCCAGTAAAGTCCTCTCCTAGTGCCTCACTGTGGTGGGGAAGGCAGAGTAAGCGGGTTCTGCCAGACTGTGGAAGTAGAGCCCAAGCTCTGGCCCGTCCTACCCCGCTGATGGACCCGAGGATTGTCCAAAGAGCAGCCTGGCTAAGATTGGGGCAAGCTAATCAGAATTTGGCCCCAATGGGCTGATTTATCCACTGAGATCATCTCAGTCTGCATCTGTGAGTTAGCTCATGTTGCCTCCCTCAGTCCTCCCAAATACGAGTCCTTCCTCCCCCTCCTCATTGCTGAAGATTTATTTTGTCTATAGCCCTCATTTGTTTATCTGCAAACATGGTGAATTCTTCTTGGCACCATGTACGTTCTGGAAAGCATGCATGGTCTGCTTTTGTCTTTGTATTACTAATGCCTAGTATTATCAGTATTACTAAAGCCTGGGCACAGGCACAGGCAGCATTTGATAAATTCTTTTTTTTAATTCAGATATATTTTATTTTTCCAATTACATATAATACTAATCTTGAACAAATATTGTCCAAAACTATAAGCTCCTGTCTCCTTCCCTTCCCCAACTTGGACGTGGTAAGCAATTTAACCTGGCCATATATTTTTCTCATGCAAAACCCACTTCCATATGGGTCAACACTCATACAAAACCCAGACCCCCAAATAAAACCATAAATATATGGATGTGAAAGATAGTCTGCTTTGATCCGCATCCACCCAACTCCAACAATTATTGACAAATTCTTAAAAAAAAAAACCCTTACCTTTTGTCTTAGAATCAATACTGTGTCCTGGTTCTAAGGCAGAAGAGTGGTAAGGGCTGGGCAATGGGGGTTAAGTGACTTGCCCAGGGTCACACAGCTGGGACGTGCCTGAGGACAGATTGGAACCCAGGACCTCCCATCTCTGAGCCTGACTCTCCATCCACTGAGCCACCCAGCTGCTCTTGATAAATGCTTGATAATTGATTGACATAGAGCTTTGATGCACTTTAGTCCACTCAATTTCCATGTGTTCAATCAGTGTGATTTCACAATTCCTCTGATCTATCCCCCACCTCTGAAAGCCTTCCCAGGGTGCATGAATAGCCTTCTGGCTATTTTCCAGGGCAGCAGAGGTGATTATCTCCAGTGTCATCTGCTCAGGTCATACCACATCTGGAGAACTGTGTTCATTTTCACATTTCGATAAAACTATTGACAGGCAGAAGCTTCCAAGGGTGAGTGAGCAGGATGGGAAGAGACTTGAAACTGTGCCAAGGGGATAAATGGAAAGATCTGGGTGTAGTGAGGATGGAAAGCTAAGAGGCCAAGGCCAGGGGGTCTGGTCTCCATCTGTGGCCTTTCTTAAGGGAAAACAAGAAAAATAAACGCAATGCAGCCCTTGGACATACCTGCTTGTCTATTTCTGTCCAAGCTCCAGGCACTTTATCATGACCTCGAATCCAGTTGTGCAACGCTTCGGCAGGCTGATCCCAAGAAATCTAGAAAGGCAAGATACCAAAGCTGCTGCTTCTGTGCTGGGCCGTGAGAGACGTACACGATGATGGCTCTATGACTTGAAGGGGCAGCCAGGCGGCTCAGTGGATTGAGAGCCAGACCTGGGTTCAAATTTGACCTTCAACACTTCCTAGCTTTGTGACCCGCGGCAAGTCACTTAACCCTCATTGTTTAGCCCTAACTACTCTTCTCCTTGGGACCAATATACAGTACTGATTCAAAAGTGGAAAGTGAGGGTTTAAAAAAAATGCTATGACCTGAGAGAGTTGATAGTTTAACTGCCTCATTTTACAGCTGAGGAAATTGAGTCCTGGTGGTCAGGGGGGACTTTCTCAGGGTTACCCAGGAATAAGTGGCAGCCTTCTATATTCTTCCTACCATATTGTGCTATCTTCACACACACACACACAAAAGAACCAGATATTAAAATGGTTAACATGAAGTGTTTTCTTCCAGAAAAGAATCTCACTAAAAGTATTATGTGCTTTTATATAATGACCAGAGCATCAGTCAAAGGCAAAGCATCAGTCAACAAGTCAGTGAATAAGCATTTACCAAATGCTCACTATGTGCTAGGCACTGAGCTGAGCCCTGGGGCTAGGAAGATCCAGTCCCTTCCCTCCAGGAGAGGGCATTTCCATAGTGCAGAGCCCTGGGGCTGGGGTCAGGGAGACTCCTCATCCTGAGTTCAAAGCCAGCCTCAGACACTTACTATCGGTGTCATGCTGCCCAAGTTACTTAACCCCGTTTGCCTCAGTTTCCTCATCTATAGAATGAGCTACAGAAGGCAGATCTCTCCAGTATCTTTGCCAAGAAAACTCCAGTTGGAGTCATAAAGAGTCAAACAGCACCTAAAAAAAGACAAAGCACTCCAAGGAGCTTACAGTCGAATGTGGGAAACATGTCTGTAACTATACACACACAACATTTAGACAATGTAGCTTAAAGGCAGTTTCAGAGGGGAAGGACTGGAAGGGAGGGAAGGGAGAAAGTTCTCTTGCAGAAGGTGGGATTTTAGAGGAGTCTTGAAGAAAGCCAGGGAAGCTAAGGGTTTTGGAGGTCAGGCATTTCAGACATGGGGGGCATCTAGTACAAATACTGAAAATAATCCAGGAAAATAATGCCTGCAAGACCTTTGAAGAGAGAGGGAAAAGAAAAGGGGTGGGGGAGAGAGAAATAGAGAGGGAAAGAGAAGGGAGAGATGGGAAGAAGGGAAGGGAAGAGAGGAGAGAGGAAGGGGAAGAAAGTGGAGGAAAGAAGGGAGGGAGAGAAAAAAGGAAGAGAGGGAGGAAGATAGAAGAGTAGGGAGAGAGAAAGAGAGAGAGAAGGAAAGAGAAGGGAAGGAGATAGAGGAGGGAGGGAAAGAGAAAAAGAAAGAGGGAGGTAGGATGGGTAAAGGAAGGAGTCAGAGGAAGACAGAGAAGGGGGAAAAAAAGAAAGGAGGAAGGAAAAGAGGGAGGGAAGGAAGAGGGAGTTTTCACTGGGAACCAGACTCCATATGAAATAAAGAAAGCTGAGTATTGTGGCAATTGTGTGCTATGTCCTCTTCCCTCCTAGGAATCCCCACAAATAGGAAGGAAATCATGGCAAGGGCTCTGCTGCATAAAGTTTTGAGACAGACTGACCAGCTGAAACCCGTCTCCTGAGACTGCTGAGCCATTATGTAGGAATTATTTTCATCTGGGACAAAAAGGGTTGGGAGTAGATGTTAGGAAAGCTGGTGGGGCACAGGTGGTCTCCTCATGGGTACAGAGAAGGCCATCTGGCCCTCCATCCAGCAGGGGTGATGGTAGAAGGCTAGGCAGTCCCAATTAGAGGAAAATCTATCAAATATCTACTATATTCAAGGCAAGACCTAGAGTGGGTAATGCTGCAAAGCAGCGTGGACCAATAGAATGACTGCATTCTGGTTCAAATCTCCCAATTGTCTTGGGTTGGTTGTAGGCTGAGTTTGAGGGCTGGTGTAAGTCTGGCATCACAGAAAGAATAATGGGGAGTCCTGGGTTTGAATTCTGGTCCTGTTACTTTAGAAGCTAGTCAACCTGGGTCTCAGTTTCCTCCATTTTTCCAGGTAAATGAGGGAGCAGGACTCAACAGAGAAACTCTAAGGCTCCTTCCACTTCTAGGTCCCAAGGTCCCAGATTTTTTATTTAGCGGATGAGACCTTAGCATTTTCTTTTTTCTGGATGCCTTCATATGTCGCTCCTTCTTCTGTCTGAGGGATACGAGGAGCTTTGCCATCAGCAATGAGCTGAACAGCTTCCACCTAAAAATAAAAATAAACATCACCTTTAAAAATATGGAGCAAATAGCTCCCAATCCAGAATGGAGAATAGATTGCTCTGCTGAATTTATTATTTTGGTTTGCTAGAGATGGAGGTGGGCAGCGACAGAAGCAGGACTCTCAAGCTCTCAAGTCTTGTATTCTTCACCAGTTAGCACTAGCCAGGCAGGCATAAATTGTAAAATCTGTATTGCTAAGCATTTAACCATTGTATATTAGTAATGACTTGTAATGGTCTTGCCCTGTTCTGTTCTGAATCTACACCAGTCTTGTACTGTTGGTGTTATTATTCATTTGTTCTGCATTTCCATCAGTTATACTGATCTGATACGGTACTGTACCTTCCCTCCTGAGATAAGGGCATTCCAAGAGAGGCTTCTCCTCCCTTGGGGTTTTCTGCCTAGACCTCCGCCAAGCACCCAGGGGTGGACTATTCAATAAATATGCAAACCCTGATCCACCCCTGAGGCTACTTCACCAGTCCTGTGGCTGCTATTTCATTGCCCTAAACCTCTTCTTCAAATAAAGATTTTCGGACCTCTGGACCAGAAGAGAGCTTTGAGCCTCCCATTCTTAGGGCTAGACCCTGCTACAAACTTTGGAGTGTTTTCCCTACAACATGAGGAGCTAGTGTCAATGGATCACCAAGTTTCAGAGATTTAGATGTAAATTCTACACTTGGCATGAAAACTAGACTGACTGTAATTGAACCAGTCCTTGATGATTCAAAAGGTAGGATCTCCCAAGTCGCTAAGAGATGAAGCAGAGGGCAACTATGTGGCTCAGTGGATAGAGAGCCAGGCCTGGAGACAGATGGTCCTGGGTTCAAATGTGGCCTCAGATACTTCCTGTGTGACCCTGGGCAAGTCATTTAATCTCCACTACCTAGCCCTTACTGCTTTTATGCCTTGAAACCAATATTTAATATTAATTCTAACATAGAAAGTGAATGCTTTTTATTGTTATTTTATTTTTACATTTTATTTTAATTAATTAAATTAATTTTAAAATAGTTTTCCATGTTTATCTGATTCATTTTCTCTCTCTCCCCACTCCCAAAGCCTACAAGCAATTCCACTGGGTTATACAAGTGTTATCACTTGATACCTATTTCCCTTTTGTAGGTGAAGGCTTTTTAAAAAAAAATAGAGATGAAACAGCCTTAAGGAATATCAGGAGTGAAACTGTACAACTGATACCAGTTTCCTGTGCTCTAGGGAAAAGAAGGGTACAATGACTTAAAAACAAACAAACAAGCCCACTGTCTTAGAATTGACACTAGGTATTGATTGGTTCCAAGCCCAGGGTCACACAACTAGGAAGTGACTGAGGTCAAATTTGAACCCAGGGCTGCCTGACTCCAGGTCTGGCACTCTATCCACTGACCCACCTAGCTGTCCCTGATAACAGCAATTTTTAAGGGCTGTTTTCTAAAATGTAGGAGAGAATATGCATTGGTGGAGACTATTTGTACTGATACAAGAATAGATCTTTTAAGTAAATTCTCCTTGATGGCAAAAGCAGACTTACCATGGCCTTGATTCCTTCTGGGAAAAGAAATCTGTTATAAAGGGCATCAACGGTATCATTGGGTTTCACATCACATTCCCTTTGAAGGAGAATAGGCCCAGTGTCTAAACCATCGTCAGCCCAGAAGATGGAAAAACCAGCTTTCTTATCTCCCAGAATTAGAGTCCTGTGAAAATAATGATTTCCTTTTAAAAATAAAGTCCTCAGTGAGAAGCAGTAAGTTCCATAATAACGAGAAATTGCAATAGGCGTAGGAATAATTGCCAGAAATGTGCAATAGTTAAGAGCGAGAAAAGGGTTGGCATTTTGGATCAGGTAGGAACACGTTATTTATTGTATGCATGCTCTTCTCTGGAAATTTTATTGTTGCTCAGTTGTATCATTTAGGGTTTTCTTGGCAAAGATCCTCGAGTGGTTTCCTTTTCCAGCTCATTTGACAGATGAGGAAACTGGGAACAATAGGGTAAAGTGATTTGGTTAGGGTCACACAGCCAGTATACATCTAAGGCTGGATTTGAACTCAGGAAGATGAGTCTTCTGACTTCACACTTGGTACTCTACCCACTGCACCATCTAGCTGCCCTATTTATATAGCAGCCTTATACTGTTATTACAAGCAGTCTACATCTGAAACATGTCATTAATATTTACTATCACGACTTGGCTCCTAATTCTGTCAGCTTTCTGCTGCGAGATCCATTTCTTTTTTTCCACTTTGTTGAATGCTTACCACATTAAATGCAATGGGAAATTCTGGAATAATCAGACAATAAAATCAGGAATACCCAATACAATGTAAAAAGGAAACCAGGTATTTCACTTTCAGCTGAATAACATAGGCATCCCCCACCCCTCCAATTCCCTTCTGAATTATCCATATGGAATGGCAATTTGCTCCTCAGTATTTAGAGGACCTGAGAGTTTGATGGTGTAGCATCTCCTGCCAGGATCCCTGATGTGACTCCCCAAGGTCCTGTCCTGGATACTCTTCTCTTTCCGTTCTCCTGGTGACCTTCTGAGTGCCCACAGCCTCGACAATCTCTCTGCAGGTGACACTTCCATTTATAGATCCAGTTCCGGACTCTCTTTAGCTCCAGTCTCACATCACCAATTGCCTAATGGACTCTTTGAACTGGACGTCTCAAAAGCATCTTAAACTCAACATGCCCCAAATAGAATACATTGTCTTTCCCCCAAATGCTCTCCTTTTTGAACTTCCCAATTGCTGTCGTGGGCACTTCTATCTTGAAAATCAACCCACATTTATTCATTGTTTATTTATTTATTTAATTTAGAATATTTTCCCATGGTTCCATGATTCATGTTCTTTCCCTTCGCCCTTCCCTCCCCACTTCTGGAGCCAATGAGCAATTCCACTGGGTTTTACAACCCACATTTATTAATTGTCCACTATGTGCCATAAAAAGACAAAAAGAAATAGTCTAGTCAGACCAGACAGAGCATGATAGGTAGGTGGTGCCATTGTGTCCAGAGCACTGGACTTGGAATCAGGAAGACTCATCTTCATGAGTTCAAATCCAAATTAAATGACACAAGCCACTTCACCCTGTTTGCCTCAGTTTCCTCACCTGTAAAATGAGTTAGAGAAGGAAGTGGCAAACTACTCCAGTATCTTTGCCAAGAAAAGCCCCTAAGAAGTCAGACCAGACTGAAATGCCTAAACAACAGCACAAAAGATAAGGTGATTAGAGGGGGAAGGCTGAGGAGGACTCATGGAGCAGTAAGGAAAAACTCATAGTAGAGGGTGGCACATGAGTTAAACCTTTAAGGAAACTAGTCAATTTAATAAAAAGTCTTCTATTTGGCATTTAAAGACCTTCACCTGGCACCAACCTTCCTTTCTGGGCTTATTAGATATTATTTCCCTTCCCATACCCAATGAACCTTTGTGCTTTTCCTTAATGCCCCACCTAATTCCCACCTCCATCCTCAATGCCTGGAATGCACTCCCTCATCTTCTCTGCCTCACAAAACCCCAGTTTCCTTTAAAGCTCAGCTGAAACATCACCACATTGCCAGGCATGGTTGGTGCTCATTACTGCTGAACTGTTTCCCCCCTATTTTTCTTATCTTCAGTATAAGGAGAGGCTCATTGGAGAAGCGATATTAACTATGATAGTAAAATAAATGATATGACATTGAAATATGATGATATTAAAATTTAAAGGTATCCATAAGATTTTTTTTTTAATCATCTACTTACGGCCAGAAAAGCTTTAGGATTCATTCACTTATTTATGCATTAAGTGCCTACTAATTGCAGGGCATTTCACTGAATTAGGCAAAAAATGTTCCTGAAGACTGATTCATTCCTTTGCTTCCAAAGCAATAGCATTAGCAGGATGATCAAATAACCAGAAGAAAAAAATTCACAGAAAAAACTGGAAACAATATAAAATATATGTATATGAATATATGAAATATATAAGTCATATATTTCACCTTGTTTCTAGTTTATATATATGCATATATGCATACACTTTTAAAAACCCTTACTTTTCATCTTAATATCAATTCTAAGAAAGATAGGTAAGGGTTTGGCAAATGGGGTTAAGTGACTTGTCCAGGGTCACTCAGCTACGCAGGGTCTGAGGCCATATTTGAACCCCGGACCTCCCAACTCCAGGGCTAGTGCTCTATCCACTATGCTACCCAGCTGCCCTTCTCTCTGTCTGTCTCTGTCTGTCTCTCTCTCTGTCTGTCTCTCTCTCTGTCTCTCTGTCTCTGTCTCTGTCTCTGTCTCTCTCTCTCTCTCTCTATATATATATATACATATTTACATATGTATATATATATATATATATATATATATATATATAATTGGAAATTGCTGGAGGAAGGTACAACCTGCTTTTTTTCCTACCACATGGATAATGGGTGGCAGCAGGGGATATGCTAGGACCATGTACATCCAGATAAGGTGGGCTTTGGTCCTGGAGCAAAATCCATCCTAACAAGAGGCAAAGTTTATTTGAAGAAGTATTTTAATAGTTACCTCTGGCTACATAATTGCTCCTCCATGACAACATTAAAGTTCAAGCTTTCTCTTGTCCAAGAACATCTATGTTCTTAGTGGAGCTGAGCGAATGGTAATGAATCAGAGACTTCTGGTTCCAGTCCAGTTTCCTATCTAACCAGGCTGAGAATAGACAGATGAGGGCAGCTGGGTGGCTCAGTGGATGGGGAGCCAGGCCTAGAGATGGGAGGTCCTGGGTTTAAATCTGGCCTCAGACACTTCCCAGCTGTGTGACCCTGGGCAAGTCACTTAATCCTCACTGCTTAGCCCTGACCATTCTTCTGCTTTGGAACCCATACTTAGAATTGACCCTAAGATAGAAAGTAAGTTTTTTTTTTAAAAGAACAGATAAATGGAATAAATAAATAAAATATATAAATATTTTTATTTATAATTTTTTAATAAAAAATTTCAATAAATTTTTTTTATAAAAAATACACTTATTCACAAAATAAATAAATAAATAAATAAAAGAACAAATACATCTTTATGGAAATAAACATGTCTACCTTTTCTATCTTTAATAGACATCTCACCAATTAATAGCAGAAGCTCCTCGGTGACGGGGAAGGATGGATGGATGATAAATAATAGAACCATGCTTCGGGCAATCAATAACGTCCATGGGAATAAATTGTGTGCAGAAGGGAAGCACATTCAGTTCAGCTCCTACTGATCTGTAGGCATCAATGACTTCCTGGATGGTCTTGCCTTTGACTCTCCATCTGGGGAACTTGAACACTGGGATTCCATCTTTCTCTGCAGCCAAAGCTGGGCCAGGGAAGAAGTAAGATTTTTAAAGAAATATGTTTCATGAAAACACAATATATAGTTGTATAAAAACCTGTAATATTCAAGTGACATAGCAAATAGGAAAATGAAAAATAAAGAATGGGAAAGAAATAGTGCTAAAAATAGTTTAGATCTTGGCCAAAGTTTGACCTGTTCTATAATAATTCAGTGGTAAATGTCACCTGATTTCCATATTGATTGTTCACATTTTATATAGCTTTATAAACCATAAGGTATTTTGCTCATAAGAGGAAAGGCAATAAAGCATGAAGGAAATAATATGTAAACTTTATTATTGTATTGATTACACAATGGCTATGGAGTATAAACAAAATATGGTATTTCAGAGTTGGAAAATATAAAAGTCATTCATTTCAGGGCGTTCTGTGATGTAAGAACCTGCTCTGCAGTCCCTCTCTCCTTCACCCCACGGGACCCTCCAGCCTCCAGGTGAGATGTGGAGGAAGTGATAAAGAATGTTATCTTGGGAGACCTATTCCATTTTTGAACAGCTCTGACTAAAGAGGCTCTCCTTCACACTGAGCTAAAATGGGCTCATCTGTGCCATTCACATACTTTTATTTTTGTCCTCTGAAGGCACACAGGACAAGGCTAATCCCTTTCCCAAATGATAACCTTTCACTCTTTTGAAGACAGTTTATGGCTCTGCAACTTATGACCGGTATACCCGTGAACAAGTCACTTAATCTTTCTAGGCCTCAGTTTCCTTATCTGTAAAAATGAAGGCATTGGATTGGATGGCCTTCAGGATCTAAATCTATGCTCCTATGATCTACAGTCATTTAATCATGGGTCACATAGATCATTCCACCCCCCTCAGCCAGAGGAGTCTCTGAGGAAGCACCCCTGGGTCCTTCTGATCATCATCACCAAACAAAGTTGAGAACTCTCATTTACAATCTTGTATAGCCTTTGTTAGGAGGGCTAGGAAATGTCCCGGCAAGTCAGCTGCTAGACTGTCAGTATGCATAATGCCCCTCAGAGCTTCACCACAAGGGGACCAGGGATGGCTTGCGGGCAGAAGCCACAGAAACACGAAAGGAAATAAACTACAGTGGCTGCTTAGTCAGCACTTTAAGGTTTACAAAGCACCTTAAATACACATTATTTTATTTGCATGTTACACTAGCCTTATGAGGGAAATACTGTAACCATTATCACCCATCCACATTTTACAGTTAAGGAAATAGAGTCAGAGAGGTGATGCTTTTATTCATAGCCCTCGTTAGTTATGTCTGAAGTGGGATTTGAACTGATGTCCTCCTGATTCCAGTTCAAGGACTCTACTATATGTCCCTGTGCCCACAATAGGTTGCATATTTTTGGACTCCATGAACTTAAAAACAAAAACAAAAAAACTCTTACCTTCTCTCTTAGAATCAATACTATGCATTGGTTCTAAGGCAGAAGAGTAGTAAGGGCTAGGCAATGGGGGTTAAGTGACTTGCCCAGGGTCACACAGATAGGAAGTATCTAAGTTTAGATTTGAACTCAGGACCTCCTAGCTCTAGGCCACCTTGATACCCGCTCTCCACAAATGTCTTTTTTTGGTTGTTTTTTTGTTGTCAATTTTATTTTAATGACAAATTTTCACATAAGTTTTCCAAAGTTATAGGATTCATGTTGTCTCCCTTCCTTCTCCCTCCCCCTTTCCTGGAGCTGACAAGCAATTCAGTCTGGGTTAAACATGGATTATCAAGCCAAACACATTTCCATATTACTCATTTTTGTAGGTGAATAATCTTATAAAACCAAAACCCCAAGTCATATACCCAAATAATCAAGGGATCAATCAACTGTTTTCCTCTGCATTTCTCCTCCCACAGTTCTCTCTCTGGAGGTGGATGGCATTCTTTGTCATAAGTCCTCAGATTTGTCCTGGATTATTGCATTGCTGCCAGTAACAAAGTCAATCACAGTTGCTCTTTCCACAATATTGTAATCACTGTGTATAATGTTCTCCTGGTTCTTTTCACTCTGCATTAGATCATTCTCCATGAACCTCTGAGAAGTGAAGGAACCGCAGAATGAGCAAGCACTTGGATCTATCCATCCACCTCTCTCCCTGCTATCCATCTCTCTCCCCATTCGTCTCACCATCAATCATCTACTTACCCATGCATTTACTCTTCCCCTCCTCTGTCTATCTATCAACTGCCCATCCATTTATCAACCCTCCATCCACCTCCTATCCATTTTCCCATCATCTACCTATCCATTTCTCCTCTACTGGTCCCTCCATCTACCCATCAATCCAGTTATCATCTATCTATGTCTATTGTCCTCCCTCCCTATCTACCTCTCTATCTTGCCGTGCCTTCACCCTACAAACACATGCATAGTCACATGTTTCTGGCTAGAATCTGGAAACATGAAATGTGCACAAGTCACACAGACAACAAGTTCAGCATATCAAGTTTTCACCCTTTCTGTCAAGTTAGTCTGAGTGGTTTGGAGGTTAGGCAACAGACATTGATATGACAGCTATTGTACTAAGTTCCGAGGACACAAATAAGCAAAAGGAAGGACAGTCCCTGCCTTCAAAGAGCTTAAATCCCTTTTTTTAAACCCTCACCTTCCATCTTGGAATCAATACTATGTATTGGTTCCAAGGCAGAAGAGTGGTAAGGGCTAGAGAGTGGGGGTTAGGTGACTTGCCCAAGGTCACCCATCTAGGAAGTGTCTAAGTTCAAATTTGAACCCAGGACCTCCCATCTCCAGGCCTACATCTCTAACCACTGAGCCACCTAGCTTCCCCAAGAGTTTATATTCTAATGGGGTATTTGTAATATATTTGTATTATATTTGTAATATATCCCTAGGAACATTTTCCTCCCTGAGTTATTCAGGTCTGGCTTAATCAGAACAAGGATAAGAACCAATGAAAGATTCCTCTTTGCTTCAGGCTCTATTAGAGGCACAAGAGAAAAAAAATGTGTCTTTAAATAGGTTAGAAAGAAATCTAGCTGTAGAGCAGAAAGTGAGTTTCTAAGAAGATTTTCAAAATATAGATGATCAAGTTACTACCATAGCAAGTGGTGGTTATGATTATATGATTATAAATGATTATAATAACAGAAATATTAATAGCTAAAATTTATATTTAGCAATTTAAGGTTTTCAAAGTGCTTTACAATTTTTATTTCATTTTCTCTTTAGGTGCTATTAGGATCCTCATTTTACAGATGAGGAACTGAGGCAAAAAGATTGACTGACTTGCCCAGGATCACAAGGCTGGTAAACGTCTGAGGCTGGATTTATTTCAGGTCTTCCTGACACCAGGTCCACTGTTCTGTTTACTGCATCTTGGAAAAAGAAGATGACAAGATGGCAGCAGAGTACAGTGGGGAAGCACTGGCTCTGGAGTCTGGGTTCAAAAGTCTGGGCTGGGCTATTAATCATGAGCCTGACCTTAGGGAAGTTACTTTGTCCTTGGCCCTCAGTGGTCTCCCTGTAAAATAAAGGATTTGGACAAGATATCCTCTAAGATCCATTCAGGCTCTTAAATCCAATGGGGAAAAAAATTCTCCTTTGATATGGCACTTCCATCTGTGACACTCAAGACACTTAACCACTAATGAAGTCCATTACAATGCAAATGACAGAGGTGTCAAGTCGTGTAAAACAAGCCATCCTTCTTTGTGCCATTCTGGGATGATGCTATCTCGCAGTTCACCTTGGCAACCCTGGTTCTCCCTGGATCTTCACACCCACCTCAAGTACAACTAAGGAGTTGCTCCCAAGAAAGGTAAGCATGGTGACTTGGGGGGGGGGGGGGATAGGTGATGGTCCAGAACTAAGATTTCATCAGTGGAATGAGGGAATCATCCCAACCCTCAACCATCATCAAGGGAACCCCTAGTATGGAAAGTTCCTCCATGGATAGATATAGGCCAGCAGCTCATCTATCATTAAGGGCCACAAGAGGTCAAAGGACTTGCCCCTGTCATGTAACTAGTGTGTATCAAGGGAAGACTTGAACCTAGATCTTCCCAACTCCAAGGCCAGCCCTTTTATCCACAGGGGTATCATGTTGCCTCTCAAGCACAGCATTTTATTAAACTCAATTTACAAAGGATGCTGGTCAGGGGATCATAAGTGTTCAGAGTAGAACAAAACTTTAGAACTTAGTCTGGGGGCAGCTAGGTTGCCCAGTGGATAGAGAGCCAGACCTGGGTTCAAATCTGACCTTGGATGCTTCTAAATTTCTAACTACTAAGATTAAGCCTACTTTGGCAGAATAATTGCAGAACCTAAATAATTCTTGGATTTTCAAGTCCTCAAAAAAAAAAAAAAGCCTTTGTTAACTACTGTGTGAACTTGGGCAAGTCACTTAGTGCTGACTGCCTAGTCCTTGTTCTTTTTTTGAAGTTGTTACTAAGATAAAGTAAGTGTTCTAAAAAAATTAAGTTAAATTAAAAATGAAACAAAAGTCCAACTCCATTTTTCTACAGACGAGAAAACAGAAGAGAATTAAAATGACTTGCAGAAGGAGGTAGAGCTGGTAAGAAGATGACAGTCAGGATTGGTAAGCCAGCTCCTTTCCATGCATACATAACCAGGGCTCTTCCCAGGGCACATCCTGACCACAAAGCACATAGGAAGCGACTGATCCCAGAAAGAATTGCTATCACAACCAAGGGTTAAACACAGATCTCCAATCTTTAGGCTCTTTTTTGCTCTTGATAGATCTGTATTTCTGCGCCGGTGATTAATGGTGTGGACATTACAGTGTAAGAACAAGAGGCAATGAGCTTAAACATTAACTACCTAGCAAGGTGGAAAATTGTAATTAGATTAAATGAATATTTATGCTTGGTTGCTCCTTAATTAAAGTTATTTAATAACCAGTAGTGAAAGAATAGATTGAATTTCAGAAGCTATAAATGCATTAGAATTATTATGCCTTTTTTTTTAACTTCTAAGATTAAACCTACTTTGGCAGAGTAATTGCAGGACTCAAATAATAATTGAATTTTGAAATACTCAAAAAAAAAAAAAAGCCAGTGTGGTGGTGTGTCCCTTAATTCCTGCAACAGAAGGAGGCTGAGGCTGGTGGATTGACTGAGCTTGGCAGTTCTGAATTGCCTCTGGGTTAAGGCCACCAAGGTCTTATATGAAGTCCAATACCAATATGGTGAGCACCTTGGGAATGGAGGACTACCAGATTGCCTAAGGAGGAGTCAACTGGCCCAAGTCAAAAAAGGAGCAGGTTAAATCTTCCAAGTTGTTGTTCAGTTGTTTCAGTTGTGTCCAATTCTTTGTGAGCCTGATTGAGTTTTCTTGGCCAAGATACCGGAGTGGTTTGTCATTTCCTTCTCCAGCTCATTTTACAGATGAGAAAACCAAGGCAAACAAGGTTAAGTGACTTGCTCAGGGTCACACAGCTAGAGCCTGAGGCCAGAGTTGAACTCATGAAGATGAGTCTTCTTGGCTTCAGGCACATTATCCAGTGGGCCACCTACCTGCCCCTTAAGCTTTCATGTTGTGACAAGGAAATCACTTTAAAAGACTGATATATATTAATATTATATATATATATTTTATTAAAATATATATATTTCATAAAATATATATATTTTAAGGTTTACAGTGTTGATCAGTATTGGTATTGGGACTACTAGTGGCCACTATACTTCCAGTTTGGGTGAGTTAAAAAAAAAAGATTTTACCAGTTCCATATAGCAGAAAATGGCATATCCACTCAGTATTCAGGCTAAAATTAAATCACTTTTAATGTTAAATTTATTCCATAACTTTTTTACTTTAAAAAAAGGAAAGGAAATCCCAAGTGCATTTATCAAAATAATTAAAGGGAGGGAGGCAAAGAGATAATGGACAAAAAGACTTGTACAAAAATATTCATAGCTGTGCTCTTTGTGGTGGCCAAAAACTAGAAAACGAGGGGATGCCCATCAATTGGGGAATGGCTGAGCAAATTGTGGTATATGTTGGTGATGGAATACTATTGTGCTAAAAGGAATAATAAAGTGGAGGAGTTCCATGGAGACTGCAACAACCTCCAGGAAGTGATGCAGAGCGAGAGGGGCAGAACCAGGAGAACATTGTACACAGAGACAAACACACTGTGGTATCATCGAACGTAATGGACTTCTCCATTAGTGGCGGTGTAATGTCCCTGAACAACTTGCAGGGATCCAGGAGAAAAAAAAACACCATTCATAAGCAAAGGATAAACTATGGGAGTGGAAACACCGAGAAAAAGCAACTGCCTGAATACAGTGGTTGAGGGGACATGACAGAGGATAGACTCTAAATGAACACTCTAATGCAAATACTATCAACAAAGCAATGGGTTCAAATCAAGAAAACATCTAATGCCCAGTGGACTTACGCGTCAGCTATGGGGGGCGGGGGGGAGGAAAAGAAAATGATCTATGTCTTTAACGAATAATGCTTGGAAATGATCAAATAAAATATATTTAAAAAAAAAAAGGGAGGGAGGTTTGCAGCTAGGTGGCTCAGTGGAGAGAAAGTCAGACCTAGAGATGGGAGGTCCCAGGTTCAAACCTGACCTCAGATACTTCTTCATTGGGTGACCCTGGGCAAGTCCCTTAACCTCCACTGTCTGGTCTTTATCACTTTTCTGCCTAGTCTCTAGGCCTAGCACTGTATCACTTGAGCCACCACACGGCTCCTTCTCTGACAGTTTCTATCCTTGGTCTTCGCAAAACATTTTCCTCACATCTTTCTGTATTATTTTATAATGTATTTAATTTGTATTAAAATGAGTTAAATTTTATTATATTTATATATAATGCATTTATAATTTTATTAAGGTTAACTGTACATTTACCATACCTGCCCTCTTGGATTGAAATTCTCTGAGGTCAGGGCAGAAGTTTTATTTGAACTTTGAATTGTTCAGTAGATGGTGTAGGTGACTTCAGAGGATACTTACAACTCTGGTCGTGCGTCCTTCTAGAACCGAATAAAGGGCTCTGCAAAGACTAAATGCTAATGCATGTTTATTGAATGGCAATAAAAAATGACTTTCAAGTGGCTATAACTGACATACAACAAACAAAACCAGAAAACAATCTCCTTCAGGAAAGGAAATGAATGATTCCAGAGTACACTTACCTAATGGATCAGCTTTTCCATCCTTGTCTGGAACCGTGAACACTCCGACGACTCGATGGCCTTCTTTCTGGAGGTGGCTATAGACTTCTTGCCCAAAGAGACTCTGGCCTATAAGTGCCAACTTCAACTTATTTTTATAATAAACCTGGGAAACAATCATATTTTGACATTTTAGAAGGAATAGAGGGAAAATGAATAACAAATTATTTGCCATACAAAAATAATTTTACAAAGATTCAGTAGACCCATAGACAAGATAAAAATAATATGCTTGTTATCTCAGTATTGATTTATAGTTTACAAAGTACTTTTTATACAACAATCCTATGAGGCAAGATAAGTATTATCCCTTTTCCACATGAAGTTGAGGCTCCAAGTTGTTAAATGACTTGCCCAAAGTCACATGACTAGTTAAATAAAGGTAAGATTTGAAACTAAGTCTTCTAACTCCAAGTCTAATGCATTCACCAGTAAACCACTGAAAACAGAAATAAAATAATATAAATTATATTTGTATAAAATATGAAAAATATAAAAATAAAATAAATGAAGGCTACTTTATCCAGAGAGCAAAATTAATGAAAATTCTCTACAGGCAGCCCATTATTAAATGTAAATGGATGTGTTCATAGAAGGACTCATTTCAATAAGGAATCATTAGATGTGATAGTAAAAAAAAAATAAAGCACTAAGCCCACATCTCTTGGTTCTAAAGTAGAAAGTTTAATGATATTTTAACCCTTGCAAAATGATTCTGGGCACTTTTTTAGACCTCTCATTGAAAATAGCTCTCCATGTACATGGGGCTATGGTAATAGCTAGCATTTTCATAGTTCTTTAAAGTGTGTTATTTTATTTGACCTTCACAACAGCCCTGGGGAGGCAGATGCTATGATTATGCCCATTTTACAGATGAGGAAATTATTAGAATTTTAGGTAGACACTAAATAATGTGCTCAGGATCATACAGCTAGTGTATGAATTAGTATTCAAACTCAAGTCTTCCTGACTCATTTGCTTTATTTGTTCTACCAATGGAGCCACCTAAATGCCTCTATATTTTATGTTTAAATGAAGTCATCAGCAAAATACCTAACAGAGGGACAGAAGATCAAGTTCTTTGAGTTATTATTACTTCTCAGTTATCCACATGGATTCAGTTCATGAAGAAGAGCCACCTTTTGTACTTTTGGAAAAGTATCCTAGATTATTTTTGAGGTGGTAGGATAAATTAAAAAAACAAACAAAACTCTTACCTTCTGTCTTGAATCAATATTAAGTATCGGTTCCAAGGCAGAAGAGCAGTAAGGGCTAGGCAACTGGGGTTAAATGACTTGCCCGAGTCACATAGCGAGGAAGTGAACCCAGGATCTCAGCCTGGCTCTCTAACCACTGAACCACTTGGCTGCCCTGATGGGATAAATTTTAATTGTATGATACTTCTCTCACTTCCCCTCTCCTACTGAAAGCCTCTTTCTTATTATAAGGAAGATGGCTAGTCAGCCAAGCAATTACAAAGAAATAAAGTAGGTTTCTGGAAATTTACCTATGCAATCAAATCTGGTTAATATTTCCTTGGGGATTATAGAATTTAGTTAGGCCAGTCCCCAAATGGGAATATTTGGAGGGAGAAAAGATACCGTGCTGAATTGGAAGGCCATGACAGAACGAAGATTTTAGAGACTAGAATACAAAGAAAAATATGATGAATCAAGTTAGGCCCAGGGATCTGTAGCTAGGTTGAATACCTTAGATATTAAGTACTATCCAATCCAAAGCTCAATAATTTTTTAAAATTAGCATATCTAATGATTTTACTGTGCTATATTATTTTTTAATTTAGATGCACTAATTTCATTTTAAAAACATATAGAGTCTCAATCCAGATCAAAGAAAATTTTTTTCACTCTTAAATTTTCTATTTGTTTTAGTTTAGTTCCATAGAAAGATCAATATGGAAAAATGTTTTATAGGATTGTACATGCAAAATCTGTATAAGATTGCTAAACATCTCTTGGGCATGAGGGGGAAAATCCAGACTCAAAATGTTTAAAAAATGTTGGATATTGTCTTTACACATCATTTTCATCATAAAATAAGAAATGATGGAGAGAAAAAAACATACAAAACTAGACAATGCATGCAGGGTCTGGAGTGTGGGGAGATGAGATAGAAGGTAAAAGATGGAGTAGATATCAGAATTCAACAACCATTCAGGATGAAGCATAGAAAGAGAACTAAGAATTGAGAAGGACTGATGGCCAGATTCAGGAGTTCAAGTAGATTCAGGGGATGAGAAGATCCAGCTCAGTGACTAGGGAAGGTTTAGAAAGGAGTAAAGGTACAATCCCTAAGGCCAGGATCTAAAGGGTCCTGGTCAGGTTTCAAAGTATAGGAGCTGGTGTCCTGGGAAGCTGATTGGGAATATTTAGGCCTATAACTTACGAGTTAGATTTTTCACATATCAAATGTGCACAGAGCATTGTGATAAATATTATGGATAGAAAACAGAAATAAAATAAATATATTGTCCTCAAGAATCTTTTAATCTAGCAAGTGAGAGAAAAAGTATATATATGGAATGGGGGACAGCTAGGTGACTTAGTGTATTTAGAGCTAGACCCAGAGATGGGAGGTCCTGGGTTCAAATCTAGCCTCAGACACTTCTTAGTGGTGTGACCCTGGGCAAGTCTTTTAGGCCCCATTGCCTAGCCCTTACCACTCTTCTGCCTTTTAAGATGGAAGGTAAGGGTTCAAAAAAGTATATATATATATATATATGTATATATATATATATATAAATATATATGTATGTATGTATACACACACACACGGCTATTTGTGATACAAGTATACAGGAAAGGCCCAGATAGAGAGAAATAAGAGGGAAAATCTCTTCATGCTGGAAGGTAAGGACAAGGTGGTTAGTGAAATAACCCTGAATGGGGCTTGAAGGAAGCAGTCCAGCTAGAGAGGCACAGCTAACAGATACCAAACAATAGCAAGAAAAATTCATCACAGGAGATAGTCAAGTGCTGGACTGTAACAGAAGAATTCAAGAGAGACAGAGAAGAATGAAGGTGGGACTAGTGAAGAAATGGACTTGAACAGTGTGTTAATAAAGACAGGGCAGATTTTAACTAGCAGTAGTATGGGGGGGGATATAATTTCTGGCATGGAGGGTAGCCCAAGTGAAAATATGCTTGTAGGAGAGGCAGGATAACAGCAGGGATCAGTGAATGACCCAAATTTGACAGAAATCATGCATATTAAGGTTGAGTCTGTAAGGGTTAAAATAAGGGTTTTGACAAAATAAGGGAGCAGCTTTTAATAATTTAGGTTTTAATGAGAATATAATAAAGTTGTAAATTAATATTATCCCTTTAAGCCAGAGAAACAAAAACTTCTAGCAGCTTTTAACAATTAATAATTTAGTTTTATTAAAATAGAGATAGTAAAGGAGAGAAATATAGGAAAGAGGTAGAGAAAGAAAATTTCCTAATGTCTATACTAGTTATCCTATAACTAACTACAATTACTACCTAAAATTGCCTATATCTACCTAAATACCTATAACTGCTGCTAATAATAAACACCCTACAAAGTTCCAACCCAATCCAGCCCAATCAAAACCAACTCAATCAGTGTTTAATCCAACCCCAATTAGGTCTGTCAACAAAGACCAACCAGCTTCCAAAAAGTTCAAGGAAGGGAAAAATAACCTAATAGCCCAAACCAAAAGCCAAAAACCCAAAAGGCAAAAAGCACTTTAAAGGCTAAAATCAAAACCCTCATGGTAAGCTTGCAACTAAATGCCAGTCACCAACTAATCACTAACCCATACCACCAGCAACCAACCCCCAACAACCAACTCACATCCAGCAGCCAACTATCCCACAACTGCCAGCCCTAACTATTAGCAACTGACCCCTCAATCCCAACTGTCAGCAACTGATAGACTGATCAACTCTTGCTAGGCCCCTTTTATAACCTCCTCCTATATCACTTCCTGTCTCTATGGTTCCTTTTTCCTGTCTCTATGGTTTCTCCTTCCTGTCTTTATGGTTTCTCCTTCCTGTCACTGTGGGCTGGTTAATCCCTACATATCTCTATGGTAAAAGGACCTCCAGGTCCCCCATTAAATTAGAAAAGGATTTAAGAATTCCTTTTTACAGTCTTCCTGGGTCAGCACCATGGTCAGGGACAACAGGAAAGATGAGAACAGGGAACTGTCCTCATTGTTGCAAGACAGAGTACCAAGCTACTTTCACTTTTATGGGCATATATAGGGATGGCTTTGGGGATGGAGGTTAATGGTGAGGGGAGGGAACTGAGATGGTTTCCTTAAAGATAGTGGGGTCTGAGGACTGAAGGGGGTTGAGAGGTTTTGCTCTGAGAGGTTGTGCTCTGAGAAGCTTGCTCTGAAGGAGGCTGGAGGTGGAGGCCCCTGAGACTGTTTCTCTATTTTGGTCACGTGAGTGACAAGGACTGATCTGTTTTCTTTGCCTCAGCTATCTAAAGGCTTGGGCCTTTTGGCCCAGCCTAAACAGAGGGGGTATTTAAGCCCTATTCCCTTCTCTCCCCTTTCTCTCTCTCTCTCTCTCTCTCTCTCTCTCTCTCTCTCTCTCTCTCTCTCTCTCTCTCTCTCTCTCTCAATACCTTTCTTCCTCCTGTTTGTAATTAAACTCCATAAAATGTTGACTGCTGACTTGAGTTTTCATTTAGGAATTACATAGCTGAATTCTTTGGTGACCTTAAATTAATATACATCAGTCTTTTAAAGTGATTTCCTTGTCACAATGGAGAATTAAATGAGGAAGAATAACTTCTCCATTAGTAATCATATAATTACTGCTATTCTAGCTTTGCAGAAATTTGTGTTGTTTTTGGCAGGTGACACAACTCTAGTAGAGAAAGGGAATCTTTGTTGGTGAGAACCCTTGGACATGTCACTGTAAGTTTCCGCACAGACTATTCCCCTGAGAAAGTGCCTATGTGTCCTTTCTTCATACATTCCCTGGAAGAATTGTGCTCTATGGCAAATCTCTCTAGTAGGTGAGTATAGGAGTATGTGGGGTGGTAGGGTTGGTCTGCCAAAACTGGAGGAGTCTGATTTTTAAAACTTTACTGAAAAAGACATGGTACCTATCTGAGATTTTGCCCATCAACTTGGGAGTTTAAGAATACCAGATGTAACAGTATAATGGGTCTTCGATGCTTGGCCACAAACAATAGATGAAGGTCAGCAGACATAGAAAAAGACAGCATAGAAAAAGTCTAGAAACTAAGAAATGCATAAAGTATATGTATGCTGTAAGAGCAGGATGGAAGGATGAGGATGGAATGTTGAAGAAGACTTGACTGACGGGCGAAGACAGTTGGAAGTAGAGGAGCATGGGAGAAGAACGGGGACATGGGAGAGTTCTGAGAGGAAGAAGAGGCTTTTGAGACTAGATCTCGAGGTGAGGGAAGGTTTCTTGTCTTGCTGGAGATCGTCTAAGAGGCAGCTGAGAGATAGCCAAGAGAATCAGCCTTGGAACTTCTCAAGAAGTGATTCACAATTGCCTGACACCTCTAGCAATATCTAAAGAGAGACTTAGGTCCCATCAGACCTGAGGAGCCTCCGACTCAACGGCCTTGATTCCCCCCACCCCCACTCCCCACCTTCAGCCTTATAGCACCTGCCTTACTCTTACCTTGATTCCTTAATTTCTCTGTTTAGGTTATAAGATAGCTGGAAAGGGGAGGAGAATTTCTGGTTTGCCCTGAAGCATCCAGAAAGAAGGACCTCAAAGAGTTTAGCTATAGGGACACCTCTTAACACCAACATGAACAATGCCCCTCCCCTCCAGATACCTTGAGTTTATTAAAGTATTATTAAACCGCAGTCAGATTGGAAGAAAGGGAAGAAAGTTCAAGGAGCTTTGAGGAAGCTACTCTCTGAGGCTGCTGATCAGCCATCGCACAGTGCTGGTCAGCCTCCCCCCTCCCCAGTGTCAGCGAACAGAGGAGGCTTGGGTTTCTCATGCAGTGCTTATCAATTCCGGGGTAATTGCCCTATCACTCAATAGGGGAGACCTTCCCTTAACTTCTCTACATTGGCCCATCACTTGGGATCACCATTTCCCCGAGAAGAGAGTGAGAGAGTACAACAGGAGCCATTCCACTTTGACTCCTACCTTTCCTCACTCATCTGCCTATCAGTAACAGCTCCCTCAAGACCAATTATTACCATTCAGCAAATAAGCATTACAATACTGTTGAATAATATCAATATACTTTATCTTTTAATACCATAATTTAATACCACTAAGATAGAGAATTTCTTTCTAAATTGAAAATAAGTAAAAAGTTTGTTTGCGAAAAGAACATGAAAACCAAACTATTTTATCCAGATTTTCCAGATTGCAGGAGCATTGCACATTAATCTCCTCATTGTAGAAGGGATACCTGTATGTGTGTGTATATGTATATATAATATATATGTATATAGGTATATATGCCTAATAGTTACACCTTGTATATTATTACACATTACTATATGTATACTAAATAATTATATATACAACAGTATCTACATAGATAATCCCAAAATAATAGAATATTTAAAATCCGGTTTTGTAGTGTAATAGGGGATTATTTAAATAAAAATGATCATTTAAGATCAGATCTGCAAATCTCCTCCCTTTTTCCTCCCTTCACCCTCCCTGGTTCACCTCCCTCCTTGTCCCTCCTGCCTTCCTCTTTGCCCTTTCAGTTGATTCTTCTGTTGGTCTCTCTAAAATCAACTCAAAGTGAGTATTTTTGGTGTATCAAATAAATCACTCCTTTCTCTTCTCTAAGATTAAGTAAAGGGGTTTATTGGGGAGAAAAGAAAAGATAAGAAAATGGAGGGAAAGAGGGTTTGGCGTTTCCCTATTACCAGAATAATTCCTAGGTTGGAGGATGGTGGAATATAGTTCAGATTTGGGAAAATTGGTTAACAGGTCTTGAAATTCAGTCACTGTAATAGAGCAGAGAACATCAGAGAGCTCAGGACTTTTGCCCTTCTTCCTTTCTGTCCCCCAAGCAAAGAGACCAAGATTTTCAGTTTGTCAAGTCCTTTTTAACAGTCTTTCCTGGTCACCATTCCAATTAGAATGTTCTCCTTGAGTGACAGCTTGTGTGGAAGTAAGCTTTTCATATGATCATCTTCACGAGTGGGTGTATGTAATATGTTATAGTATAAGTTATTAGATTTATGTTAAGAATATGAATTTGAAGTTTTCTTATCTTTTGATGTTTGAATTTTCACAAGGGGATTTATTGTTTGCTCTTTTTGATGTTCATGTTAAGATATGTTGACTTTTGAAGTTTCTTGGAGATAGAATTTTGATATAATGTATTTCATTTGGTCATAGAGTTATGTTTTCAAGTGAAATAACTTTGTTACTTCATTTGTTGTTAAGATTGTTGGCAGAGACTTTGTATAGACTTGTAGAGACTTTTCTTTGGAGCTAAGTTTTAAAATGTCTGTTTTTCTTTTCTGTCTGTTTTACTGTCTATCTTTCTATCCGCAGCTGTTTTATTTGCTTTAGCAGTGCTTTTCTGTTGTCATTTGCACTCTCGTTTGCTTTCCTTTAGCTCTCTTGTCTATTCTTTCTGTTTTGTCTTTCATAGCTTTCCATTCATAGGGACTGTTGTTGATTATGGCTAGGGTTATTTGTTTCATATGTCATATTTATGTATCTTCATTGATGTTAATGTTATGGGTGTGATGCAATTTTACATATGAAGCATGGAACCATGATCAACTTTTATAGATGTTGGGATTGTCATTACAATTGTTGTTGGATCAATCCATCTTGGTTTTGTAGGAGATTCTCTATTAAAGTTCTTGACATATACTTTGTCTCCTGGTTTTATCTTATGCAGTGAAAAATCTAGTGGTATTATTTGCACAAGTAAACTCAGTTTTCTTAGTTTTTCTAATCTACTTTGTATCTGTTTTAAATATTCATGAAGTACACATTCCCCTTTTAACTGGACAAGTATGATGGCTTTACTGTTCTACCATGCCAAAGTGGTTGACCATATAGCATTTCAAATGGTGATATATGCAAGTCAGTTCTAGGTCTAGTTCTTATGTTGAACAAAGCAAAAGACATAACATCTGTCCATTTTAAATGTGTTTCTGAACAGAGTTTACCTATTTGGGTTTTCAATTCTTTGTTCATTCTCTCGTCCTGGCCTGAACTTTGGGATTGATAAACTGAGTGATAATTACATTTGATCCCCAAGTTCTTGTAGATTTCTTGCAGAATGTGGGAAGTGAAATGGGACCCCTTGTCCAAATCTATGGTATTGGGAATGCCATGTCTAGGTATTATCTCTCTTTTTTTTTTTAAACCCTTACCTTCCGTCTTGGAGTCAATACTGTGTATTGGCTCCAAGGCAGAAGAGTGGTAAGGGCTAGGCAATGGAGGTCAAGTGACTTGCCCAGGGTCACACAGCTGGGAAGTGTCTGAGGCCAGATTTGAACCTAGGACCTCCCATCTCTAGGCCTGGCTCTCAGTCCACTGAGCTACCCGGCTGCCCCTTATTATCTCTTTTAATAGAAACCTCACTACTGTTGCTGTGTCATTTTTCTTGGATGGACATGCTTCAACCCATCTTGTCAGTCTATCCACAATAACCAATGCATATTTTTATCCCTTGTCTTTAGGCATGCTAATATAATCAATTTGAATACATTGAAAAGGCATATAGCTGAGTGGTCTGCCTCCCAATGCTATGTTCTTAAAATGTCCTTGATTATACTTTCTGCATGTTTCACATGCCTGACAAGTTATAATGGCATTTGTTGTTATTCCTGGTGCCATCCAAAATCTCTGAATTGTATCCAGAATCCCTTGCACCTTGTAATATCCTTTTGTATGAATTTTGGTGCATAGATGTTGATATAATCTTTTAGGGAGAATCGGTGTACCCCCTTGAGCAATCCAAACGCCTTTTATTAATTTAGCGCCTAGCTGCTCCTTCCATGACTGTATTTCTTTTCTGTTGTAAGCTTCGGTACGATTGTGCCTTTCAGTCAGAGAGAAATTCAGCACACAGTGGGGTCTGAACTTCACAGCATATTGTGAGGTTATGTCTGCTCTGTCATTCCCTAGAGATATTCTGTCCTTTCCATGAGTCTGTGCCTTGCAATGGATTACAGCCACCTCTTTTTGGAAGTTCTACAGCTTTTATAAGAGGGTCTATTAATTTGTCATATGCAATTGGTTTCCCAGCTGAAGTTTTATGCCCTCTGTTTTTCCACATGTATGAAGACGAATGCACAGTGGAGAAAGCATAATTTGAGTCTAAAAAAATGTCAACCCTTTTTCTTTTAGCTAACTCTAAGGCCACAAACAGAGCCTTGAGCTTGGCTCCTTGGGTGCTAACATGACTTGGCAATGAAGCATGCCAAAGTGTTTTGTCATTGTCATCTACAGCTGCTCCTGTGACTTCCCTTCCATTGTGAATATAGGAGGACCCATCTGTGTATAACTCTATTTCTGGATTGATAAGAGGTGTGTCTTTGAGTTGTTCATTGGGTTTGTGCATCATTTCTACTATTTTATTACAATCATGCAATTCTTCTCCACCAATTGGCAAATCAGGAGTCAGAGTCGCTGGGTTCAATGGTGCACATCTATGAATTGCGATGTTATCATTGCCTAACAGAATGACTTCATACTGGGATATTCTTGCATTGGTGAATGAATGCATATTCTGTGACCTTAGTAGTTTTTCTATTTGGTGTGCAGAATATACATGCAATTTACATCCCAGTACTATATCATATGATTTCTTGACCATCAGAGCTGCAGCTACTATGCTCCTGAGGCAATGCACCATTCCTTGTGTAACAGAATTGAGGATAGAACTGTAAAAAGCAATGGCCCTTAAATTCAGCCCAAAATACTGTGTTAGCATTCCAGAAGTGATGCCTTTAGCTTCATGGACATACAAGTGGAATTCTTTCTTATAATCTGGTATTCCCAAGGCTGGAGCTGATAGAATAGCTCCTTTTAACTGTGACAAAGCATGCAAATGTTCTTTGTTTAATTGCAATGGTTATTTAATTTCTTTCTTTGTCAAATCAGTTAAACATTTGGAAATATGGGAATATCCTACTATGTATTGTCTCAAGAAACCAGCAACCCCTAGAAATGCTCTAAGTTCTTTCTTGGCCCTAGGGATGCCTAGCTTTTATATGTCTGCTATTCTTTTATTAGAGATTTTCCTGGTGCCCCCCTCTAGGACAAATCCTAAATATTCAACTGTTGGGAGGACCCACTGGATTTTCTTTTTTGAAACTTTATGTCCTCTTTTATGAAGCTCTATTAATAACTTATTTGAATCCCCCAAACATGTTTTTGGGCCAGGTGATGCTAGCAGTAAGTCATTTACATAATGTATTAATCTGCTACATTTGAAAGTTATGGTGGCTAAGACTCTCTGCAGAAGTTGACAAAATATTGAAGCAGACTCAAAACATCCTTGCACTAATCTGGTGTAGCACAGCTGAGTTTGTCCCCATTGGAAAGCAAAACTATTTTAGAATCAGTTTAGAATGGTATTGTAAAGTAGGTGTTGCTCAAGTCCAACACTGTGTACCACCTAGCTTCTGTGAAGGTATTTGAGTTATCATATCATTTGGAGAAGGTGCGACAGTGTGTTTCTTTCTTATAAAGTTATTTATAGCCCTAAGATCCATTACAAATCTCCAAGCTGAAGTGCCATCTTCATTCAGCTTGTTCTTTTTAATAGCTAGAATTGAACTATTGAATTCAGATACAGTAGGTCTTAATATGCCTCGTTCTAGCAAACTGTTTATGATTGGTGTTTTTACTTCTTTTGCTTCTTCACTCAATTTGTATTATGTTATCTTGGGCAGTATTCCTTCCCTGACCTCAATTCTGACTGGTGTCACTGACTTGATCCTACCCATGTCATTTTGATGTTTTGCAAACACCCCTTTGTGGTATATCTTTTGGTATTTCATACATAGATGTTAAAATTTGGATTTTATCAGGTTCTTCTTCTAGTTGTTCCAGGTATAACAATGGGTAGTGCTTTAGTGAATTTTTGGGTAAATGCAAGTAGATTTTCCCAGATCTTTCACATTGCAAAGTCGCTTGGATATTACACAAAAAATCTCGTCCTAAAATGTTATCTGGGCATGAGGGAATCAATAGGAAAGTATGATCTATGGTGAGAGGACCCAATTTAATCATAGTGCTTTTGAGCTCAGGGACTTGTTGTACTTGTCCCGTAGCTCCAGCTCCAGAAACCATACCCTCTATGTTGGTATCCCCTGGACATGTCTTTACGACTGATTTTGAAGCACCAATATCCATGAGGACTTTATAGTTTTTCTTTCCCACTTTAATATATACATATGGTTCTAGCTTTTGAGTAGATATTGAATTTATTGTTATTGAATCACTCTGCATTGTTTTGCTACCTTCTGCCAGTTGTATGGTTGAACTAGTTAAATCTTCTTGATTTAAATAATTTCCTATGTGATCTTCATCTAAGTTTGATTGTATTATATCCTCTGCTTCATTGGAAAATGAATTTAAATCATAGCTATGGTTAATGTCATATAGTTTTACTTGGCCAGACCTCCCCACTCCATTTGGAATGTTGGTTTCATGCCTGTCATTTGAATCCTTGGCTGTTCTATCGGTTGCTAAGTTTTGCATTCCATTCATCTTTTCAAATTTAACTGCTATTCCACTTTTATTACTTTGAATATGATTATTATTTTCAAATGTAATTTCAGCTTCATTTTCATTAAATTTTATATTTTCTAAATTAGTCATTGTAGGATGAAAACTTTCAGCTTCTGGATTCAAACTAGATGTTTTTTCTAAGGCGATCTGTGCCATATAGCTATTTGAAGAATTAACTGTTTCTTGTGGGTTTTTCTGTACATTTGTGAGTGTTTTCAAATCATTTATAGCTCCATTAATCTCATGTGAAACAGTAACTATGTGCTTTGATTTTCTGCTAAAGTCATTTTGCTGCAGGGAATTGAAATTTTGTTTCTGTGAGTCTCTCACTAGCTCCTGTTTGAGTTTATGTGAATTTTTCTGACTTTTTCTTGTACAAAATTCAATCCCTGTGCCCAATCTGCACTGAAAAAAGTTTTCTATGTATGTATTTGAGCAATGATGTTTTTAACCTCTTCATCAAGCACTTTCACTTGTCCCTGCCTGTCATTTGATCTTTTTCTTGGTTTGCTTTTCTCAGCAGTCACAGATTCAATTTCTTGCATCATCTGTTCATTGTCCCTTTTCTGTTTTCTCTTTAGTTTTATAGCAGCTTGTCTTTTACTATTTTTCAATTGTCTATCTCCATGCACCAAACTAAATATACCATAATTTTGGCTTCATAATTCTCTCCTAACCATGTCTGCATATTTGGGCTTAGTCCCTGCATTTATAACGTCCCTCATTTCCTGAAGATTTGCTGCTTGCTGACTTGATCTTAATGAGCAGTGTTTACAGCATGGAGTTTTCTGCTTATTATATTGTTTGCCTCCTGTGTTCTTGTTGTTAACCTCATACTTCTTTTTGAGAAAACAGTCTTTGATTAGGTGTCCAGTTTTCTGACAGAAAAAGCATTGCCTGTTCTCTCTCTGTACTTTTCTTTGTTGATAAACAGGTTTTGAGTGTGTTTTAACAGTGTTCAAATGTTTAATTTCCTGTATCTCCTTTTCCTTCAGATTTTGCTCTGATCCATGCAATTTCTGTTTTAATTCAGATAACTGTCTATTCTGATCTTGTGACTGCCAAAAATGTATGATGCAGAGTCTATCAGTTCTGTCAAATTTACTGTATAATATTTTGGAAGGTAGTGTTTGAAGAAATTCCCAAGATGTGGTGTGCAATTTTCAGAAATTGTCTCCTAACGTGAGCCATGGACTCATCCGTATCTTTCTCTATGCCCATGATAGCCCCAGCAGTCTCAGAAAGGCAATATATAAACATAGCTGGATGTTCTCCCTTTTCTTGCACCATCTTATCAAATTTTCCGCAAGCACTTGGCTTGGAGCAACACATCTTAATGGCTTGGAGCAAGTCCTTTCTGCATTTCCTCAGATAGGTCATGCTAATAGGATTAGAGAAGTCAAAATCCTCTCCTTGCTCCATCAGGGTGCTTTCTGATCTTGTTCTATCAATAAATTGACAATGTTTATGGGGGCTAAAAAGTTCTGCCAAGAGGAACTCTGTATCCTCAAAACTGGGTTCAAAAATATGGAAAGCCCTTTAAAATTCTTTATGGGATCTATGGGGCTCAGATATAAACTTTTCTTTATAGAATCCAATTCTTGCATTGTAAATTGCTTATGGACTTTGGAGTGCAACACTCCAGCTGAATCTTAGCAATATCTTTTAGTGGAAGAATTTTTTCAGCCTCTTTGTTTGCATTAGTGTCTTTGTCCTTGTCATTTCTCTGTGTGCCCGACTTGGTTTTCTTGGCCTTCTTTTCTCTATTCTTTGGTACATTGTTTGCCTGTCCACTTGCCTTATCCTTGATCTGATCTAAATGACCCTTTTGCCTTTACAAATTTCTCAAACATATTCTTCACCAGTATTTCCAAGTTGGTATCAACTACCATGATTTGTGTTATTGTCTTTGGAATTACACATCTATAAATGTTCTTCAGGTAGGCAAGGGTTTGTATTGCAGCCATAACAATAATGTAAACTTGTATCAGTAACTGCCATAGTAGAGTGTCTTTTTGAAATGGCATGTTTAATATGAAAGTTGTGGAAAGATAAGAAAATGGAGAGAAAGAGGGTTTGGGGCTTCCCTGTTATTAGAATAATTCCTAGGTTGGAGGAAGAGCTCAGGACTTTTGCCCTTCTTCCTTTCTGCCCTTGAGTGCTTGCAGTTCTTGAGTGTTGCAGACTTTTCTGTCTGCAACAGAGCTGGAGTAGCTGGGACTGCTGAGCTGTCACTCAAGGAGAACATCCTAATTGGAATGGTGACCAGGAAAGACTGTTGAGAAGGATCTGACGAACTGAAAATCTTGGTCTCTTTGCTGGGGGACAGAAAGGAAGAAGGGCAAAAGTCCTGAGCTCTCTGATTTTCTCTGCTCTATCACAGTGACTGAATTTCAAGACCTGTTAACCAATTTTCCCAAATCTGAACTATATTCCACCATCCTCCAACCTAGGAATTATTCTGGTAACAGGGAAACCCCAAACCCTCTTTCCCTCCATTTTCTCATCTTTTCTTTTCTCCCCAATAAGCCCCTTTACTTAATCTTAGAGAAGAGAAAGGAGTGATTTATTTGATACACCAATAATACTCACTTTGAGTTGATTTTAGAGACCAACAGAAGAATCAACTGGAAGGGCAAAGAGGAAGGCAGGAGGGACAAGGAGGGAGGTGAACCAGGGAGGGTGAAGGGAGGAAAAAGGGAGGAGATTTGCAGATCTGATCTTAAATGATCATTTTTACTTAAATAATCCCCTATTACGGTAGTCAATGGAATATTATTAGTTCCATCAACAGTTCCAAGAAATCATTTTGAAAGTATTTAATAACGTTTAAAAAGAATTACTGAACCCAAGCAGGGAAAGGCTATGACTCTTTTCTCTTGCTCTGAACTCTTCCCTGACCCCTACTTCATTTCTGTGAGTACAAAGCAATTGCTCCTTGGAGCAAAAACAAGGCACCTGGAGTATCACAAAGCAGCAACACAGGCTTCTTTCTGTAAAGGTGCTGATTGAAGGCACCCTCTGAGGTAGTAATTAAACAAGTATTTGGGGGTAAAGGGCCTTTTCTCCCAAGTCCTGCTGAGTAAGCAGAGATCCTGTTATCGACTTGTTCCGTGCTTGAAAGAACAGTGATGTCGCATGGATGTTCTCCTCTACTGATTCAGTCACAACCCCTCTAGGATCAGATAAGAATTGCGTAAATGCCTCTTAAAGGCATGTCTTGTACAGTCTTTAAAGAAGTTAGTGCGGCCAAAAAAAGGAGCCTTTCAGCCAAGCTGGTGATGGATTTCTCCAAACATAGCTAGCTAGTAGGCAGACAATCCATCACAGTGATTGAACGTGAAGCTTTTTCTTCCTTTTTAAAAGCTTCCTCGTCCTTGCTAGAGCATAGACACACACCACAGGCATGATTTTTGAAAGCCCTATTTGTCACCATACCACGATGAGAATTAGAGAAAGTACCAGGCCAAGAGTCTGGAAGACTCATCTTCCTAAGTTCAAACCCATCTTCAGACACTAGCTGTGTGACCCTGGGCAAACCACTTAATCCCCTGGTCTCCGTTTTGTCATCCATAAAGTGAGCTGGAGAAGAGGATGGCAAACCATGCCAGTAACTTCACAAAGAAAACTCCAAATGGAGTCATGAAGGGTCAGCCTCTGTTGAATGACAACAAAAGTGGATTGAGTGATTCTCTTAAGGGAATCTTCTTAATTGGAAGCCTTTGAGTAGAATTAGGATGTCTGTTTCTCAAGGATGCCATTGGAGGGACTCTTGTGTAGGTTTGGCTTGTAATGCATGACTTCTACAGTCTCCTGCAACTCAGACTCTTTTATCTGAGGACCTAAATAAATCCTGACAGGAACATCACCAGAATGGGGGCTACCACATGATGGTTTTTATTTTGAACTCTAGCAACTCAAAGACCATCTACTAGAGTATGGAGGAATTATATCTGTCACTTCAGGGAATACTGATGCCAATAAAATCAGAGAGCTCAGAAATATTGAATTAAGAGGATAGCTGGGTAGCCCAGTGGATGGAGAGCCAAGCCTAGAGATGGGAGGTCCTGGGTTCAAATCTGACCTCAGATACTTCCCAGCTGTGTGACCCTGGGCAAGTCACTTAACCCCCACTGCCTAATCCTTACCACTCTTATGCCTTGGAACCAATACACAGTATTGATTCCAAGATGGAAGGTCAGGGTTTAAAATAAAAAAGAAATACTCAATTAAGCACTCTGAGGTAGTACCCAGCTTCTCTTCACACATAAGTCCCCAGAGAGCTAGCCCCAGGTTCAAGATACTTTATGGGTCTGCACCTACTCAAAATCATAACTGATAAACTCCCCTCTCCCCAATATGCTTATTTTTGCAAGGTCAGAAGATATATGTGTCCAAGTCAATTAAACACAGCAAATTAAGTGAAGGAGAAGATCCCTTCCACATACATGGAGTGTGCTCAAACAAGTTAACAGATCACCACAGAGAGGGCACACACATGGAGATCCTCCAGTGCCCAGGGCATCCATGTTACTTAAGTATTTCCCACCTCTGATGCTTCAGAGTCACCAGTGTCACTCCACTCTTTTTTTAAACCCTTCCCTTCCACCTTAAGATCTGGGTATTGGTTCCAAGGCATAAGAGTGGTCAGGGCTAGGCAATGAAGGGATAAGTGACTTGCCCAGAGTCACACAGCTAGGAAGTATCTGAGGTCAGATTTGAACCCAGGATCTCCTGTGCCATTCCTAGTTCTCAATTCACTGAGCTACCCAGCTGCCCCTGCCACTCCACTCTTGATGGATGGGTTTTGCATTTCCACTGGTCTTGGAGTCACTGCCCTGCCCTGCATTGGCCATCACCTACTTAGTTTCTTTTGGGCTGTCTGTCACTTTCTGCTGCCTCAGCAACTAGTGAATCACTCTACAGCTAAAGAAAGGCAAAAACTCTTTCACTGCAAGAGTCTGGGGCTGAGTCACCAAGCCCAGGTGGGCAGCCTGCCAAAGGCACAGACTAAGATTAAGTCTGATTTTTTCCCCCTAAATTTCTGCAGACTCAAAGCCAATGGCCAGAGCCATCCATCTGACTTGTGGCTAGACAATTCTTATTTGTTAAATCCCACATTATTATTTTATCTATTTTAGGGACCTCAACCAGAAAAATCCGACAGGAGCCGTGTAGGCGCTGGGCAAAGAGGGTGAGGCAGGCAGCACAGTGTTCATCTAGCTCCCATCCTGGTCCCAAATTGGCATGGAAATAAACCCAGCGGGTAAGAAAAATTAAAGGGCAATTGGAAACGGAGGGGTTAGCCCCCATGCATCCTCATCTTCAGTACACCAAATGCCAGCAACAAAATCCCGGGTGGTTTGTCGTTCTAACCAGCACAACAACGTCGGCTTCTCTTCCTTTAAAAAAATTGTCTATGACCTCTTCAACTCAAATGTAGTACATTGTTCAGCGGGTACCATACTTCCATTTGGAATTGAACTCCAGGCTTGTAATGGTTCTAAAAAGGACTTCGGATGTTCCTATTTGTAGGACTCTTTTGCATTTTGAGATGTTGATTTCATGACTGAATTGCCGTCTATAATGAGACAGTAAGAGCTTCAGTGTGGCAGAAGAGTGGTAAGGGCTAGGCAATGGGGAGTTAAGTGACTTGCCCAGGGTCCCACCACTAGGAAGTGTTTGAGGTCAGATTTGAACCCAGGACCTCCCATCTCTAGGCCTGACTTGCAATCCACTGAGCTACCCAGCTGCCCCCAAGAACACTTAATTTTTAAAAATAATTTT
The DNA here is from genome assembly GCF_027887165.1 of Monodelphis domestica. Classification (NCBI taxonomy): domain Eukaryota; kingdom Metazoa; phylum Chordata; class Mammalia; order Didelphimorphia; family Didelphidae; genus Monodelphis; species Monodelphis domestica. Next base: position 92,797,536 of record NC_077231.1, read on the forward strand.
ACTGTTTTCTTTCCTATCCTTTCTCTTCTCTGTACAAATGACATTGAGTAGCTCTTATAATTTTACTCAGAAATAAAATTGTTATACCATTATCTCTATTGTGTGCAAAGGTACACAAGAGAATTTTGATGCAGCCTGGTCCTTAGAGGTATTCCTAAATTCTAGTCCTTTAAGCATCTACTATGTGCCAGACACTGTGCTAAATGCTGGGGATATAAAGGAAAAAGCCAATCAAAAACACCCCCCCCCAAACCTCTATCCTCAAGCACCTCACATTCTGTAACATGCAAACAACATACAGACGGTAACACGATATGTACAGGCTAAAGGAGAGATCATCGTAGAAAGGAGGCTCTGGCATTGGGAAAGGCTCCTTGCAGGAAGTAGTATTTTAGGTAAGACCTGAAAGAAGTCAAGAGACAAAGAAGAGGAAGGAGAGTTCTCAGTGCCAGACATGGGAGATTGTCAGTGGAAACTCACTGAGTCAGGAAGTGAAACACTATACAAGGAAGAGCTAGGAGGCCAGTATCACTGAACCATAAGAGTAGGTGGAGGAAAATTAAAGTATAAGAAGATTGAAAAAAGAAGAGGAGGTCAAGTCATAAAGGGCTTTAAAAACCAAGCAGAGGGGACAGCTAGGGAGCCCAGTGGATAGGGCACTGGACCTGGAGTGGGAAGGGCCTGGGTTCAAATCTGACCTCAGACACTTCCTAGCTGTATGACCCTGGGCAAGTCACTTATCATCCATTGCTGCTCTTCTGCCTTAGAAATGATACTATGACAGGATGTAAGGGTTTATAAAACAAACACACAGAGAACTTTGTTTTTGATCTTGGAGGTCATGGGGAGCCACAAGAGTTTGTTTATCGACTAGGACCATGGCATTTGCATTTTAGGAAGATTGATTTGGTAACTGAGTGGAGAGTGGAGTGGAATGGGGAGACGCTTGAGGCAGAGAGACCAACCAGGTAGTAGTCCAGGTGTGAGGTGATGAGGTTTTGCATCAAGGTGGTAGTGATGTCAGAGGAGAAAGGGAAGTGTACAAATGGATAATCTACAGAAGTTGGTGGCTAATTAGATTTGTTGAGTGAGAGGAATAGTTAAGGATGATACCTATATTTTGAGCCTGTGGGACTGAGAAGAATGGAATCTATTTTTTTTTTAAACCTTACCTTCTATTTTAGAATCAACACATTGTGAATTAGTTTCTAGGCAGAGGAGGAGTAAGGGCTGGTACACAATAGGGGTTAAGTGACTTGACCAGGGTCACACCTCCTCTCTCTAGACTTGGCTCTCAATCGACTAGCTGCCCCCAGATAGTGGTATTCTTGATAATGATAGGAAGTTAGGAAGACGGGAGGATTGGAAAGGAAGATAATTAGTTTAGTTTGGGACATGTCTAGTTTGAGATGTCTAATAGACAGTTGGAGATGAAATGAAGCATTTAAAGTAATCTTTAGTATTTTATTTCACTTTTGTGGAGAAAAGGACAGCATGAAATTTTATTTTATTTATTTTTAAAATTCAGTTTTATTTTATTTTCAGTTTCAAATAATTTCCTCTTTCTCCCACCTTATTGAGGTTAGAAAGACAAAGTCTATTACAAATATGTATAATCCTGAAAAATAAATCCCTGCATTTGCTATGGAAAAATAATTAAGATAGACACAAAAGAAAAGAAGATATACTTCAGTTGTACTCTGAATCCATCAGCTCTCTCTATCCGGAATTGGATATTATGTTTCATCATAAGTCTTTTGGAATTGTGATGTCTTGTTGATCAGTTACTAAGTCTTTCAAAATGGATTATCTTTGTAATATTGTTGTTATACAAATTGTTCTCTTGGTTCTACTCATCTTACTTTGAATCAGTTCATATAGATCTTTCCAGGTTTTTCTGAAATTATTGTCTTCATCATTTCTTATAGCACAATATTCCACAGCAATCATATACTATAACTTGTTCAACAATTCTCTAATTGTTAAAAATAATGTTTGATAGATCAGTGCTGGAAATTAGTTTCTTCATCATTCTTAGACGTGGAAAGGAACCCCTTTCTACAACAATCCAACAAATATTAACTATTTACTATGTGTTAGAAATTACGGAAAGTGCTAAGAATACTCAAAAAACCACTGTAATCTTTGCTCTTGTAAAGCAGGCTATGAAGTGATGTGCAAGATACAGATGTGTAAGATACAGATAGAATGTGACAGGGATAAAGGAAAGATACAAAGTGACTTAGGAAAACTGGGGATCACACTTTCTAGAACTGGAAGTGGTTTTAGAGGTCATCTAATCGAGTCCCCTCATCTTACAGATGAGGAAAGCCAGATTTTCTGGCCCTGCCATGGTATAAAAGGGGAATGGCTAACTTTTTAGGCAAAGTTCAATGATATTATTATTTTTCTGAACTTATCGGTCAATAAACATTTATTAATCACTTACAATGTGCCATATACTGTGCTAAGCACTGAGGTGGTAGTTATATCTCATAAGGGCATGACATATTCGGAAACTTTTAAGTGCTATAACAAGTTCCTTCTATGGATTATCCTTCAAATTACGACTATTCTTTCCCCAGAGGACTGCTTTCCCTCACACAATCAAAAATACAAAGCAAAGAGTAGTGGTTTGCAAACGTTGGTTTTAAGACCACTTTACATTCTTTTTAAAAAATTATTTTTTAATGTTTAATATTTTATTTTTTCCAATACATGTAAAATATTTTTTACATTTGTTTTTTGAAATTTTAAGTTCCAAATTCCCTTTTTTCTTTCTTACCTTTTTACATTCTTTAAAAAAATTCATCTTTAGTCTTACAATTTATACAAGTAGTGGTCCAAAGCAGAAGAGTATTAAGGGCTAGGCAATTGGGGTTGGGTGATTTGTTCAAGGTCACACAGTTAGGAAGTGTTTGAGGCCACCTCCTGTCTCTAGGCTTGGTTCTCAATCCACTGAGTCAACTAGCAGACCCTCCTCCCCGCCCCCACCCCATACATATCCCCTACATTTAAAAAAATGACCAAGGACTCTCTCCTGCAAAGAACTTTTGCTTCTGTGGGTTATATCTACAGATAATCTTAGAAATGAAAACGTCTTAGTTTTGTTCTGAAAATTGTTATGAAAAAATGACTTCCAAGGGTCCCTTTTTGGGGGGCTCTTCAGGGGAAACCACAGGTACAAGAGTTACAAGATGAGCTCAGATGCAATCTAGTGCAAACTGTACTGGAGCAGAAATCCCCATTCCAATGCACTTGACTAGCCAGCTTCTACTTGAAGATCTCCAGTGATGGAGACGACTCACTACACTCAGACAGTCCATTTCTCTTTGGGATGGTTTTAATCTCTAGTGAGTTTTCCCTCATCTGAAGTCCAAATCTCTGCAGCCCACTCCCATTACTTCTAGTTTTGCATAAGGCTTTTCTCACCAAGGAGTGCCTTTGATTCCATCCTAATCTGTCTCTATGATTACCCTTGCAATCTTCCCTCCCATTTTCTCTCTAATCTTCAATCTCTTTTCCTATCTCCTTGCTTCTTCCCTACTGCCTACAAGCACATCCAGATCTTCATAGCTATAAAACACTTCTTTGATAGCTGAATTCTGAGAAAAAACTTGCCTATACTGTTTCACTTCTTTTCCCCCTCAGTTTTCATAGCTCCTGGTAATCTGACCTCTGACACAAGTGAAACTACTCTCTCCAAAGTTATCAGTGACCTCCTGGTTGCCAAACTGGCTAGCTTTTTCTCAGTCATCCTTGATGCCACTGCAACATCTGATACTGTGGACCTTCTCCGCTCTAGATTTTCCAGATACTGCTCTCTCCTGATTCTCCTCCTATTTGTCTGACCATTCTTTCTCAGTCTCTTTGGCCCATTATTCATATCCTGTCATCTAGCTATGGGTACAGCACAGGGTTCCATCGTTGTCTCTCCTTTTTTTTTTACATTCTCTCTTAGTAAGCTCATCAATTCCTACAGGTTCAATTATTGTCTCTAAACATATGATTCGTGTGTGTGTGTGTGTGTGTGTGTGTATAGAATCTACCACTTTAGTTTACCTCCTAAGTTCCAGTCCATCATCATTAACTCACTATGGCAGAGCCAAAAGCAACTTTTAACTTTTGCAATGTCTTCCATATTTAGTTTCCACATTTCCTGTTTTATAAGAACATGATTTGGCATTTTAAAAATTCTAAGAAACAAAACCACATCTTTAAACACTGGATATTCTAGTCAAACTTACTTATATCTCTATAAGTGACACCACATCTCCAGCCTCCATGCCATTGTCTAGGCTGAAACAATTGCTAGGATGTCATCCTTCCTTGCTTTTGCCTCTTAGAATTCCAACTTTCTTCCAAAACCCCTTTACTTTGAGGCCTTTCCTGATTCCCTAAACTATCAGTGTCCCCCTACCCAAATTTCCTTGCACTTACTTTGTATGTATTTTCTTTCCAAGTGTGTTATACTGTTTTCCCTTACAGAAAAAAAAAAGTGCTTTTTGAAGGCAGGGCTGATTTAAATTTTACCTTTGTATCTCCAATACCCAGGGCAGCGCCTGGAATAGCAAATGCTTAATAAATGTGTACTGACAGATTATCATGAACTCTGTCAAAAGGAAATGTACATTAGTCTGGCTTGAATAGTTTTTGATATTCTTGGCAAGTTCTAGCAATCACGGATTTCTGAGTGCCTGCCAACTCTTTAATAATATGTCTTGAAAAATTTCCAGGAATTGAAATCAAACACGTTGAGGTAATGTTTGAAGAATCTGCCTACTCTCACTTTTTGAAAATCGGACCCTTTTGTCTGTCTCCAGGCCTACAATACCTTTTATTTTCTAAATGAGTTTTCCCAGTGATTGAATGAGATGTTTGTGAAGTGCCTGGCATGTAGTAGTTGCATTTATATGCTTTTCCTCTTTTCTCCCATTCCCTAAAGATCACTGATAGAATTTCAGCAATTAAATCTATGAATGTTATTGTCCCTAGATGGAATTCATTTCAGTCTAATGACAATAATTCACTAAAGGAAGCTGGCTAGTCTACATCAACTCTTTATTTATTGTGGGCTTCAATTGCCTTTGAAACATTTTTTGTCCTTCATTCCTTCCTCAGTTTGAAGATAATTTTCATTGATAGAGAAAAGAAAAGACTGATAGATAGGAGTTGAGTGGTTCAACCTTCTCTCTGGCATCATTATCTTTATTCTATCAAGTTCAAGCATCCCCTGCTGAAACTTTTAAAAGACCCTTTTGCTGATTTTATCATTCATTATAACTCAGGGTATGTGGCAGACTGTCCCTAGGTGTTATTCTCTTCATCTAGAATCACAAAAAATATGACCACTTCCTAATAAGTGTCTGAGCTCTCCCCACCCCTAGTAGCCAAATCATATTTGGTCAAAAACGACTCCAGAGTAGGCAGCTGGGTGCCACAGTGGATAGAGCACCAGGGTTTGGAGTCAGGAAGATCTGAATTCAAATTCTTCCTAGCTGTGTGACCCTGGGCAAATCACTTAATCCTGTTTACCTCAGTTTCCTCCTCCATAAAATGAGCTAGAGAAGGGAATGGCAAACCATTCTTTGTCAAGACTCCCCTCACCCCACAAAAAAGGGTCACAGAGAGTTGGACACAACTGAAAATGATGACAGAATCCGGAATGGGAGCTTCCTTCACTACTTCCTCTTTCTTTTGAAGAATAAAATTGAATAACACATATTTGTTTGTAGCAAGGAAGAGCTGTGGCAGAAAACACCTGGATTGATAAAATTCCATCATTATACTATGTCTTTGTGCCAGCTGCTTGTGGTTATTTTTTGTGGCTCAGTTGTACACTCTGATCACAATATTGCATTTCTCTTTATGTTGATTCCCCAATTTAAATGTCCAGAATATACATACATACATACATACATACATACATACATACATACACACTCACACACAGGAAGTGATATCTATTGAAAGGATTAACAGTGAATGTTTGGCCAAGGATAGATAACAGAGAAGAAAGTGTTTACCTGAAGGCTGGTGAATCTTATTATGAGGATTTAAAACCAAAAACGGAGAGAGAAGGAGAAAAATAGCCAACTATATTAACAAAACCAGCTCCCCAAAACAGGTACGATGGAAGAAGAAATAGTAGAGAATCCTGTTAGGATATCCACAGGAAACAAGAATTAAAGAATCAGTAATGACAGGATTCTCAGATGTTTGTATGTAAATGTGTAAAGGACAGATCAAACATTTCCAATCTAAATGTGTACAGCACATATCACACTCAGATAGAATCAGAGGCCACAAAACTGCATATTGACTTAGAAAACCACAGATTGGCATTATCTATGCTCCACTGTACTTTTACTTCTTTTGCTAAATATTTCCAAATTACATTTTAATCTAGTTTGGTTTGCACTTGAGTGTGTTATCCACCACAAGGCTGTCTAGGGCCACTGCGTTTTTGACAACAGATTTTAACTAATAAATAAAATGATTAGTTACATCTGTCAGTCAACCATCTATATCACACAGCCTTTATCAAGAAACTCATTTTAATAGGGGTGAGGACTTGAAGGAGGAAAAAAGGAGAAGAACGGTCCCTACACACAATTGTACGTAAAATATAGCCCTAAGAAACAGGGCATAGTAAGACAAGTACAAAGAATAGGTCCAAGTAATATGCTATGAAAAATCTCAGGAGGAAGACAACACTTTCAGCCAGAGGCAGGGATCAAGGAAATTTTCATGTAAGAAGATTACTGAAGTCAGAACCTAGAAAACCATCTTGTTTATCAGGTTCCATATATCTTTACCTACTGAGCCCTATCTTTGGATTAGTGATAATCAGTGCCCTGAAGGTCTTCAGTTTCCTATCCAGAACTTCACTTTTTAGATTCCTTCTGGCAGCAGCATCATTCTAAGTGGGAATTCTTTTTCCCTCAGGATTCACAAATCCTATGAGGTTCTCCAGTACTATGCCTACTACAAGAAGTCAGGATGCCACCCAATGTCTGCTCACATCAGACCTAAGTATCCTTAACAGTGAATTCTTGCCATTAAGAGTCAGAGCTTCTTCCTGGGACTGAATTTTTGTCATCCTATGGGATATGGGAAAAAGCTTCCTTTTCGGAGAGTCTAGTTATCCTCCCTTTAGGAGAAGGCAGCAAACGACAGTCGGAGGGCCAAATCTGGCCTGCCACCTGTTATTGTACACCCTGGAAGCTAAGACCTTTTTATACTTCTAAATACAATAAAACTTTATTTTAAAATATAAAACTATTCTTAGCTTTTGGGAGCCACAAAAACAGGTGGCAGTTGGATTTGGCCCACAGGCCATCTCCTATATATGGTTAGAACCTCAAACATATAGCTCCAGTAATTCAGTCTCTTCCTTTTTCTTTCTTACTCTGTATCACATTTCCCCATCATTCCAGCTCCAGTCATGGGTTTCAATGCTCTTTTCCTACTCTATGTTCTTTCTTCTTTGTTATGCTCTGGAAATTTCATTCCCTAAGATAGCTCATGAGATAAAACATTTTCATCTTCTCCTCTAACAGGGAAACAAACGTGCATATTCTTCCTGCAGATACATAGCTACCTGGCTTATTTGCATCTGGAAAAAAAGTAAAAAGCTCTGTCTTAGCAGGTTCCCTTTGCCCTCTAGACCTGCTGAAACTTAGATCCTGAACTCTGGAGAACTGCTGATGTTCATCAAGTCTCTCTCACTGGGGCATCCTAAACAGGGCTTTCTATAGTGGCTTCACCTTTTTCTAGACTTAGAAATAACAAGCAGCTTTCTCCAAGTATCTATCGCTTAGAACAACTAGCAGATTCTGCCAGTGCATTTCCCAGTGGAAACAAGGACTGCTCTTGGTTATTATCTAGGGGGTCTGAAGAAATTGGATTCTTATCTTGTCCTTTGTCTTCTTTCACTTTGTGTTAGGATTTCATGCTATCTTGCCCCTTCATTGTTCCACTGCTTTGCTTACAACCAAATGCTCCAGTCATGCCTAGTGTTTTATGGTTCATGCTTGAAATTGTGCTCTAAGGATTTTAAAAAATTCTTACATGCATAATTGTAATAGAAATAATAATTATAGCGGTGAGATTCAGGTTTCATCTAAAGTCCCATTATGAAGAGGACTGGTTGTTGTTTGTCCTTTGTTTTTTTTTTTAACCCTTACCTTCCACCTTAGAATCAATACTGTGTATTGGTTCCAAGGCAGAAGAGTGATAAGGGCTAGGCAATGGGGGTCAAGTGACTTGCCCAGGGTCACATAGCTGGGAAGTGTCTGAGGCCACATTTGAACCTAAGACCTCCCATCTCTAGGCCTGAATCTCAATCCACTGAGCTACCCAGCTACCCCCTCATCCTTTGTTTTTGAAGAAGTCATTGTACAAATGAGGGGCTATCTTGGCTTGCGAGTAAATTGAATTTAAGTGAGGCAGAGTTGCATAAAGTCCCTCCCTCTTCCAGAGTCAGTCCAGTGGTAGGACAAAAGTCAAAATGCCTGGTCATTGTCTGAGATGCAGTAGATGGCCTGGACATCCTCAATGTCTGACCAAGCTCGAAGCTCTCCAGAGGGCATGCTTCCGAAGGAATGAATTGTTCTCCTCCACCCATTCCACCCAGTGAAGTCTTCACATATTTGGGGTAGACATACCCCCCTCACTCACTCACTGATGGGGGTGAGTCCTCTCAGTTATCCTCAGCCTGGTTTAGCCTGACTGCTGAAATGGTTTTACCAGAGCCGCAAGCGAGAGTTGAGTGAGAGGTGGCGGTCATCCCTGAACACCCCAAAGACCCCAGGAGAATTGGCAGAGTGTAGAAAAGCAATAAATGAGCTCCGTTTCCTCTAGTCCTGCCTAAGAGCAGAACAGAGGTCCAGACTGACAAGGACAATCACTGAGGGCTTTGTGGAACTTTCCTGTGTCAGAGAACCCAAGCGGGCTTTTATCCTCCACATCTCCACAATGTCCAAGGTAGTTGTTAACTGATAGTAAGCTGGGAATATAGGTCAGAGATCTGAAAGGAGCAGGCAACAGCGGTATTGGTTGGTAGCTGGGATGATTCATTATGGAGGTGGACTAAGGGAGGAGTGATGGCCAAAGTAGAGGCAGGGTCAAAACCAAAAGCACAATCAAAGCAGGGAGGACCACGAGGAGATAACAAAGACATAGGAGGGAAGCAAAGGCTTTCCTTCTTGATGAACAAAGGAGTATCAAAGCTCCATCGCCCTGCTTAATCAGATGCTCCTCCTCCTCAAAGTCTGCCACTACTCTGAGCACTTGGAGAAGTTTCCAGAGTAGTCACAGGTTCTATAGAGATGGAGACTTTATAGTGACACAGCAGCCTAATGGATACCAGACTTAGGAGGTCGGTTGTGGCATATGAAGGTGGTTTTAGCTGAGGGAAGCAAATTTACTGAGATATTTCAGATGAGGTTAATGACACATCTTTTTGTGTTTCAATAATTATAGTATTTTTTATAGCACCTACTAGGTGCTAGGCACTGTATTGTTTTGTTTTGTTTTGTTTTGTAATTCTTACCTTGTGTCATAGAATCAATACTATGTATTTGTTCCAAGGCAGAAGAACAGTGAGGGTTAAGCAATTGGGATTAAATGACTTGGACAGGGTCACACAGCTAGGAGGTGTCTGAGGCCAGATTGGGGTACTGGGACCTCCTGTCTCCAGGCCTGGCTCTCAATCCACTGAGCCACCCAGCTGCTTTCTGTGCTAAGCTTTTAATAGATACTCTCATTTTATCCTCACAGTCCTGTGAGGTAGGTACTATTATTATCCCCATTTATCATTGAGGAAACTGAGGCTGACAGCAGTTAAGTGACTGGCTCATCTGAGATTCCTTCAGCCATCAGTGTCTATCCAAAGGCTCAGCAGAGGGAATTTTGGAGGCAGGCAGACAAAAAGGATGGGTTGGGAATTTAACTAGTTTGAATTTGTTATAAACTTTTTTTTAGCCCTTATCTTCTGTCTTAGAATCAGTATCGTATATTGGTTCCAAAGTAGAAGAGCAATGAGAGCTAGCTAGGTCATGGGGGTTAAGTGACTTGTCCAGGGTCACAGCAAGGAAGTATCTTAGGTCACATTTGAACCCAGGACCTCCCATTTCTGGGTCTGCCTCTCAATCAACTGAGTCACCCAGTTGCCCTGTTATATACTTTCCTACAAAAAGCTATCATAAAGGACCATGGTTTCATATATAATCCTCTTTTTGTTCTTATTTGTATATAGAAATGATCATACTGATTTTTATTTTTTAAAATTAAAACAAAGAAACTCAAGACCCAGGAGACTGCTCTGATGTAGGATCTGGGTTCCAGGTGTTACAAGGGAATCACTTTAAAAGACTGATATATATTAATTTAAGGTCGCCAAGGAATTCAGCTATGTAATTCCTAAATGAAAACTCAAGTCAGCAGTAAATCTTTTACGGAGTTTAATTACAATAGGAGTAAGAAAGGAATTAGAGATAGAGAGAGAGAAAAAGGGAGAGAAGGGAATAGGGCTTAAATACCCCTTCTGTTTAGGCTGGGCCAAAAGGCCCAAGCCCTTAGATAGCTGGGGCAAAGAAAAGAGATCAGTCCCTATTACTCACGTGACCAAAATGGAGAAACAGTCTCAGAGGCCCCCACCTTCAGCTTCCTTCAGAGCAAGCTTCTCAGAGCACACCGCCACCACTCCGGCCAACTCCTCAACCACCACCCTCGAGTCTTCAGACCCCCCTGATCTTTAAGGAAACAATCCAAGTTGCCTCCCCTCAGTTCTCACATCTCCCAATCACTGTCCATCAATTTCCCTGTGGCAATGGAGGCTCTAGCTTAAACCCAGGACCGCCCAGAGGTCTCTGGCTTTTGCACATGTCTGTTGAAGGTCATATTTTCAAATAATTAAATCTTTGCTCCTTTGCTACAGCCCTTTCTAAATCCTGTTAACCTGAGTAGGGTAGAGATTGGAATAATTAAATTTTGATCTAGGCTGCAGCCCTTACTCAATCCTGTTAGGACTGAATAGGGTGGAGATTGATTCCAAGTATCTCCATTGTATCAATTCTAAAATCAAAATCAATCATGACTCAAAGAAATTCCTGTTCTATGCTTAAGAATAGGTCAAAGTCCTTTCCATTGTTCAGCAAAAGGTTTACACAGGAGATAGCTATCTGGCTTATGCGGCAGGGCAGCTGCCCTGCAGGAAGATAATTCTGGATACTTAAGTCCAGATGGAAGCATCCAGGCAAGGAACTGAGCGCCTTAGAGAGCACCCTTGGAAACATTTTCTGCCAGGCCATGGATCATCTTGGACTCATGGTTCAATAGAAGTTGTTCCTTGACTTGCATCCTTAGGAGTTTTGCTGCTTTCCTGACACTGACTGACGCAGTGGGTTGTCCCTTGTTCGCTGGCCCTTCCTGCAAGGCGACCGTCTCTTGCTAAGGAAGAGGCACAACATTCCTGACCAGAAGAATGCAAGGTTTCTGATGACTCATTTCCCACTAAATCTACCAACCAACATCTGCCAACCGTGGAGCAAGGTTCTCTCATGGAGTATGTCTGCCTCTTCTAGACATCTGCAAAGGTGTTCAAGGGGAACAAAGCCCTTTGGTGGACAGACCAATGGGGGTAAGTAAGGTCTGATGGGTCTGGTCTTGCACAAGCTCTCAAGAATTGAATTTGTGGACGTCCTCTTAAGTCTCAAACTGTATATCCAGAAAGAAGCCCATTTCAGGGCTTGGCCATAGTGGTCTCAGATTCCTTTCTTTTCCTCTCTCCCCATCTACCTCATGTGACATTCCTGAATAATCCATGCAAGCTGGTGGCAGGGGCAGGTTGAAGAAAAGTCAGTCTAGTGTCTGTTGTCAACCAAATATCTGAGTGAGTCCAGATGCAGCCAGTGGCAGTAGAGAACACGGATGGGTGACCCTTATGAGCAGAATCAGTGATTAAGGAAAAAAACCCATTATAGGTCCAGTTGAGGGAACATAAGAATCATTTTACCCTTGATGCCACTTGATCCTCTATACTTTAGAAAAAACAAGATCCTAACCTTCCATCTTAGAATCAACAGAGTACCGTAGTATATTGTTCTAAGGCAGAAGAGTGGTAGAGGCTAGTGTAAAAATTAAATTTAAATCTTAATAATAAAAATATTATATTTTAGTGGATTTATTAAATGATCATTTTCATCAAGGAATAAAGAGGATACAAAATAAAGACCAAGTGCCCATGGCTGATTAGCCATTTCAAAATCCCAACTCACCACCATCACCATGCTTGCTGCATGCCCAAGAGAGGGCAAGTCCTGTCTACAGGAAGTACACAATGACAGGAAGTCAGTGGGTTCCTAGGAAATATAGTTCCTTTTTAGGATAACAGATTTTCAATTATACACTAGGCAACGAGGGTCAGGGGACTTGCCCAGGGTCACCCAGCTAGAAAGTATGAGGCCAGATTTGAACCCAGGATCTCCCATCTCCAGGCCTGTCTCCTTATCAACTGAGTTACCCAGATGCACACCCTCTACCCCCAATCTGCACTGTAATAGACTTTGTAGGTAATTCATATCAAGGTGGGTTTGGGAAGGGTATGGCTACTGTGGGTTTCCTGGGAGGATTCCTTAGGGAGGCACATTTACATGCCCTTTTCCTGGTGCCTCTGAGAAGGCAGCCTGGCCACCTCTTTCTCTTTTCCCAGGATGTCTTGTGTGTTATAGCTATGCTTGGTAATTCCATACTGACGGGGGGGGGGGGGGGACGGGGGGGGGGGCAAATTGTTCACTATTAATTTCAGTCTGATACGGCTTGTGATAACCTGGGGCTGCATTGTATGAGACTCTGCCCTATCAATTTTGGGGGGTTGATTTGGGAGCCCCAGACACATTTCTTTAAAACCCTTGCCTTCCTGTCTTAGAATTGATACAAAGAAATATCGATTCTAAGGCAAAAAAGTAGTAAAGGCTAGGCATTTGGGGTTAAGTGACTTGGTCAGCTAGGAAGTGTCTGAGGACACACTGGAACCCAGGACCTTCTGACTGACATCATATTGAGATTATAATGCTACTCCAGTAAACATAATACTAGCTTTACCTCAATGCCACTGAGGCAAAAGTACTATTCCCTTATGGGCTCTGGAGCTGTGTCTTCAATTTTGTTCAAGGATCCACATAATACATTGGAATGAGTGCTAGATTTGAGGCTAGAGGATCTGTGTTCAAATCCTGACTTTGCTACTTACTACCTGTTACCTTAGGCAAGTCACTTCTGAAGCACTAAAAGGATAGTGGCTAGTGTTTTGGACTTGGAATATCTGTGCTGAAACATTCCCCTTCAGATCCTTGCCAGCTGTGTGATCCTGGAATAAGTCACTTAACTTCACTGGGACTCGGTTTCCTTATCTGTAGAATGAGGGTGTTGGATTCAGTGACATTTAAGATGCTTTCCTCTAAGTACTGTGATCCTCACAATTCACTTTAAATGTTTTTCTTCCCTGACTAGGACCAAGAAAGAAGTACCTCTCCCACTAAAGGCTTCGAGCTGCCTAGGCAGCTCCAGACTAGAGATGTTTATGCTTGTCTTCTAATCATGGCTGTCCTTCCCTCTTTCCAGCTTCTGAGCTCATAGACTTTTAGACTCCTGGAGAAGAAGGTGAAGAGGCTCATCAGTCCCTTCAGCTCCTTTGCTGTGCTTCTCAAGAAGTGTGGAGATAAAGATCTGCCATAACTAGGGTGGGGTGGGGGAACCCTTCCCTGGGGTTCCAAATCCACAGAGATTCACAGGATCCTACTCTCGTGAACACACATGAGTCTATTCTTGCAGGACCCAGCCCCAAAGCCATTCCTGGCAACGAGGCAAGAGGGATTCTTAGGGAAGGAAATCTGGTCTCCCTCATCCTGGGGTCATCCACATCCCTGGGCAAGGTCCAAACAAACAAACAAGTTTACCATCTTTATGCCCCCCAATGGGTGAAGGCCCTTCAGCAGTATTACACCACCAGAGCAAGTTCCCAAGGAAATTGCTTGAAGAAAAAAATGGTGTTTGCTTCCATGAGCTGTGATGGTGAGTGGAGTCTAGCAAGACTCCACTCTCCATGACATTATAGGGCTGAAAGACAATCTGTGCTTAGGAGGCTGGTGCACGCTAAGATGGTATCGCCTTTTATTTCACACAAATCACTATTTCTTGCCTGACGACTCTTGTATCCTGAGCCCAGGAGCTCATCTCTCACTAAATCTGCCCATCTCTGGCCCTTCTTGCTGCTCAATTTATCTGTGTAATTATTATTTTTTTAAACCCTGACCTTCCATCTTAGAATCAATACTGTGTATCAGTTCCAAGACAGATGAATGGTAAGGGCTAGGCAATAGGGGTTAAGTGACTTTCCCAGGGTCACACAGCTAGGAAGTGTTTGAGACCAAATTTGAACCCAGGACTTTCCTTCTCTAGGTCTGGCTTTCAATCCATTGAACTACCCAGCTGCCCCATGTATAATTATTTTTGTTAATTTACCATTATTTTAGAATTGACAAATAACATCATAAATATTTCCATAAACAAAGAATGGAGAAATTTGCATGTGAAAGCATTTATCTCTATTAGGTACAGCTTGATCTTTTAACATATATGAAATTCAGCATTTGAGTTACAAAGCTGTCCTGACTGCCCGCTTCCCTATAAACCTACTTCAATTCTCTTCTGAGCATTTTAAGTGCTTCATTGATGCCCTTTTATTTATTTAGAAATTGCTATCACTATCCTCTCTTCTCCCTCCAAAATAAAAAACAAAAGTTCCTCACAACAAACATCATGGTAAAGTAAAACAAATTCACACTCTGGCCATCTCTGAAAATGTTTGCCTCATGCATCTCCTCAGGAGTACAGCACCTCTCTGTCAAAACATGGGAAGCGTACTTTATTAAACATCTTCTAAAAATTAAAAAACCTCTTATCTTCCAGCTTAGAATCAACATTGTATATTGGTTCCAAGGCAGAAGAGCACTAAAGGCTGGGCAATGGGGGTCATGGGACTTGCCCGGTGTCACACAGCTTGTAAGTGTCTGAGGTCACACTTGAACCCAGGACCTTTTGTCTCTAGGCCTGGCTTCAATCCAGGGAGGCCCGGAGGTGTCCCCTATTATCGGTCTTTTGGAATTGTGGCCAGTAATTGCATTGACTGGAGCCTCTCTGTCCTCCAAAGTTCTCTTGACAATGCTAGAATCCTTCTATGAACTGTTGTCCTGATTATGCTCACTTCACATGCGGGATCAGTTCATCCCAAGGTTCCTCGGACTCTCTTCCTTTCTTTGTTTCTTATGGCTGTTCTGTTCTGCTTGTATGTGGCTATTTGGTCGATCATTCTCTTATTCACAGGTACCCTTTAGTTTCCAATGTGTTGCTGCAAATATGCTGCTATGAATGTTTTTGTACATACGAGACTAGGCGCCGGTGACAAGCCCTGTGCTAAGCACTCTACAATTATTTCATTTGGTTCTCATAGCAACCCTACAAGGTGGGTGCTATTATTTTTTTTTATCAGTCCATGAATAAAGATTTATTAAGCACCTACTAGAATGGATAGATATTTAATAAGCTATTTTCACACAAGAGACGAGGCAAACTGGATAGGCGGATTCATCAACCAAGAGATGAATTCATCTGTTCATTTTCCCCTGATGATAATATTTCAGTTTACATTGGAGGGGAGGCAATGAGGTAGCTTAGTGGATAGAGAGCCAGGCCTAGAGATGGGAGGTCCTGAGTTCAAATATGGAGATCCTTTCCTTTTTTATACCTTTTTGGAGCACGTATTTCATAATACAATAATATTTCTGGGACACAGAATACACATGGTTTTGTGTCGGGGGTCAGCGGAGCTATCTAGTTCCAAAGTAGGAGAAACAGATCCCTTGGCAACTCCAAATTGCTTTCCAGAATGGCTATACCAATTCACAGAATTCTACTAATAGTACATTAGATTATTACTGGTCTCCCTACCTTGACTCTCACCACTCCAGTCCCTCCTCTACATTGCTATCAGAGTGAAGTCTTGACTGTATCCTTATCCTATTCAAAACCCTCCAAATAACACCTTACTATTGCTACACTCTAATATGAATGCCTCTGTTCAAATTTGAAAGCCCTTTATGATGTAGCCCTAACTTTTAAGTCTCAGTGGAAATCCCTATGACTCCTGCACTCTAGACAAAATGGTCCATATCTGGAATGTACCATCTCCTGCAGGAAGCCTATACTGACCCCTCCTAGCTGCCAGTGCCTTTCCTTCCAAACCACTTTGTATTTATTCACCTTGAATTTATTTTGTATAGATAGGCATTTACATACAGATTTGTTGTCTCCCCCATCAAAATGAAAGCTCCTTGTGGCAGGGATTGTTTCATTTTTTGTGCTTGCCTAGATCAATGCTACCAGGTTAGTTGAAGCATATTACATGTTTACCAATTGGTTCTCCTGTCTTTCCACAACTCCTGCAATGTTTGTTATTTTCCATTTTCATCATCTTTGCTAATGTGGAAGTATAAGGTAGAATCCGAGTTATTTGATTTTGCATTTCTCTTAGCATTGGTAATTTCAAACATTTTTCTTAAGATTGCTGATTTCTTTTCCTCTTCCTCCTTCTTCTTTTTCCTTCTTTCTCCTTCTTCCTTCTCCTTCCTTCTTCTTCTTCTTCTTCTTCTTCTTCTTCTTCTTCTTCTTCTTCTTCTTCTTCTTCTTCTTCTTCTTCTTCTTCTTCTTCTTCTTCTTCTTCTTCTTCTTCTTCTTCTTCTTCTTCTTCTTCTTCTTCTTCTTCTTCTTCTTCTTCTTCTTCTTCTTCTTCTTCTTCTTCCTCCTCCTCCTCTTCCTCCTCCTCTTCCTCTTCTTCTTCTTCTTCCTCTTCTTCTTCTTCTTCTTCTTCTTCTTCTTCTTCTTCTTCTTCTTCTTCTTCTTCTTCTTCTTCCTCTTCTTCTTCTTCTTCCTCTTCTTCTTCTTCTTCTTCTTCTTCTTCTTCTTCTTCTTCTTCTTCTTCTTCTTCTTCTTCTTCTTCTTCTTCTTCTTCTTCTTCTTCTTCTTCTTCTTCTTCTTCTTCTTCTTCTTCTTCTTCTTCTTCTTCTTCCTCCTCCTCCTCCTCCTCCTCCTTCTCCTCCTCCTCTTCTTCTTCTTCTTCTTCTTCTTCTCCTTCTTCTTCTTCTTCTTCTTCTTCTCCTTCTTCTTCTCCTTCTTCTTCTCCTTCTTCTTCTTCTTCTTCTTCTTCTTCTTCTTCTTCTTCTTCTTCTTCTTCTTCTTCTTCTTCTTCTTCTTCTTCTTCTTCTTCTTCTTCTTCTTCTTCTTCTTCTTCTTCTTCTTCTTCTTCTTCTTCTTCTTCTTCTTCTTCTTCTTCTTCTTCTTCTATTTCTCCTTCTCCTTCTCCTTCTCCTTCTCCTCCTCCTCCTCCTCCTCCCTTTCTTCCTCCTTCTCTTCATCCTCCTGAGTAATTTGATTTTGCATTTCTCTTAGCATTAGTGATTTGAAACATTTTTCTTAAGATTGTTCATATCTCTTCCTCATTTTTCTCCTCTTTCTTATTCTCCTCTGTCTCAACAGAAGGAAGAAGTAAAAAATAATCTAACTAGAGTATGGCCATTAGTGTGCAGGCTGGAGTAGTAAAATATATTGTTCTATTTCAGCTTAGTAACTCTATGTTAATCATCAAAAGTAAGAAATTATTATTTTTCCAGTTTCCATTTTGTGAACATATGCAAGAAAGACATGTTTCAACCAGGATTTAAGGCTGCTTCAAAGAAAGACATAAACTTGCATAAACTTGCTTTCCCCACATATAAAACAGGTATTAATCATGAATTTTTTAGGACTGCAGCCAACAATTTGTGAGTCACAGACAAGATACAGGATTTAGTGAAGGGTGAATCTGTTTAAAAAAACTTAATTAAAAAAAATGAGAACGTAGTTTCTAGTTCAAGGAAAGCCTAGGCATCTCTCCCCACCTTTAGACCTCAGGTTGTAGTACCATATACTACTGGCATATTCCCCTCACCTGCAACCTGAGGACATTAAAAAAATGTGTACACACAACTGCATGGATATATGGAAGTACTATCTTCTCACAAACTTACTCTTTTCCCTCTCCCCTAAATAAATAGGTAGCACAAATCCAGCTAAAGTCAGACGGGGCTTCTTTAGTTGGAGAAATGGAGGCAGGACCTTCTGGATAGGGAAAATGATGTGGGCAAAGGAAAGGGGTAGAGCATAAAATTGTTATGACAATGGAAGGCCTTTAATGACAAATGGCATTCAGCATTTATGCTGTGTGCAACTTGAAACCATCAAGCTGTTAAATATGAGAAAAATGAAAAGTAAAACATTGGATTGGAATTAAGAATCTGTTTTCAGAAGCAAAGTAGAATTAAAACAGCTATATGTAATGAGTTATAGCAATAGAACAAGTCAAGGTCATCTCTAATCTTTTTTTTTTTTAAACCCTTACCCTCCATCCTGGAGTCAATACTTCGTATTGATTCCAAGGCAGAAGAGTGGCAAGGGCTAGGCAATGGGGGTGAAGTGACTTGCCCAGGGTCACACAGCTGGGAAGTGTCTGAGGCCAGATTTGAACCTAGGACCTCCCATCTCTAGGCCTGACTCTCAATCCACTGAGCCACCCAGCTGCCCCCTTGGTCATCTCTAATCTTGAGGGAAATCAATTGTTTATTCAATTTTCTGAAAAAGTTGTGCTCAAATCTTTAACCTTCATGGGTTGTGTTCTCATCAACCTAGGCATTCTTCCTAATGACAGGGATTGTAATCTAACTGCACCTTCTCATCCTTTTCTATTATACAGATCATATGCTCCCCTAAATCTTCCATTCTATCCAATACATTGTACTGGGTCAATGTTTGAACATTTTTTAGAAAACAGTTCATCACTTGGGCTCTTTGAAAAACTTGAATTTTTAATGAGTGAATTACAGGCTTTATCTTTTTTTTTTCCTGGTTCCACTTAGTGAGAGGTCAATGCTGATGTGGTTTAGTTTTTCAGCCTCTTCCTGCTATATTACCCTCCCTGAAAGTTCTGAACCTTCAATCTAGCAAATGGGATTTAATTTACCTGTACATATATTTTGTATATGTATACTCATTTGCTAATTTATATGTATATATATATATGTATATATAAAAATTAAGTCCTATTTTCCACCCAAGGCTCAGAATCTCACATACACTTAATAAAGTGAGTCCCTTAGGTGAGTAATTAGAGTTCTGGGGAAGCATTTTTACAGTTATGTTCCTGCATTCCAGTTCTTGATTACACTGGAGACAGTTTTCTCCTCTAGAACTATTTACCCACTGTTCCTGAGCATTATTTGGCAAAGGAAGCCAAAGACCAATTACTTTATAAAATGGCATATAATTATCTCCAACTATAGGAAAGAATGCCCATGGGCATTTCTCCCCCTCGCTAGGAAGCATTTCATCCAAGGCAAGGAACACAGGGAGCCTTACTTAGAAAGGCGTCTCTGGCTCCCCAACCCAGAAGATTTTGAGGATAAATTTCTGTGCTACGTGTCCTCCCACTCATTCCATTTCTAGAGCAGCTGATGCAATTCCAAGGCACTGAGAGAGAGCCGTATTTACAGTACCACTTACTGTATAATAGTGGTTCAACGTGGCTGAGAGTTCAGCCTGTGATAATCCTGAAAACCCAGGCGCTTACTGTAGCAAAAGTAGCTTTAGTGTATTCAGCCATCTCAAGCTAGCTGCTAAATCGGGACAGCCTCTGCTAGGCATTTCAAGCATTTTAGGAGCATTTCTATCTTCCAGCTTCCTGCAGCAAAGTCTCTCCGTTGCTAGAGAGCTGGAAGCGTCCTCAGAGGTCAAGTCCACACCCCATCTCCCCTCATTTTACAAATGAGTGATTGCGATCCAGAGAAGCTTAGCGATCCCACTGCCCCGCCACGTTCATTCATTCAGCAGCCCGTCCAAGGATTTAATCCTTTCAACAAAAGGGCTAAAGGCAGCGGCTGGTCCTTTGCCCATGTGTCCCGCAGCTTCTATCTATTGCCACGCAAACCTGTCTCGAGATGCTCAGGGATCTAGTCCGATGTACCCTCTCCCTCCTCTTCGGAGACAAAGGACGACTCCCCTCTTGGAGGCTACCCATACCCCACCCAGCACTTCCCACCGCTCCTGGCCAGCAGGTCCTCCTCCCTTCTAGGCAACGTTTCTTCCGACTTTGAACGCCACCTGAAGGGTAACTCCGGCCGCGGCCGGGACGGAGCCCGCAGACCAAGTTGGCAGGATGCGCTGGCAGTGCCACTCACCCGGGCAGTGGAGAATCGCCTTAGCAGCTGGCCGCTTCGCCACAGCATCTCGCAGGGTTAGCAGGGCCGAGCAGAGTGGAGCCAGCTCCCTGGGGCAGCGCAGGCAGCCCCACACAGAGCAGGGCACGCCCCCCTCCAGCTGGCAGAGGCTCGGCCTGTCTGACGCAATGCCCCCAACCCCGCCCGCTGCCTTTCCAGGGCCCCAGCACGACGGGCGCGCGCCTCCCGGGCGCGAGCAACACGTCGGCGCGGCCCAGAGCGCCCTAGAGTTCCAAGCCTGGGCATCTTCTGCGCTCCGGGACTCCGCCACTTACTTTGTCTCCCGCGGTCGCTGCTCTGGCTCGTGCCAGGTGATGATGGAGGGTGGGAGAAGGAGCCCAGAGGTCACTCTCAGGGTTCGCTAAAGGGTGAGAGTTCCGCAGAATTGGGCTTTTTTCCACCCGACACCCCTCCCCAAAGCCCTGTGGAATGGGGTCTGCCAGTTCCTCCTGCTAAGCCTTTGGGGTCTTCGATCACTGCAGAATAGGGCATTTGTCTCACTATCAATCCTCAACAGACCAGAAACGGCAGCAACCGTTCACTAAACAAACTTAGTTTTGTTTGACTTCCAGGGGAAACTGATTGGGTATTTCTGAAAGACTTAGCACATTTGAGACACTGGGCTATTATTCTACGACGATAGCTAAAGTTGGCCCAGGACCACAAGGAGATACAATCTAGCAAGAGAGAGAAGAACTACACCAACAACAATCATGGCAGAATGTGCAAGAAATGGAAAAAATGTTACAAGAGTACAAAGGAAGATGACTTCCACGGGGGAATCAAGAAAAGCTGTGTATTTCTGGATAGCTAGCAATTGAGCAAGGTCTAGAAGGATGGGCTTTTGACTGGCAGAAAATTGCACAATAGTTTTCAAAGCAAATACTCTTGTAGCAGGGTCCAATTTCAAAACTGAAATAATTTTGTAGGCTACAATACATCCATACTGCTGGCCTATAGCCTTAAATTTTGTTTTTATTTTTTCAGTTGCATGTAGAAACACTTTTTGACAATTGCTTTTTGACATTTTAAAATTCAGATTTTCTCCCTTCCCTTCCCAGATGGTGAATAGTCTGATATAGGTTATATACTTTACACTTGCATGTAAGTCATATTTCCATATTGCTTATGTTATGATATAAGACATATCACATGGTAGGAATCTTAGAAGGATATATAGTGGAAGATGGCATGCTTTGATCTGTACTCAGATTCCCAAAGTTCTTTCTTTGATTATGGATAACATTGTTATCACGAATCTCTTACAGTTATTTTGGAGACTTGTTTTATTGATAATGGTTTAGCCCTTCACAGTTGATCATCATAAAATATTTCTGTTATGGAATACACTGTTCTAGTTCTGCTCACTTCACTTTGCATCATTTCATATTAGTCTTTTCAGTTTTTTCCAAACTCATTCTGTTTACTGTTCCTTAAGGCATAACAGTACTCCATTATCATTCATTTCCGAAGTGATGGACAACCCCTCAGTTTCCAATTTTTTACCACCACAAAAAGAGTGGCTAAAAATATTTTTGTACAGGTAGGTCCTTTCCCCTTATCTCTGATCTCTTTGGGATACAAACTCAGTAGTGGTATTGCTTGGTCAAGGAGTACATATACATAATTTTGTGGCCATAGTTTTGCTCTCCAGAATAGTTATATCAGTTCACAGTTCCACCACCAGTGTATTAGCATTCCAGTTTTCTCATATCCCCTCCATCAGCTATCATTTTCCTTTTTGGTTATGTTAGTCAATCTTGTAGGTGTGAGGTGGCATCTCAGTTTCCTGTAGTCTTTAACCAAGAGGGGCACCTAGTGAAGAAATAAGAAAAGATAATCCCTTCTCCCAAATGCAGATGTGAACTACAATGAAATAACCTATTAATATTTAGGTCTGTCGATTTTAAAAGAGGAAAAAAGGAAAACTTTTAAAACATTTAAAAAATTTACTTTTTAAAAAGCAAATCTCTTTCTACCACTATCCTATAGAAAAAAAGAGGAGGGGGCAGCTGGGTAGCTCAGTGGATTGAGGGCCAGTCCTAGAGATGGGAGGTCCTAGGTTCAAATCTGGCCTCAGCCACTTCCTAGCTGTGTGACCCTGGGCAAGTCACTTGACCCCCATTGCCTAGCCCTTACCACTCTTCTGCCTTGGAGCCAATACACAGTATTGACTCCAAGACAGAAGGTAAGGGTTTATAAAAAAAAAAAAAAAGAGGAACAACCCCTCCTTTAAAAAAAAAAAATAGATGGCTGAACAAATTGTGTGGTATATGTTGGTGATGGAATACTATTGTGCTAAAAGGAATAATAAAGGAGGAATTCCATGGAGACTGGAACAGCCTTCAGGAAGTGAAGCAGAGTGAAAGGAGCAGAACCAGGAAAACATTGTACACAGAGACTGATACACTGTGGTACAATCGAATGTAATGGACTTCTCCATTAGTGGCAGTGCAATGTCCCTGAACAATCTGCAGGGATCTAAAAAACACTATCCATAAGCAGAGGACAAACTGTGGAAGTAAAAACACCGAAGAAAAGCAACTGCTTGACTACAGGGGTGGAGGGGATATGACTGAGGAGAGACTCTAAATGAACACTCTAATGCAAATACCAACAACATGGAAATGGGTTTGAATCAAGAACACATGTGATACCCAGTGGAATTGTGTGTGGGCTATGGGAGAGGTGGTGGGAGCGGGGGGGGGGGGGGGGGGAGGGAAGAAAAGAAAATGATCTTTGTTTCCAATGAATAATGTTTGGAAATGACCAAATATAAATAAAAAAAAAGTCCTTACCTTTCATCTTAAAATCAATATTGGGCATTGTTCCAAGGCAGAAGAGTGGTAAGAGCTAGGCAATGGGGATTAATATGTGCCCAGGGTTACACAGCTATTTTCAAAAGCCGGTCAGCAATCTCTCAAAGCCAAGGGCTGTTTTCTGACTAGGTGGGGCGACTCAGGCGAATAATGAGGACCGCTGAGTGCTCAGAACCTGATGCCTAGGCATCAGAAAGCTGTTCCACCAGGCAGAGGGTTCATGTTTATTATATAGCGCAGTGGTTACATGCTTTTCTGGCACATAGTCATTTTTCAATATACATGATTTCTTGCAGGTAATTGGATGTATCACACATTAACTTCTAGTAGAATTTTAATTAACATTCTATGATCATCTTGCATACCATGTTGCTATAATAAAGGAAAAATGATAGAGATGAATGACACAGGCAGGGTAACCAGGAGTTGGTTCCCCCTGACCTGTGGGATGACCAGCTAAGAGAATCGGCTTTCATAATCAATCAGAATTACTTAGAAGATAGGTAACAAAAAACATTTGTTGCTGGGAGCAGGGTTAAAGGAAAAATTCAATACAACCCAGAATCAGATATTTTTCTAATTTCGAAGTTTCATTTTTCTTTATGTTTTACTTAGGCACTTAGAGATGTTACTCTGGCTAACATAACAAACTAGTGAAGTGTGTCCTGTTGGCCTGGGCTTGAGAGATGATTGATGTTCTTGGCATGCCTGGCTTGTGATGGGTGTGGAGAATCTAAGTGTGATTTTGTTAAGGGAGCGAAAAGCGGGGGGTAGTGGGTGCATGGAATTCTTTAGGTTTTAATTCTGTGAATATAATCTTTGGGGTAATAATCTGGGGGATTAAAGTGGGACTGTATTTGTTCTCATATTACTTTTCCTGAAACTGGGGAGAGAACAAGACTCATAGCCAATATAGTAAGGGAAGTTAGTGGGAGAAGTAACATAGAGGGGGTTCAGTGAGTGTCTCATCTTTCCTGGGGACTGCCTTGCAGTCCTCAGTTTCCAACTATGACCATGTCAGACAACTTGGGCTTGATGGCTCCCAGCAAGCTGGGAAGTGCCTTATTCTAGATTTGAACTCAGGACCTCACTCCCATCTCTAGGCCTGGCTCTGAATCCCTTGAACCACTTAGCTGCCTCCTCAAAACCCTTTAAAAAATATGCATAGTCAAACAAAACAAATTCCATTATTGGTTTGTAAAAAGAAAAAGTTTCATTTGCTCCTTGAGTTCATCATCTTATCAGTCTTCTGGAATTACAGTTGGTTCCTGTATTAATCACCATTCTTAAGTCTTTCAAGTCTTTGTTACCCTACAAGTTTTTTTCTGGTTTTGTTCACTTTACCCTGTGTCAGTACATACAATTCTTCTCAGATTTTTCTAAAACTCTTGTTTTCATAATTCCTTAGGGCACAATAGGATTCAATTATACTCATACACAAAAATTTGTTCAGCCATTCCCCATTTGATATTTGTTTTCCTGTTTTTTAAAATACTATTAAAAGAGCTGCTATAAATATTTTTGTACATAAAAGTCCGTTTCCTCTTTCTTTGATCTCTTCTGGGTATACACAGTTTCGAAATGCTTTTTAGAATAGTAAGACCAATTCGCAGTTCCACTAATATTGAATTAATGTGTCTGCCTTCTCACAATCCTTCCAATATGTATTATTTTCCTTTTATGTTAACTTGGCTAATCTGATGGGTATGAGGTAGTAGGACTTCAGAGTTGCTTTAGTTTGCCAATACAACATTTAAGATTGAAAAAATACATTTGAAAACAATACATTTGGGATTCCCTACAAAATCTCTTTGGACATCAGTTTTCCTCATCTGTAAAATTAGGGGTATCAGATACCTACCAACTTTGTGAGTCTGGGAAAGTCACTTAACCCTGTTTGCCTCAGTTTCCTCATTTGTAAAATGAGCTGGAGAAGGCATGTTGAACCATTCTAGGATCTTTGCCAAGAAAACCCCAAATGGGATCATGAAGAGTCAGACATGACTAAAAAAACAATTGAACCGCAACAGGTGACCTCTAAGATCCCTTTCAGGACTAACTTCATTATTCTGATGGAGGTAGGCAGTGGGCAGCAATGGGGCAGTAATAGAAGCTGGACCCTCATGCTCTGAAATCTTGTATTTTCTACTAGTTAGCACTAATTAAGCATAAAGTGCAAAATCTGTAGTTTCAGCATTAATCAAGCAGAAATTTTCAGACTCTCTATCCTTAATCAATGGACCATCTGGTATTGTTAACCACCTGCATGTTCTGTACTAGGCATCAGCTTTGTGCCACTCTGCATTATTAGTTGCTCATGTTGTTCTACATCTACTTTAGTTCTGAACTGTTAGGCATCAGTAATTATCTATAGTGGTTGTCCACTGTACTGTATCCCTCCCCATCCACAGTTCCCATTTGAGAAGGGTAGATCTCTCCCACACTGACAAATGATGATAGATGGAGCAATGGGGGAAACGTGGGACATGTACACTAAGAGCCCTGGCAGTCCAGGAGTAGCCTTAAAATCTGCACCTGCTCCTTATTTCCTCTCTGGTGTCCCCAAGTTCATCTATGACATGCCAGACCCCAAACCATACCAATAATGCCTTCTAACGCCCTGGGGTGGGCTATTCTGAGACAAGGTGGAGATTTCCCTAGAATGAGAGGCAACAAGCTCCCAGACCCTCAATAGATATACAAACCCCGATCCACACAGGTGGGATTGCTCTACCAGCTCTACCAGATGGGGCTACTCCATCAGCTCAGGGCTGGGGGGCTGCTAATGCACCACTGGGGGCTACTACTTCACACCTGGAGAGCTACTATTCCATCAGCTCCAGAGTTGCTACTTCACCAGCTCAGGGGCTATTCCATCAGCCCAGAGCTATGGGGCCACTCCTGTTTCAAGGCTATTGGGCTACTCTACCCCAGGATAACCACCAGCCCTAATACTATCCGATTAGCCTTTAGGCCAGTGTTGGCAAAGAGGTGGCATGCAAGCAGAGCCAGCACTTTGAGAGCTGCTTCCTTCTCCCTCTTCCCATCACCTGAAGACATTTTTTTTTGGCATGCCCTGCCCCTCTGTCCAGACTCCCAAAGCAAGCATTTCCTTCCTCTGCTCTCTCCGGTAGTACTGGGGCTCACAGACAGCTTGAATTTGCTCTCCAGGCCCTCGAACTCAGAAAAGGATCGCCAATGCTGCTAGGCTATTCCATCAGCTATTAGGCTATTATACTATCTTTTTTTTTTCTTTTTAACCCTTACCTTCCGTCTTGGAGTCAATACTGTGTATTGGCTCCAAGGCAGAAGAGTGGTAAGGGCTAGGCAATGGGGGTCAAGTGACTTGCCCAGGGTCACACAGCTAGGAAGTGGCTGAGGCCGGATTTGAAGCTAGGACTTCCCATCTCTAGGCCTGGTTCTCAATCCACTGAGCTACCCAGCTGCCCCCATCTATTATACTATCTTAAGAATCTTTTCTTCAAATGTCTTTTTTACATCTGAATTGAATGGAGTCTGAGCTTCCCATTCTTGGAGTGAGAGCCTGCTACAAACTTGGGTATGTTTCTCCCACAACAATTCTATGATATTTAGGATAATTCAAATCAGTCTAGGAATATGAGCTATTTATAGATGAAAATCATTCAAGAGGTATGATATCTCCGGAGGTAGTAAGATGTTGGAATTGGATTTAGGGGCAAATTCTGCCTCAGACATTTATTAGCAGTGGGATATGGGCAACAACTGAATTGCCCAGAGCCTCAGTTTCATCATCCGTAAAATGGGGATCATAATTCTTGCTCTGCCTTAGGTGATTATTGGGGGTGTGTGTCATTTAACTTGTTACCTAACACTTGCTCTTTTGTCTTGGAGTTGATATCTCTATCGACTTGATCAACTCCAAGACAGAAGTTAAGGGTTAAAAAAAATAGAAGATTTAAAGTAGATTTGATGCTTATCTTAAAATATGTGACAGGTAGATCCTGGGAACAGAGATTAACATGGGTCTATTTGGCCCCAGAAGGCAAAACCAAAGCCTTTGAGCTAAAGTGACTGGGGCAGATTCTGGCTGGAGGTATGTATGATGAAAGGGAGGAAAATCTAATGAATAGGGCTGAGGCCTCAGGCAGTATCAGGTTTCTCCTGACCCAAGATTTTTAATCAGAAGGTGGATCATTATTTGTATGGAATATAGTACAGGCAGTAATTGGATCAGATGGCTCTGAACCTCTTCAAATTCTGTCATCATAATTAATATCATTTTGTGTTCCAAAATGACAAAATATGAGAAGCACTCAGCTGGGCTTGGAAAATTCAAACTCCTAGGTACTTTCTAGCTCTTAATTCTATGATTACCTATTAATTTCCTTTGTCATTGAGATTCTTACCTAGCTGGGATCCAATGAGATTTTTTTTTTTTAATATTAGAAGGGAGCAAACTGGACTTGTGATTTTATGTATGGACCATTGACAAATTAATTTATATGTTATTTTTCTCTCCAACAGAATGCCAACTCAGTGAAGACAGGGACTACTTGGGGGAGTTTATCTTCAGGGAAGTAGCTGGTAAAGGGCCCTTAATAAATGCCAGTTGAATCAGAATAGTTTTATGAGAAGCCCTAGGAACTGGGAGGTTATGATTCACCTGGGATCATGTGGACACACCATGCCAGAAGTAAGATTTTAAATCAGATTTTTCTGATTTTGATGCTAAATCTTTAGAGTAATAACTGTGAGGCTCCCATTCAATCCAAGGAGATATTTATAAGGTGTTTTTCAATTTTATTTTAGCCTCCCCCCCGAAATAAATGAATGAATGAAAAAAGCATTTTATGCAAGCACTCTGGATACAAATATAAAGTTCAGAAAGTCCCTGACTTTAAAGAGCTTACATTCTACTACTACTTCTACTGCTACTAGTATTAACACATAACTAAACTTATATAATAAAATAATACTAAAAACAGAATAATAATCATCAAGTCAAGTTGATAAGAATTTATTCAGCAATTGTGTGACAGTTAGCAGAGAGTATTCAGAGAAAGGCAAAAGACAGTCCCTGCTCTCAAGGAGCTCACAGTCTAATAGAAAGAGACAACATGCAAACAACCACGTGCAAACAATTTAGAAGTATGATAAATCTGAGATAATTAACAGAGGGGAAAGCTTTAGAATTAAAGGGAGTCAGGAAAGGCTTTTTAATGGATTTTAGCAGGGACTCTAAGGAAGTCAGGATGGAGAGATGAGGAGGGAAGGAATTGTAGGCATGATATATTGAAGCATTATATAAAAGCCACTCATACAACACACACATACATGTATAGATGTATTATGTGATATATGCAAGACACTGAAATATATATGCATCTATAAATTTAATAAACTAGTTGACATAATATATGATATATGCAATGCAATGCAAACATATACATATAATGCACATATGTGTTAAATTAGTTAATATATACATATATTCAAGGCACTGAAACACATACATATATAATACATATTAAATTCTTTAACCCACATATATACATGATATATACAAGGCACTGCAGAGATAAACATGTAATGCACATATACACATATACCAATTTAGTTCACACAAATATATATACACACATTATATAATAGATGCAAGGCACCGAAAATATATACATACATAATGCACATATATATATATATATACATTAAATTAATACAATGTTCATGAAAAACACTAACCAGTTAACATTCTAAATAATAGGTGTATATTTATTTCATCATTCAGTCATTTTTCAATCATGTCTGACTTTTTTTACTTTGAGATTTTTTTGGTAGAGATACTAGTATGGTTTGCCATGTCCTTCTCCAGCTCATTTTACAGATGATGAAACTGAAGCAAATGGGGGCACATGACTTCCCCAGGGTCACACAGCTAGCACAAGTCTGCAGCCAGATTTGAATTTGGAAAGAGGTGTCTTTCTGATTCCAGGCCCAATTGCTCTACCTACTTTCTCATGTTGCTGCCCCATATATACTATATGATAAATGTAAGGCACAGCAAATATTTACAAATAATGGATATATCCATATATATTAAATAAGTTACCATAGTGTATATATATATACACATATATGTATATACTATATGATGTAAAGCATTGGAAATATATAACACATACAATGCATATAACCACAGTTAGTTAACAGAACAGATATATGATATATACAAGTCAATGCAAAATATATAATGCAAAATAGATATTAAATGAATTAAGAATATTTACTTTATGATAAATGCAAGGCCCAACAAATATAAACACATAATGGATAGGTCCATATAGTATATTAACTTAATTATCATAGTACACATATACCATATGATATATGTAAAGCAATGGAAATATAAACACATATAATGCAAATAACCACTTGGGGCTAGCCAACACAACACATATATACCATATATGCTTATCACTGCGAGGTTATATATATATATATATATATATATATATATAATGCAAACATTCATATAGCAAATAAATATGCAGTCAAATCTATTATATGATATATACAAGGCAGTATGTTAGTTAACAACATACCTTATTAGTTAATCTCTGTAAAGCATTTTGCTGGTGCTCATTATCTTTACACATAACACGTGTATCATTGCTGTGTTTTGCAAACAGTAAGCGCTGAGTTAGTGGGTGAGCTGACGCTCTCCAGCATTACCTCTGGGGGTCCTTCCAACAAGGAAATAGTCACGATAGTGACGATTCATGTTCGATCCTGATATCAAGTGGGAAATGTAAAAAGATCATCCCATGGAGACTTAGTGCTGTCATCCCCTTCTTCGTCATCTTCATCACTGGCCTTACTTCGAGGTCCTCAACTAAAACACACTTGGGTGCCCCGAGGGTAGTTACTCACTCAGTCTGTGCCTCAGTTTCCTCGTTAGTAAAATGAGGGGGGAATGGGCGCAACTTTGTGATTCTACGATTGGCACTACTCGACCAAGTATCGCGATACCCGCCGGATTCACAGGACTCGAAGCTCTACGAAGGGGGCGGTCTCGGGGAGGGGAAGGAACCCATTAGATCGGGGACCCTGCAACTGTACTGACAGTCACAAATCCTGTCCGGAAAGCCGAGGTAGGGTTGGGCTTACTTACGCACCGCCCGCTGAGGCGGGACCGAAAGCGGCCGCGGAGACGGGGCCTCACTCGAGGACTCGGTTTCCCGGCGAACCTCGGGGCCAGGGGCAGAGTGAGCCTGTGTGTCCCCGCTCTGGAGTCTAATGGGGCGGGACAGGAAGTCACGTGAACGCCCTCCTGTCCGTCAGTCACGGGGGCGAGGCCGCTCTGGTTGCAGCTGGGGCTATGGCGGTGGAGACTCTGTCGCCCGACTGGGAGTTTGACCGCCTGGACGACGGCTCGCAGAGTAAGGTGGAGGAGGGAGCGGGGAGGGGTGGGTAGTGGGCTCTCGGGGGATGGAAACTCTGGAGCTCTGGTTGAGAAACTCCTAATCTTCGTGCTGGAACCGGCGCTGGCCCGGACCCCACCTTGTCCTGCTCCCTGACCCCCACCACCCCAACCTCTCCTCAAACCGACCCCCCCCAGTACCCCCTCAGCTGTGCCCACTCCCTCAGCCCCACTCAGATGGGATTTTCCCCATCCTCTGCCTCCTAGAAGATTACCCACTGCTGTCCCCCCTAGACTGTCCTCTTATATTGCCCCCCAAGGTAGCCATCTCAGATTGTTCTCCCTAGATTGATACCCCTTCTACACTGTCACGCCTAGCCTTCCCCTTCCCCCCAAGATCATTTCCAAGGTTGTCTTCTTCAGACTGTCCCTCCTAGACTAACCCCCTAGACTACTCCCCCAAGTTAGTCTCCCTAGGTTGTTCCCTTTAGACTGACCCCCCTTTCCATCCTCCCAAGACTGTTCTCCTTAGACTGATCTCCACTAGGCATTTCCCCTTAGACTGATCCCTCCAAATTGATCTCTCCCTCCTATTTTCCCCTCCCTTCTTGCCCCCCCCCCACCCCTTTTTCCCATCTGTTCTCCCTTCCCTATGTCTTCCTCTCTCAAGTTGCCCTCCCACCTCTGGCTGCCCTTCTCTCCTCGCTCAGACTGTTCTTTTCACTTAAGTTCTACTTTTTTTAAGTTAAGAGCGCTCCCGACTCTCTCCCCACTCACATTGGTCCCTCTCAGACTGTCAGTTCCTTCTCCCTCACTGTCTATTCTTTCCCTCCCCACTTCTCTCCCAGCTTAGACTGTTTTCCTCACACTTCTCTTTTCCTCAGATTGTCCTCAGAGCCCCACAGTTTATGCTGCTTCTTTTCTCTCAAGTCCCATGATCCCCCACTCCAATGATTCCCTTCATTTTAATTCCCATTAAGTGCCTACTGTGTGCCAGGCACTATAAAGTGCTGGGGATAAAAAAAAAAAAGAGGCCAAAGACAGTTTCTGCCCTCTCGGAACTCACAATCTTATGAGGGAAATAAGCCTACATACACACGTACTTATGTAATAAAGCAAGCTATCTACAGGACAAATAGGAAGAAATAGAGAAAAGGCCCCAGAATTAAAGAGGAATTTGGGAAGGCTTTCTGTAGGAAGTGGGATTTTAGTTGAGATTTAAATGAAGTTTCACTCTGAAATTAGTCTTAGTGATGGCATGTTTAGTATCTGCATAAGGCCTGACTCTTGCCTGGTATCCCTTGGGGAGTTCATCTGTCTCTAGCCTCTAGGGCTAGTTTCTTAGGGCAAGGAGTTCTTTAAATAAACTGATGTCTGGGTTTCTGTTTCCTGTTTTTCTCTTTCAAACCAAGTTATTGGGATTTGGGTTTATTGTTTTGTTTTCTTCATTCTCTTACTATCAACCTTGTTGGAAGAAAAAATCTTTGCTTAGAGCATTTAAAAAACAAATTGTGTATTTTAGGGCTTTTGTAATTTTGGAGTTTGGGCTTGTTTTGCATCAAGCAGCATTCAAAGATGCATTCTTTAGTGCAGCTGCTTCTTTGGGCTAGGAAAATTTCTATTCATTAAAGTAATTTTTTGTGTGCTTGCCAAAATTGAGCTATGATAGGATTTGGAGTCTGGGGACCTGGGTTCAAATTCTAGCTCTGCTAATTATTTTCTAGCTATTTAATTTTGAGTAAGTCAACCCCGTGGGCCTTTTTTTTTTTAATTTGTTAGATGAGAGTATTGAACTAAATGATTTGAAGCCCTTTCCAGCTCTAAATTCTTTGATCCTAATTTTAATGGACAGCTTATACTTAGTAGAATTTGACATTTGGAAATCTATCCCTTATTATTGTTTAATGATGATTTAGTAATTGGCAGGGTTTGTATATGTACAGACATAAGATGTATTTCAAAATAAGCCTTTTGTAAAATTACATAGTTGAAGATTGTAGGCCTCTTGTTAGTGTTTTTCAAGCACAGATTTTCTTATGTTATAGCTGTCATTAAAGTTTTATTTGCTTCTTGAATTCTAACCGAATTTTTGGACACTTAAAAAAAAACTAACTACAGCATAGTTAAATTTCATTAGGTTTTATATGAAGAGTGGGCAACATTTAGTACTGACCTTGATGTGAATTTCCATTGTTTACAATTTTTCACAAACACCTTTGAAAGAGCCTGGTGCTCAGTACTTAAGGTATGTATTGGATGATATGTTTCTTTTCTCCATTTCAGGAGATTTATGTATTATTGTGAGCAGTATATTATTGACCAAACTTGTCAAGTTTTCAGATACTTGGTTATTCATGATTTTCCCTTATTCTTATTCTATGAAAAAATTTAAAATGTAAGCCACATTAATAGCATCTTAACTACATTTTAGTAGATTTTTCCAACAATTTTACCCAGATTGGTCTGATGAGGAAGGCAACTTTAAAATGTATTAACAGGTTTCCTTTCTCCTCACCAATGTGTGACTGAGCCAGCAATGAACAGTTTGTTCAGCTATGAACAAATTTTTCCACAGACTTAAGTCTTGGTTGAAATGAGTAACCAACAACTTTCTACTTTATTTCTATACTTTAACCTAATTTGACTGTTCTTATGTAGACCATTTATATTTAAGTGACAATGAGATGTCTTGCTGGGTGGTCTTAGAGAAAATATAAGTAACTAGAGGTAGGGGAAAGGTACATTTTTCTATTCTGGGTCATGTTGCCATTAATTGGAGATTATCACTATTCTTAAATGTCCCACAACCCTGAAATAGCTTTACCATGATTAAGAATTGGGTAATTGTGAAATGTGAGAATGGAACACTGATTAGCTAAAGGATCTGATAGCTCAGATAAGTCATTGGGGAAATGAGAAAGTAAATCCAGGTCTTCTAACTTATTCTTTATAATAATTCAGGCCTATAGCACAATAGTCAAGATGCTTTCTGGTCTGAGTTTTTTGATGCACCTGTCATTAGGGGATTGGTGCATTAGCTCTTTGGTTTTATAGAACACAAAAATATAGAATTACATATTAAAGCAAAGATAAAAGGGATAGAATTTTTATTGTTATTAAATCATATTTGTAGACAAAACGGATTCATCTTGATGGTTAAGGTCAGATGATTAATTGTATTATTTTTATAGTTCTTTCTACAGTCATATATTTGAGAGTCAGCCAGTCAATTATTAAATACAACAGTTTGCCAGGCTCTGAGCTAAATGCTGAAAAAAAAATTGAGGAGATTGAGGCAAACATAGTTCAAATGAGTTGCCCAGGGTCACACAACTGGTATCTGAGACTGGATGAGAACTGGATTTCCTGACTCCAGGTCCACTTCTTTAATCCCCTCTGGACCTTAAAAGTCATGCTTTCAAAGAACCTTTAAGATTTTCTTTCTGCTGTATCAATAATGGATATATAGCAAATGTCTTAAGTATAGTGGATTGCTTTACATATAGTATCTCATTTGAATCTCACAACAATTCTGTGAAGAGAGAGGTACTATAAGTAAATGAAGTTTCCTAGAAATTATGTTTGAAGAAAATTGGCTTTTATGAAACTTGATGAATTATTCTTTGGATTATAGTTCTTAAAATTTGAGTCATGTACTTTTACAATAGCAAAAGTAGACTTTTTTTTTTTTGTAAAATCTTGGTATATCATAGTTGCCTTGGACTCTTTAAGAGATTAAGTGACTTGTTCTAAATCCCATAGCAATTGTATGTCAGAGATGGGCCTGGAATCCAGATCTTCATGGTTTTCCAACTTCTCCATTATTCTCATTGGCTCCACTAGAATTGTAAGTTGCAGGAGCCGATGTTGATTTCTACTGGTACAGATGGTTTTCTCATGAGAAATTCCTTATGCCAATGCAGACACGGGCCCAATCTAAAAATTTCATCCATATGGGTGCGAAGCATATTGTGGGGAAAAATGATTTTTAGAATTAGGCTGGGTTAAATTTTACATTTTGAAGAGAGACTATGTGAGCAAATATTTTTAAAAAAGAAGTTCAGGGCTTATCAGATATAGAAAATAAAATCTTAAGTGTGACACCATGCATTAAGAAATATTTTGTCTTCCTTAAAGCAGTAATCCAGATAGACTGTAAAAATACTTATATGCAGATATCAATTGAACCTTCAACTGCCTTTGTTTTTTCCTAGGTACTTGGGCTTCCTAGAAACCTAGGTTAAATGGGCAAAGTCTTTATTCTTAAGAGTTGTAGGATAATTGTTGAGTTAGCCAGAACTTTTAAATGATTCATCACAAAGGTTCTTCATGTGGCATCCCAAATGCCAGAAAAATCACTTGCAAAGGAAAAATCCCTTTACATTTTAAACCTATACTTTCAGGAAGATCCAATATCCTACCTGGCATTTAAGTGTAGACAATTAATATCACCTTGAAATCAGAAGAAAGGCTTTTTTTTTTGTCTTGAATATATTACTGTATGTCATATCAGCTTCTGTCTTTAAATTTATTTTTAGAAATTCATGCTGAAGTACAGCTGAAGAATTATGGGAAATTTCTTGAGGAGTACACATCCCAGCTAAGAAGAATAGAAGATGCACTGGATAGCTCTGTTGGTGATGTCTGGGACTTCAGGCTTGACCCTATAGCCCTAAAGGTTGGATTTGTTTTATTTCATGATGAATTTCCATTATTTTTTTTTTAGACCCTTACTTTCTGCCTTAGAACCAATACTAGGTATTGGTTCTAAGGCAGAAGAGTGGTAAGGGGTAGGCAATGGGGGTCAAGTGACTTATTCAGGGTCCCACAGCTAGGAAGTGTCTGCGGCTAGTTTTGAACCCAGGATCTCCCATCTCTAGGCCTGGTTCTCAATCCATTGGGCCACCCAGCTGCCCCCATGAATATTCAGAAAGATTTATTTGTAGAATTTAAAAACTCATGGGCTGGAAGGCCTCCTAAGAGGATGAGTCATGTGTCTTTCACCCTAACAATTAGTCATGTTTCCATAATGCTCAGGTGTATAATAACTTTCTCCTTTGTTGTCCCAAAAACTAGTAGTGAAAGGATGATTGTGCCCACCATGATTTGGTCAGGCCTGTCAGCCTTGGATAGGTGGTTTGATTCCTGCCCTCACTCATTTTGTAGGTTCAGAGCAAGAAGATGAGCCCTGCGTCCCTAGCTTCAGTTCCAGCACTGTTATTCATACTATCTCTTTCTGAGGTAGAATTATACTAAAACAGTTTATTTTTCCTTCAGTAAGTGATAAATTGCACACCTTTCTTTGGGGACCTCCCAACCTCTTCAGTTCAGCTGTTCTAATATTTAATTAAGAATTCCTGCTCTTCCATAAGGCAGTACCTTCTTGTTCTTTAAGTGGAAAGAGCAATTCATTATTCCATTAAGTTCTCATTTAGTTAAAGGCCAAGATTAAGTCCACTATCATTTGCCCCTTTTAGAAAAAATAACCAAGCATTAAAATGCTTATCATTATCTTTGCATCCAAGATTATAATATTTAAATTATAATTCTAAAACTGGAAAATTCTCAAGTTCTTTTTAGCTTCTTCTCTATTTTTTACTTTCTTTTGCCCTTCCTCCCCATCTTTGTCTCCTTTGGAAGTTTTTTACCTTACTTATAGTAATCTTTCATTAATACACTTTTTCTTTTTCTTGTTTTTTTTTAAACCTTATCTTCTGTTTTGGGATTGATGTAAGTATCACTTCCAAGACAAAAGAGCAGTAAGGGTTAGGCAATTTAGGTTAAGTGACTTGCTCAGGGTCACACAGCTAGGAAATGTTTGAGGCCAGAATTGAATTCAGGTTCTCCCAATTTTAGGTCCAACATTATCCACTGAACCACCTTGCTGCCTCCTTCTAAATAAACTTCTTTCAAAACCCTTCTTAATATATATTTCTTTCCTTAAGAATTTATCTATTCTAATAGTATAAGAATTGATGTTGGCTAATATTTATAATTCATGCTCCCCAGTAATCTTATGGGTTTTAGAGGCAGAAGGGATCATATAAACATTGTTTAGATAGACAAATTCCCTCGCTGAGGTCATGTAGCTACCAAATCTGAGATTTGAACTCAATCTAATGCTTTTCACACTACCTCATTCTTTTTATCATTGTTGTTGAGAGGGCATAGTTCTTTACCCTACAGAGTTTTAGTGGCATATCTTCCAAACATTCTTTTTGGGCCTCAGTTTTCCTGATCTATAAAATTAGGGGCAACCAGATGATTTCTGTGGCAGCTATGAAGTTCAATGTATAGAAAGTCAGGCTTGGATTCAATGTGGCCTCAGAAGGTAATAGTTTTAAGGGGAAAAAAAGCTTAAGGAAAAAAAACCCAACATTTTGTGAGGCACTTTGGATATAGCAGGCTTGTAGCTTCAGCTGCTTTCCCTGTAGAATAACTGATAATTCAGAGCACATCATTTTATAAGCATGTTTCCAATCATTTTTCCCTAATGCATTAGTTTGCACTATGCCCCATTTTAATTTATAAGAATGCTATCTAAGGACCCAGGGGATAACCAAAATTGGCCTGATAGGATTATATCTTAAATGATAACTGTATCCTATCAAAACCTGTTTTCCTATGTTTTATTCTTTTCCTTCTTAATAAGTTGTCTTAATTAGTTGTATAGAACTGGGAATGTTTGATCTGGAAAAGAGAAGACATGGCATGGGAGTATGGATGGAGGGGACATATCATACCTGTGTAATCAAAGATGGGAAAGATTGTCATGTGAATGAGGGACAGCACTCATTCTTTTTGGCTTCAGGGACAGAACTAAGGGATGGGCTGAAGTTGCAACAAGAGCCCTTCTCAGAACTCTTAAGATTCTCTGAATTTGGGCCTAGACAACAGGAGAACAGTCCTTGTAATAGTACTGAGTACTTTGTAGCTACTTGGGTAAATGTTTAACACAGGTCTAAAAATGCTTTCAGTTTTCAAACTAAAAGGTGTTTTTTCTCTTGTTCTTAAATAGTTGTTGCCTTATGAACAGTCTTCCCTTTTGGAGCTCATAAAGACGGAAAACAAGGTAAAGAACCTTAATACCTAAATATTTACCTAAAAATGGCTGTGTACATTATTGGCTAAATTTTTTTTCTCCACTTTGCCTATTTAAACCAGGTCTTAAACAAAGTCATCACTGTATATGCTGCTCTTTGTTGTGAAATCAAGAAATTAAAATATGAGGTAATTATTAAAAGTATATTATAAATGTTTCCTAAATTTAATAGTTTTCAAACCAATAATCTATCAACTATGGCCTGATTTTTAAAAAATGTTTGAATTAAACATGTTGAATCCACAGTCCTCTAAACTGTAGTTGAAGGATCATTAAATGACTGGCAGAAGCTTTGGTGGCTCCTGTTCCTTTCTAACATTGCCCTGAATTCTGCTACTACTTTCTGTCTCTTAGGCACTTGTATTCTTATAGGAGATGTGGGTCACTTATAATGGATATTCAGGAAGAAATATTGATAAGAAGAATCAAGAAATGATCACTGAAGGTTAAAAATTTCTCAATTTATGAGAGAGACAGAGACAAAGATAGAGACAGGGAGAGAAAGAGGGGTAAAGAGAGGGTGTAGAAATCCTGAAGAATAGCCTGAGTGCTCTAAGGAGGACCAAGGAAGGCCAGCCTCACAGTGGATAAAATGGCACCTGGACTGAACCAAAGGAGAGAAAAGGATTTCTGAGAGTCGAGAAATGGAGAGCAAGGAGTCTGCTTTAGCCATGAAAGACAGTGCAAAGATGTGCCCAGAGGGAGACCAGGGAAGGAGGAGCATGGGACACAGCTTTGGAGATTGGCAGGAACTCAGTGTGTGAAATAAGTGAGTGGAATGAAATAAGTGAAATGAGAAAGTTAGGATTGGGGAGGACTGGGCATCATGTACATTGCAGAGTGTGTTGTGGAGCAGGAGCTCAGACATGTCTGTTCTGTGGATAACTTAGGTTTCTGTAGTATTTTTAGGTTTACAAGGCAGTTTTCTCTCAGCTGCCTCATTTTGCAGAAGAGAGAACTGCAGTTTAGAAAGTGACATGACTTGTTGAGTCTACCATAGCTAATGAATTGGTCATTGACCATGAGAGCTATAAAGGACTTTGGTGGTCTTCTTGCCCAGAGCCCTCATTCTACCCAAGGATATGAGACCTGGAGAAGTGAAAAAACTTGCCTGTGACCTCTTAATGGCAGAGGAGGCATCCTTGAGCCTTCTGATAGCAAGATGAGCACTTCCTTTTCTTCTTAGCCTCATGCAGAGTAGCCATAAGATCAGAAGGCAGGAGGCCAACACTGGGAGTGCCTGCTGGTGGTGCTGGCATTGAGTGTGGGCAAAGGCTGCATAAAAGGGTGCCATGTTGTCCCAAAATCAGGAGGACTGAGTACATAAAGGACCCACAAAGCCTTAAAAGTGGCCCTGAGCTTTGAAGTCTGGGTGACTGGGGTGGTTGACAGGCCTTCGACCAAGATCCAGGGCTTCCCCTAAATCATATACCAACTTGTACTTTATGGTGTTGGGAGAGACCCCTCTGGAGGAGATTCCAGAACCACCCAAGGATGTCTCAGGTACCTCTGTGGCCTTAGACTTCATATGCTCAGCTACAGATGGACAAAGCCCACATGACAGCTAAAAACACTTTTTTTCCCCTTTGAAACAGGCTGAAACAAAATTTTACAATGGACTTTTGTTTTATGGAGAAGGAGGTAAGTCTTTTAGTTCTAAAAATTGGTGTGATAATGATTGTTTGCTTTTCCTATGATTGATGGATACAAAGACAAAAGACTGAAGAGTCTTTTTGCAAAGAGGTTACAATTATAAAGGGAGAGACAAGAAGTAAATATGTAAATTTAAACAGATTGCATATAGGTCAATACAGAGTCAAATACTATGGACTTTGAGAGGCAGGGCCCTCTAGGGTGGGCACATTGGGATCTGGTGTTGCTTGAGGAGAGTTTTGAGGATATCAGTTTGACTATGTTAGGTTATTTTTTTGGTTGATTAAGTCTGACTGAAATTCTTCACTGAGATCTGATTGCCTTTGTTACCTTTTAAAGCCACAGATTCCAGCATGGCGGAAGGTGATTGCCAAATTCAGATGGGAAGATTCATTTCATTCTTACAGGTACTTGATTTGCTGTTTTCCTAGAATTTTTTCTAGCTTCCTATATGGTATAGATACCAAACAATCACCTTGTCTTTATTAAAGGCCTATTCAGAGTGAGGTATCAAGGACACAAAGACATAGTATCCTTAGGGAGCTGATGTTTTCTTGGGCAAATGGGGAGGCAGCAGCCCTTAGATGATCAGGAAAAGTTTTTTGGGGGAAGGTTCTGCTTCAGCAGGGTTTTGCTGGAAATGAGATTTTAAAGAGCTGGGACTGTATTCTGGATGGTGGGCACAACTAGTGCAAAGGTGTGGAGGTAAGAGGCCATGTGTGAAGACCAGTAAGAAGGTCAATCGGGTTTAACCACAAAGGGCAGGAGGGGTACTATATAAAGAGAAAGTTGCCATTGATTCACAGAGACTTGCTGTCATGGCACTTTCGTGAGCCAGATAGACATGACTGAGGATATGGCACATTTAAATGGACTGGGAAATTCTTGGCTAGTCAGACCAGTCAATGGTTCAGTGTCAGCTTGGACAAGATCTCTAATGGAGGGCTTTGGGGATCCATCCGTGGCTTCTTGCTATTTAATATTTCTATTAATGCCTGAAATAAAGGCATACCTGGTGTACTTATTCGATCTGTGGAAGACACAAAGCTCAGAACAGAGCTCTCACACTGGGTTACGGTATCCCAAAAACACTTGACAGGCTAGAATGTTGGGCTAGGATGTTATTATTTATTAAAATGAAATTTAATAGGGATAAATGTAAAGGAATCAATCAAACTTCAGAAGCATTAAGAGAATTTTGCTGAAAATGATTTGGGAGATATTAGTGGACCACAAACTCAATTGTGTATCTACAGTGGGATGCAGCAGCCCCAAAAGATAGTGCCTCAGGAGGATGGTTCCTTTGAACTCTTGCCAGAGTCTTCAGGTCCCAGCAGGAGGATTAATTCAGTGCAAGGTTACACTTGAGGAATTTTTTGGATTTCAGATGTTGTATTTACTTTTGAAATTCCCTCTATTTGGATTTGACCTGTTGTGGTAGCCTGTTTGAGATCTTTTTTGAGATTAAGATTTTGTTGTGACCACAAAGAGCTTTATCCAAATAATTGATAAAGACCTTGGACAAACTGGACCAGGGACAAAGCTTCAGGGCCTAGTTGACTTGAGTAACCACAAATCTTAAGTTCCCTGATCATAATTGAGATAATTTCATAAGGCTTTATAGAATATAAAGTTAAAATGAAATTATTTTAAAGTTAAAATAATTTGAGTGAAGGTGAACAAACATCAAAGAAGAAATAAGAAATCTCCTAATTACTTCCTACCTAAACAAAAAACTTCTTATATCTTCAAAAATGTTGTAACTTCTCAAGTAAAACCTGATTAGAGCTGCAAGAAACCTAAAGATAATTCTACTAGACATTGGGATGATGAAGATACACTTCTCAATCTAGTAAGTGTAAATCTCACCTGTCTTTTGAGTAGAAAATAAATTTATTAAGTTAGGGTTATCCAAATGATACTTCCTAAAGA
The DNA here is from genome assembly GCF_027887165.1 of Monodelphis domestica. NCBI lineage: Eukaryota > Metazoa > Chordata > Mammalia > Didelphimorphia > Didelphidae > Monodelphis > Monodelphis domestica. Next base: position 92,838,810 of record NC_077231.1, read on the forward strand.
TGATGAACTCAGAGGTAGAAAACAGAAGTCTTTGTAAATTTTGGTGAAATAACAAGGACATGTGTTAAAAACTTTTAGTTAATTCATTCTTTGTGTTCTGCAAATAGAAATGATTGTGCTGTGCTTGCTGTATGACTACCCTCAGTGGTATAATGGACTTAAAGTCTTTTAAAGTGTCTTCCGAAGCTTTTTTCCTTTTGGATTAAAGTTTTGGACAGCTTGGCCCCTTGTGAGTGTCCCTATGTTGGTTCCAAGGTGTGTCTGGTTGCTTGAGGGACTTCATTGCTTGGGTATGCTGGCTTTTGATGAACATTGTACATTTTAGTTTTAAACTACTTTGAAAAAAACAATAAGTCTCCCATTTGTCATTTCAGGAACTGTCTTGTTTTGTGACAAGGTGCTATGAAGTAGTCATGAACGTGGTCCATCAATTGGCTGCACTTTATATCAGTAACAAGTAAGGAGTTCCAGAAACATTCCTCCCTCCTTCCTTCCCTCTTCCCAACCACTCTCCCTCCCTCTCTTGGGTTTCTTAAATTTTCATGTAGATATAGACCTAGTTTTTGATAATAGCTCAGAGTTGTACTTTATATTTTCCAAAGTAATTTCCACATATATTATCACATTTTACCTTTATAGTAGCTTTGTGAGAGAAGTAGAACAGAAGTCTCTACTTTTTAAGATTAGAAAACTAACTCTTAGGCTGTGGGCTTTGCCTAATTTCACTTAGTAAATTGGTGGCAATTTCAGCATGAGAGCCTAGCCTAGCCTCCTAGCTCCTGGTCCATTGTGTTTTTCACCTTATCATAGTACCGCTTAAGTTTTCCCTCTTTATGACCAGAAGGCACTAGTGATGTTTGTTTCTATTTTTTAGCCTGCAGTGAGAATTATTTTCATGTTTTTCATGAATGTTTTGCTACTGACCCATTGTAATCAGGATTTAGCTTCTTAGAATGTTAGAGCCTAAATGATACCTACCTGAAAAGATCTAGTGTAATGATCTTCATTTTACAGATGAAGAAACTGAGGCCCCAAGCAGCTCAGGGAGGCCCCAGATTCTCACAGGTAGTTTTCTTGTCTGTTGTTATTGGGTTGTTTAGTTGTGTCCAACTCTTTGTGACCCCATGGATCACAGTACCCCAGATCCTTTACTTTTGTCCTTTACTATTTCCTAAAGTCCAGGCTCATATTTCTTCCTTCCGTGTCTGTCCATGTCATTCTCAGCTGTCCTCTCTTTTTTTTGCCTTCAATCTTCCCCCACATCAGGATCTTTTCTAACGAGTCCTGTCTTCTCATTAGCTGGCCAAAGTATTTAAGCTTCAGTTTCAATATTGACCTTCCAGTGAGTAGTTTGAATTAATTTCTTTAAGTATTAGGTAATTTGATCTCTTTGCAGTCCAAGCAAACTTTCAAAAGCCTTCTTCAGCACTCCAATTAGAAGGCATCAATTTGGCAGTACTTAGTTTTCTTTATAGTCCAACCCTTACAACCATACACTGCTACTGGAAAAAATTATAGCTTTGATTGTATGTGCCTTTGTCAGCAAGATGATGTCTCTGTTTTTTAGTATATTGCCATAGCTTTCCTTCCAAAGAGCAAGTGTCTTAAAATTTCATGGCTGCAATCATCATCTGCATTGATCTTTGAGCTAAAGAAGATAAAGTCTGACATTGCTTCCATTTCTTCTCTATTTGCCAGGAAGTGATGGAACTACCACAATCTTACTTTTTTGTTTTTTAACTTTTAAGTTAAGCTTCAAGCCAGATTTTGTTTTATTTTTTATTTTTAATATTTTAAATAATATTTATTTTTAAATTTAATTTTTATTATCATGCAAAACACACTTCCATATTGGTCATTGTTGTAAAGGCACACTCACATAAAACCAAATCCCCCAAATAAAACTAAATACACTGATGTGAAAGTATGCTTTGATCTGTATCTATCCGACTCCAACAATTCTTTCTCTGGAGATGCATAGCATTCCCCATCATAAGTCTTTCAGGATTTTCCCAGATCATTGCATTGCTGAGAGTAGCCAAGTTTTCATAGTTGATCATCTTACAGTATTGTTACTGTGAACAATGTTCTCTCCATTCTGCTTATTTTGTGTTGCATCAGTTCATTCAGGTCTTCCTAGCTTTTCTGAAACCATTTTACTTATCATTTTTTTTAAACCCTTACCTTCTGTCTTAGAATCAATACACTGTGTTGGTTCTAAGGCAAAAGAGTAGTAAGGGCTAGGCAATGGGGGTTAAGTGACTTGCCCAGGGTCACACAGTGACTAGAAGTGTCTGAGGCTAGATTTGAACCCATGACCTCCTGTATCTGGGCCTGACTCTCAATCCACTGAGCTACCTAACTGTCTCCTTACTTATCATTTCTTATAGCATGCCAGATTTTACACACTCATCAAGAGGCTTTTTAATTCTTCCTCATTTTCTGCCATCAGAGAGCTATCATTTGCATACTTGATATTATTGATATTTCTCCCAGAAGTTTTAATTCTGACTTTTGATTGTCTAGGCTCTCGTTTTGCATGTTGTACTCTGCAATAAATTAAAGACAGCCTTGTCATACTCCTTTTCCAGTACTAAGCCAATCAGTTGTTTCATATTCAGTTTCTAACTGTTGCTTCTTTGACCTTCCAGATTCCTCAGGAGACAAGTAAGATGATCTCTTTCTCCATCTCTTTGAGATCTTGGCACATTTAGTTGTTATTCACACAGTCAGAGGTTTTAGTGTAGTCAGTGAAGCAGAAGTAGGTATTTTTCTAGAACTCTTCTTGGATTCTCCATAATCCAGGGAATGTTGGCAATTTGGTCTCAGTTTCTCTGCCTCTGAAAACTATTCTGCTCTTTTGGCACTTCTCAGTTCACATATTGCTGAAGCTTTGCTTGCAGAATCTTAAGTATAACCTTGCTGGTGTGTGAAGCGAGCACAGTTGTTTGATAATTTGAACATTCTTTGGCATTACCCTTCTTCAGGATTAGGACATAAACTGATCTTTTCAGATCCAGTGGCCACGTTGAGTTTTTCAAATTTGCTAGCATATTGAGGGTAGCACTTCAACAATATCATCTTTTAGGAGTTTAAATAACTCAGCTGGGATTCCCTTACCTCCATTATCCTTATAATTAGCAATGCTTCCTAAGACCCACTCAACTTTATTCTCTAGGCTGGCTGGCTTTAGATCAGTAACATGCCATTGTGGTTTCAGTGATGCTAAGATCTTTCTTTATAGTTCTCCTGTATATTCTTGTCACTTTTTCTTAATCTCTTCTGCTTCTGTCAAGTCCCTGCCATTTTTGTCTTTTATAATGCCCTTTTTTGTATGAAATATTCCCTTGATATCTCTTAATTTTCTTGAAGAGACATCTTTGGTTCCTATTTAATTTTTTCTATTTCTTTGCATTGCTTATTTTAAAAAACCTCATTATTTCTTTTCTGTTCTCTGGAATTCTGCATTCAGTTGAGTATGTCTTTCTATTTTCCCTTTTGCTTTCCTTTTTTCATTAGCTTTATAAAGGCTTGTGAGATAGTCATTTTGCTTTCTTGCTCTTTTTCTTTGGGATTTTTTTGTTGCAGTATTGCAAACTTCTATCCATACTTCTTCAGGTACTCTTGTCTGCTAGATCTAATCCTTTAAATGATTTAAATCTATTCATCACTTCCTCTTCATATTCCTAGAGCTATTTTTTAAATCATAGCTATATAGTCTGGTGGCTTCCCTACTCTCTTCAATTTAAGTCTAAATTTTGCAATAAGAAACTCATGATATGAGCCATAGTCAGCTCCTAATCTTGTTTTAACTAACTGTATAGAACTTCTCCACTTCTGGTTGTGAAGTATTTAATAAATCTGATTTTTTATTGACTATCTGGTGATATCCATGTATCCAACCTTTTTGGTTGTTGAAAATGTATGACTGACAAATGAGTTATTTTGAGCAAATTATTCATCTCTGCCCTTTTGTACTCAAAGGCCAAACTTGCCTGTTATTCCAGTTATCTTTTGATTTCCTCCTTTAGCATTCTAGTACCCTATGATGCATGTGACATTGTTTTTTAGTTATTTCTAGAAGATGTTGTAGGTGTGAGCAACTTTGGTCTCTCTGGCATCAGTGTAGTGCTTAGAGAATAGACTTGTATTACTGTGATGTCAAACAGTTTGCCTTGGATTCGAATAGCTTTTCTGGCATTTTTGAGGTTGTATCCAAACCCACGCTACTTTTCTCACCCTTTTATTGATAGGCAGCTACTCTTTTCTTGTAAGGGATTTCTTCCCAGAGTTGTTTGTGTAATGATCACCTGAATTAAAATTCAACCATTCCTGTTGATTTAAGTTTATTGGCATTCCAGATGTCAGTGTTTAGTCTTTCCATCATCTCTTGTTTGACCTCATCCAGTTTACCTTGGTTCATAGCTCTTACATCCCTGGCTCCTACGCAATATTGATCTTTATGGCACTGGACTTTTCTTTCCTTACCACTCATGCCTGCAATTGAGCTTCCTTTCAGCTTTGACCCAATTACTTCATTCTTTCTGGAGCTGCTTGTAGTTGTCCTCTGTTCTTCCCCAATAATGTGTTGGATACCTTCTAACCTATGCTTTCTCATGGATCATTTGAATCCTCCCCATGGGGTTTTCTTAGCAAAGATATTGAAGTAGTTGCCATTTTCTTCTCCAATGGATTGATTACCTTTTGTCCAAACTCCACCATGACTGGTCTCTGTTGGGTAACTCTGCTCATAATCTCATTGGGCTACTCAAGCCCCTTTGCCACAACAAGGCCGTGGTCCAGGAAGATTTTCATGTCTAATGTGAAGTTCTTGTAATAAGTCTAACCAAATGGGAGATAGTGATCAGTTGATAGCAGACAAATTTGCTTTACCTTAGGTAAAATGGAGTCTTCTTCATGAAGTCTTAACAATTGAGGTAGGAGCATTTCCATGGTTATTTTGTATTTCTTTGTTTCTACCTTGGATCTCCTCATGTTTGTATTCTGTGTTTGTGGAGTTGCCTGGGAGGAGAATATGGGTGAGGACAACAGTTCTGTGACAAGACCCTCACAGACTCATTGATTTAGAGATAGAAGGAACCTTAGAGACCATTTATTCCAACCCTCTCGTTTTACAGATGAGGTAGCTGAGGCTTATAGAGTTGAAGTGCCTTGCCTACATCCCGTACTAAATGTCAGAGGTGGGACTTGAATTCTACCCTTCCTGAGTCCAGGACTCTGTCACATACTAAAACACGCGGAGCCTCTTAGGGGGTGCAGGGCATTGTGCCAGGTCCTAGGGGTCTGGCAAAGGGGAATACCACATTTAGGTTGGATAAGGCTTTCTCCTTCAAGTTTACAAAAGCCAACAAAACTTGTATTTACATAGAATTTTAAGGTTTACAAAATACTTCTTTCCCAGTAAACTTATAAGGTGGGTAATACTGATAGCATGGTTCCCATTTTATAGATGTAGATGCTGCAGCAACCAGAGATTAAATGATTTGCTCAGGATGACACTGCTAGTATAGATTGGGACTGGGATTTGAACTCAGGCCCTGTGTTTGCCAACAGTAGTCTTCTTTTCTCTGAGTGGCACACCTTCTAAGCAGTTTTCATTACTAGGCTGAATATCCATGAACCAACTTCTCACATAGACAGAACTGAATAGTGATAATGATGGCTGCTTTGATTGTATTAACTCTTAGATATTATTGTAAAGGTTTTTAAAAAAACCCTTACCTTTGGTCTTAGTATCAGTCTTAAGACAGAAGAGTGGCATCTGCTAGGCATTTGGGGTTCAGTGACTTGCCCAGGGGTACATAGCTAGGAAATATCTGAGGCCAGATTTGGACCTAGGTCTTCCTGACTCCAGGCCTGGCACTCTATCCACTGTGCTACCTTGCTGTCCCACTATTGAGGCTTAATGGAGAGAAATACATATTAAACTTATTAAAAGCCATCTACTGCTACACCATTTTGAAATAGGAATGAGTTATAAAAAGCCAACTAGTGTTTGACAAGGTTCTGTTCTGTTTCTTGTAGGATTGCACCCAAAATCATAGAAACAACTGGAGTTCATTTTCAGGTAAGAGTACATGAACTTGAGCAAAACCTACCTCACATTTGCATTATTTCTGAATTTTATTTTTTGTTTATATGTTTAACTTTTGCTATTAAAAGAAAGGGAAAAAAATTCTATAAAATGAACTAAACATAAGACAAGTCTAAATATATAGAGTGTATTCCATATCCCTTGAACCAAGTCTGCAGAAGCTAAATTGACTATTTATTAAAATGCCACTGTAGAGTTTATTAGGATGATTTTTATCTATGAACTGAAATAGTAATATACCCATTAAGTGTCATATGGATTCTGAACCAATTGCCCTTTAGTGGAAAGGCGGTCCATGACTTATTTCAGATCTCAGTTGTGACCAGCAAAACATATTTGCAAGCCAGATAGCCAAGCCTAGTTTGGTAGAATTTTTTCCTACCACTTACCCCATACTTCCAGCAACCGAACCATTATTTTTAAATTCTAAAATCTTATGGCTACTGTTATAAGGGAATTATTTGAATGGTAAATGATAACTAAAGATCAGGGCTGTTTATCTTCTTCTTTCCTCCCTTCTCTCCCTTCCTCCCTTCAGCCTCCCTTCTTCCCTCCCCCTTCCTGTTGATCTTCTGTTAGTCTCTTAAATCAATTCAGGGTGAGTTTATGATGTCTCAAATAAAATACTTTCTCTTCTCTAAATTAAGTAAAGGGTTTATTGGGAAAGAAGGAAATATAAGAAATGGAGGGAAAGAGGTTTTGGGGTTTCCCTAATACTAGAATGAGTCTTAGGTTGAAGGATGGTAGGATATAGTTCACTTTGGGAAAATGGGCAGATAGGTCTGGAAGTTCAGTCACTATATCACAACAGAGCAAATCAGAGAGAGCTGGACTTTGTTCTTTTTTCTTCTGACTTCAAAGCCAAAGACAGCAGACTTCTTTCTGTCTTCCAAGCCAAAGATATAACAGACTTCAATTGGTCTCCTCCCCTTCCTACAACTGCTTCTCCCGGCCACATTCCAAACAGAATGTTCTCGTTTGAATGACAGGTCATCAGTCCCAGCTATTCCTGCCTTGTTGCAAGCTTTTCCAATTTCTCTCTTCCACACTACCGAAAGTGATAATCACCTAAGATTTTTTTTTTTTTTAACAGACTATGTATGAGCACCTGGGAGAGCTGCTGACAGTTTTACTCACCCTGGATGAAATTATTGAGAATCATTCCACCTTGAAAGACCATTGGACAATGTATAAAAGGTGAGTTCATGTTTTTATTAATGCTTTTCGGTGCTAGTAGGTCATTTAATTGACATGCGAGCAAAAAAACTCATAGTACCAGCTTTAAAAATCATGTAATTATAAATATACTTGTTTTTATTTTTTTTTTGAAAAACCCTTTTCTTCTGTTTTGGAATTGATACTAAATATTGGTTCCAAGTTAGAAGAGCAGTAAGGGCTAGGCAATTGGGGTTAAGGGACCTGCCCAGGGTCACCTAGCTATAAAGTGTCTAAGGCCAGAATGAACCCAGGAGCTCCTGTCTCTAGGCACTCTAGCCACTGAATCACCTAGCTGCCTCTAGAATATACTTGTGAAGATCCTGATAAAAGTCATGTTCAGCTACTTTGAATTTATCCTCTTCATATTTATTCTGGATATGCATGTTTATGTTCTTCTGGTCTCCCATTAGGATATGTCTCCTTGAGAGCAGAGATTGTTTCATTCTTTGTATTTGGTATTCCTAGTGCCTAGCAAAGGGAAGAGAAAGGAAAGGAATAAGTATATAGGGTCTCCTATGTGTGAGGCACTGTGGTAAGTGCTTCTACAAATATTACCTCAGATCTCAATTGTGACCACAATTACCTGCCACAGTACCTGGTACATAATGGGTAGTTAATGCTTGTTGATTGATCACTTAGAGATATCTGTAAAGAATCCTATGGTGAATCCATTTGTTCAAAAGAATAATCACCTCTATTTCATCCATTTTTGGCCCTTTATATTATCTTGTAATAGGTTTTATTTTGAAACAAAGCATACCTTTATACATTTAGGTAATTTCCAGTACAATATAATTTTAATAAGAGCTAATTTAGTTGAATTGAATTTTTGACTTAGATGATATGGTTACAAGTCTTTTTATTGGGTTCTATCAGAGTGGTAGTTTACTGTTAGCTTGGTTTCAGTTTATTGCTTGACTGTCAGCTATTTGGGTGTTGTTTTTTTTAATAACTCTTACTTTCTGTCTTTGTAACAAGTCTAATACAGAAGGGCAAGGGCTAGGTAAATGAAGTTAAGTGACTTGCCGAGAGTCACACAGCTAGGAAGTATCTAAGGCTAGACTTGAACCCAAGGTCCTCCTGACTCAAAGTCTGTTGCTTTATCCATTGTGCCACCTAGCTGCCCCTTATTTGGGTATTTTTTTTTTTATGAACTTCAGGTGATGGAGGAAAAAAACCTGAGAGAAGTGGATTAATCTCATGCTGCCACAAATATATAGCACCGAATAAAGATTTGACTTTTAAAGTTTTGTTTTTTGTCTTTTGGGGGGGTTTCATTTTACATATAAATAAATTTATTAAATTTAAGATGTAATAATAATAACCAAGATTCTTTTAATAAAGGTTACTAAAATCTGTCCACCACAATCCTTCCAAGTTTGGGATCCAGGAAGAAAAACTGAAGCCATTTGAAAAGTTTCTGCAAAAGCTAGAAGGGCAATTACTTGATGGCATGATATTCCAGGTAAATTAAATAATGCTCTTGGGTTACTATAGAATACATATTCCTTAATAAGGGAAATTTGTATTTGAGGACAATTCATCAAGAATCATCTTATATTCCAACACTTTGTCTTACACAGACCTCTCATTTGACATATAAGGGAATTGAGGCTCACATGACTTGTCTCAGGTCTCTGCAAAGCTGAGATGGAGGTTTAGGCCTTTTGACTCTTGAGTGTCCAATGCCTATTGCATCACACTATGCTGTTTCTGGAGTGTTGCTTATTGTAAATCACCCATCCCCAAACGGAAAGGGGATAATTGCATAGAATTGTCTTAATATAGTTATTTTGTAAATGCTTTGACTTTTTGTTAAATGGTGGTCACACTCCAGTTTCATTAATTCAGAACTATTAATACATAATTTACAGGAAATCAAATGGGGACTTGACAACATTCATGAATCAAAAGTATTTATTGATTCCCTTTTCTATCCCTTATGATATTTGTCTTATTGAATGAATTTTCTTTTAAAAAAAAATTTCATTGATGGATTTTGTTTTTGATCATGTACATTCATCATTATTTTCCTTCTCCCTAGGCCAGAGACCCATTCTTTTTAACAGGAGTAGGAAATACTCCTACTCTTTGGCGAGACCAACCAACACATTGACTGAGTCTGCCATTGCATTTAGTGCACACTACCCACTGGACCTCTTGTGTCTTTTCTTTAGGGCCACATTTGTTCATCATAAGTGAACACTGTTTGACTTTGATTGTTTTGTTTTTCCTGTTTACATGGTTGTGGTCACATAGGGTCTTTACTTGGATCCTCACTTTGCATCATCTCATGTTTTCCCATGCATTTTTATAGTTATCACAGTCTTTGTTTCTTTGAGCACAGGAATATCCTTGTGCTATATATTTGTAAAAGGACTTACTAAATAAAGAACCTTTATGATGTCAAATATTTTGGGGAGGAGCTGATATTGGAAGTTAGTTGAAAGAATATGCTCTTTTTAAGTGCTTTCAGGGACTTCATTTCATGGTAAGTTGAACATTATGGGGCAGCTAGGTATCCCAGTATTTAGAGCACTGGGCTTAGGATCAGGAAGGCTCAAGTTCAAATCTGGTCTTAGAAGCTGGCTTTGTGACCCTGGTTAAGTTACTTAACCTTGTTTGCCTCAGTTTCCTCATCTATAAAATGAGCTGGAGAAGGAAATGGAAACCAGTCTAGTATCTCTGTCAAGAAAACCCCAGATGGGATCACAAAGAATCAGACATAACTGAGATGATTAAACCTGAATCTGAAGGACAGAAAGATTGTCTTTTAGTGAGAGAAGTAGGATGTCCAATAGTAAAGTATGCCATATTTTATTTTTTTTAAGAATAAAATGTTTAGTTTAATTTTTCCATAAGGAACATGTAGTATTCTTATAATAATACATTTAATAAATTATTCTGAACTTATGCATCAGATATCACATGAGGCAATAATTTGTAAAAATTATAAAAATTAGCACAGTACTTGGCATATAATAGATGCCATGGAAATACTTATTATCTTCCTTTTCTTTTTGGAAGTAAAATGAATCTCTGCATACATGTAAAGCAGAAAAAAAGAGGATTGTACATGAAACTGCAGATCTCACAGTGAACTTACCATTTAGGTATCTTATAAGTCAGTCTGTAGCTTTCAGAGCTCCTTTGTTTGGCCTTTGTTCTGGTCTGTCTTCTGTTCTTTTTCCTTTGGGTGCCTCAGTGACAACCTTTGTATTTCACTAGTCTGTCCTTATTCCCTTTTTTTTTCTTACCCACATGCTGCGGAAAAGAAAAAGAAAAACAAGGCCTTTGTAACACCCATGCAGAGTTTGTATGCTTATACCTTGTAACAGTTTTGTCATAGTTTTTCATGTAACACATATTGCTAAATTCAAGATACTTAGAAAGTTTATGAGCATTAATTAATCATTAATAATTTGACATGATTACTCAGTTTGTTGGACATTCTTAATCTCTGTAACTGATCTGGGAAAACAATTTAAAGAAAATAAAAATTTACTTTTTATAAGTCTAGAATAATATGGAAAATATTTTCCATTGCAATTGTCATTATGGCCAAAAAAAAAAACAACCAAAAACTCATAATCCAGTGGTCAGCTTTCTGGTGCTTATCCTCTAAGAGCTCAGCTAGGCTGATCCTCAGCTAGTTCATCCTTGAAGCCTTTCCCACAGATCAGAATCTGCCTGAACTGGTGCTGTGCTGGCACTGATCTTAAAATCTGTTATATTGCATTTAAATTTGTGATACCCTGAAATGATGAGTTTAGAATTTGATTATTTACTAAATTCTGTTGACTTTGTAATGGGATCTCATAATCAATAGGTCTTACTTTGTTGTACATGTTTCCTTTCTAGGCCTGTATAGAGCAGCAGTTTGATTCCCTTAATGGAGGAGTATCTGTGTCAAAGAATAGCACTTTTGCTGAAGAATTTGCACATAGTATACGCACAATTTTTGCAAACGTTGAAGCCAAACTTGGTAATGCAAAATACCCATTGAGTTTATTATCAGATTGGCCTTTTCTACAAAGGCAGAATAGAGGGCTGGGCTTGATGGCAAGAAGCTTGGAGTTCAAATATTGCTTCTAACACTTCCTAGTCATATGACCCTTGGCAAATCATTTTAGTTCTACTCAATTCTCTCTGTTTCAAGCAACTCCTTAGAGCTTCTTTAGTGGCTGGTAGTGGTGTGGCATCCCTGTAGTCTCTGTGACTGGAGAAGCTCAGGAGTTCTGAGCTGTGGGAGAATGAAAGCTTACTAAATGCACCAAAACCTGCACCAGTATGGTGAACCCTGGGAGCAAGAGTGGGGTGGGGAGGTCCAGTCAAGGTCGAAAATGGAGCAGATCAGGGTTTCTGTACCAATTAGCAGTGGTGTCAGTCTGCTACACTTCCAGCTTGGTTGAGATTGGGAGACTAAGTCTGGAAAAAAAAGGCAGAACTATACTATGTCTTAAGTCAGGTTGAGATCTGCATTGGTGGAAGGAGTTTCCACACTCAGAGTTACCTTTCCTGATGAAATCAGATCTTTTGTGTGCTACCTGGAGAGTTGATTTAAAGATGACTTTCCATTAGGACCACTAGGGGACTCAGTGGATAGAGAGCCAGGCCTGGAGATGGGAGGTCCTGGGTTCAAATCTAATTTCAGACCTGGGCAAGTCACTTACTCTTCATTGCTTAGCCCTTAACACTCTTCTGCTGTGGAACTGATACACAGTATTAATTCTAAACATGGAAGGTAAGGGTTAAAAAAAATAAATAAAAATAAAGATGACTTCCCTTCCCTCCTTGCCCTTATGTTGGTCACTGTTTTTTTCAAGGTGAACCATCAGAAATTGACCAGAGAGACAAATATGTGGGAGTTTGTGGACTTTCTGTGCTGCACTTCCAGATTTTTCGGACTGTAGATAAAAAATTTTATAAATCTCTACTAGACATTTGTAAGAAGGTAAGAATTTTGTGCTTTTTATTATTTCCAGGTGAAATGGACACAAATAGGTCAGAAAACATCTGCTTCCCTTTCTTCTCTGAGATTTGGTGCATAAGATTCTGGAGCTTACTTCAGACTGCAGGATCAGGATTTCTCTGGCCTTGAGAACTTACATCTCTCACTAGTTCTTTCTTATAGTAGTGCAAAAGGGAATTCAAGCGGGTTGGTACCCAGGAAACTGCTTCTAGTTTGTGTGTTTTATAGAGCCAGGACTTTATCATCTTTCTTGGTATTTAGATGGGAATTATTTGCCAGAGAGTATTCTTACTTGGATGACAGTTATGATACTTGACCCCTGGAATGTAGCTGCCAGGGATGTGGTTTGGAGAAATATTCATTTTAACTAATGTCATGGTTCTTGCTTGGGGGTGGATTTTTATGGGAAACAACCTCATTGCCCCTTGTGCTGGTTTTGATCCCATGTGCTTTCCTGCCTACTATGCTTATTGATTGTCCCTCTCACTTTCAACATTTCAGGTTCCAGCCATCACTTTAACTGCTAATATAATTTGGTTTGCTGATAACTTTTTGATCCAGAAAATGCCAGCTGCTGCCAAACTCTTGGACAAAAAAAGCCTTCATGCTATTAAGACACACAGGGACACTTTTCTACAACAAAAGGCCCAGTCACTCACCAAGTAGGTGCCTCAAGCTGTCTAAAGAGCTGGGCTTCAATAGGGAAGATGTTGTCTATTTCTAGATGTAATATTGACTTTCTCAATAATGTGGAAAAAGGAAGAAGGCATCAGATTTTAATTTACTCATCATCAGAAAGAGGTATTAACAGTAGAATCTTTCAGGAAAAAGAGGAGAATTTTATTTTTTTCTCTTGCATAAGCATATTGTATTATATAACATACATATTAACAAATCATGTGTATTATTATTAGCTACATATTATGTTGTTATACATTAAAAAATAAAAATATATGGTTAACTCCAAAATAAAACCCAATAAAACTTTATGATGCATGATCATATGTTTAAATTAGATTATAAAGATCAGTAAATTATGTGGATGTTTTGATGTGGAATTAAATAGTATTTTATTTTTTTATTTTTATAAACCCCTTACCTTCCATCTTGGAATCAATACTATGTATTGGTTCCAAGGCAGAAGAGTGGTAAGGGTTAGGCAATGAGGCTTAAGTGACTTGCCCAGGGTCACACAGCTGGGAAGCATCTGAGGCCAGATTTTAACTTAAGACCTCCTGTCTCTAGGCCTGTCTCTCAATCTACTGAGCTATCCAGCTGCCCCCTAAAGAGTATTTTGACTGAGAAATTTGTTTTAATAAAAATAATAGCATTTACAAAGTGCCTACTATGTGCCAGGCACTGTACTGAGCACTTTACAGATATTATCTCCTTTGATCTTCACAGTAACTCTGGAAGGTAGGTGCTGTTGTTATTATTTTATTTTATTATATTTTTAAACCCTTACCTTCCATCTTGGAATCAATACTGTGTATTGGTTCCAAGACAGAGGAGTGGTAAGGGCTAGGCACTGGGGGTTCAGTGATTTGCTCAGGGTCACACAGCTGGGAAGTGTCTGAGGTCAGATTGAACCCAGGACCTCCCATCTCCAGGCCTGGCTCTCAATCCACTGAGCTACCCAGATGCCCCTGGTTGTTGTTTTTAGAGAAAAACAGGTTAAGTAACTTTCCCAGGATCATATAGCTAGTAAGTGTTTGAAGCTAGATTTTTTTTAGCTTGATCTTCCTGACTATAGGCCTCATGCTATCTACTATGCCACCTAGTGATCTCTCCTCTTCCTCTTTTTAATTGGACTAATTGGCCTTTTAGATCTATTGGTTTATTTTTTGATAGGTTTAATGTTGGCTCCTTTGATTTAATACCCTATAAAAATGGAACTATTTCAGGTAGGCTTCCTTTTATCCATTTTATCCTTCCTTAAAAAGCAGACAAAGTTTATTGCTAACTTCATATAGGATAACTAATTATGTTATGCTTGTTCTTTTACTACTGAGTTATCCTTTGTTATTAGAAAATCTTAATATCAGAATACTAATGCTTAATCTATAAAGTTAATTGTCTCCTGTAAAAGTTTGAGGGAAGATCACATCTAAACACACAATGTTTTTCTTTGTTAGAGATGTACAGTCTTACTACGTCTTTGTTAGCTCGTGGATGATGAAAATGGAAGCCATTTCATCTAAAGAACAACGAATGGATAAGTTTGCTGAGGACCTCACCAACAGATGCAGTGTTTTTATACAGGTAGCATATATTTTGTCCTCTATGAAGTACTTTGTGTTATTTGTCTAAAACTTTTGAAAATTGGATGTATATGAGCTTAGATAGTCTTTGGAAAAGAATAGTAACATTTTATTTGATAAAACTGGCCAAACAATGTAATCTGGTTATCAATGGAACCTGGCAGAAGAAAGGAAAGAATTATAAATAGGTGTGGAATCTCCTTTCTCTCCCCTTAGCTCTTGCCTTGTCAGCAGCATCTTCAGGCTCATGGCTCTCTCTCTTACTGGCATTCTCTCCCAGAGTCTCTGTTTCTTATCCCAGAATTGTTCCCTTCCTTCTGGCACCCTTAACAAAATGACCAGTTTTCCCTTGAGATCTACATACATCCTATTTCAGGGCTTTGTGTACCCAGAACCTACCATGATCTTGATGTGAGGACTTTTTTTCTCCACAGTTGTCTAAGTGACAACAAAACAAAACAAAACATCTGGAAGCATATTCAGCTCAGCAAATACATATTAAACATGGCCTGTCTGCATCTTACTCTGCTAACTTTATTTCTTTGAGTTACTAACTATAAAGATATTTGGCCAATTTCAAGCATCTTGGGTATTTGCTTCAGAGAGAGGTAGTCTGGAAAGATGGGAGCTGTGACATACCTTCTGTACCTCAGTGGGCCAGGAAAGGGAAAAACCAAACCAAACCTGGAAGTATTAATATTGGTGAACAAGCAGATCGGTACTTGAGGACCCTAGAAGGAAAGAGACAGAACCATCTCCTTGGAGTCATGCCTTTGAGAGTTTATGCTGGTAGGAGACCTCATTGGGCCTTCTGAAAACATATAACAGTGCTTTACTTCCATCCCCTTGGCCCACATTAATTTTCTAGTCTTCTCTTCCACTCTCATCCTTAGGAGTCACTGACACCAGGAAGGAACTCTGGAGGTCCCTGCTCCTGCTGTCTGGTGTCTGAGGAGAGGAGAGGGTGGAAGACCAGGCCCTGGTAGTGCTGAGTGTGGGACTTTGAGGATCTGTTTAGGTTTTGTTTCTATGGGAAATGCTTTCTGAGTAGGTAGGCTCAAAGTATCATAGATTGAGAGCTGGAAAGAACCTTGGAAGACAGATTAGGGGAAGAGATAAGGTAACTTTGCCTGAGGTTACATAGGTCATAACTAGAGAAGCCAGTATTTGAACTCAAGTTCTCCGGTCCCAATTAATGCTTCCCACCATCCCACAATGTTTGAAACAACCTACTTAGAATTAAACTTTTGGAAAACAGCTCGTGTGTGAGTAAAGCTAAACCATTCTCCATGTTGTTGGTTTTCAAATAGCCTTCTCTTGGTTGCAGGGTTTCTTATATGCATACAGCATTAGCACCATTATTAAGACTACAATGAATCTGTACATGTCAATGCAGAAGCCTATGACCAAAACTTCAGTCAAAGCATTATGCAGACTTATTGAACTGCTCAAGGTAAGTTTCAGGATGACATAACTGCATTCTGTCAGAAGTGACAGATAGCTAGGGGGAATCTCCAAAGGTTTTAATGCCTCCTTGAGCTTCTTTGTTGCTTGTTGGAAAAAGGCCTGGACACAAATACTCCTTGGCAAGATGATGTGGGAGCCACGGTATAAACCAACCCCAAGCCTTCATGTTGATACTAATGACCTGAAACTTGATTTTAAATGATTGCTCATGTATGTATGTAATGTGCCTCCTTAAAGTACTTGTAGTAGGAGGAGAAATTCAGAGAAGGAAAACTGTGAACTGGTTTGAGTCACCTTTTTGTTTAGGAACGTTTGTTTATTCTTGGAAATTTAAGATATTTTTGTTTTTTTAAAAATCCTTTTGCTATCATTAAAAAAAAACAAACAACCCGCACCTTCTGCCTTAGACTTAATATTGTGTATTGGTTCCAAGGCAGAAGAGTGGTAAGAACTGGGCAATAGAGGCTAAGTGACTTTCCCAGGGTGTCTGGGCTAGGAAGTGTCTGAGACCAGATTTGAACTCATGATCTCCTGTCTCTAGGCCTGGCTTTCTATCCACTGACCCACTTAGCTGCCCCCTTGTGCCATCATGTTTTTGAGTTTGCCTTTGCAAGGTAATCATGGGTATTGGTTTGATTTGCTTTAATTCAGGCCTACCACCATGATATAGTGATGCCATGGTCATGATTGTGGGTCTGAGCAAGAGGCCTCAGGGTAGTTGTTATGTCATTGGAAGAGAATCTCCTTCATCTTTTTCTAGCAGGTATATATGGAAAGGCAACTGGGATGTCAGGCCTCCTTTGCCTGTGGTGTTTGGAGCTTTGCTTCAGCAAACAGGAAGAACATGTGGTTTGAAGATGTATCTTGAATAATTCTTGCATTTTGTCTTCCTTTGAGGCCTTTCTCATTGAGCTTTAGTCACAGTAGACTGGTTTCTAAGGAGAGAAAATGAAAAGATTCTCACATGCGTTTCTCACGTTATGTCATTACAGTTTTGGAAACACCTTTTTTTAAAAATAGAAGTTGCCCTTTCTTAATGTTGCTTGGCCTTCTGAAAACATATAACAAGCCAATTCTTCTTTAATAATTTACAAATAAAAGCAGAATTATGTTGGTTCTTTTTCAGATGTTTCCTTTAGAGGAAATGCAAGTATCACTTAGGAAAATGAATTTATGTTCACAATATTATATATCTTGTGAAATTTTTTATTAAACCACATAATTATTCCTTTTTTTTTCTAGACCTTGAGTGTGGGTGAATTAGTCCCCTTCCTTTAAACTTACTCAGAAATGGATTTCGTATAAACATTTGCTGGCAAAGCAATACTAAATGGCAATACTGTATGCATATGACTAAATAGGAAACCAAAAAAGAGATTTATTTCAGTATATAAGCATTTCAAAATAAATATCGTTTGATGTATCAATGTTGAAAATATTGAAATAATTCAGTGAGCCAGTGGAGAAAAATTACTGTTTAAAAAAAATTCAAAGATATTTTATTTTCTCAATTACATATAATGATAATTTTCAGTATACATTTTCCAAAATTATACGATCCAAACTATCTCCTTTCCTCCCTTGCCTCTCCCTTCCTGGAGATGGTAAGCAATTTTATCTGGGCATACATGTATTATCATGCAAAACATGCTTCCATATTGGTCATTGTTGTAAGAGCATAATCATACAAAATAAAAACTCCAAAATAAAACTCTAAATACACTGATGTGAAAGTGCTTTGATCTGCATCCATCCTATTCCAACCGTCTCTGGAAGTGGATAAAATTCCTTATCATAAATCTTTCAGAATTGTCTCCATTGTTGAGAGTAGCCACATTTTCACAGTTGATTATCATATAATATTGCAATTATTGTGCATGATGTTCTCTCAGTTATGCTTATTTTGCTCTGCCTCAATTCATGCAGATCTTTCTATCTTTTTCTGAGATCATCCTGCTTATCGCTTCTTATATTAACAATAGTATTCCATCACTAACATATACCACAGTTTGTTCAACCATTCTTCAGTTGATGGATATGCCCTCAATTTCTAGTTCTTTGCCACTGCAAAAATTGTTGCTATAAATATTTTTGTACAAGTAGGTCCTTTCCTCTTTCTTGTTGAAAAAGTACTTTTAAAGTCTAACAGTGCAATCATTAGAGAAGCATTTTAATCAAAAGCAGGCACACAGAATAAATAAATAAATAAATATATGAATTTTTTTTTCTATTTCTTAAAAGGCAATAGAACATACCTTTTACAGGAGAAGTATGGTGGTGGCTGATTCTGTTTCACATATAACCCAGCACCTTCAGCATCAAGCTCTTAATTCTATTTCTGTGGCCAAGGTATGTTTATATGTCATATTCATCAAATCATGTTGGCTTAATAATTGACCTTCCCAACACAAACTTAAAGGTAATACTACTTTAATTTAGTGCTAATTCACAATTTTAGGCTCAACTGTTTTCTGAAAGTGATGTATGATATAATGATATAATAGTGCGTTTATAGATAATTAGTAGATAATAGTAATATATGAATATATAATATATTACTTTATATAAGTACATTATAAATATATGATTAGTATATAATATTTATACTAAAATCATATAATTATTTCTATTAACAATTAATCATGCATTAATAGTTTAAAGTATGATTGCATTAAAAGACAATTTTGACTTTTGGAGGAATGTTTGGGTAGAAGCATGTTTGATGGGTTGTCTGTTCCTGGCAGAGCCTGGCTGAAGTATTGTGCCCAGCACCACCCAACAATGCTGAAGGAATGTCAGGCTATCCTTGTTTTGCTTTGTTACAAGGGAGGGCTTAGGCTGGTGGAAGACTTGAAACAAGGAAAGAGCACAAGACAACAGTGGGATGAAATGGAAGAGCATTTATTGAGAACCTACCGTGTGTCTAGCATCATGCTGAGCCTGAGGGATTCAGAGAGAGAGAGAGCAAGATCATTCTGTTTTTACAATGCTTATGTTCTCATGTAGGGAAACCACATGCAAAGGAGAGTTCAGTTGTGAGATGGCATGATGATGAGACTGGGGGGTATTTGGTGAGCTTTGTGAGGAGGAGGAGGAGGTTCAGGGTGAGTCGCTGGGGGATTAAGGGGCACTTTTCCAGTCCAGTATACCCATTAGTAAATGTAATTTTCAAATCAGTAAATTATTTTTCAAGTCAGGGAATATTTGTTAGAAAGAAGAAGGAAAAGTCAAACTCAATAGACTGATTCGGAACCTTACTTGCTTTGGTATTTGAAAATGGTCATGTAGCATGTGATCTTTTGTCCTTTGGTTGTTGCATCAAAAGTCAAACTTCTCTTTCCCATTTTTCCATTTTCCCTCATCAAGAAAAGAGTCATTTCAGACAAGAAGTATAGTGAGCAGCGCCTTGATGTCCTCTCTGCCCTTGTGTTGGCTGAAAACACTCTCAATGGGCCGAGCACCCGTCAGAGGCGCCTCATCCTTTCCTTGGCCCTGAGTGTGGGCACCCAGATGGTAGGTTCTCTCCTCAGCCTGTTTTCTGATGACAGTCTAGCTCTGTATTCAGAACCAATCTGGAAGGCGATGGTGATGATGACAGTGAGCCATTGTTTGGCTCCTTCTTTCTCTTTTCCCCAATAGAAAACATTTAAGGATGAAGAACTTCTCCCTCTCCAAGTAGTGATGAAAAAACTGGATCTAATTAGTGAACTTAGAGAAAGGTGAGCAGCAGATATACTGGGAGTGGAAAATGAATCAGATGTATCTAGTGAATAAAAGAAGTCCTTTTCCTAACCTTCCTAGCTCAGAACTTGGCAGAAGTTGAGAACTTGTGCCTTGTTAACACTTCTCTCTTTCCTTGTGGCAGTGTGTGAGGACCGTGGATTTTTTAATCTTTTCCCCTATATTTAAAGATGAGACTTTATGCAACTCATAAAAAAAAATATTACCTTGGATGTGGCTAGCAGAGTGAATCCAAGTGTTCTTGGAAATGTTTCCATATAAATTGCCTTATTCTATGGGCTTTATGTGTGTGTGTGTGTGTGTTTTTTAAGAACTTACCTGATCCCTGATGAATTAGGTTCATGACAGATTTACATTTGGTATTCATCTCCTCTCTGGGTTCAGGTAACAATCATGAATACTTTGTGTTTGTAACTGAGGGAGCTGAAGTTGGGAAGTAGCTCATTCCTTTGGTAATTGATGCCCTTTAACTCCCATCATAAGAGGCAACTAACCTTTGTGTTCTTTTATTGAAGGAGGCTTAGTCGTTTGTTGCTGTATTAGATGAAAAAAGCATTTTGACAGGTGTTAGAAATAGGTGATAGTGATCTCTTGACCCATTTTTCAAAAGGTTTAGCATTCTAACTTGAGAGTGAGCAACACAGCTAAGTAAAGCATCCTTAACAAGTTATTAGTGAGAGGTTTAACTAAATCTTAAAAAGACATTTCTTGTTAGTCTCTGTCTTTTGAAAGGCACTTGAGCCCATTGCCAAATATCTCATAAAACTAAAGCTTATTTGCTAAAGAGCTTTTCATAAGGTGTTTCAGGAATGTGGTATTGAGTTTTTTCCTGGCCCAATGATCTGGTATCTTAGAACCTCATTCCTTTCATTGTTGTCTTGAATAATTTCAATTTCTTTGACCACTCATTATTGCTTTGCCTTATAGAGTTCGAACACAGTGTGATTGCTGTTTCCTATACTGGCATCGAGCTGTCTTTCCAATTTATTTAGATGATGTGTATGAAAATGCTGTTGATGCAGCTAGATTACATGTAAGTAAAGAACCAACGAAATGGTCAAGAGAATAGTGACTGATTTAGGGTAACATGCCACTCACTAAAAAAGTAACAAATTATTACTATTACTGAGCCATCTTAAAAGTAGATTCCTAATTAGTGTTTTGTACTATGAAGTAATGAAGCAATCATGGACTAAGTCTTAATAGTTTTACTAATTAAAATAGTTTGAATAATTCCCTCATTCCTTTTCGTTTACCCTTATTTGTTCTCATTTCAGTTAATTTAATTTCACTATTGTATTGGGAACAATAGTCATTTAGAAATCATTTACGCATGAAAACAGTTTTTAGACCTACTCTATTTCATTTTGGAAGTCAACTCGTTTAAAATTAAAATAGGGAAAAAGAATCTATGGTAAGTTTTCTCAATATAGAAAATAGTTGTGTAGCTGAAGGAATCTTTAGGAAGGAAAATTGGGAGAATAGGCCATCCTTTGAATTGAGTCTACATATTTTCTTTCCTGTGATGTGAGAGACTTATGACATTTCATTTTTTCTTTATATAGTAACTCCTCTTTCTTCTTAGTATATGTTCAGTGCTTTACGGGACTGTGTGCCTGCCATGGTATGTGCAAGACATTTGGAGTCTTATGAAATCCTTCTGAATTGCTATGACAAGGAGATTATGGACATTTTAAATGAGGTAATTGCATATCGTCCGAAAGACAGAAAATATCTATGTGGAATTCAATGTTTGTATACATTTTTGGGTCAAAGCAAGCTTTCAATAGGATAAAATCACCAAATTGCAGTTTTAAAGAGAAGTGAAAATGGTTTCATTAGTCTTTTTGTAGCTCTGCAATTCTCTGTTAGCCTGGAAATCTCTTGGAAAATTTCATCAAGCGAACATTTCTTTAGTGATTGTGAATCTATTTGGATTTTAAGTTTTGGTCTGAAATTTTTGGGGCAAAATAGGTTGAGGAATAAAATCCCTCATTATACCAATATATTTTGAAGGTAGTTTATTTAATACCTTATTAGACTAATTACCATTCTGACTGGGGAAAGTTGATTTGTGCAGCTGCAAGAATTTGGTTATTAGCAATGTTTCTATATTAAGACTCAAATTTATAAGATTAAACTTCTTTCCTTGTAGATTTTTAACAGTTTATAGGGACTAATGGCAAAGGGAGTCGAGGTTCTCTGCTTAAGTATACTTAGAAAGCATTTAATGTTGTGTATGCATCTTTTTTATTATGTACATTTAAGTTAACTTGTAAGGACAGTAATACAAATAGTAACAGTAAAAAACAGTGCTTACTTTGGCATTTTCTGTGTAAAAACCTTAGTTAAGGGATCCAAACAAAGTAATTCTCTTTTTCCCAGTAAAATATGAGGCTTTGTCTCATGGCATTCTGACTTATTCTCTCTGTTCACCTGTACATATTTATTATCTCCACTTCTGAGCAAAGTGGAGCCCTTGGGGGCACCTTTTTGTTAATGTCACTGTGTGATGAAAGGCATTTATCTGAGCAGCACCTGCTGGAGAAGTTATGCCGAGAGATAGAGAAGGACCTGCGTCTGTCTGTGCATACCCACCTCAAGTTGGATGACCGGAATCCATTCAGAGTCGGCATGAAAGATCTGGCCCTTTTCTTCTCTCTGAACCCCATTCGTTTCTTCAATCGCTTTATCGACATCAGAGGTGTGTTCTCAGATCCCCTCCATGGGTTACTCAGGCCACTCGGGGGCTTTTTTGGGCTTAGCTGTAAAGAACCGGATGCAGAACCTTGTTTCCACATTAGTTCTTTCTTGGGGTCTACTCTCTAACTCTTAGTATCTTATTGGAAAGGACCAGAGCTCACTTTCAGAGGCATGATGGGATTTTCCCTTCTTCCTGGCTTTCCCCCTCCTTAGAGCATTCAGGATTCTTTAAATACCAAATGGGCTCTGGCTTTGTTTTGTTTTTGATCTAGCTTTTGTAACACATTATTTGGACAAGACTTTCTACAACCTGACGACGGTCGCTCTTCATGACTGGGCCACTTATAGCGAAATGAGAAATTTAGCAACTCAGCGTTATGGCTTGGTTATGACAGAGGCCCATCTTCCCAGCCAGACTTTGGAGCAGGTAGAGTCTGTGTGTAGCACATGACAAATGCTACTTCTTGTGTATGTGAATTTGCTTAGTAAATTCAGGCGTGCCTCACTCTAAACACTCTAAGAAAATAATGAGTTAGAGGGTAATGATCAGCTTTAGAAGATTCACCAGAAAGTTCCTTCATGTCAGCCTCCCCCACAAAATTTTAAAAATTATTTGAATATGCATACTTTTGAGGAATACTTTTGTTGCCTAAAGGAAGGAACATTTAGAGCCTGGTGAATATGGCACCATTTCCCAGGGTCAGAATTTTGGAGCTTTGGTCTTCTTGTTCTCTTGTATGAATGGTTCTATTTTTTCAGATACATTAAATTGATAATTTGTGTAAGCAAGTAGTGCCTGGTTCTGCCTGGATTTACAAAAAAGCCAGGCCAATCTACAAAGGAAACCTCCTTCAGAGGTACATTTTAGTTCTTGCAAAGGTGAGGTGATCCAGGACTGTCCTTCCAGAGAGCTTTCTACTCAACTTTTACTGACTCAGAGAAAACTATTTTTGTATCTTTTGCCCTGTTATCTTTTGGCATTGTCAGGAGGGGTAGGCTTTTTGCTAAGGAGAGAAGTACTATTGTGAGCACTTATCAGGAAATCTACTCTTACAGAGAAAGCCTCTGGGACAGAAGGGGTAGATGGATCAATTGCTAATGAATGAGGGGTTCTTACACCCAATCAACACTTGTACCTCTTGAGGAATCTTTGGTGATCTGACCAGTTGTCTGTTGTGTTTGAAGGTGCAGAAAAACCTTTTAATAGTAGTAGGGGCACCTCTTCTTCTGTTCATTTCTTAAATCTCCTTAAGGCTGAGAGAAGGATGTGGAGAGGGATTCATGAATCAGCTTCTTTGAGGAACTCAGATGTTTTTCCCTCAGTTGACATAACTACCCAGAGGTTAAGTCATAGTCCTTAAGTCCCAATAAGAAGATGATTGCTTGTTGTCTTCATCTAAAGGACATTTTGTAATCTTTGGGCATGTCTTGCAGAGAGATTAAATTGCTGTTCTTTAAGATTTTAAATAGTTGATTAAAGCCATATAACCAGAAAATCATCTTAGCTAGATTTCTTTTTTAAAAAACCATTACCTTTTGTCTTGAAATCAATACTGTGTACTGGTTCCAAGGCAGAAGAGTGGTAAGGGCTAGGCAATGGGGGTCAAGTGACTTGCCCAGGGTCACACAACTGGGAAGTGTCTGAGGTCAGATTTGAACCCAGGACCTCCATCTCTAGGCCTGACTCTCAATCCACTGAGCTACCCAGCTGCCCCCTGTAGATTTTTTTAAAAAAGCCCTTACCTTCTATCTTAGAACTGATACTAAGTGATGTTCCAGAGTAGAAAATCAGTAAGGGTTAGGCAACTGAGATTAAGTGACTTCCTCAGGGTTGTACAGCTAGGAAGTGTATGAGTTCACATTTGAACCCAAGACCTCCCATCTCCAAGCCTGACTATCCATTCTGCCACTTAGCTGCCCTGTAGCTGGCTTTTGATAGAGGCAGTGGTTCACTGTCTAGTCAAGATTGTGTGATAGATTAACTTGTGAATAATATTTTTTGTCTCAAGTCACTGATAATATAGTTTCTAAATGAATTGAATTTCAGGGTCTGGATGTTTTGGAAATCATGAGAAACATTCATGTATTTGTGTCCCGATATCTTTACAACCTCAATAATCAGGTGAGTTGGGGCAGGGATTAGAAAATAGTGATGTTTCCTAGAGAGGGGAGAATTGTTATGATGTAAATTCTTCTTTCTTGTTGGGAAAGGCTGCTTTATGCCAGGGTGCCCTTTACACAGTACCAGGCATTTAATGGTTGCTTAATAAAGAAATTCTCGTTGATTCCTAAGTTCTCCTTTGAAGCCTTTTCAATGAAAAACCTTAAGTTGTCCAGACCTTTCTGCTTACCTTGTGTGTGGTAACTGTTTGATGCAGTGTGGTATTGTGTAAAGGGAACCCTTTCCTCCCAGTGTCATGAACTTTCTGCTCATCCGAGCCACCAATGCCAAATCGCAGAAAGACCCCAGACAAAGACCTCTGGAGAAGAGCCTGATCTCCTCTACGGTCTCATTTTTATAGTCCTCTTTCTCCATGTTACTCCTTTCCCTGTGTGTTGGTCTGTCACATCTCAGAAGCCAATCAAATCTCTGTTTGGAGCATTCCAGCTCATGCTAATGGATGAACAGAAAGTTCACAACCCTGGGAAGAAGGGGTTCCCTTTACACAGTTTGATTTGTTGATTAAGTATAAATCTCTCTCTATTTTCAGATATTCATTGAACGGACTAGCAACAACAAGCATTTGAATACTATTAATATCCGACACATTGCAAATTCAATCCGTACCCATGGCACAGGAATCATGAACACAACAGTAAGCACCTTTACTTTTTCCCCTCTGGATTTATAATTTTATTGGTGTAACGAATTCCTCATTTGCATTGAAAATATTTTCATTATTGTACAATGTAATGAGATACTTGGGAGATGGTATGGTATCTAAGGAAACTAATGATTTTCAAGCATCCTCAAGCACTTTATATTTAAACCATTACATTCTGTCTTAGTATGAATTTTAAGACAGATGACAGCAAGAGCTCGTCAATCAGGGTTAAATGACTTGCTCAGGGTCAGACAGCTAGGAAGTGTCTAAGGTCAGATTTGAACTCAGGTCCTCCTAACTCCATGCCTGGTGCTCTTATCAGTCTGCTATCTAGTGGCCTCTCTCAAGTCCTTAAATGCATAGATTTTTAGCATATACAAATAGTAAACTTATTGAAACTTATCTTTACAAAGTCATTAAAATAAACTTTTTGTAATTTTATTGGCAATTTATCAGTTTGGGTGCTCATAAAAATTAGTATGATTGCAAAACATTCTTTAATTCACACCTTTCACAGATTTAATTCCTGCATTTAATTTGACATTTTTACTAGCTATGAAGAATAGTTAATGTGGTTATTGGTAGTTAATTAGCTATTATGTAATTTAGATGTTTGAGTTTTCCATTTGCCCTTATTAAAATTTTCAGGTAAGTATACATAATATAACGAAAAGTCTTAGAGCAAAGACTCTTTGTTAGATGTGACTAAAGGAGAGGGAAGAGTTTCAACAACTGAAATCTCCAAACTTTGTGCTAGCCATAACCTACAAGAGTTAAAATAAGTCAGTAAATATTGATAGGTTACTTACTACCTAGTACTATTTGATAATATTAAATAGAATGGTTCTTGACCTCAGCTTTTAGTACCTTTTTCTTCCTTAGAGATACCATTGACTATCTTATCTTCAAAAAAGTATGTATTTCTCCACAATAAATTTTTGATATCTTTTGTTTTAACATCATCTGTAATTTCCAGCGCATTTTTCTTCCTCTCTACTTCCAGAGAGCCAGCCTCAGAGAATAAAAGAAAGGGAAGAAAATCTCAGAAAAGTAACTAATATGTTGAAAATGTCTAATGTTAATTTTTGTGTGCTATACCTATAGTCTCTCATTTCTGCCAAGAAAATGTGGGAAAATGTCTTTACATCCTCTTCTTTGAGGCCAAGCTTTTTTTTTATTATAATTAAAAAAAATTAAATTAACAGGCATTTTTTTTTCTTCTTCCTACCTCCCTAATTCTTAATGGAAAAAAACCAAACCAAAACAGAACCATAATATGTTAATTAAAATTTCACAGAATTCAAGGTTAGGGTTTTGTTTATTTGTTTGTTTGGTCTTTTGACTACAATTTGTTCATTCCCCAATCAATGAGCATCAATTTCCATTTCTTTACTGTTATAAAAAGGATTGCTATAACTATTTTGGTGTGGTGGGGCCTTTATTTTTTACCTACAGATTTTATTTGAGTTGGTTTTTAGCCTTGATTTTTTCTCTTGTGACCTCAATTGCTTCAAACTCAGCGTATCTAAAAACAATTGAATCATCTTTTATTTGTTTGTTTTTTTTATGGTATTTGGTATTCTAAATAAACTTCACTGACATCAGCATACTTGAGAATTTTCATATACGGAAAGGAACAGAAATAGAAGATTGTACATGAAGCCAGTCTATTACAGTTTTAAAAAGAATTATGAGTTCAGTACTCTTTTCAAAGCTCTTCTGCATATTTGTCTACTTCTGAACCTCCTGTTCTGTGCATTTAAAAAATGCTCATTGGGGGCAGCTGCGTAGCTCAGTGGATTGAGAGACAGGCCTAGAGATGGGAGGTCCTAGGTTCAAATCTGACCTCAGACACTTCCCAGCTGTGTGACCCTGGGAAAGTCACTTGACCCCCATTGCCTAGCCCTTACCACTCTTCTGCCTTGGAGCCAATACACAGTGTTGATTCCAAGAAGAAAGGTAAGGGTTTAAAAAATAATGCTCATGATCTTCTTTTCTTAAGCATCATTATCATTAGCTTCTCTCCCCCCAACCCCCCACTCCATGACCTTTTTATAATTATGACTATTGGCACTTGTACTCGAGGTACTTTTATATTACATCTTGTTTTCTAATTTTGAATTTTAATTTTTTAACAGGTTAATTTCACCTATCAATTTTTGAGAAAAAAGTTCTATATATTTAGCCAGTTTATGTATGATGAACACATCAAATCCAGATTGATCAAAGATATCCGATTTTTCAGGGAAGTTAAGGACCAAAATGACCACAAGGTAGGTTATACATATGTGTTATTTTTAAGATCATTTGATTGGGTTTCAGAGGCAACCTGGAAGCACAATGGATAGAAAGCCTGGCCTTGTACTTGGAAGAGATGTGGGTACATGGCCTTGCTTCTGTCACATCTTGGCTTTGTGACATTAAACAAGTCATGAAACTACTCAGGATGACTCTCTGAGAATCAGTTAACAGATGAGGTGCTGATCGATCTGCATTGGCTGAGGGAGTTTCCATACTTATCATGACATCACAGGCTTGGACCAAACATAGATTTCCTTTAAAGTACAGGTACAGTAGGCAGTTTATAAAGATCTGTTGGAAATGTAATATCCTAATGATGCTCTTCATTGTATTGGGTGATTATTGTGACTATCAGAGCAATAAACCAAAATAGAATGGTGAAATATGCACTTAAAAGATGGCATTAAATTAAATAAAAAGTTTTGGCGGAGGCTACTTTAAAGAGAATGCCATCCCTAAATGAAGGTCAGTGAAGTTTGTGGGATCATGTTCTTTCATTCATGGAAAATGAAGTCTTAATTGGTATTCCAAAATGAATTTATCACCTTTAACCTTTAGAAAAAACCCATTGCCTACTTGGTGACAATATATAATCCAGTGGATGCCTGTGACTTGGGAATGAATGCTTTTGGTGAGGCCCTGCCCTCCAAGACTATTCTGCCTGCCATTTTAGGATTAGGAAGCCAGCATGCCCCCAGAAGAGGGCTTGGTTCTGTTTCTTAACCATTAGGCAGGCTTTTCAGCTATTTGGACATAGTCATGGTGATGAGGAACATACAATTAAGGAGAGTACTACTACTATTATAGTAGGGCCCCTTTATTCATGGCTTTGCTTTCCATGGTCATCTAGAAGCTCTGGAGGTCTTCCTTGAATACTATGGAAGTCCACTTGTGGCAGTGGTCTACCTCCAGTGAAAGTCTTTCCTGCCTCTACTTTCATTTTTTAGGGTGTTTGTGTTAATGTGCACATGTGTGTGTGTGTGTTGTGTGTATTGGTGGTGGTGGGGTGGTTGAGGAGCCCCAAGCCAAGGGGTGGGAGCAGGGAGAGATAGCACATTTATATGGGATCAGCAAGTGTTCATTTATATCCACAGTTCTAGCCATCTGGGCTAGAGCCTTGGAATGTGTCCCCTGTGGACACGAGACCCTTCTGTACTCTTACCAGAGGAAAGAAAGATAGTTGTTAATATCAGACTCCTTCATTTCCCCCTTTAAAAAAAGTCTTCTTTTGATTATAAAAGTACAGTGAAATGAAGCATTTAGGGGCCCTCTGTGGCTTCAGCTTGTCTTTCCAGGCCATTGGTACATGGCTCACCATTATACATTGTAGTCCTCTAACCAAATTGGCCTCCTTCTTCTCCTGTACTGTAGTGTTCTATTTCCTGCCTCTGTGGTTTTTATACTCTGTCCTGCACACCTGGAATACCCTCATCTCAGACTTGTGGAGCCACTGTCTCAAGTACCATCTTCAAACAAGACATTTTTGAGCTCTTATTTGTTGGTCCCCTCATTGTTGTACAGTACAGGCTTGTACAATGCCTGGAATATAGATATTTAGTAAATTAGACTGTAAGCTTCTTGAGGGCTGGGACTATCTTTTGTCTCTTTTTGTATCCCCAGCACTTAGTCCATTGCCTGACAAGTAGTAGCGACTTAATAAATGTTTATTGATTGATTGCTGGATTGGATAAAACCTATAAACAAATTGGAATGCAGACTGGAATTTATGTGAAAAATCTGTAGGTATTTGCAATAAGGATAAATACTTTTATGTTATTATGAAGGTGCTCCTAAAACACACACACTCTCTCTCTCTCTGTCTCTCTAGTATCCTTTTGAAAGAGCAGAAAAATTCAATAGAGGAATCAGAAAACTTGGAATAACACCAGATGGACAGAGTTACCTGGATCAATTTCGACAGCTGATCAGCCAAATAGGTAAGTAGAATTATTGTGAAATCAGAATCAATCATTCTTGCAAGATTTGCGCTTTATTTCTGCCAATTTTATCTAAAGGAACCTATCTTAATATAGGATATCTTATAGTGATCATACTAGAACTCCACTTCATTTTTTTTTGAGATCCTCTGAACATATTAGAAAATGGGGTTGAACAGTCACTTGATAGACTTATATGAAGTTTAAATGGAATATTTTGTGTGTGTGTTTATGTGTGTACACGCTCTAAATGATAGGCTTATATGTATTATGTTGTTCAGTCATGTCTTACTCAGTGATCCCATTTGGGGTTTTCTGGGCAAAGATACTAGAATGATTTGCCATTTCCTTCTCCAACTCAATTTATAGATGAGAAAATTGAGGCCAAGAGGACCCAGGGTCACATAGCTAGGAGGTGCCTGAGGCCAGATTTGAACTCAGGTAAATGAGTCTTCCTGACTCCAGGCCCAGCACTCTACAGACTATGGTGTCACCTAGCCGCCCATGCATATGTAATATATATTTATATGTAATGTATTTCTTTAAATACACATGTATGCATACAACTGCACATTTGAGAGAGCTCTTTAGTGCATCTCTTCTCAGTGTGTGGTCTAGAGGCTCTAGAGGCATCCTTTACCTTTTCAGGGGGTCCCTAAGGTCACAATTGTTTTCATAGTAAAACTTAAGACATGATGTGCCTATTCCTTTTCCAGCCATATATTTGTGTGAGGCTGGATTTTCTTCATTTGTCCTTAGTCCAAAACAACATATGGCAGTAGATTGAATGTATGTACAAGCAGAAATAAGAATCCTACTGTCTTATTATATATAGAAGAGAGTTAAACAATATGTAAAACTGCACTACTCTCCTAACAAAATTTTTTTTTGTTGTGGAAGATGTACTTATTTTTCTTGAAAAATTTTATGTTAACTTGTAATAGATTATCATTTTAAATAATTAAATATTTAGAAAATTACCCATTTTCATTTCTAATGCAGTAAATTGACATTTGATTTTTGACATATAATTAATATTTTCTAATGTAGTTTCAGTAGATAAAACCCATATCTTTGGAGTCATCAGTAATTTTGGGGTGTGTAAAGGGGTTTTGAGACCAATAATTTGAAAACTACCAGTCTAGTGGCTGGTAGGCCAATGGAGTCAGGACAGCCTGGGCTCAGGTTTCACCTCATGACATGAGGCGACTGGGTACATGACTGGGCAAGGCAATTGGCCTCTCAGTGCCTCAGGCAACTCTTAGAGACTATATGTTGTAAAGGAGTTACTGGGCTGCTGTCTTAGAAGGAAATGCTGCACTGGGAGCTTATCTAGACTAGTGAAATCGTAGGTACTGACCAGAAATAGATGGGTGGTCCAAAAGTCTTAGTGCAAAGACTTTGGGGACACCTTGTTTAAGCATACATAAATACATGTATACATATATCTGTATAAAATGTTAAGAAATTAAAAGGAGTCAGTCAATGCCATAAGAAATTTAGAATTGTCATTAACTTTCTTGTATCACATCTCTCACTCTTGCTTATATGGTGTCATATGCTGTTCTAGGGTGGATTTTTTGTATGCTGGGGTCTTGAGTGTTAATGCCTTCTCCCATCCTCCCCTTGCTGGGCTTAGAGCAGATGTCCCCACATCTTTGTTGAACTGAGTTTTGCAAAGTTATGTGTGCTTTGGAGATTGTGTATCCTGGAACATAGTCACTATAGGCCAGCTTCACTTCTGTAATTAAACTAATGGATCTGAGTAGCCAGCTTTTAAGGTACCTTTGTGAACCTTTCGTTTGTAATACCATTTCAACAAAATGAGATGTTGTTACAGAGTAACAGTTGTGTTTGGAGGAGACCTTTTTGTATGACAGGAGGCTGTAGTCTTGACATTTTATCCTTTCTATGGATGACATCTCAACATCTGTGATTGTGAATTTAAGAGGTGATAAAGCTCTGGAACAGACTTTAAAAGACAGCTGCTGAACGTTGGCTCATGATAGTTTGAGTTTGAGAAGGGATGTTAGAGGGCTTCCTTTCCTTCCTCCCTGAGAGACTGAGAGAACCACAGAGGCCACACATCTCAGGACCCAGCCTTTTGACTCCCATGTTCTTTCTGCTATGTCCCATAGGCGCTGTGTAAGCTTGTGATCTCTTTTGGCTCCAGGGGAGGGAATAGTCATGAGACTAAAGATCTTGGATGTACCCCCTACCCTCATTCATCCCCACACACTAGCTTCCGCCCTCATCCACAGGCATTCAGACATGTACATGTATGATTTCTGGAGTTCCTGCATTTCTGTCCTTTGGTTGCTTAAATGGAAGCCTGGCACATTTGACTTAATTGGAAATCTTGGAAGGTGGAAGTATTTATGTTTTATATTGAATGGAAACTGAATGACTGTAGGCCTTGTCCGGGAGCATTGTGAAGTTCCGCTCACATCTTTATCTTTAGATTTGGTGACATCCTTATGTCACTGCATATGATTGGTTTTCTCTGTCATTTTATTCTATCTTTAAAATTTTATTTAATTAATTATTTTTCTCTGTCATTTTAAAGGTAATGCCATGGGCTATGTGCGAATGATCAGGTCGGGTGGTCTCCATTGTAGCAGCAATGCCATCAGGTATGGGATAGACCTCTTCGGTCTTTTCTCTTGATGCACACATGTATATTTACCCTTTTTTTATTTGCACCATTTGAATTTTGCTTTCCTGGAACTGTACTACAGGAGAGAAGCTGCTGCTTCTTATACATTCTTTGCTTTTTCTGTTACCCTTAGGGTCATCATCTCTGAAAAATTTTTCTTTTTCCTTTTGGTTGTTTTTAATTTAATTTTATAAGGTAGTATAGAACACAGGCTGCTCCTGATAGACTGTTTGGGGGTCAGGATTACAGTTTGTTTATCAAGCTCCCAGATCCAATTTTACACTTGATATAGCTGTGCCTGCATCTTTAGGTCAAGTGCCTAGTTACTTTACAATGTAAAGGAATCACTTGTACTTTTATATAGTTTTTATTTGAACCACATTGTATATATATTGAATGTTATCAATTTTAGTGACAGTCCTACATGATTTACTATAGGTTTGTTCCTGATCTCGAAGATATTGTAAATTTTGAAGAGCTGGTTAAAGAAGAAGGGCTTTCAGAAGAAACACTCAAAGCAGCAAGGTAATGGGGCTTGGGGGTTACAAAAGGTACTTAGGGTAAAAACTGCTCAAACAGCAAAAAGGGAACTGGAAAGTTTGCTCTGAAGATGAAATTTAAGACAGTTTTCTGAAACAAATCATACTTGTTTCAAAAAATGTTGATTTTGAGCTAGTAATCACTTACAACAAAAAAACATAATTAAATTACAGGCCACTTTTCTTAGTACTAGCCATAAGATGGACTAGGAAAATTATACTCTTTAATACTTGTTTAAGAAGGAACTCTCTCATGAGATTATTACTTTATTTCTTTCTGCTTCCTGCTAGAACTTTGGGCTAGAATTGATTTTTCTGATAACGACTAAGATTAAAGAGAAGAAAATGGGATTGCTAAATATTTAACTGAGGAAAATTGATCTTTTTACTGTTCCAGTTTTTGGAGTCAAATAATTTTGTCACAGCAGAGATCTCTAAATTGGATATGTTTTGGGCAGAAATTTTGGCTATGGGAATGAGTGCCCTTCTTATATCTAGTGGTAGTTGACATCATCTTATATAACACATCATACAGTATGTCCAAAATGTATATATTGTCTATATGGTATTTTATCTGGGGAAAAGGGAGTGGTCCTTGGCTGGTCTAAGTCAAAGTCACTGACATAATGGCTCTCTCTTTACTTGGCTTCTTCAGCAGTAACTTGAAATAGCTGCCCCTTCCCATAAAACCACGTCAGGGTACAAGGATAATCAACATGCCCTGTAAATAGTCTTTGTTTAGGGGAGAGTGATGTGAGTTTGACTCATGGTATACCTGAATTCTGTATCATCTCAGTCTGCTCTGTGCCCAGCTTGTACTAAGCTCGTCTGCTGATTTACAGAGAGTACAGCTTTTTCAAGGCCACTGTCATACCTTAGTAAGAGAAGTCATGGGAAAGAAGGAGGGTGAAACAACCTAGTTGGTATCATTAGGTAAAGACATAAAGTGGAAGAAGGAACTCGCTTCCCACTTCTCTGCCAGCTCAGAGTGGAAAAGAAGCCTGGGCACTATAGCATGGGCCTCTGCTCTTTGCAGGGTGAGCCTTTGACCTCATTGAGGAAGAAAGGAAGGAGATTGTCTTGGGATTTGGTAGATAACAGCTATCTGAATCTTGAGGGTAATGAATGAACCTCACAGGAGAA
Source organism: Monodelphis domestica (assembly GCF_027887165.1). Classification (NCBI taxonomy): domain Eukaryota; kingdom Metazoa; phylum Chordata; class Mammalia; order Didelphimorphia; family Didelphidae; genus Monodelphis; species Monodelphis domestica. The sequence goes on from NC_077231.1 coordinate 92,872,688, forward strand.
GAGGTCATGAGTGGTAATGGAAATGTCTGTGGAGAATAAGACTTCTCCACCAGGCCCAGGGAGTTGAGGAAATGAGTAAAAGTGCTGCCAGTGCTGGAGGAGCAGCCAGAGAATCTGAGGGGGTCACCAGGAGGGAGCCAGGGCTCAGGGAGAAGATACATGAAAGTCTTCCCCAGGTGTTGGTTGGTAGCTTGACAGTCTCTGGAGCTGCTTTCCCTCTTGCCACTTATACTGGAGAGCCTGACCTGAGAACAGAATGGGGCTCAGATTTTCTCTATGAGACTGACAGGATCCCGTGTGCCCTTCTCAGATTTAAAGCCCGTGAGCAGTGATGATGGCAGAAGTTCATTAATATCTCTGGCTCCTTAGGGGCAGGAGCCAGTTACATGTTTCCCTTTCAGCCTTACCCCACCGTCCTCTTTCTTTAGGCAGCTGGACTCAGTCCTCAGTGATCACACACGGAATTCTGCAGAAGGCACAGAGTATTTCAAAATGCTTGTGGATGTTTTTGCTCCTGAATTTCGGAGTCCCAAGAATATGCACCTCCGAAATTTCCACATCATCGTCCCTCCCTTGGTCAGTAATTTGAGCCTGTGAATCCTGATCTATTTGATTCTTGATGTGCTGGAAGGTTCTTTGCAACCTGAAGGGGAGGGGAAGGGAACAGGAATGAAATAAGCATTCGAGACCTACTGTGTGCCAGATACTGTACAGCTAAGCACTTTATAAATAGTATCTCATTTCATGATGAGGTAATATTATATGAGTATGTTACATATAATATTGATGATTTTGAACAATTCCTGGCTCAGTAAAACTGAGCCTGCTCTCAATGAATTGGCTCTGCAATGTTTCTAGTTAGTTGATGGCAAATCAATACATCCGTAGAGAAGAGAGTGCCTCTCAGCATTGCTTCTGAATTAAACCTAGTGAGTTCATCATATTCTTTCCAATTATTTTCTTATTTGTAGAATTGTTGCCTTAAATATTTTAATCTTTAGTTAATGTTGACAGATTATGTTAATAACTACTTAGTAATGTCATAACATGAGAAGGTTTCCACCACATCTAGGAAAGGTATTGGTTTGGTAGGATTTCTTGACATGAAATTTCCTAACTAAATGTTTAATGCTTGATCCTGTTATAATGTGTACCCTACAGATATTCTGTTTTAACCTGAGACCATTGCCAGGGACAAAATGGAAGCAAATCAGATGTATTTCAATACCAGTACAACTGCTTCTAGATTTGGGATTTGTTTTCCCTAAGATCGGGACTGTGTAAAAGTTTGCAATTATGTACCTACTTAGTATTGTCTTAAGATGAAAAAGAGGACATCTTAGTTTTTAAAGTACAACAATTAGGAGGATTCAGACAATGAAGGGAATATAGTGTGTGATCAGTCCAGTCAACCCACATTATGCAGCACCACTTAAGTGTCTTAAGGCATAGACCTTTCCTTCAAAGAGATTTTAGTTGGGCTGTGTGATTTAGATGCTTGAAAAATTAAATAACTGGTTTGAATTAACTCTTCAAAAGAATAAAAGGAAATGATTCATTAGCAGATAGATTCTATAGGTAGTAATTACCCTGAGTGTTCAAGTGAGGAAGATCTAGCTTCAGGGGAAAGTCTGTCAGTAGATGAGATGGACATCTGGAGGAGGGAGGTGCGAAAAGAAGGGTGAGGCCAAAGGAAGGAATGAACCTTTTTGGTTAAATCTTGGTCTTGTTACAGATTGAGGAGTCTCATTGCAACCCCTCTAGGTAGTGGGGGAATGTTTTTGAAACAGAAGTGTGACTTGGTGGAAGCGCTGTCTTAGATCATTCATAAAATGCATAGAGACCATCTCCACCCTCAGGAGGTACGAGGGACTATTGAAGATGATGGTCATAAACCAGGCATACAGTCATATACAAACTAGTGTGACAGTTGTGGGAAGGAAGAGGAAGAGATTCACTGGACAAAGATTCTGAAGGAGAAAAGGATATTATAGAGATGATGGAGAAACAAGAGATAAGGTTTTGAATCTCAATGACTTGATCCATTTGTTAACTGAAATAGTGAAGATGAAGCAGGAGGAGCAGTTTTGTGGGGAAGCCGTGGCATTTTAGATATGTTGAATTTGAATTGAGAACAGGCTATCCAAATGAGAACAATACTAGGCTTTTAAAAACAGGGAGCTTAGAAGAAGGGTCTGGACTGACAGGAAAGATGTGAGTCATCCAGAGAAGGCTGATGTTTGAGGGAAGCTATGAGAGTAGAATGAGTGATGTTATCATTGAGAAGAGGCCCAAGGCTTATGATGGAGATACCAGGGTCCAGATAAGCATCTCCCACAGGGAACCACTGGATGTATTTATATGAAGAGAACCCTTCAAAGCAAAGGAAGCCAATTATGTCTGGACCTGCGGTTTGTCTGGGCAGGACCTGCTCTTCCCAATCACGAACCTTTTTCCATTTCAGACTCTCAATTTTGTAGAACATTCAATTAGCTGCAAGGAGAAATTGAATAAAAAGAATAAAATGGGAGCAGCTTTTACTGATGATGGCTTTGCCATGGGTAAGTTTGACTAGATTGCATTTTCCATTAGCTTTTTGTGCACAGTATCACAGATTCTTGGAAAAGTTTTCTAGAAAATGGAGCTTTTGGCTTTTTTTGGCTTTTTTTGGCTTTGCTGTTGGTATTGACTGCACATTTCCTTCTTTACTATATTATCTTCTTGGCAGGACTTGTGTGGGCATAATTCGCCCTTCTTGTTAATGTGCTCATGGTATTTCTGATGCCCTGTGCCCATTTATTCTGCATTTGCAAGGTCGTTTTTTCGGTGCTATCGTGTGATTGGCTGTCATGATGGCCTTGCCCCTGAGGAGGCAGATGGCCTGACCTCTCACTCCTGCCACTATCATAATGGCAACTGCCTGCTTGGCATTTTTGTGTTTCACCTCTGTGGGGAATTCATAGTTATTTTTTGGTTCCAGCATGACCTATTTTTTAGCTCTTGAAATCTAGTTTATAGCATTTTTCCTCTTTAGGAGAAATGAAGATAGAATAGTAGTGTGTCCTTCCACTAAGCAGTAAAATGGAATTGAAAGGAGATTCATTCTAGGTGACTTAGAGTAAAGGAGGAGCATGCATACCTGGTTTACTGTTGTCTCACTTTTTTGTGGCTGTAGGTGTGGCATATATTCTCAAGCTTCTGGATCAGTATCAGGAGTTTGATTCACTTCACTGGTTCCAGTCTGCCCGAGAGAAGTACCTCAAGGAGATGAGGGCTGTGGCCAAGCAGCAGACTGTGCAGTCAGCCAGTCAGGATGAGAAGCTGCTGCAGACAATGAATCTGACCCAGAAGCGCCTCGATGTCTATTTACAGGTAAGGTCTTTGCCAGCCTTGCTCTGGTGTCCCAGGCTCATGAGACAGAGGCATAGAATCTCACCAAAGGGAATGTATTTCTTAATTGGGTTTCTGTATCTGTTCGTTCAATAGACTCTTAAAAATAAACTAGAGAAAATTAAAAGTTGTTTTAAATATTCTTCATTATTTTTATTTAGGAATTTGAATTACTCTATTTCTCACTGAGTAGTGCAAGAATTTTCTTTAGAGCAGACAAGACTGCAGCTGAAGAAAACCAAGAAAAGAAAGAGAAAGAAGGTTAGTCAATTAGCTTTGGAAAGTTTGACAAATATTTCTTTAAGATTGTACAATGTTTCACTTAATTGTGGGGTAGATTCCTGACAACACCAGCCCTCGAAGACACAGCCTTGATTCCAGAAGTAAATAAATAAAAAGTTTCTTCGTCAGTTCAAGGTGCTGCTTTGCATTTTCCTCTGAGAACTTTAGGCTTCCTTCAGAACCTTGCTGACTTATGCACAATTGCAACCTGCTTATGCATCAGCCTTCCCAACACCCAGCTAGTTAGTTATTGGCAACTCAATCCAAGAGGGGCAAGGAGGATACCTAAAGAGGCAGACTCACTGACAGTGTTGAGATGCAGCTGAAACCTACTATTTAGAGAGGGGAAAGAATTCTAAGAAGCAGGCACCAGACTAGGGAAGCATAGCCTTTGGGGGCCACTTCTCTGAGACTCCATGTCCTCATCTATAAAGTGAGGTCATATTTAAATGACCTGCCTCAATTTGGAATTATTCCCAAAGAGTTTTAAAAGAATGTGTGTCCTTTGATCCAATAATACTACTACTAGCTTTGTATCCCAGAGAAATTTTAACTCCAGGAATGGGGGAGGGAAGAGGCAAGGGAGACAACATGAATCATGTAACCATGGAAAAAATTTTTAAATAAAATTTAAAATTAAAAAAAAAGAAAAAAATGACCAGCCTCACAAGCTTGTGAGGAAATTGTTTGGAAATCTGAAAGTGCCATGTAAATATGAATTTTTATTCTTACCATATTGTAAGGTAGCACAATAAATGATAATGAGACATCAAGAAAATCATATGTGATAATACACTGTATAGGAAGTCAAGGAAGTATTAACATTTCATTTTAATATTTTTATTCCTTTTCAATGAACAAAACATTTATATTCTCTTCATTTTCTCCCAGTTTATTTTTTAAAAAGCACTCATATTACCTATGCAGTATAGCATAGCTTTGATTAATTTTTTTTAAAACTGCCTGTTCATTTTCTTAAACCTTTTTTATCAACTTGGGAATGACTCTTATTCTTATAAATTTGACTGATTTCCTAATATCTCTTGGAAATGAGACCTATATCTGAGAAATTTGTTAAGCAGTATTAATAATAGAAAGCTCTCTACCAAATGTGGCTAAGAGAAACTTTTGCCACTTAATGAAGAAGCTCTAGTTACGTGGAAAATGTATATGGAATGCCTCATCCCTTACTATTGCCAGTTAAATGTTATTGTTCTTCCTAGTTCAGAACATCATTTTGAAGATATTTTGAATAACTGAGTAATCAGTAAGTGTGCATTTGAGGGATGTTTTCAAGATGCTTTTTTTGAGGAGAGAAAAGATATGTTTTATATCTAGTAAGTTAGTAGTAAGAATAATTGATCCCAGTTAGCTACAATCCAGAGAGTGAATTAGCAATGTAGACAGATTTGGGATAAGGATCCCAGTATGATTGCAGGAAATTCAGTCCTGTTTTATCAAGCTCTGATTGAAATAGAAGAGCCCTACTTCAGCCCTTGCCCTCTTTGACTTGAAAGGTGGAGCCAGGCTTGGCCTCATTTCCTGGACCCTTCTCCTCCTTGGTTTTTGGACATCCTTCTTTGAGTCCCACCCTTTCTGTGGTGCTAACTGGGGTCCTGCATTGGTGTGTGGATTGTGCTGCACCTTTGGGTCTCTTCTTTTTGGAAGTCTTACACCAAGTAGAGGTTGCTCAAGAGTGCAGCCATGTTGGCCATCATAAGTCAGTAAATAAAATCTTTGCCTGCCTGTTCACATATCATTTGTGCTGCCTTTGCTTGGGAATGTAGGATGTTTGCTTAGTGGTGCATTTCAGATTCAATAGAATCACAGAATTTCAAAGCCCATAAAGGTCTTGGAGATCATTTGTCCAGCTCTTTTGGTTTTTAGATGAGGAAACTGAGGCATAGAGAGGGTCATACAGGGAGCTAATTGGTAGTGAAGTCAAGCTTAGAACTTATTTCTTCAAAGTTTAGTCCAGTGTTTGTGCACGATACTATACTAAGAAGCTGCTCATTTATGGAAATCACTTGTGTCAGTGGAAAGCTAGAGTCTTCCTATTGGTTCATGTTGCATCTTGACATAGCCCTGTGGAGCTCATTATTCCAGAAAGCAGGAGCACCATGGATATGACCATAGAGCATATCTAATTGACTTTTTTCCCCCTCAGGCTAATGTGGTATTTGAGGGAGCTATTCAAATGTAGTCAAATGCTTATTTAATAGAAATGAAAACTAGCAAGAACTGATTTCTCCAGAATTTTTGTCTTATTTTGAATTCATTTTGCAAATGAACTTGATGCATATTTTTGTTCTTTATGTTTCTAGAAGAAAATAAAACAAGCAATGGAGACCATGTGACCAGCAGTGGCTCTGCCCTCACTGATCCTGTTGTGAAGTGATTCTGAGGGTGGGCTTGGGGAGTGTGAGGTGACCAGCATTGTTTACCTGAGGGTGTAGCTTGGACCTTGGAAACCTCGAGATGAATGGATTGTTGATTGGGCCGGCTCATCTCCAGACATGTATGTTGCAGACCTTCTTTGGGGGACAGGTTTTAAAGCTATGCCCATTTTAAAGACTTTCCTTTTAGAAGGTGTTGAAAGAATTTTCAAAAATTGGTTCTGGCCTTCAAAAGTCTACAAAATAATCTGCTTCTTTTTTGGATGGTTCTCACTTAAAGTTAATAGGAATGCAAACTCGCATTCCTGTCCTGCCATCTGCAGATCTCCTGGGGCCCACGTGTTTGTTGGGAGTTTGCATTTTTATTGGCTGTTGATTTATGATTTGTATTAGATCAGTTAAAGTTTCAACTATTATGACAACACATTTAAAATAGATACTGTGCATATCTAGGAAATAGTGCTTAAATATAGAAATTAATGGTCATCCTAAAGGCATATATGACACTCTAAAGTGATTTAGAACAAAGCCGTTATTATGGCCTGGACTGTTTGAGAAGCTTGAGGCCTTGGGTTCCCATTGAACGTAGTTTGAGATTGTCCATTATTAACACGTATGTGGACCTACCAGAGCTCTGGAAGTCGGCTGTGAGTTTTTTTACCCTCCGTTTACGTACTCTGAAAACACTTAAACCACAATTACATTAAACGATAACCTTGCAAGTTTGTTTCTTGGTATGCTCATAATTAAGGAAAATTAAAGTTAGGGCCAATTTTTTTCTTCAGAAACAGGTTGAAGTTATGTAGGCCAGCTATCAGAATATTAGATGAAGGCTTATTCCAACATTCACACTCAGGTTTCTTTTTTAGATCAAGCCTGAATTCAAGGGGGATTGGACACACTTTTTGTTTTATACAGGTTATAATTGAGGTGGATTCTTATGAAATAATATTTGCACTGTGCAGGCATAAAAAAATAACCACTGTGAGAATAAGATAATGGAATAACTGAAATCCCTTACTGCGAGAGGGTTTCAGTATCATTTGCTGTTGGCTAGCTACTAGTTTTATTTTTGTCAGGTTGTGCCAACTAACAACTAAAAGGCCAATCTTAACACATTAAAATGCTACTCTTAGAGTAAAAAGGGAATTAACGTTATTAATATAGTTCAGATTTAAAGCTGGGAATGACTGGTTTTCTTTTGCATTTGCCTGTCAATGACTCCAAGGTTGGTCTTTGACTTCCACCCCTTGGAGGCCATGCATGGTGTCCTTCCATCCTCCGTGTACTGCTCATTGATGAGAGTCAGTTTTACCTCTTCTAAAATAAACATGTTTCATGTCAAAGTCAAAGGAAACATAATATGTGGAATTGTTTTTGCTTATTCTGTAAACATGACCTGTGACATCAAGGATTGGTAATGTGCTAAAAGTGTTCAGTCCTTGACTTACGCTTCACCCTACCTGCAGAAATGGCCCTAAAGCATGCTGCGCAATTCACCATTTTAATTTTGGAATGTTCTTAAATGATCTTGCATTTCATTGTACCAAATGAGTCACTGCCTCTCAATAATCGCCTCACTATTGCTGTTCTTCCTAACTTAGACCCATAATGATGTCTGATATCAGCTAGTTATCATTAGAGGGAGAATTGGCTCTTGCCTTTCAGAGGAGGCTTCATGACATTGTCAGTCAGAGGCTTTCCCAATTCTAGATCAAGCTTGTGCTTTTACCTCGATTTCTACTTGGACAACTCCCATTGGGAAGAGTTTGTTTTGACTGTTTAGAGTGCTGTGTCCACCAGTACAGGGCTAGCAAATCCATGTGTGAAGGTGACAGAGCACCTGGCAATGCTCTTTGTTTAGCTGCAGAGATGTAGGGAAGTTTGGTCTTTGGGACAGTAATAGCTTTCCTTATTAATGTGCATAGCTTTGTATTTTTCTAATATATTATAATGTAGGAATGAATGTGAGCACTTATTGTAAGCTCTTTAATAACAAAGATAATCAAATTCTCAGGAATTAAGGACCAACCATAACATTGTCTCTTCTGTTTGTTTTTTTTTTAAAAAGTGAGGATTTTGTTAACCTCATTTCTGTTGTCAGCCTCCCTCCCCTCAACCCTCTTATTCATGGAGTAGTATACACTTTGTACATTAAATTAAACCATGTCAGTAAATTTAATTTAATTATTTTTATTCCCATGAATTTTTATGTTCAAGATTAAATGTTCTATAAGAAAGTTTCTGATTTTTTTTTAAACCCATACCTCCCTTCTTAGAATCAATATTGTGGATTGGTTTGAAGGCAGAAGAGCAGTAAGGGTTGGGCAATGGGGGTTAAGTGACTTACCCAGGGTCACACCAGTCTGATTTATTTTTTACAAAGTTCTGATAACTTCCTTGTTACCATTTTTAAAGTCCATCTTTTCCACTACTTGCTATCTTCAAGTGAAGAAGAACCATTGGAGTTTTGGATTGCTTAGCTCTGGGAGGGGATAATGAGTGATTTGACAGTGTTTGAGGTATTGATGGGGATTGTGATGCTACCTAATAGCAGGAGCTGAATCTAAGTAGCATTTGGTACAACTCGGAGACTATTCAGCATGATGGAGAAATTGTTGCCTCATAAGAGGCCAGTATAGAGAGCAACGTGATAAAGGAGCTTAGTTACCTTTTCCTTTTTCCAAAGTAGTACATCAGTAAAACTGGTGGAAGGACAATGTGATAAAAGCTTTGGCTCATGGGCTTACATACTGACCACGTTACTTTATCATCAGTATTTCCTCTCTTCTGATAGCTCTCGCTGCATTTGTAGATGGTGGAAAGGTTGGACATGCCTACTTCTGTCAATTTCATATTGCTCCCCACCTTCCCCCATCTGCTCACCCTGAAAAGCCCCCCAAAAGTTTTCTCCAGTGGAAATAGAGCTATGAAAACGAATTTCAAGACAAGATTCCTTGTCATGTGGGAGATTCAGTTCTACAATTTTATACAAAGAAATTATGACTCTGGGGAATGTGCCATTAGAAAGCTGGATGTCTCCAGAGATCTCAGGTAGAGGGTACGGACTCCAGGAAGATGACTGGAAAAGTCAGCAGAGGTTAAGAGGGACAACAACCATGTCCAGTTAGGATTCAGATTATATAAAACAAATCCTTGTTTTACAGACTATAAAAATAAAATCACATTGAGCCAACAATTGGTGATTTGGTGTTTTTTTTCTCTTCCTTTTTTTCCTCTCCCATTTTATACATTCAGCTGTTGACCATGCAGTAGGAGCTTTGCTCAGAAATCTAATAGTCAATATATACTTGTTAAATGGAATTTAATGACCGCGAATCAATGACTTGAAGAGCAGATTAACTTTAAAAAATGCTTTGGGATTTTTCACTGTTTGGGACTATTTTTTGTGATCACTTCCTTTGATTTGTGCAGCTTGATGTAATGGGCTTTGTACTCACTGGGGAGGTGCTTCCTTCAGAAAAACCCTTTCCAAGAGACTACATTCTGAGTCCATTTAGATGTAGCTACAAAACTGCTTATTGCTAAACTAATAGTAAATATAAAGTTAAAAAAAATGTAACCCTTACCTTCTGTCTTAGAATCCTTACTGAGTATCGGTTCCAAGGCAAAAGAGCTATAAGGGCTGGGCAGTGGGCGCTAAGTGACTTGCCCAGGGCCACACAGCCAGGAAGTGTCTGAGGACCTTCCGTTTCCAGGCCTGCTGCCAGCACTATTAATTTCACTATCAATAACACTCGGAGTCAGAACCTTGAACATCCCTTTCATGTTGGCTCCAGGAGAGATGGTCCACCCCACTTAACATTGTGTCTCTCCTGCACAGGAGGAGCTGTACGCAGCGGATTAGTAAGACTCTAGCCCCTTCTGACTTTTCCAGTCTATTAGCACTTTCCACATATTTCAAGATCCATCCGACCCTGGCCTCCCTCCTCTTCCTTGCATGGGACACTCATTGCTCCCAGGATTTTCACTGGCTGGCCCCCATGCCGGGATTGGCCTCCCCTCCACCCTAGCTTTCAAGTCTCAGCCAAAGTCCCACCTGCAGAAAGCCTTTGCGGAACCTTCCCTCTGAGACTACCACCAATCTCTCTTGTACATAATGTTTACACAGTGCTTTGTAAGTGTTATTTGATCTTCATCCTTGGTGGTAAGTGCTCTTCCTGTCCTCATCTTACAGATGACCAAACTGAAGCAAGCAGCTGAAATGACTGACTTGCCCAGGCTCCACCAGCTCCTCCCTATGTGAGGCCAGATTTGGATTCAAGTGTGACAGGCTCTGGGCCCAGCGCTCTATACACTGGGCCACCTGGTCTAGCTATATGGATTTATTGACATGTTTACTTCCCCATTAGACTGAGCTCCTTGAGGGTAGGCCAAGTCTAACAGGAACACAAGACCTTCACTTTTTTTTAAAGGAAATGAGCAATAGAATCCATCTCACTGATTTGTTGCCTTGCTGAAGACAATCTTTTAGAAAATGACAAGAAGGGGGCAGCTGGGTGGCTCAATGGACTGAGTCAGGCCCAGAGATGGGAGGTCCTGGGTTCAAATTCGACCTCAGACACTTCCTAGCATTGTGACACTGGACAAGTCGCTTCACCCCCATTGCCTAGCCCTTACCGTTCTGCCTTAGGACCAATGCACAGTCCTGATTCTAAGATGGAAGAGAAGGGTTTTTAAATAAAAACAAGAAGAAGTTGAATGATACAGATTTTTTATTTTCTAGCATTTATTGCTAGACTAATTTAATAACAAAGACAGCTGTGAATTGTCAGACTCTGTCACTGTAAACCACACCAATTTGAGATCATTCCTGGCCGCTTCTTTCATGGAAGAGGGAGGATTACAGGGCCCAGAGGCAGACTGGAAATCCAGCTGGGGAAGACACTTGACTCCATCATCAGATCTGGTCAGGGTATCAGTAGGAAGAATATTAAGTTGGTGGGCTTAGGGAGGATGGATGATGAGGCTTTGAATTCCAGCCTTTCCTGGCTGTGGCTCAATCCGCTTTAGAAACATTTGGTCCCTTCCCTGGGACGGGTCTGGCTCAGCAGAGCTGCATGGGAATTTCCCAGTTTCCACCACAGAAGGTCTGCTGCTTGTCCCCAGGGCTTCTGGATGCTGGTTGTATTACGTTTCAGTACAAAATCACACGCCTTATTGGGCTGAAGTTTTTATTGCATGGCCAATGTGTGGGACGGCTGTCCAAAGCCGGACTTGAACCTACATCTGGGACGACCAAAGTGTGTTCTGCCCACCTGCAGGAGAGAACTCTCAAGTCCAGATGCCTGAGAACAGCGGCCCTGTTAAATGTGTTTCTTTACAGCATGGTCACATAAGAATGAGAGGCACTTAAATCTCATTAGATGAAATACAAAAATAGATCATATTAATAGGAAATATTTAGTGTTTATCAAATTGTAAATCTAGGCTACTGCCACACTTCAAAAGGACACGAGGAACGGAGGAGGGTTGACTTCATTGAAAAATAAAGCGAACAGTGCATTTTCCCCCCTCAACCTTCATTCAGAACTACATGATGCAAAGAGGGAAAAGGACTTTGCTATGAAGTACCTAAAATATTTAAACTCAGCAGAAACGAGCCATCATCAACCATTTCTTACTGCCTTCACAGCACCAAAGCTTGGATGAAACATTCTGCTAACGATTGTCAGAATTCAGAAACTGCCCCGCAGTGAGAAACATGAGAGAACCCGGGGTGGGCTGGGGGCTCCCCAGTATTTTCTCCATCACCAGCAAAAGTGGGCTTTATGCTTCGGATTCAGCTCCTTTATTTTCATTTGGGTTTCCATCTTCACCGTCGGGCTGATCGTTCAACAACACGAACTTTCCGTCATTGGTGAGTGGCATGGAGAGCATCAGCTGAGCCAGGGCTTCTGGGTCCTGCAATGAGAACGCATAACACGGCAGGATGCAGAGGCGCATGGAGGATGTCTGCATTACCACCTCTCTAGGCCTCAGCAGAATGAGCAGACTGGACCAGGTGACCCCCATCTTGAGGTTCATTCTAGAGTTTCTACCTAACTAGGGGCTTCTCCTGGGCTCTCTCCTGGGTCCACTTCTCTAAGCCCTCTCAATGATTTCATTCAATTCCCATAAATCAACTATAAATCTATGCAGACAACTCCCAAGCCCATAGCCATCCTTACTCTTTCGCACACCCAAGGCAGAAGAGAGGTAAGGGCTAGGCCATGGGGTTAAGTGACTTGCCCAGGGTCACACAACTGGAAAGTGTCCGAGGCTCTCTTTTCCCTGAGCCACCTGGCTGCCCCCCTCCTCATATTTCATATAGAACTTCTCTGGATACCAGTTATCTCTGCCTTTACCCCATGTGTCCTTCCCCCCAAGATGTTGAGGAATTTGTTTCCATAGCCTCTCCCAGTGCTCTCACACACAGTAGGCACCTCTTATTGAACAACAGGTCCATAAATGAATGATTTAGCCGCTGAGGGGGCTTAGAGATCAGAGGCAATCCATCCACTGCAGCCCTAACCAAGCACAGAGATGGCATCTCATTAAGTGATACACGGCCAACGCAGTGGTATTCTGCAGTCTGTGCTGATGCCGGGGACTATGGGAAAATCCCTTTTGTCCCTGAGTTGCTCCCCCACCGAAATCCCCGCTCTGTTCACTTTGTTCACCGGAGCGCATTTGGATTTTGTTGCAAGAATACTTTGGAGGAATGCCGGTTTGGTTTTTCCCCCTTTCAGAGAATGATTAACTAGAACACAGAGGCCTCTTACCTTCTGAGCCTCAATAATGTCTTTCCCCAAGCTAATGGCATAACAAATCTGTAGAAACAAGAACATGAGAGGTTTGGAAAAGTCGAACGGAAAGCACACAAAGCAGCACTTTTCTCTTTTACAGGGTCGGGGACGGGAGGGGGAGCAGGAGCCGGGCTTGTGGTCATGGGGGCAACCCATGGCTTCCTGCCTCGAGCCCGAGAAGACAATTCATCCCCTGCCAGGATAAATCATTGTTTTCCGGTATGGTATAGGGCAGCCCCTTCTCTAGCCTTGAGTACTGAAAACTTCGGTGACACTCGGGCAGAATCTAGAACCTGGGTCTTCTTTATTCTGACCCAGCTTTTCCTCCATTGTCACCACACTCATAAATTTCATGCTTGTGCAGTCCTTTAAATATAATATTAGATATATATAATCTACAAAATAAATATATAATATAATAATAATACATACATTAAATATGATATATAAAAACATATAATATATAAAATAATATAAATATATTTATAATATGTTATATTTAAATATATATATGTATTTTTTTCTCATTTAATTCTCATTTCCTGTCTCAGAATTCATAGTAGGCATCAGTTCTAAGACAGAAGAGCAGTAAGGGCTAGATAATGGGGGTTAAGTGACCTGCCCACAGGTCACCCAGCTAGGAAGCGTCTGAGGCAGATTTGAACCCAGGACCTCCCATCTCCAGGCCTGGCTTTCAATCCACTGATCTTCTACCTGCTCCCTGTTAACTTTTTGTGAAAGAAGTGGAGGGGCAGATAGTGGATACAGGGCCAGGCCTGGAGTCAAGAGGACCTGGGTTCAAATGTAGCCTCAGACACTTCCTCGCTATGTCATCCTGGGCAAATCACTTAACCCTATTTGCCTAGTCCTTACCTTTATTTCTTTAGTTATCAAGAAGAGAGGCCACAAGAGTTAAAAGAAAAAAGTCATCGTTCCAGATGAGAAAGAAGGAGTGGAGCTAGGGGTTCTCTCTAAGCCAGTCTAGGAGAGCCCCTCAAGAAAGTAACGGGTCTTTTCCTCCCGGGGCAGAGGGTATAGAAGTTAGTGTATAACCCATAACACTCCACGTGCCTTCTCAAGAGAGGGGCAAAGCATTTGGAACTCAAAGCTTTAAAAAATGAATGTTAAAAAGTGTTTTTACACGTAATTGGGAAAATAAAATGTGCACATTTTAAAAATGATCCCAGGAAGAACGGAAGTTAGGACAGAATCCAAACGGAAAGCTATCAAGACCTTCTCTCCCTCTGTGTTGCTCTCAAAAACATAGGCGCTCAGGGATTCTTCTCCGGCCGACTCGGGGACTCGAACGACGAAGCCCACCAACCTCTTGTTTTCTTGATGGGCCGCAAACTGCGTGACGCTGGTGAGCTCAAACTGGAAACCCAGAGAAGAGACGAGATTCAGATGGAAGCCCACCATCTTTGCCATTTGTCTATTTATGGAATTTGGGGGGGAGCTTCGGTTTTATCTGAGTGTTTTCTTACAAGGATGATCAATATGGAAATACGTTTTGCACAATAATATATAATTCAGATCTGAGAGGTGGGAGGGAAGGGAGGAAGGGACACAGACAATACGGATATTATAATTTCAGAAAATATGTGTGGAAAAGTGTTATTGTATATAATTGGGGGGAAATGTCCTTTAATAAAGGGGGGAAAAGGAGAGATTGGATTTATGGACGTTCATAAGTTGGTCAAAAATGCTGAAGCCATGAGAAGGACGGACAGGTTGACCAGAAAGACTGAACGCAGAAATGGACACGGAATACTTACGCTGGCCCTTGTTACTTGTGTTTGAGGGTCGATCAGCCTGGAATTGGAAAAAGGACATGGCGAAAATGGAAATGAGGAAATTATGTTCTCAGAAAAGCTTCCTGCTCTAGCACAGAGGGCGCATAACCCTTTTTCTCCCCAACCCTCACCTTCCATTTTAGAATCAATACTGTGTATTGGTTCCAAGACAAAAGAGTGGGAAGGGCTAGGCCATGGGGGTTAAGTGACTTGCCCAGGGTCACCCAGCTAGGAAGTGTCTGAGGCCAGATTTGAACCCAGGACCTCCCAACTCTGGGCCTGGCTTTCCATCCACTGAGCCACCCAGCTGCCCCCCTTTAACCTTTTTATGTGTCATGGAGCCTTTTGGCAGGCTGGATACATTCTTAGAACTATATGCTTAAATGCATAAAATAGAATAAGTAATATAACAAAGCAAATCAATGATAATGAAACTCGATTATCGAGACACTTCTAAGAAGCCCTGTTAGCAACTGGAAGTGGTAACCACAGGGGCTGCCCAACACCTGGGGAATAGGATGCACAAATGGTGGCATGTGAATGGAATGGAATTCTCTTGTGCTGGGAAAAATGATAAAAAAAAAGGACAGTTTCAGTAAAATTTGGGAGAATTCATGGAAAGTGAGGGGAACCAGGAGAAGAAGTGACATCATAAGCAACACTGCAAAAACAACCAACCTTGAAAGACGTGAGAAGGGGCAGCTGGATGGCTCAATAGGGAGCACCAGGTATAAAGACGGGAGGTCCTGGGTTCAAATCTGGCCTCACACACTCTAGCCCCCATTGGCTAACCCTCACTACTCTTCTGCCTTGGAACCATCATGCAGTATTGATTCCAAGATGGAAGGTTATGGGTTTATTATAAAAATTAAATTAAATTAAAACAAAAAAAGACTTAAGAACTCTGATCATTGTCATGACTGATTATGACTCAAGCAAACCGATGATCAGAAAGGCCGCCCGCCTCTGACCGAGGTGATGGGAGCAGGATGAAGAAGGGAGCTAGCTTGGGGGCACTTTGTTCTGCTTGACTATTTGTTACAAAGATTTTGTTTTTCTTTTTATCAATGGGGGAGGAGAAAAAGTGAGGGGATTTTTTTAAAAAAATAGATTTTTATTCATTAAAAAAATCAGATTTCTAGAAGACCACGCTTAAGCCTGTGACCCGTCACCCATTTCCCGAGCAGCTCATGTGTCCAGCAGCAGCGTGTTAAAGCCTGGAAACGTCCCTTCTTCTACGTGATTGTGACCCGCTATCACCCCACATCTCCCAAGCGTCACCCCTCCGCCCTTCTGGACCTTCTCAATCCATCACTCCCACCCCATGATTGCTTCCATGCTTAACCACTTCAGAGCACTCTCTCCCCCTTCTCGAATCCTTTCCTTCCTCAGGAGCTTCCCCATCCCTCGCCTCATCAGAGGAGATGGAGAGGGAGGAAGCCGGGTTAGCGTGTTGATTACATGTGTTATTGACGCACACTGTCCAGCTTCCGTGCAGCAAGGTGGTGCCGGCATTCTTGCCCCACTAGTTCCTGCCCTGCCCAAAGAAGCCTCTAAAGCTCTTCCCTCTTTTCCATTCCGCCCACAGTTAAGGCCAGCCTCACCCATTACTGGGCCAACTGGAGTCCCCTGTCGCAAGTGCCTTCTTCTTGCCTTCTCTTCACTGAGAAACCCTCCACCTCTCCATCTCCTCTGATGAGGAAGTGACCCATCCTCACACCCCCTTCCATCTTCCGCAGCAGATCCCACTCCCTCTGGATCTTCCATCTCCATTTTTCCTCTATTGCCTTCCCACACACCCAAATCTCTGCCATCCTCCAACAATCTTTTTTTTAATTGAAAAATTTTGATTTAATGAATTAATTTAGAATATTTTCACCTGGTTACAAGATTCATGTTCTTCCTGCCGTAGCCGATGCGCAGTTCCACTGGGTTTTACGTGTGTCATTGATCCATTTTTGGATCATTTTGGATAGGATGACCTATTTCCCTCTTATTGATATTAATACCAGGGTGATCACTCAAACAATCTGGACTAGATTCTAACATTCCCTCAAAGTGTCATCCTATCTCTCTCCTCCCCTTTTCAGCAGAATTCCTTGAAAAAACTATCGGGGGGGGGGGGAAGCATCTAGGTGGTTCAGGGAGTTGAGAGTCAGTCCTGGGTTCAAATCAGACTTCAGAAACTTCCTAGTTGTGTGACTCTCAACAAGTCACTTAACCCCAATTGCCTAACCCTTTCCGCGTGTCTCCTTGGAACCAATGCATAGCATTGATTCTAAGATGGAAGGTAAGGGATAAAAAAAGAGGGGGGCTATCAATTTATTCCTTTTTTTTAAACCCTCACCTTCCATCTTGGAATCAGTACTGTGTACTGGTTCCAAGGCAGAAGAGTGATAAAGGCTAAGCAATGGGGGTAAGTGACTTGCCCAGGGTCACACAGCTGGGAAGTGTCTGAGGTCCGATTTGAACCCAGGACCTCCCGTCTCTGAGCCTGGCTCTCCATCCACTGAGCTACCCAGCTGCCCCCTCTATCCACTGTTGCACCTATCTCTGTGTCCTCATTAAATAGCTGAGGAAAATGAGGCTCAGAGAAAGGACTGGCCCAACATCCCTTATTTGGGATGGTCCCTTGGGCTCTGCTTGCCTTAGGCCGGTCCATTCATGAGAGTCCGGCTCCCTCTGTCAGCCTTATTATAAAGCTCACAGATCCCAACTCACATAAGCCAATCCGCCTGGGCTGGAGTGACAAGGGTGGCTTCCTTTTACCAGAGCCATTCTGAGGTAACTGAAGGTGACTGTACAATGGGGGGGTGTCGTGCTATTAATGAACCCCACGGCTAGATGAGAAGGGGGCCAGACCCCGGCTCTGTCCCTGGACATCTGGACCTAGAGCAATGGTATACTCTACCTCAGAGTTTTGCTGGTGACCATCAGATGGGATTCTGTGGTGCGGAAGATGTTGTGGATGGCACGGGCGGCCAACACTTGCCTCATGGCTTCATAAATCACCTCACTGGTGCCGTCCATTCTGACAGCCATGGAGCCTAAGAACCGTACTACAAACATCTGCTGGAGCAGGGAATCTGCAAGAAGAAAGCGTTTTCTGCTCAGGGCCACGTGAGCTCTGGGCCTGTGGCCCAAGCTGCCTTTCCAATATGGCGCCCACTTGGGTTTTCCTGTTAGAGGAAGCAAACATGCTCTGAGGGGCTCACAGTTCCTGCCTCCTTCCCTTCTCTCCTATAGGCCTTTGCTATCCTCTCTCTCCCACCTCTTATTCTCGGTCCCAAACTGTCTACAGCTTACGGTTCTCCCGAGGCACACAAGCGTCTCCTGCTGGCTGGACACAATTACAAGTTTACTTATGAACCTAATACAAAATTCATTCGTTAAATAGCAAAACCAGAAAATAAGGCCGTTGGACCAGACGATTTTTTCCTCTTAAACCCTTACTTTCTGTCTTGGTAACAACTCTAAGACAGAAGGGCAAGAGTTAGGCAAATGGAGTTAAGTGACTTGCCCAAGGTCACACAGCTAGGAAGGGTCTGCGGCCCAATTTGAACCCAAGTTTTCTCAAATCCAGGCCTGGAGCACTATCCACTGTGCTCCTTCGCCTCTCTGTCCTTCCCAGCTCTGACATTGTGTTCTAAGATCCCTTCCAGATCTGACATGCCACATTTCCAGGCCCCTTCCTGTTCCAAACATTTCTAAGGGTAGTTATTTAATTTTTAAAATATTTGTTGACCCGGCCTTTAGCACAGGGCCTGGGATTTAGTAGAGCTAAAACATGCTTGTTGATTGACCACATTAGCGTAGTGCCTGGTTTTTAGTAGGCTTTTAATAAATGACTAAATGAAGGGAGCAGCTGAGTGGCTCAGTGGATTGAGAGCCAGGCCTAGAAATGGAAGGTCCTGGGTTCAAATCTAGATTCGGACACTTCCCAGCTGTGTGACCCTGGACAAGTCTCTTAACCCCCATTGCCTAGCCCTTAACACTCTTCTGCCTTGGAACCAATACACAGGATTGATTCTAAGATGGAAGGTGAGGGTTGAAAAAAAAAGAAAAAAGAAAAAAATGACAAAATTAAGGAATCTTAATTTATAAATCTAAATAAATTTATCTAAATAAATAAATCTAAACTAATAATAACAATAATGGTGATGATGACAGTTACTAGTTAACATTTATATGGCACTCTATAATTATGATCTCAATCAATACTCATGATTACAGTGAGGTAAGTGCTTTTATTATTCCCATTTTGCTGGTGAGGAAACTGAGGTTAAGAGACTTGTTAGGAGTCACATGTGTAGGATATAAGGCCAGATTTGAATTCATGTCTTCAGGAGTCTAGTCCTGTGCCCTGTCCAAGGTACCACCCAAAGGAGAACTATCCTCTATGCTCTATGACTTACAGACTTGTTCCTCTGAAAGGCACCATGGTGTATAAGAAAGGGTGCCAAGCTTGGAATCAGGAGACCTGGGTTCGAGTCCTACATCTGACACAAGATGGTGACTTTAACTAAAGACACAGATTTTCCCTGAGCCTCAATTTCCATATCCATAAACTGGGTATTTCTTTTTGTATTTCTTTTGTTTTTCTATTATTGGGTGATTAGGAAGAAAGTGCTCGATAAGTGCCCTAGAAATGTGAATTACTCTTTTTTTAAATTATTCATGTTTGTAGGGATTTTATTTTTTTTTTTTTTTTTTTTTTCCCTTAAGAAACTCGGTGGGGGTCTCAAAGGTCTCAAGACCTTTAATGTCAAGACCCATCTTTTTATTTTTTTATTTTTTTTTTTTTAAATATATTTTATTTGGTCATTTCCAAGCATTATTCGTTAAAGACATAGATCATTTTCTTTTCCTCCCCCCCCCAACCCCCCATAGCCGACGCGTAAGTCCACTGGGCATTAGATGTTTTCTTGATTTGAACCCATTGCTTTGTTGATAGTATTTGCATTAGAGTGTTCATTTAGAGTCTATCCTCTGTCATGTCCCCTCAATCTTTGTATTCAGGCAGTTGCTTTTTCTCGGTGTTTCCACTCCCATAGTTTATCCTTTGCTTATGAATGGTGTTTTTTTCTCCTGGATCCCTGCAAGTTGTTCAGGGACATTACACCGCCATTAATGGAGACGTCCATTACGTTCGATGATACCACAGTGTGTTTGTCTCTGTGTACAATGTTCTCCTGGTTCTGCTCCTCTCGCTCTGCATCACTTCCTGGAGGTTGTTCCAGTCTCCATGGAACTTCTCCACTTTATTATTCCTTTTAGCGCAATAGTACTCCATCACCAACATATACCACAGTTTGTTCAGCCATTCCCCAATTGATGGGCATCCCCTCATTTTCCAGTTTTGGGCCACCACAAAGAGCGCAGCTATGAATATTTTTGTACAAGTCTTTGTGTCCATTATCTCTTTGGGGTACAGACCCAGCAGTGCTATGGCTGGGTCAAAGGGTAGATATTCTTTTGTCGCCCTTTGGGCATAGTTCCAAATTGCCCTCCAGAATGGTTGGATCAGTTCACAGCTCCACCAGCAATGAATTAATGTCCCTACTTTGCCACATCCCCTCCAGCATTCATTACTTTCCTTTGCTGTTATGTTAGCCAATCTGCTAGGTGTGAGGTGATACCTCAGAGTTGTTTTGATTTGCATCTCTCTGATTATAAGAGATGTAGAACACTTCTTCATGTGCTTGTTAATAGTTTTGATTTCTTTATCTGAGAACTGCCTATCCATTTCCCTTGCCCATTTATCAATTGGAGAATGGCTTGATTTTGTGTACAATTGATTTAGCTCTTTATAAATATGAGTAATTAAACCTTTGTCAGAGGTTTCTATGAAGATTTTTTCCCAATTTGTTGTTTCCCTTCTGATTTTAGTTATATTGGTTTTGTTTGTACAAAAGCTTTTTAGTTTGATGTAGTCAAAATTATTTATTTTACATTTTGTGATTCTTTCTATATCTTGCTTGGTTTTAAAGCCTTTCCCCTCCCAAAGGTCTGACATGTATACTATTCTGTGTTTACCCAATTTACTTATGGTTTCCTTCTTTATGTTTAAGTCACTCACCCATTTTGAATTTATCTTGGTGTAGGGTGTGAGGTGTTGATCTATTCCTAGTCTCTCCCACACTGTCTTCCAATTTTCCCAGCAGTTTTTATGAAATAGTGGATTTTTGTCCCAAAAGCTGGGATCTTTGGGTTTATCGTATACTGTCTTGCTGAGGTCGCTTTCCCCCAGTCTATTCCACTGATCTTCCTTTCTATTTCTTAGCCAGTACCAAATTGTTTTGATGACTGCTGCTTTGTAATATAGTTTTAGGTCAGGGACTGCAAGGCCCCCATCATATGTGTTTTTTTTCATTATTTCCCTGGATATCCTTGATCTTTTGTTCTTCCAAATGAACTTTGTTATGGTTTTTTCTAAATCAGTGAAGAAGTATTTTGGTAGTTCAATGGGTATGGCACTAAATAGATAAATAAGTTTGGGTAGGATGGTCATTTTTATTATATTGGCTCGTCCTATCCATGAGCAGTTAATGTTTTTCCATTTGTTCAAGTCTAGTTTTAGTTGTGTGGCGAGTGTTTTGTAGTTGTGTTCATATAGTTCCTGTGTTTGTCTTGGGAGGTAGATTCCTAGGTATTTTATTTTGTCTAAGGTGATTTTGAATGGGATTTCTCTTTCTAGTTCTTGCTGCTGAGCTGTGTTGGAGATATATAGAAAAGCTGATGATTTATGTGGGTTTATTTTGTATCCTGCAACTTTGCTAAAGTTGTTGATTATTTCAATTAGCTTTTTGGTTGAATCTCTAGGATTCTTTAAGTAGACCATCATGTCATCCGCAAAGAGTGATAACTTGGTCTCCTCCTTGCCTATTTTGATGCCTTCAATTCCTTTATCTTCTCTAATTGCTACTGCTAGTGTTTCTAGTACAATGTCAAATAGTAGAGGTGATAATGGGCATCCTTGTTTCACTCCTGATCTTATTGGGAATGCATCTAGTTTATCCCCATTGCAGATGATATTAGCTGTTGGTTTTAGATATATACTGTTTATTATTTTTAGGAATGACCCTTCTATTCCTATGCTTTCTAGTGTTTTTAATAGGAATGGGTGTTGTATTTTATCAAAGGCTTTTTCTGCATCTATTGAAATAATCATGTGATTCTTGCTAGTTTGCTTGTTGATGTGGTCAATTATGTGGATGGTTTTCCTAATGTTGAACCAGCCCTGCATCCCTGGTATGAATCCTACTTGATCATGGTGAATGATCCTTCTGATCACTTGCTGGAGTCTTTTTGCTAGTATCCTATTTAAGATTTTTGCATCTATATTCATTAGGGAGATTGGCCTATAGTTTTCTTTCTCTGTTTTTGACCTGCCTGGTTTTGGAATCAGTACCATGTTTGTGTCGTAAAAGGAGTTTGGTAGAACTCCCTCTTTGCTTATTATGTCAAATAGTTTGTATAGTATTGGGATTAACTGTTCTCTGAATGTTTGATAGAATTCACAGGTGAATCCATCAGGCCCTGGGGACTTTTTCTTAGGAAGTTCTTTGATGGCTTGTTGGATTTCAATTTCTGATATGGGATTATTTAGGAATTCTATTTCCTCTTCTGTTAGTCTAGGCAGTTTGTATTTTTGTATATATTCATCCATTTCTCCTAAATTGGTGTATTTATTGCCATATAATTGGGCAAAGTAATTTCTAATGATTGCCTTAATTTCCTCCTCATTGGAGGTGCTGTCCCCCTTTTCATCTTTAATGCTGTGAATTTGCTTTTCTTCCTTCCTTTTTTTAACTAGATTGACCAGTACCTTGTCTATTTTGTTTGTTTTTTCAAAGTACCAGCTTCTTGTCTCATTTATTAAATCAATAGTTCTATCACTTTCGATTTTATTAATTTCTCCCTTAATTTTTAGGATTTCTAATTTGGTTTTCTGCTGGGGGTTTTTAATTTGATCGCTTTCCAGTTTTTTCATTTGCATTTCCAATTGATTGATCTCTGCTCTCCCTTGTTTGTTAATATAAGCATTCAGGGATATGAATTTACCTCTGATTACCGCTTTGGCTGCATCCCAAAAGGTTTGGAAGGATGTTTCGCCATTGTCATTTTCCTCGATGAAATTATTAATTGTTTCTATGATTTCTTCTTTAACTAAACGGTTTTGGAGTATCATATTGTTTAATTTCCAATTGGTTTTAGATTTGGTTTTCCATGTACCATTACTAATCATTATTTTTATTGCCTTGTGATCTGAGAAGGCTGCATTCATTATTTCTGCTTTTCTGCATTTGTGTGCTATGTTTCTGTGACCTAATGTATGGTCAATTTTTGTGAATGTGCCATGTGGTGCTGAGAAGAAGGTGTATTCCTTTTTATCCCTATTTATTTTTCTCCATATGTCTATTAATTCTAATTTTTCTAAGATTTCATTCACTTCTTTTACCTCTTTCTTATTTATTTTTTGATTTGATTTATCTAAATTTGATAATGGTTGGTTTAAGTCTCCCACTAGTATGGTTTTATTGTCTATTTCTTCCTTCAATTCTCCTAGTTTCTCCATTAGAAATTTGGGTGCTATATTGTTTGGTGCATACATATTGATTAATGATATTTCCTCATTGTCTATAGTCCCTTTTAACAAAATATAATTACCTTCCCTATCCCTTTTGATCAGGTCTATTTTTGCATTGGCTTTATCAGATATCATGATTACCACTCCTGCCTTCTTTCTATCAGTTGAAGCCCAGAAGGTCTTACTCCATCCTTTAATTCTGACCTTGTGGGTGTCAACCCGCCTCATGTGTGTTTCTTGAAGACAACATATGGTAGGGTTTTGGATTCTAATCCATTCTGCTATTCGTCTACGTTTTATGGGTGAGTTCATCCCATTCACGTTCAAAGTTATGATTGTCATTTGTGGACTCCCTGGCATTTTGATTGCCTTCCCTAATTCTAACCTTTTCTTCTTCGGCTCTACCTTTTAGTCCAGTGATTTACTTTGAAACAGTCCCCCTTGTCCCCTCCCTTGATGTTTCCCTTTTTAGTCCCTCCCTTTTTGTTCCCTCCCCCTCCCCCCTCTCTTACCCTCCCTTTTTGTTCTCCCTCTCCCCCTCCCCCCCTTGGTTTTCCCTTCTCCTTACCCTTGTTGGGTAAGATAGAATTCAAGATCCCAATGGATCTGGAGGTTTTTCCCTCTCAGAGCTGCTTTCCCTGAGATTGAGGTTTAAGTAACCCCCCCCCCCCTCTCTTCCTCTCCTTCTTATAGGAGTTTTCTTCCCCTCCCCTTCCCATGTGAATCTTTGTGTGAGAATGATTATTCTATTTGGTCTTTCTTTACCCCCTATTTATACATTACATTTTCCCCACATGTTAGTATACATAGGTTGATATAAATGTAGTCCTTATAGAAGAGAGTTTGAGTAAAAGAAGAAGATAACATTTTCCCCTTTCCTTAATATTTACCTTTTCAGGTATTCCTTGCTCTTTGATTTTCGGTATCAAACTTTCCACAGAGCTCTGGTCTTTTCTTTGCAAAAAGTTGGAAGTCTTCTATTTTGTTGAATGCCCATACTTTCCCTTGGAAGTATATAGTCAGTTTTGCTGGGTAGCTGATTCTTGGTTGGAGACCCAGCTCTCTTGCCTTTCTGAAGATCATGTTCCATGCCTTACGATCATTCAGAGTAGAACTTGCAAGGTCTTGGGTGACCCTGATTGGCATTCCTTTATATCTAAATTGTCTTTTTCTGGCTTCCTGTAGGATTTTTTCTTTTGTTTGATAGCTTTGGAATTTGGCAATTACATTCCTGGGAGTTGTCTTTTGGGGGTTTAGTGTAGAAGGTGTTCTGTGAGCTCTGTCAGTGGCTGTATTGCCCCCTTGTTCTAGAATCTCTGGGCAATTTTCTTTGATTATATCTTGTATCACCATGTCCAGTTTGGTGTTTATTTCTGGCTTATCTGGGAGTCCAATTATTCTTAAATTATCCCTTCTCCCCCTATTTTCCAGATCTATCACCTTGTCGGTGAGATATTTTATGTTCTCTTCTAATTTCTTGGTATTTTGGCTTTGCTTTATTGATTCTTGCTCTTTTACACGATCGTTGTCTTCCAGCTGCCTGATTCTGGCCTTTAAAGCCTGGTTTTCTTTTACAGTTTGGTCAAACTGGTTTTGTAGATGCGTGAATTTCTTTTGCATTATTTCCAACTTTTCCTCCCAGAAGGCTTCCATCTTTTTGGTCATTTCTGATTCAAATTCTTCATAGGTTTGTGGAGAGTTTCCATTTCCTTTGGAAGGTTTTGGAGCATTTTCTTTTATATTATCTTCTGTCTGCTCTGTATTTTGTATTTTGGCTCCATAGAATGTGTCCAAAGTCGCCCCTTTCTTCTTATTTTTCTTGGTATTTTGGGGCTTCTGTGGTTCTGTGGAGTTTGTCATCTCTGAATGTGGAGGATTAGTTTTTCTTGTCTCTTTCTGGTGTTCAGAGGCAGTCCTGGGCAGATAGTTCTATGGGCTTTCCCTGGGTTAAACTGAATATGCCTCACTGGAACTGGAATGGAAGGGTCGGACCACAAGGCCACACTCTCCCCCCGGCTCGCTTTCCGGAAGTTGCCTTCAGAATCGCTGGCCTTGAGGCTGTTTCGTCGGCCTGCGGGGGGGATGGGCTGCCGCTTCCCCAAGCTCCGAGAGCACAGACTTTCACTGAGACTTGGATAGCAGGATCCAGCCCGTGAGGCTGTCTTGCCCGCCCTGAGGGTTGCTGTTGTTTTGACCAGCTCTCTGCAGCGGAAGCCCCAGGCAGTAACTTTCACCGGGACTGTAGAAGGCCCTGAGGGTTGTTGTTTCCGAGGACCCTGCTCTCTGAGCCGGCCGGGCTGCGGCTTCCGGGAGCCTTGGACTCTGCGCTCCTACCCCTGAGGTCCGAGTGATCTCGGGTTCTGGCTTTTAAGGGGAGCCGTACCTTTTGAACCGGGTCCAGGTCCAGGAGGAGGGTTCCCAGGGTCTGTGCTGTTGATCGTTTTGAATTTCGGTGCCTTAGGAGCTTATCGTTTGAGATTGGTCGGGAAGGGTTTTCCGGAGATCTGAGCTTTAGCTTTCTCTAAGCCGCCATCTTAACCGGAAGTCGTTTGTAGGGATTTTAAACAGAGCATTTGTGACTAAATTAAGGGCCAAAACAAATAGTTTTAGTGGTCAACTAAAGACCCAACCAGGCTCCTAATGAACATGTCTGCTGATAAGGGGATCCAGTTTATAGGTGCTAGCCCAGCCTAGCGTGCTAAGGGTTCTGTTTTCAATGTAAACAAGCACAAATCTATTTAATCAACTTTTGAGGACAGGGTTCAAACCCCTGTACAAACCCACCAAAACGTGTATTTAGAAAAATGATGCAACGTAAATAAAAACTGCCGTAGTAGGGGGAGGGGAAGCTTTTGGACTGCTTGGCATAAATAAAGCTTTCCCTCTCTACAACAAGTTAACAGCCTCACCAGAACCCCAAACTGCCAGTAGTTTTCACTTCTGAATCGCCTCCCCCAAAGCGTCCCAGATTCATGGGATCTTCACATGAGCAGGGACCTCAGAGGCCATTTAGCATGATTTTGGTCTCTTTTGACAGAGAAGGAAATTAAGGCTCAGACTTGCTTGAGGTCATCCAGGTAAATGGTAGCAGAAATGAGGTTAGACCGTCCCACCTTTCTAGCCTCATCAGATATCACAAGATTCACAGACAGGAGCAACCATTTCCAGTTACCCAATAATTTTAAATAGTTCCCACTCACTCCCCGTGTAATCATTCAAGATGAACACTTGATGTGTTCAAGTTCTTCAAAATAAAACCCAGTCAGGATTTGAACCCATGTCTTCAAGCTCCCCAAACTTGACTCTTTTTGTGAAGCCACACTGTCTCTCAGAGACATCTGGGAATCACCTTTCCCTGATTAAAAAACAAACAAAACTGAGGATTTGGGAGCTTCAGTCAACACATTTAAGACATGGTTGGATCCCCTTTAAACAACATCTTCCCAATGAATGGGGGACAGATTAGAAGTTCTGAGAAGGGGAGACCACGTATTCTTTTCCTGAGGTCACTGATCCTCTCCCAAGTGGCTCAGCATGATGCCACATACACAGCTGGCCCCTTGGCTGTCTGCGAGAGAAGCTTTAAGGTCCTGTCTGATTTCCAACATCCAGGATTGATACACCAACTCCTGGAGGGGCTATGAGGACACAGAGGAGCAACCAAAGGCCAGTTAATTTGCACTGGATGAAAAAGAGACATGGAAGTGGATACTGACCTGAGTCCTCATTGGGTTGCTTTTCATCTGCAGATTCACCAAATGGGTTTGTACGCCTGGGCAGGGAAGAAAAAAGGGAGAAATGAAAAAGCAGAGTTTACAATTAGTACAAGTAATGACTAGCATTTATTTCACCCTTAGAGTCCCAAAGCACTTTACAAATGCCTAAGAAGTAACAACCGTTATTATCCTCATTTTAGAGATGAGGGAGACAGAGGTTAAGTGACTTGTCCAGGGTTATATAGCTAGTAAGTGTTTAAGGCTGGTTTGATTTCTCAACCTTCCTTCCTTCCTTCCTTCCTTCCTTCCTTCCTTCCTTCCTTCCTTCCTTCCTTCCTTCCTTCCTTCCTTCCTTCCTTCCTTCCTTCCTTCCTTCCTTCCTTCCTTCCTTCCTTCCTTCCTTCCTTCCTTCCTTCCTTCCTTCCTTCCTTCCTTCCTTCCTTCCTTCCTTCCTTCCTTCCTTCCTCCCTTCCTTCTTTCCTTCCTTCCTTCCTTCCTTCCTTCCTTCCTTCCTTCCTTCCTTCCTTCCTTCCTTCCTTCCTTCCTTCCTTCCTTCCTTCCTTCCTTCCTTCCTTCCTTCCTTCCTTCCTTCCTTCCTTCCTTCCTTCCTTCCTTCCTTTCTTCCTTCCTTCCTTCCTTCCTTCCTTCCTTCCTTCCTTCCTTCCTTCCTTCCTTCCTTCCTTCCTTCCTTCCTTCCTTCCTTCCTTCCTTCCCTTCCTCTTGTCCCTCCTTCCTTCCCTCTTTCCCTTCCTCCCTCCTTCCTCTCTTCTTTCCTTCCTTTTCTACCTCCTTTCCTCCTTCCTTCCCTCCTCTCTCCCTTCCTTCCCTCCCCTCCTTCTTTCCTTCCTTCATCCCTTCCTTCCTTCTTTCCTTCTGTCCCTCCTTCCTTCCTTCCTCCCTTCCTTCCCTCCCTCCCTCCTTTCTTCCCTCTTTCCTTCCTTCTGTCCCTCCTTCCTTCCCTCTTTCCCTTCCTCCCTCCTTCCTTCCTTCTTTCCTTCCCTCCTGCCCCTCCCTCCCTCCTTCCCTCCTTCTTTCCTTCCTTCCCTTCCCTTTCCTCTCCCTTCCCTCCTTCCTTCCTTCCTTCCTTCCTTCCTTCCTTCCTTCCTTCCTTCCTTCCTTCCTTCCTTCCTTCCTTCCTTCCTTCCTTCCTTCCTTCCTTCCTTCCTTCCTTCCTTCCTTCCTTCCTTCCTTCCTTCCTTCCTTTTCTACCTCCTTTTATCCTTCCTTCCCTCCTCTCTCCCTTCCTTCCCTCCCCTCCTCCCTTCCTCCCTTCCTTCCTCCCTTCCTTCCTTCCTTCCTTCCTTCCTTCCTTCCTTCCTTCCTTCCTTCCTTCCTTCCTTCCTTCCCTCCTTCCTTAGTTATTAAGCACTACTGTACATTGTGCTAAATGCTTTATGAATTTCTTATTTTAGTCTCACAACATCCCTGGGAGGTGGTACTATTCTATCTATCTCCTTAGTGCCTACTGAGAATTAAAATCAAATTTTGCAGATGGGGAAATTGAGGTGAGAAATTGAGGGAGATTATGTGACTTTCTTCATATCACACAATTAGTAAGTATTTAAGGCTAAATTGGAACTCAAGCCTTCCTGACTTTAAGTCTAGGGCTCTTTCTACTGCATCACCTAGTTGCCTTAGTTGCTAGCTGGAAAGATGTTTGAAATGTATATTATCTTGACATCACCCTCCAGATTCCCTACTCCACTCTCCTCTCCCTACTCTTTCCATCTGTCACCATTTTCACAAAGCCAGAATATCTCACTCCATACCTGCCACCTCGATTCTGATCCAAGAATTCAGTAGCAGGAAGGACAATATCAAACTGAATGGGTGTTCCAGGTACAATTAACTGGTCGGCATCAGGAGCTTTAGCTGGAGTGTTGGGGACCATCTTGTCATTTTCTAAAACTGAATGCTTCCGGTTCTGGCTGGAGTAAAAACAAAACAAAACAAAACAAAGATCAAATCAAACT
The DNA here is from genome assembly GCF_027887165.1 of Monodelphis domestica. Classification (NCBI taxonomy): domain Eukaryota; kingdom Metazoa; phylum Chordata; class Mammalia; order Didelphimorphia; family Didelphidae; genus Monodelphis; species Monodelphis domestica. Next base: position 92,901,637 of record NC_077231.1, read on the forward strand.
TACATTCAATTGAGGAACTTGTGTTTTACTATATGGGTAAAATGGGTAAAAATGCATTTTGTTCATAATATGAAATAGAGAACATCTGAATAACATGATTGTACAATGACCAGATCAAGTTTCCTAAAATACCACTTTTGTTAATATTATTTCTGTGCTCAATAATTTTCTTTTTTGTATTTTAAATTTAATTAAAATTTTTTTCAAGGTTCCATGATTCATGTTCTTTCCCTCCCCTCTTCTCCCTATCCCCCAGAGCTGACAAGTAGTTCCACTGGGTTTTACATGTGTTATCACTCAAATCCTGTTTCCATATTATTCATTTTTATAATAATCTTTTAAAATCAAAGCTCCAAATCATACTCCCATATAAACAAGTGATAAATCATATGTTTTTCTTCTGCATTTCTACTCCCACAGTTCTTTTTCTGGATGTGCATAGTGTTCTTTCTCATAAATCCCTCGGGATTGTCCTGGATCATTACACATGCTCAATAATATTCGATAGCTCCCTAGTTCCTACTGAGAATTCCAGTACTGCCTCTGTAGTCATCATTCAAACCTGCATAAATAGGTACAAAGTCTCGGGTAGATTGAAAGCCAGACCTAGAGATGGGAGAACCTGGGTTCAAATCTGGCCTCCGACACTTCCCAGGTGTGTGACACTGGGCAAGTAACTTAATCCCAATTGCCCAACCCTTACCACTCTTCTGCCTTGTGTAAGGTAGAATGAGAGACAATCCAATCTGAACAGAGAGCAGTCTCTGACAGAGATCATCTGCAGGGAGAGCAAGGGAGGTGCAAGAAGAAAAAACTGAAAGTTCCAGGAGAGAATCAGAAGCTGAGAAGTGCAACTGACCACTTCACTTCACACTTCTTCCAGCTGGAAGCCAGTGGGAAGAAGCAGATCTCCCAGGCTAGGAGAAAGCTGTCTCTTTGGAGATCAACTATTTGTTCCTGAACCCCTGGATACCTCTCACTCAACTCCAGCTAACTATAATCAAAAGCCATCAGTGGATATTGTGGACTGGGACTTCGAAGAAAACTGTTCCTTTTTCAAGGATCTCCCTCTCTCCCCCTCTCTCCCTTTTTGTTCCTGGACTCCTGTATTCAAAGCTAGTTAGCTTAGGAGTAGAGATCAACTGGCAGTGGACAAGAAGAGGGACCAAGGCTGAGAAAGCCTTGAACCCCTAAACTTTTGAGGGCCAATTTTCCAGAAGGGACAAGTATAGGGCCTCCTGTACCCCCATTTCCCCTACTTGACACCTCTTACCACTCCTTCCCTGTTGGAACCCAATAAATTTATCTGTTACTCTAGAATTATCTGGGCCAGTTCCTAGCAATAACAAAGGGGACTGAAGATTTGGGGGGGTCATACCTCTCCCCAGAAGGGAGGTTAAATTCTGGATCCCAGTGATCCAAACTGCCAAACCCAAGGAATAAACATCTCTCCTTGGTAGTGGTGTAGCCCCAGGATCCTGAAGGGAACTGGCAGTTGGTGTCCCTGAGGAACCCAGAGGCAGACTTCATCTTGGCTCTCAAGCAGAGATTGGACCTTAAGGGGGCAGTGTGTCATCTCACTAGGGCTTCCTCCTCTAGTTCTTGTCCTCCATCTCCCAGAACCGTTCTCTGAGGAGACATACTCCCTGTCAAGGAGACAGACTTGGCTACCTTCTCCCAAAAAGGAAGAGAGGGGAAGAACCCTCTGTTCACCCTCTCAACCCTCTCTCCCCATTTCCCTCTCTCCCTCTCTCCTTCCTGTTCCCTTTTAGATCCTACATTACACTTGGAACCAATGTACTGTACTGATTCTAAGATGAAAGGGAAGGGTTTATAAAAACAGGACAAGGTGCCCCTTTCCCATGCTGGCAGAGGGTGGGAGGAGGAGTTTAAATCAACTAGTCTCCAACTTCCCATTGTATTTACTGGCATGAATCAACCCCAGTCCCCAGGGTTCCATTCCTTGCTCCCTTTCCCCAAGGCCTGGTGCTGCTAGACCCAGAAAAACTCTTACAGAACCCACCAGACTTTACTGGCTCAGTTGCCCCATTCCCTGTGGGGTCCCAGGATGCCTCTGTGGACCCAAGTTTCTGCCACCCTTCCTGACTGCCTTGTCTCCCCTCAATGAAGCTGGCTTGTATGCCTCTGTGTGAGCTCCAGGTGCCCTTGCCTGAGACTTTGGTATCCTGGATCTTCCTGAGTCTGTAGGAAGCCAGTATTGTGAGCCCTAATGACCAAACGTTGCCCTTTAAGCCAAAGGATGGCTCCCCCTGGGAGAGGAGGTGTGGGGAGATCCCTGCCTGACCCAGGGCAGTCATGGTTCCTTGGATACCAAATTACCTTGAGCGTGCGGTGTCCGGTTTTTTCCCAAAGCTTGTGATTGGCGTCACTGCCTGGAGTGCTGTCTGATTCAGCTTGATGGCCACAGCCTGGAAGGGATCAATCAATCAATCTATTGACCAATCAAAAAGCACATATTAAATGCCTATGTGCCAGGCCCTAGGAGAAACAAAGAAACAAAGCAAAACAGAACCAAAAAAGTCCTGGCCCTTGAGGAACTTACAGTCTAGCTGAGGAAAAGAACACGATAGCTGGGTGGCATAGGAGATAGAATGCTGGGCTTGGAGTCAGGAAGATCTGAGTTCAAATCCTGACTTAGATGCTTCCTAGTTGTGTGACCCTAGGCAAGGTCTCTGAGCCTCAGTTTCCTCATCTGTAAAATGAGGTTGATAATAACGTCCACCTCAGAGGGCTGCTGTGCGAATGAGGTGGGATCAAATATGGAAAGTGCTCTGTGAATCTTAGAGGGCTCCCTGGGTGAGGGATAGACCAGCTCTAGCTGGGACCATCTAGCAGGTTCTTACATATACACTTGCTTGTCTGGGGGGAGAAGTCACTAGAAGCTGAGCAGATCAGGACAGGGACAAGCTTCATAGAGAAGATGGTCCTGGAGATGAGACAGGATGAAAACAGGGGATTCTGGCAGATGGAGGTGAGGAGGGACTATATTCCTGGCATGGGAGACAAGCAGAAGGGCAAATACATGGAGCCCAGAAGCACAGTGTCATGAATGAGGACCAATAAAAAGGCCGACTTTGATAGGCTGAAGTGTGAATGAAGGAGAATGATGTGTAATAAGGCTGTCGAAGTAGGTTGGCCAGGCTGAGAAGGGTTTTATTGATTTAAACTCTTGTCTTCCATCTTAGAATCAACACTGTATAGAGAGGTTCGGGCTAGGCAATGGGGGGTTAAGTGACTTGCCCAGGGTCACCAAGCTAGGAAGTGTTTGAGGCCAGATTTGAACCCAGGACCTCCTAGCCCTAGGCATAGCTCTTTATCCATTGAGCTATCCAGCTTCTTCCTTATGAGGAGCTTTAAATTTCCAAGAGAGGAATTTATATTTGCTCTGAGAGGTAACATGAGCCAGTGGGGTTTATTGATCATGGTCAGGCTTGGGTTTCAGAAAAAGTGTTTTGCTCTGTGGAAGATGAGAGTTGAGGCAGGGAGGCTGCTGCAATATTCCAAGAGGTAAAACAGAACCAAAGGGGGCCACAAACTCAGCCCTGGGGGGACCTGGGCTCTGACCCTTCACTGACTCAGAAAATGGACCAACAATCCGTCAACCAGTGAAATTTCTTAAGCAGCGGCTCTGTGCTTGGCACTTTGCTAAGCTAACACAGCAGCTGGGCTTACCTCCGGGTTGTCAGTCAGATAGATCTGCCTGGAGATGTTGTTGATGGCACAGATCCACTGCAAAAGCACAAGGACACCCAGTGAGTTTCTAACTCCACCCTCCCACAAGCGACTCAAAGAAGCAAAAATCCTTACCTCCTCATTCTCCTTTTTGCTTTCAGCTTGAAGGGTGATCCCCCTGAAATAAAACACATTCAAAGGAGCACTGCTCTAGATGGCTTTAACTCAGGGGGAGCCCTGGGGCTCCGGCTCCTTTTCTGTCTGCCCCCAGTTTCTTTAGCTATATTTTCTTTGTTAGTCTAAAGAAGTTAAACCACAATGTTAAAAAGCAGGATTTCCCCAAGCTAACGAATATGTCACAAGTTCAGATATTCTCCTTCAGAAGCATTTGTCCCTGAGATTTCAATAAAATCTAAATTTTCTCTCACAAAAAAAACAAACAAACATGTAGTAGGTATGAGAGATATTATGGGATGGCAGGAAGATCATTGTATTTAAAGACAAGAGACCTGGGTTCATATCCTACTTCATTTGTTCATACATCTGACAAATGCTTACTGAGCATCCCTTACCACTAGGGAATTTAAACACAGAAAATAATTCCTGTTCTCAGAAAGTTTCTGGTGCTTACTAGCCATAGTCACATGAAGAAGGAAACATCAGAGGCAGGATTTGAACCCCAGTCCTCTGACTCTTTCCACTTTACCCCCCACCTCTGATTTTATAGATGAGAAATATAGAGACACTGCCTCATGGGTAATAAGTGTCTCAGATGGGCCCTCTGAGTTCCAACCTGGTGCTTTCCCCACAATGGCACATGCTTGGGCCACATTGAAGTATTATAATTGAGGATCATAGCTTTAGAACTTTGAGACCTTAGAGCCATGTTTATGAACCCATGGCACACGTGCCAGAGCATGCCAGAGCTCCTCCCGCTCTCCACACATATCTGAGGACATTTCTCCCATCACCCACCCCTCTGCCCAGCAGCCCATGGGAGTGCTTCCTCCCTCCCCTGTCTGGGGTAAGGCTGGGAGCTCACATGTGGCATGAGGGTTGTAGTTCAGTCACTTGGTCTCTAAAAGGTTCACCATCACTGACTTAGAGGTAATCTAGCTCAATCTCCCAGTCATCCAAATTAGGAACTGAGGTCCAGAGAGGTTGTGCCTTGTCCAGGGTGACCCAACTAGTATGGGAATGGGGGATCTTGTCTCAGGTTTTCCTACCTCTCTATACTATCCCTTGCTGTTTCTCTCATCTATAATGTACAATGTTGAAAGTCCTCTCACCCCCAGTATTTAACTGGACTGTCATAATGTCTGTGTGAAGTAGGTAGAAAGGTATTATTTCCTCTATTTCCTCAATTTGCCCATATATCCCCCCATTACTCATTTTGTTGAGTTATTTTTCAGTTGTGTCTGACTCTTTGTGCTTCCCATTTGAGGTTCTCCTGACATAAATACTGGAGTAGTTCGTCATTTCTTCCTCAAGTCCATTTTAAAGATGAGGAAACTGAGACCAACAGGGTAAAGTGACTTTCCTAGGGTCACACAGCTACTGAGTGTCTGAAGCCGGATTTGAACTTAGAAAGATGAGTCTATCCGTTGCCCACCTAGCTGCCCATTACTCATCTGACAAATGAGGAAAACGATGAGTTTTCATTTTCTGCTAAGAGGCTGGGTGACTTTGGGCAAGTCAAAGGATCAGTCAGGCAATTGATAAGCTATTTTGAAATAGGCACTGGGTGCTAAAGACACAAAAAGCAAATCACAACCTGTTCTCTAGAAGCTTAACATTTATCTGGAGGATGGGAGAATGGAATAAGGCACCTCCCAAGATAACAAGACTTGGACCCTGGGACTAGAGCTTGTCCAGTACAACTTGCTCATTGGCTAGGAAACCACTAGGGAGCGCCAAAGTGCACAAAGAGCTGGACCTGGACTCAAGCCCATCTGAGCTCAAATCTTGCCTTGTTGGGGCAGCTAGGTGGTCCAGTGGATAAAATGCCAGAAGTTGAGAGGTCCTGGGTTCAAATGTAACCTTGGGCAAGTCACTTAACCCTAGTCACCCAGCCCTGTCTTAGAATTGACACTAGAATAGAGGGTAAGGATTAAAAAAAAAACAAAAACAAAAAAACAACAACTTGCCTTACACTGGTCAAGTCACTTTGCCTGCCTGTTTCCTCATCTGAAAAATGGGGATAATAATGACACCTACCACCTTGCCCCCAGTTGTGAAGATCAAATGAGATATTTGTAAAGTGGTTTGCAAACCTTAAAGTATAATGTAAATGCTAGCTACTATTATTATTATTATGCAAAGTGGGAAACTGAGGCTCAAAAACAGGCAGTGACTGGTCTAAGGTCTCGCAAGGACCCCAGGTCCTCGTGCCCCAAATCCAGAGCTCTTTCTGCTATCCCTGGTGGGACTTCCTCAGACTCTTGGCTCCCATTTTTTGCCATTTGCCAACAATCTCAGGTGAGACAAACGCTGAGTAAATGACGGGTTTGAGGGCTGAAGGGAGTGAAAAATCATTGTTTATTCTCTGAAGTGTCCCTTGCTCAAGCAGATTCCTACACAAGCGGTCACCATTCACTCCCCTTTGCCTCTCGCTCCTTAAAGGAAGCACCTGCCGCCTCTCTCTCCTTCCCTGAGAGCCCATTTGTCAGCTCGAGCTGCTGTGCTATGGCAGGAGTAAGGCCAAACTTTGGCTCACTTTCTCGCCCCAAGATGAGGCACTGAAGGCTCAGAACCTCCCCAGAGGCCATTGAGTCTGAGCCTCTCATTTTACAGATGAGGAAACTGAGGTCCAGGGAGCGGAAGGGGGTTGGCCAAGGTTACACAGGTGGGAAGGATCAGAGATGGAAATGCTGACTCTTTCCATCCATCAATGATACCTTCTCCTGAGCCACACTGTTTCAACTCTGCCTGATACAGTGACAAGATCCCTGGCTCTGGAGAAAGAGGATTTAGGTTCAATTTTTGCCTCTGATCCTTGCTACCTCAGTGACCTTGGGCAAGTCATTTAACCTCTATGTGCCTCAGTTTCCTTACCTGTAAGAGGAGGATCCAATGAGATAATATTTATAGAGCACTTGGCATTGTGTCCGGCAGAGTAGACATTATAGAAATGTCAGCCATTATTATTATTGTGAGAACCGAATGCACCGACAATTAGAAAGTGCTTAGCATAGGGGGGCTGACACCTGGTAAGTGCTAGCTATATAAATGCTGTTTTTTTTTCAATTTAAAAAATCTATTCCAAGGAAGTAAGAACTAGGCAATAGGCGTTAAGTGACTTGCCCAGGGTCACTCATGTGGAAGTGAGACTGAGGTTAGATCTGAACCCAGGATCTTCCATCTCTAAGCCTAGACAAATCGTTCTTATTGTTGTTCAGTTATGCTAGTTGTTTCTGACTCTGTGAGCCCATTTGGGGTTTTCTTGGCAAAGATATTGGAGTGGTCTGCCATTTCCTTCTCCGGCTCATCTGACTGATGAGAAAATCACAGCTTGCTCAGCCGGTCACTGCGAGGCAGGCTTCCTTTCAGGTGGAGTTTAGTGACAATAAAAATGAAATGATTTCCCATTCCAATTCAGGGACCCCTGGAAGTCGATCCATTGGCCCAGGGTAAAGAACCCCCAATCTAATTAGGAGGTGAGCACAGAGAACTGAGGAGGGAGCGCAACGAGGGAATACGGTTTACGATTGTGAAACCGAAGGGAAACGACCAGGGAATAAGTTATCGCTCCATTGGCAAAGCATTCTAATTAAAATGTATTCCCTCTTCTGGGCTCTGGAGACAATAAGGGAATAATGAGGCCCCCCCCCCCCAGAGGAGCCCTGGAAAGAGGTGAGGAAGCTTCAGAAACCAGATGATAATGGCAGGGACGCATGAGGTTTCTAAAAGGCTTCACCCAACCGCTTGATCGGAGCGGTCCTACAGAAGGTATAATCACCTCTTCAAAGATGAGGATGCTAAGAGGAGAATCGAAGGTGATAATGCTAAAGAAGAAAAAAGTGGGGGAGGAGGGAAAGAGCTAGATGGCTCAGTGGATAGAGAGCCAGGCCAGAGACAGGTTTCTGGGTTCAGATCTGGCCTCAGACACTTCCTAGCTGGGTGACCCTGGGCCAGTCACTTAACTCCGGTTGCCCAGCTTTTACCACTCTTCTGACTTGGAACCAATACTTAATATCAATTCTAAGATAGGAAGTAAGGTTTAAAAAATACAAAAGAAGAAAGAGTTCACATTCATATGAGCTTTTCAATCTGCTCGGTGCTTTACGTAGATCATCTCCAAGGAGCCTCACAACAAGCCTTATCCTATCCATTTTACAGATGAGGAGACTGAGGTTAAATGATTCTTAACCATAATCAAATTCATAAATAGCTCAAGTTTCTTTACTGCTTTAAGGTCTCCAAAGCACTTTACCTCCACTAACTCATTTGAGACTCATGACAGCCCTGGGAGGAAGAAGCTACACATATTATTGTTTCCATTTGCTGTTATTCAGATGTTGTCAGTCATGTCCAATTCTTTGTGACCCCTTTTGGGGGGTTTGCTTGGCAGAGATCCTGGAGTGGTTGGCCATTTCCTTCTCCAGCTCATTTGACAGATGAGGAAACTGAGGCAAGCAGGGTAAAGTGATTGAGCTATGGGTCCACAGCTAGTAAATGATTGAGGCAGGGTTTGAACTCAGGTCCTCCTGATTCCAGGCCTAGCTCTATCTCCCATATTGAATTAGAAAGTGACAAATTAACTTTATCTATGTCACACTATAGTTTTAATTTAAATATATCCCAATTACATTTTTATCTGGTTCAGGCCTTGAGCTTTTAATGAGCTCGACACTTCTAGTGTCAATGATAAGAAAAAATGTAAACTCATGGCTGACAGAACAGTTTTTTTCACCTAATAAAGTCACCTTTGCTACCTTGTACATGCAAGCACAGGAGGCAGCCTGATAGGAAGAGGAAATAGCTGGTTTTAGAATCAGGAAGACCTGAGTTCAAGTCTTACCTTTGACATGTCCTAGCTGTGGGACTCTGGGTAAGTCACTTTCTACCTTAATGATCTAGGCAGCCCTCTAAGAATATAATTTGCAGAGAGGGGGATGATCTGTATTGGTGAAGAACATTTTTCTCCCTGCTTAATTACATCCCCGTCTACTTTAAATCTCTCTATCTAATAGAAATATATATATGTATACAAACCTGTATATATATATAAACATCCATAGATAGATATGTGTGCACTGAATATATAGAGGATAGACATGTAGTACAGAGTGTAGAAAGATATAAATATCTGTACATTTATAGAGAAAACATTTCCTTTGTAGTCAGGAGCAAAGTCTTCCTAAAATAGCTTCTCTAAGGGATGTCCCCATCTGGGACATCTTTGTTTGCTTCAAGCAAATCTAAAAAGGATTCTCCCAAAGGTCAACAATCCCCAGTGGGGTCAAGGATCCCGGAACGAGCCCCTACCCATGGAAGGGCATGGACAGAAGCCTTGTATATGGTCAACAATTTACCAGCCCCCAAGGAAGCCAGCAAGGATGGACCGACTCCCCACCCTGCCCTCCCTGGGGAAACCCAGGAGCCATACGATTTTCCTGTCGGGGTTGTAATCTGGAAACAGTAGCGCCGGTCCTCACAGTCCACCGCCATCACGGAGCAGTTGTCCAGGTCTTGGATCAAACCCCCAGCAACGGCACCCCGAGGCTGACACATGAGGTTCCCACCTTGGGTGAAGAAGTACAGTCTCTCCCACGTGGTGGTCACCAGCCCTGTTTTGCTGCAGAAAATACCGGGTTGAAAGGACCCTTTAGGAACAGAAATGTAGACACTGACAACCACAGACATTCAGACAACAGTTCAGAACTGGTAAAATGCTTTAGCCCAAGTTTCCTCACTTGAAGCTCCTCACAGCTCTGTGAGAGAAGAACTACAAATATTATTAACCCCATTTGAGAGATTTATCAACTGAGGCTCAAATGTAAGTGACTTACCCAGGGTCACATAGATAACACATATCCGAGGTTGGATTTGAACTCAGGCATCTCCTGATTCTAAATACCAATCAATTATTAAAAAGCAATCCACAAGGGACAGTTAAGTAGCACAGTGGATGGAGTGCTGAGCTTCGAATTGGGAGGACTTGGGTTCAAATCTAGCCTCAGACACTTACTAGCTATATGACCCTGAGAAAGAACTGAACCCCAATTGCCTAGCTGTTACCCTTTTGTCTTAGAATTATTACTGAGGCAGAAAGTAAAGGTTTTAAAAAAGAAGGGGGTAGCTAAGTGGCTCAGTGGATAGAATACCAGGCTTCGAGTTGGGAGGACCTGGGATCAAATCTGACCTGAGACACATCCTAGCTGAGAAAGTCACTTGACCCCAAATGCCCACCCCTTGCCTTTCTGTCTTAGACTTATTACCAGAACAGAAAGTAAGGGTTTAAGAAAAATAATAGCAGCCAACACATTTTTATTTAGACGTACATGTGCCAGGCAGTGTGCTGGTTGCTGAGGACCCAAAGAGAGCCAAAGGGTTCTTTGCCCCAAAGAACTTTCAGTCTTTAATTGACAGTGTCGACACCAATAAAACCCCACGTTTGGTCCAGAAAAATTCAGGTTGTATTTATTATCAAGTCTCCAGTGAACAGTGGCCCAAGTAAGGCTCTTTGGAGACAAAGTGTCGAGGGGGACACGCTCAGCCAGGGCTCTTAGTCGGGGCCCACGGGATCCCCAAGAGGGTCATACTCAGATCTGGGGGGGTCAATGAATTGGGATGGAGGAAAGTCCATCTTCATTTGATCAGAATTGACGTCCTTTGTCATTCCTTGCATTTTATTTCATACATTTCAAAAGCATGAGTCCGAGGGCACAGGAAACATTCAAAAGCCCTGATCTAGAGAAGTTTCACAGCAAATGGTTGGGGGGCACTAAGAAATAGGCACCCTCCCTGTCCCTCACATCTATTAGCAAGCACTGCGGGGACGATGGCCACGCAGGAACCAGGGAAAACCACCCCAGGCTCCTGGATCTGAGACCAGAAGGGACACGAGGGGTTGGAGGGCAACCCTTCTGTTTACAGATGAGAAAATGGAAGACCCCAGAGGAGAAGCGATGATGTTCTTAAGGTCACATCAGCAGGGGCTGACTGAGGCAGAATTTGAATCCAGGTCATCTGACTGCCCCATTTCATACTGCTTTCCCATTCTGATCTCTCAATATTCCTTTAATAATCAATCTGCTGCTACCCCTGCCTTGCTCTAAAATGTAGCACCTTCCCTCCTCACCTAGGAGCTGGAGATATTGGGCAAGGGCTGAAAACTCACCTCTGGCCCAGTCCATTAGCCTCTCTGGGCTTCAGTTTCCCTTTCTGTAAAATCAAGGAACTGACTAGATGACCTCTCAGATCCCTTCCAGCTCCAGGTCTGTGATCCTTAAGTCATTTAATTACTTTATGCCTCAGTTTCCCCCTCTGTAAAATCAAGGGATTGACTAGAGGACCTTTTAGGTCCCTTCTAACTCTATTCCTGTGATCCTACCAATGTGACATTGGCTAAATCTCTTCTCTCTGAGCCTCAGTTTCCTCCACTGTAAAAACAGGAGATTGGGCTGATTCTTGCTTACTATTGCTTAAAGGGAGTATAAAAAGGACTCTTTTCAAAGGTGACTGAGATCTCTTCTATGAGGCTATGAGACAGACTCACTGAAGTGAGTGGAGTCAAACTCTTGTGGATGGATGGAGGCAGTGGTTATGGCACAGGGGAGATCAAGCCCCACCACGTACACAGGGAAGCCTCCCCATAGTGCACCAGTGGGTTAGGAGGCATGTGGGAAAGCTGGCTTTCTTAAAAAGATAAGGAGGAGTGGGATGGGGTATAGCTAGATGATTCAGTAGATAGAAAGCCAGGTCTGGGTTCAAATTTGGCCTCAGACTTTAGCTGTGTGATCTTGGACAAGTTAGCTCTTACCACTCTATTGTTTTATAACCAATATTTAGTATTTTTTTAAAAAAAATCTTATCTTCTCTAGAGGCAGGAGGTCCTGGGTTCAAATTTGACCTCAGATACTTCCTAGCTGGATGACCTTGAGCGAGTCACTTAACCCCCATGGCCTGGCCCTTACCACTTCTCTGCTTTGGAACCAATATCCAGTATTGACTCCAAGATGGAAGGTAAGGTCCTCCCAACTCAAAGCCTGGCATTCTAGCCACTTAGCTACCCCCTTCTTTTTTTTTAAAACCTTTACTTTCTGCCTCAGTAATAATTCTAAGACAGAAGGGTAACGGCTAGGCAATTAGGGTTCAGTTCTCCCTCAGGGTCACCTAGCTAGGAAGTGTCTGAGGTCAGATTTGAACCCAGGACCTCCATCCCCAGGCCACTGAGTCACCTAGCTGTTCCCACCCTGACTCCTGCCCCATACTTAGTATTGGTTCTGAGACGGAAGGTAAGGGTGTCAAAATAGTGGTGAGGGGAGAAAGCCATGCCATCTCCTTACTTTCTGAGGTTGAGGTAACCGGCCTTCTGGATGAGGTTCCTGTTGATGGTGGGTGCAGCAACGTCAAAATCTGGGGTGTAAACGGATTCGTCAACAGAGAGGAGCTCCTGCTGGGCCAGCCGCATCTTTTCTACCTCGGCTTCTGATTCCTCCTGGATGCTTAAGACAGAAGGTTGGAATGTCACTGTCGGAACATGAGCTTTGGAAGGGAAGGGCCTCCCCACCTTCTACTTTGATCTCCAGCATCCTGGGCAATCAATCAACAGACATTTTTAAAAATTAAATTCTGGCTATTGATATTCTCTGCCCTTCCTGTCCCTGTCCTCGCCCAGTCAAGAAGGAAAAGAAAAAATGTGCTTCGTCAAATCCCCACGCTGGGACACGGCCATGTCCCAGAATGCACATCTCAGTTTGCAGTCTGAGCCTACCAGGGGATGCCCAGCATGCATCACTAGTGCCCTTCTGAAGGTGGATTAATGAGCATTTATTCATTCATTCATTCATTCATTCATTCATTCATTCATTCATTCATTTGTTTGTTTGTTTAATATTTTTATTTTAGTCTAATAACACATTTCCATATAAGTTTTTCCAAGGTTTCATGATCCATATTGTCTCCTTTCCTCTTCCAGAGCTGGGAAATAATTCTATCTGTCTTATATATGTTAATACATGTATTATATCAGGAAAATATCAGGGAAAACCCAGCTCCATATTATTCATTTTTGTAAGAGTAATCTTATAAAACCCAAACTCCAAATCCTACCCAGATAAACAGGTGATCAATCGTATGTTTCCTTCTGCTTTTCTACTCCCACGGTTCTTTCTCTGGGTGTGGAGAGCATTCTTTCTCCTAAGTCTCTCAGAATTGGCCTGGCTCATTGCTGTTAAAAGCAAAGTCTATCTCATTTGATCATTTCTACAATATTGCAGTTACTGTGTATGATGTTTTCCTGTTTCTGCTTTTAAGGAACTTTTGTCAAGCACCTACTGTGTGCTGGGCACAAGGGATACAAAGATAGAAATCAAATTCTTGGATTTGTGGTCAGTCTCTGGGTTAGAATCCTGGGACCTCAGACAAGTTATTTTACTTTTCTTGGCCTCAGTTCCCTCATCTGTAAAATATAGGTGCCCTGAATAGAAGACTAGGGAACCTCCAATGTCCCTTCCAGCTCTGAATTGATGATCCTAGGTCTTTATTATAGAGGAAGGGTTAAAATTAAAATTAGAATTAAAAAATCAAAATAACAGGAATATAAGGCAACTGGAATGAAGAGAGATGGGGAGATGGATCCCAAGTGGGGAAGGAAGTGACTTTCTTTTATCTTTCTCTCAAATTCCCAGGGGCCAAGTAATGAGATTTAAAAGCAGGAGATGTGAATCAGGTTATAGGAACAGCTCTCTGAGGTACCACATAGCTGGGTCTGCTTCGTGAGGTGGTGCTGGCCCCTGGGAAAACCAGTGTAGGGCATTTCAGAAAGGATCCAAAGCTTTCACAAACCCCAAGCGGTTTGTGCTTTCACTTTTTACAATCATGCCCTCACCCACAGTGTCTGTGCTAAAAGTTTGGCACTTGTTTTCTTAGGATTTATTCCTTACTTTTCAGCCTCATCCACTCAACACACTTAAATGATGATAGGATGATTGACAAAGTTGGAAGGATGACATATTTAGAGCCAGAAGGGCCCTTAGAGGCCAAGTCTAATCCTTTTGTTTTACAGATGAGGAAACTGAGGCCCAGAAAGAAATGACTTGTCTAAGGTCACACAGGTAAGTGTTGGAGGCAGAACTGAACCCCGGTCTTCCAAGACTGGCTCTGTCCATCAGTCTAATGCCACCTTGAATGTTACTCTAAAGAGATCACTGCTCTTCCATGGTGCCAGAGTCTGAGCAAGGCCTGGGGGGTATAAACATAAAAACGAGACTGCCCCTCCCTTCAGAAAGCATCCATCCTCCAAGGACCCAAGCTGCAACCTTTCTGTGACTTGGTGGAGAGTCTTGGACAGTTGCTGCAGCCAAAAATTCCATTCTCCTGAAGCTAGGGCAATGAGAATGATAATACGGAGGCAGGGCTTCTCTAGAGCTGTAAGGGGAGCATTAACATAAAGCTTCTGAAGAGACATGGAGTGAATAGTTAGAGCCAGGAAGTCGTGGGTTCAAGTCCAACCTCTGATTTATACTGGCTAATTCCAGGCAAGTCACTCAGCCTCTCACTGATCTAGGCAAATCTGTAAGACTCAAAATGGCAGAGGAGGTGCTGATCTGCCCTGGAAGAGGGAGTTGCCGATACCATGGAAATAACAGGCTTGATCCCTATCTCTCCAAGGCTGGGGCTCTTTACTTCTTTGTGTCATGGGTCCCCTTGCCACAGAATCATGTATTTAAATATTTAACATAACAAAACATTTAGGATTGCCAAGGAAACTGATGAACTGAAATACAATTGTTCAACTGTAAAAAACAGCCAAGTTCACAGACACCAGTTGGCCCTTTACATCTTATTTGAACTACCTGGGTTCAAATTTGACCTCAGACATACCATAGATGTACGATACTGGCCAAGTTAACCCCAACTGCCTTCTGTCATAGACTTGTTACTAGAACAGAAAGTAAGGGGTTTAAAAAACAAACAAATGGGGATCAGCTGGGTGACTCAGCAAGCCAGGTCTAGAGACTGGAAGTCCTGGGTTCAAATCTGGCTTCAGACACTTCCCAGCTGTGTGACCCTGGACAAGTCACTTGACATCCATTACCTAGCCCTTACCACTCTTCTGCCTTGGAGCCAATGCACAGAATTGATTCTAAGATGGAAGGGAAGGGTTTAAGAATAAACAATCAAACAAAACCACCTTGTTTGAACTTCAAAACAACCTTGTTTTTACCACTTCTGAATCTATCCCCCATCCAGGATTCCCCCTAGCTGCCCCAAGACCTCACTCCTGGAACCTGGCCACAGGGCTAAGATGCGGACACGACGCATTCCACTGGGCAATTCTTGGACCCTTTCCAATCAGGGTCACCATTGCCGGGACCCGAGTCCCGATGGCTCTACCCTCTACCAAGGAAAAGCAAATGGCAGGCCTCCTGCTAATAATATTCTCCCAGCTCATTGACATGAGGAAGATAAGAGGAGGTGGGAGGAGGAGGCAGAGGAGAGACAAACACGCTTCCTTCGGTGTAGATGGCATCAAAGCAGAGTTTGCAGTGGGAAAATAATCTGAGTGGCCATGTAAGAGCCATCTGCGCGGCTGGGCCAAAGGCTGTTAAATAAAGGAGCTGGCTGCTTAAAGCCTCTTTTATCTGCTGGAGGCAGTCTGAGAGGGTCAGCCTCCGATGGGCGCTGGGAGCAGCCTCCTCGCTGGCAGCTGCCTTCACACTGGCATCCATCAAAGGGACGCACCAAGAGCGAAGCTCTTTCATGCCCGTCTATGTCTATTTCAAACCCCTTCTAGACTCCAAGCAGGCTCTTAGTACATCTGAAAGACGGAAAACTGCCCAAAGGCTAGTTCAACATCTGTGGGAAAGAACCTGTGGGCAGGGAGGGAGATGCCTGGGAATTCTGATGCAAGGAACAGCAAATAACAGTTCAAAAATGAAGAGAAGGGAAAAAGGAAAGAAAAAGGGGTTTTTAAAAAAGAAATCTTTTAACCCTTTAAAATAGTAATAACGTGCAGAGACAATACATGAAAGCTCAAAGATTCTGCCAAGGGCTCATTTCTCTCTGGATCAGAAGAAATACGTTAAAATGTTCAGATCTTTGTAAGGTCATGGGTTAAGTAGGGATGACTTTGCTTCTCTTGATAGGACAGAGCAATGAGTGAACCTGTGATCTCATTGGGTGAAGAAATTCTTTACCAGTGCAGACTGGTACCTTCTCTACAACATATATATATATATATTTTTAAACTCTTGTCTTAGTATCTATTCTTTTTTAAAATTTAAAATTTAAATTTAAATTATTTTAAATTTAAATTTTTAAAAATTAAAAATTTAAAGTTAACCTTTAACTTTTCATCTTAGAATCAATTCTGTGTATTGGTTCCAAGGCAGAAGAGCAGTCAGGGCTAGGCAATGGGGGTTAAATGACTTATCCACACAGCTAGGAAGCGTCTGAAGCCACATTTGAACCCAGGACCTCAGGTCTCCAGGTCTGGAGCTCCATCCACTGTGCTACCTAGTTGCCCCTAATAACACATAGTCTTAGAGGCTGCCTAGAGCAGTCATATGTGAAATGACTTTCCCAGGATCACCTAGTGGTATGTGTCAATGCTCTGGCTCTGAAACCAGCTCTCCATCTTGATTAGGAGATAGGGCGGCAAAATCCAAAATGTTCATCTTTCCTGTGTGTAGTTAATATCATCACTTTGTTCTCTCGTCTGCTACCCAGGAGCCCATTCCAGGGCAGAGGCAACCCCCCCCCCCTTCCCACAACCACCTACCAAACAAGAGAACTCGAATAAAAGGGTTGTTACCTTTGAACCATGGTTCTGGTGGTGGATAAAAAGCTGTCCATCCGTTTTGAGAACATCTCTGCTCCTTTCTTGAAAAAGTTGATCTGGAAAGCATAATAAAGCGAGTGTGATAGTGATCTAGGAAGCTGTGCTCCTTGGCGTCCCATGGTGAGCAAGCCTGGGATGGAGCTCCTCTGATCATCCCCATGTGACTAAAGGACTGCATTATTCTCATCACCTACTACCTTGGATCACAATCCTTCACAAGCAGAGCGGGTCTCCTCTCCTAGATTAAACATCTCCTTAAGGACAGGGAAAGGAGGGGGACCATGACTCATTTGGGGCATTCAGTCTATCAGTGTTGGTAAAAGTTTTCAAGTCTGGGTGCCTAAACTGCAACTTCAAGTTGCCTGTGACCCCCCCTCCCCCACATTACCCCAGAGAGCAGAGGGAGGAAGCTCACTTTGGGGTGCTGGACAGAGCATTTTAGCATGCAAAAATGTCCTCAAGCGCTGGGAAGAGGGGGAATGGAGCAGCTTTCCCCCCACCCATGCCAGCTGGGCATGTGTGCCAATATTTTGCCAGCACTGCACTAAATGGTGGAGGAAAACAGGAAGGAATTTTTAGGGCCATCTCCTAGTTCAGAATAATGGAGGCCTTTTCTTGCTCTTTTATAAGACCAGGCAAATTATATGTATATAAGAGATTGTGAACTAGGACTTATTCAGAGGACAGCAACAATATGGTGAAAGGGCTTTGGGTCTTTGCTATGTGAAGACTAGTAGGAGGAGTTGAAGATGTTTAGCTTAGAGAAGGGAAAGGCCATAGGATCACAGATTCAGGGATGGAAAGATCTTGGCGACCATTGAGTCCTCATTTTCTACAGTTGAGGAAACTGAGTCTAAAAGATTCAATGATTTGTCTAGCTAGAAAGTACCCGAGGAAGGAAAGGAACTTGGATCTCTCTAACATCAAGTTGTTGTTGTCTTAACTGTTTTTCAGTCGGTCTGATTTTTCATGACCCCATTTGGGTTTTTCTTGGCAGAGATAATGGAGTGGTTTGCCAGTTCCTCCTCTAGCTCATTTTATAGAGGAGAAAACTGAAGCAAACAGGGTAAAATGAAACTAGAAAGCACCTTGGGCAGGAATGGAACTCAAGTCTCCCTGACTCCAAGTTGTTGTCGTTAACTGTTTTTCAGTCTTTCTGACTCTTTGTGACCCCATTTGGGGTTTTTGTGGCAGAGATACTGGTGATCTGGCATTTCCATCTCAAGGTCTTTTTACAAATGAGGAGACTGAGGTAAACAGGGTTAAATGGCTTGCCCAGGATCATAAAGCTAATAAGTGTCTGAAGATGGATTTAACTCTAGGAGGATGGGTCTTCCTGATTCCAAGCCTGATGCTCTATTCACATCATTGCCTATCTGCCTTTCCTGACTCCAAGGCCAGAAGTCAATTCACTATAGTAAATGCCTTATGGGGTACAAGTGGAAAGGATAATAACTGTCCTTTAAGCACGTGAAGGGTTGTTATGTAGAAAACATATTTTTATTTAGTTATTTATAAAACTCTTATTTCTGTCTTAGAATCAATATTGTGTTCCAAGGCAGAAGAGTGGTAAGGGCTAGTCCATGGGACTTCAGTGACTTGCCCAGGGTCACACAGCTGGGAAGTGTCTGAGGCCAGATTTGAACTTAGGATCTCCTGTCCCTGGGTCTGGCTCTCTGTCCACTGAGCCACCAGCTGCCCCATTGAAAAAAGTGTTATACTTGATCTGCTAGACCTCAGGGGGCAAAATGAGCAATGAATGGAATTTTGAGGGAGACAGATTTGGGCCAGAGCATAGAAGAAATTTCCTAAGCATCAGAGCTATCCAAAAATAGAGTGGGTCACCTGACTAGGCAGTGTTCCCCTTCACTGAGGGTCTACAGACAGAAGTGGGATGACCATTCATTGGGCTAATGCAGCAGGGACTTTGGTTAGTTGTTGACTTGGGGGCCCTCTCAACTCTGGGATGCCAAGATGCCTTCTTCATTCCCAGATGGCCATTTGGTAATGCATTCATTGGGCAACAAAGTCAAGGCAGAAGGTCCATCATTAGAGGGACTCAATAGGGAAATCCAGTTTGGTTAGAGCAGGAAAAGACAGGAAGAGAGCCAATGCATCTCTTCTCATGCCGGGCAGATGCTTGAGAGAGACCTGAGTCAATGGCACCCCATTCAGATCTAAAAGGGCCAATCCAAGACAGTCTGGGTCAGTGAAAAAAATGGAGGTCCTGGGTTTGGATCTCCCCACCCTGTTGCTTACTGCTGGTGAGACCTTGGACGAATCACTTCATTTGGCTCCCCACTTATAAAATGAATGGATTGCCCTCTACGGTCCCTCTAGCCCTAAATCTAAGCTCCTCTATGTCCAGACAGGGCCAATCGTGCCAGCAGCTTAGAGAGTGGTCCCATTCCCATCGGCCGATGATGCAGTCAGGGAAATGCCTTCCAAATGCCTGGCACTGTCAGTCCTGGAAAGCATTAATTACAAGAGGTTGACGGGATGAACAAAGAGGGGATTCTTTCCAAGAGGACAGCCCTAGAATGGAACAGTCACGTTATCACAAGGCTTTCTGCTTTCTATCATGCTAGAACTTAAGGGTGCTTACTCATATTATGAACACTGTTAGGTTATAGTGTGAATGTTGTGTTCTAGCAATAGTATATCCATGTGCTACTTCTATTATCCTTATCTTTGAAAAGGCTTAGATGATTAAAGTGTTCCTATTATTTAATTATAAAATGGGCTTTCCTGGTCTCTACAGAAGGTACTATTGGCTCACCATTAAAATGGAGCATGTGGCTTACTGGGACGAAAGGTTACTGGACCCTCTTTGGAGATCCTGCCAGGATCTCTGCGGAAGGGCTCTGTTGGAACCATGAAGGTTCTAATCCCCCGTCTTCATCAGCATCTGTCTATTGATAGATGGGGAGCTAGGCATTTCAGTTGGGTCTGGAGTCAGAAAAACCCGAATTCATATCTGGCCTCAGACACTTACAAGCTGTATGACAAGTTGTTTCATCTCTGTTTGCCTCAGTTTCCTCATCTGTAAAATGAGGTTAATAATACTATTTTGATTAGTAGTAGTATTAATAAAACTTCTTTCCAGGATTGTTATGAGGACCCAATATGATAATAACTGTAAAGCACTTAGTCCAGTAAGTGCTATGTAAATGTTATCTATGTTGATTATTTTAATTAAATATGAATAACTGTAAATCTCATTTAATTCATTTATTAAATATTCATATGAACTATTAATAAATTTTTTTAAATGATCCCCAGTGGTTAGCCAGTTCTTATATCCTCTGACTCACCAATAACCCTGTTATCTCTAAGTACTGAAAAATGAACCACTCTTCGGTCCCTTTCCCAGGGCCCTCTGGAATTCCAGTTCTATACTAAACAAATTTCTTTTCACTTCAGACCCTTTTCTTTTCTGGCACTCACAAGACCAGACGATGCTGCAGCTCAAACCATCCTTTCCCAGACTGGTTGAAGCTTGTTTCATTCCATCCCTCTCCCCCAACATCCCCCAATCCTGCTCCCTGGGTCCAGAGTTCAAGCTGGAATGTTCCTGGCTCTCCATCCCTGAGCTGATCCTTCCAGCAATCTCTCCTCCTCGGAGGTTCCCTCTATCCAAATTTAGGACCAGGTAGCTGTTATCTACCCTCCTCCAGGGGATTTTCCTTCCTTTCCCAAGAAGTTCTCTTGCTCTCTCTCCAGCCCAGTCCCTACTCCCATACCAGGGGACTCGGTCATCCATGTTAATGTTCCCTCAAACAGTCTGCTCAACTGGGGTGACCTGCTCCTTTGGCTGTTCTACACTGGACTGTTATTACTGGCACAGGAGTCAGAGCTGGAAAGGGACCACAGAGGCCGTATAATGCCATCTCTCATTCTACAGATGACAATGACTTCTCCAAAGTCATTCAGCTCATGTGTCAGAGTCAAGAGTCCAAGCCAAGGCCAGTGACTCCAAGTCTTGGTCTCTTTACAATGCACCATGCTGCCTTTGAACAAGCCACTTCCCCTGGGTCTCAGTTTCATTGTCTGCACAGAGGAGGCTGGACCAGATGATATTCTAAGGCTCTAATATCTTTTCCTATGGCATGATATTCCTGAGGTTTGGCTAGTTCAGGCAGACTTGAAAGAAGTGGAGTCCAACCTTTTTCTTTTTTTTTTTTAAACCTTTGCCTTCCATCTTAGAATCAATGCCATATATAAGTTCCAAGACAGAAGAGTGGGAAGGCCTAGGCAAAGCGGCTAAGTGACTTGCCCAGGGTCACACCGCTAGGAAGGGTCTGAAGCTGGATCTGAACCCAGGACCTCCCATCTTTGGGCCTGGTACTCTGCCCACTGAAGCATCTAGCTACTCCCCTTCAATCGTCCTCTGACCGTGAGAAACACTATTCTTCCATCTGCCAAGTAGTAATCAAATACCATCTGGCCTAGACTGATCCCCCTTGGCCAGCATTTCCATTTCTCCATCCTCTACCCTATGAGGATGTCATGCTCCAAATGGGCTTTTGTCTTTGCACAAAATCTGGGGGCACTGGCAGACCTGGCCTTGGGCATATCCCAACATGGGCTCCATCATTGCAATCCTCTTCCTGTACTGAAGAGCATTCAGGGCACAATAGTACTGGAGGGATGAGAGATGCTGCTTCCTTCGGGCTTCGGCCACCTCTTTTGCCACCTCGGACTTCACCTAATGGAAGGGATCAGGAAAAGCTGAGAGAGTCACGTTCAAAACAGGAATATTGACTCAAAATGGACTTATTCATTAAAAGAGCTTTCAAAAGATTTATTAACTAAAAAATTACCAATTAAACTGATTTGCCTTACCCATGGGATACCTCTATTTTCTCTCTGTAAAATGGGATCAAGGGGCAGCTAGGTGACTCAGTGGATAGAGAGCCAAGCCTAGAGAGGGGAGGTCTTAAATTCAAGACACTTCCTAGCTGTGTGGCCCATGACAAGTCATGTAATCCCAGGGCTCTTCTGCCTTGGAGCATAATATTGATTTGAAGACAGAAGGTAAGGATTTAAAAAAATGAGATCCACAACAGTGATAGTAGCATTATAAAAAATAAAATCATGTATCAGGAGCAATAAAAACTCAGGAGTGTTAACATTTGGGGCTCTTGGATTTCCAAGATGGAGAAGAAGGCCAATGGAGGGAGAACAACTAACTGGTACTATGAGAAAAGCTTAGGTATTGGCTGGATTTCACCCAGAGGAACGAAGGAAGCAGAGGAAGTGGAAATATTTTTAAAGCACAGGAAGGGTCCAATGTGAGTAATAGAAGCGGTTTTCTTTTTCTTTCTTTTTTTTTAACCCTTCCGATCCATCTTATAATCAATCCTGTGTATTGGTTCTAAGGCAGACAAGAGGTAAGGGCTAGGCAATGGGGGTTAAGTGACTTGCCCAGGGTCACACAGATGGGAAGTGTCTGAGGCCACATTTGAACCCAGGACTTCCTGTCTCTAGGCCTGGCTCTCAATCCACTGAGCCACCCAGCTGCCCCCAATAGAAGTTATTTTCTAACTCTAGCAGGAGTTTCCAATTTCTAGCAGGATCTAAAAGGACTGGGGCTTTAGCTTTGGGAATTTCAGTCTGATATTGGCCAACTTCTCTGGCTCTCATGGTCCTGGGGCTCTGGAATACATTCATAAGGAAGGTTGAAGAGTTGCTTTAAAGATTAAAAAAAGAAAAGATCTCTCTGAGATAAGCTGAACACAGTCCCTTCTGGAAGCAGAGGGCTAGACTGGATAGCCTAAGGCTCTTCTTGCTCTATTTTCTCTGGTTTCAAATATGAGGGCAGCCCTGCTTGGTGGCTTTATTTTGGTCAAAAAGTTGGCAAGAGTCAAAGGACATGAACAGGTCATTCTGAAGGGAAGAAATCTAAACTATCTATAGCCAGATGGGGAAAAAAGCTCCAAATCACTATTTAAAACAAAACAACACAAACAAAACAAAACACCAAATCTTCCCTTTCATCTTAGAATCAATACTGTGTATTGGTTCCAATGAAGAAGAGCAGTAAAGGTTAGGCAGTGGGGGTTAAATGACTTGCCCAGGGTCATCCAGCTAGGAAGTGTTGGAATTTTAAAAATGTTAATGTCAATTAGCACTGGGGATAATGCCAACTCAATTAAGGTGAAAATTTGGAATTCAAAGTGCATGTGGCCAGCCTTCTCTCACACCTTTTTAATAAGCCAAATCTTGGGCTTGAAATTTGCAAGCCTCAATGAAAGTGTCAGATGCATCAGAGAGAAATATGGGTAAAAGTGATAAAGTCCCTGTAGAGGAAGGAATGGAACAGATTGATACCCCCCCTCCCCTTCCCTGCCCCATTTCCTCTCTCCCTGCACTCCTCTCCACAGCCATAAAGAGACAGAGGTAACAGAAAATGAAGCCTCAGAATCAGCAGATTCAGAAGTTGTTATATAAAACATTTAAAAAACAAAACAAAGCGAAGGGTTTACCTTTTCATTCTCTTTTTTCTTCGGTAGCCGGCTGTACTTTGCCATGGACAAGTCATGTTCTAGAAATAAGAGGGGATTGACCATCAGGCCAGTTTGTGAATCAAAAACAAGTCTAAAGCTGCTCCCTGACACTGCCAGAGACTTCCCTTTCTAGACCTGCACACTCCACCCCCTTATGTATTTCATTAAGACAAAAAAGGAAGAGACTTACCATTGCTAGCGAGGCCAAAGAGATCTTTTAAGGTGCTGACTTCTGAAAAGAGACACAGGAAATTTCAGAGCCAAGGAAAAAGTCCATTGGGAGGAAAAATAGTCTGACTCTAGAGGCAGAGGATCTGGGTTCTAATTCCACCTCTGATATTTATTTATATGACCATGGACAGGTTACTTAATCTCTCTGGCACTCTGTTTAACTCATCTGAAAAATGAAGGGTTTGGTTTAATAGATTCTTAGATTCTTTCTAACTTTAGATTGACAATTCTATAGCTTTTTTGGCCGTGTTACCTTGAACAAATCCTAAACCTCCCACCCTCTCTCTCCTTGTCTTTATTTATTTATTTTTGAACATTATTTTATTTGGTCATTTCCAAACATTATTCATTGGAAACAAAGATCATTTTCTTTTCCTCCCCCCTCCCCCCTCCCACCTTTCCCATAGCCGATGCAGGATTCCACTGGGTATCACATATGTTCTTGATTTGAACCCATTTCCATGTTGTTGGTATCTGCATTAGAGTGTTCATTTAGAGTCTCTCCTCAGTCATATCCCCTCAACCCCTGTAGTCAAGCATTTGCCTTTCCTCAGTGTTTTTACTACCACAGTGTGTCCTCTGCTTGTGGATAGTGTTCTTTTCTCCTAGATCCCTGCGGATTGTTCAGGGACATTACACCGCCACTAATGGAGAAGTCCATCACCTTCGATTGTACCACAGTGTATCAGTCTCTGTGTACAATGTTTTCCTGGTTCTTCTCCTTTCGCTCTGCATCACTTCCTGGAGGTTGTTCCAGTCTCCATGGAATTCCTCCACTTTATTATTCCTTTTAGCACAATAGTATTCCATCACCAACATATGCCACAATTTGTTCAGCCATTCCCCAATTGAAGGGCATCCCCTCATTTTCCAATTTTTTGCCACCACAAAGAGCGCAGCTATGAATATTCTTGTACAAGTCTTTTTTCTTATCTCTTTGGGGTACAAACCCAGCAGTGATATGGCTGGATCAAAGGGCAGACAGTCTTTTATTGCCCTTTGGGCATAGTTCCAAATTACCCTCCAGAATGGTTGGATCAGTTCACAATTCCACCAGCAATGAATTAGTGTTCCTACTTCCTACTTTGCCACATCCCCTCCAGCATTCATTACTTTCCATAGCTATCATGTTAGCCAATCTGCTAGGTGTGAGGTGATACCTCAGAGTTGTTTTGATTTGCATCTCTCTGATTATAAGAGATGTAGAGCACTTTTTCATGTGCTTATTAATAGTTTTGATTTCTTTGGCTGAAAACTGCCTGTTCATGTCCTTTGCCCATTTATCAATTGGAGAATGGCTGAATTTTTGTACAATTGCTTTAGCTCTTTATAAATTTGAGTAATTAGACCTTTGTCAGAGGTTTTGGTTATGAAGATTATTTCCCAATTTGTTGCTTCCCTTCTAATTTTGGTTACATTGGTTTTGTTTGTACAAAAACTTTTTAATTTGATGTAATCAAAATTGTTTATTTTACATTTTGTGACTCTTTCTAAGTCTTGCTTGGTTTTAAAATCTTTCCCTTCCCAAAGGTCTGACATGTATACTATTCTGTGTTCACCTAATTTACTTATAGTTTCCTTCTTTATATTCAAGTCATTCACCCATTCTGAATTTATCTTGGTGTAGGGTGTGAGGTGTTGATCCAAACCTAATCTCTCCCACACTGTTTTCCAATTTTCCCAGCAGTTTTTATCAAATAGTGGATTTTTGTCCCAAAAGCTGGGGTCTTTGGGTTTGTCATATACTGTCTTACTGAGGTCACTTACCCCAAGTCTATTCCACTAATCTTCCTTTCTGTCTCTTAGCCAGTACCACATTGCTTTGATGACCACTGCTTTATAGTATAGTTTGAGATCTGGGACTGCAAGTCCTCCTTCCTTTGCATTTTTTTCCCATTATTTCCCTGGATATCCTTGATCTTTTGTTCTTCCAAATGAACTTAGTTATGATTTTTTCTAATTCAGTAAAGAAGTTTTTTGGTAGTTCAATGGGTATGGCACTAAATAAGTAAATTAATTTGGGTAGGATGGTCATTTTTATTATGTTAGCTCATCCCACCCATGAGCAATCAATGTTTTTCCAATTGTTTAGATCTAGTTTTAACTGTGTGGAGAGTGTTTTGTGGTTGTGTTCATATAGGTCCTGTGTTTATCTTGGCAGAGAGATTCCTAAGTATTTTATATTGTCTAGGGTGATTTTGAATGGAATTTCTCTAATTCTTGCTGCTGAGATGGATTGGAGGTATATAGAAATGCTGATGACTTGTGTGGGTTTATTTTGTATCCTGCAACTTTGCTGAAGTTGTTGATTATTTCGATTAGCTTTTTGGTTGAATCTCTAGGATTCTTTAAGTAGACCATCATGTCATCCGCAAAGAATGATAACTTGGTCTCCTCGTTGCCAATTTTAATACCTTCAATTTCTTTTTCTTCTCTAATTACTACTGCTAGTGTTTCTAGTACAATGTTAAATGATAAAGGTGATAATGGGCATCCTTGTTTCACTCCTGATCTTATTGGGAAGGCTTTGAGTTTATTCTCCTTGTGTTTAAGTGAAGGTGTTTGTGTTCGATAAACCCTGTGGTTCCTTTTAGCTCTATGATCCCATGTCAGATATAAACCCAGAGTTCTGGTTCCCCTCGGGCCAAACCCAAATGGCATCCAAAAGAGAGTGGTATGAATCCTCTCTCGGATATACCTCTTTCTTAGATTCTCTGCTCTACCTGGGATTTTGTCTGACCCCTGGAAACACTTGCCTTAGCTAGAGTGTCTGGACTCAGCTTCCATAACCCTGTCCAGTCCACAGGCAGCATTTTCAATCCTCTGGCCATGCTGCCCATCTGGCGTTCCTGAGGGCTTGGGGACCGGGGAAAGAAGGGACCTCCCTCCCTCCCTCCAGGTGCATAGGCTAGAGTTCATAGCTACTAATTCCTTTGAAAATAGCTGACATCCTCCTTTCTCTGCAGAGGTAGGGAGGGGGAGTCTAGGGCTACGGAAGGCACCATAGAATGTTGGGCTTAGTTGATATATTGGTTGACTTGATTGACTTTTCCAAAACAATTCTTTATAATAAGGGATGGCTCACTGGTTGGGGGAGACACGAATGTATTCTGAGAAATAAAGTTCATGTAAAGACAAAAGACAACATACATTTTTTTAAAAACCTGACTTATTCAATTAAAGCACTGGTTTTGCTGAGCCACTTTCTTTCCTTTTCATTCTTCATTACAAAGCCCAGTGCCTTGTGGGAGGGAGGGGGAAGGAGAGATTTTCAAAAGGAATCTATGCAAAAGCAAAAGATAGAAATAAAAACTGTTGGGGGCAGCCAGGTGGCTCAGTGGATTGAGAGCCAGACCTAGAGATGGGAGGTCCTGGGTTCAAATGTGAACTCAGATACTTCACAGCTGTGTGACCCTGGGCAAGTCACTTGACCCCCATTGCCTAGCCCTGACTGCTCTTCTGTCTTTCCAATACCCAGTATTGATTCCAAGATGGAAGGTAAGGGTTTAAAAAAATAATGATAATAAAAAATTAAAAAAAACTAAAAAGTCTTGAGAAGCCCAGAAACTAAGTTTATAGCATAAACTTAGTTATAGACTATTTAGCATAATCATTAAGACTGCTATAGAAATGCTGATGACTTATGCGGGTTTATTTTGTATCTTGCAACTTTGCTAAAGTTGTTGATTATTTCAATTAGCTTTTTGGTTGAATCTCTAGGATTCTTTAAGTAAACAACCATGTTATCCGCAAAGAGTGATAACTTTCTGAAGGCCTTGGCCTTCAGGCCATTGGGGGGGGCATACAGTTGGACTCTTGCTGCTCTCTCTCCTTACCTCCGCCTATCTCTGATCTACCCTAACTCCTGTCTCTCTGTCTCTGTCTGTCTGTCTGTCTCCCTCTTTCCCTCTCACCTCCTCCGTCTCCCCTCTGCCCTCCATCTCTCTTTCCCCATTTTCTTCTCTCCCTTTTCTCTCATCCTCCTTTCCCTTTCTCCTCACTCTTCTTCTTCCACTCTACCTACTCACCTCCCTATTTCTCTCTTTAGGTCTCTATTGTCTGAGGACCAGCTCAGTTCAAACCAGCCTCCTTACCATGTTGACTATTTGGCAATGAATTGTTTTTTGTCTGTGAGCAACTGTCCATGACTGACCAGCTCTCTGGGTTAATGCAGGGCCTCCTCCAAATGACCAAATGCCAGAATCCCGAATCCCTGAAGTATGAAGCCTTTGAATAGATATTTGTGAATGTATCTGCAAGGGGCGCCCACCCACAGCACCGCTCGCACCCACACCGCCTACTTCTCCTCTGCTCTGACTTGCTCATTCCAGCCTGCCCTCCCATGGGCAGGTCTAGGTTCTTACAGAAGGGCCAATTCCGTGTAATGACCCTCCAACTCTCTTCCATGCCTCGGGGGAATCTTTTTGAGAAGGAAAAGCCCCTACCCATGTGCTTCCATTTGTATAAAACCAGGCACTTGCCCTGAGGAAGCACTGAGATCCTAAACATAAGCATTTACTTAGCAACAAGGCAAAAGAAACATTCAATACATGAATAATAAGCCTGGGTCACATCCTCCTGCCAATGGCGGAGAGTAGCCATGCACATCTAAAAACCTGGCCAGCAAAAATCACGTGCTGAGGGTGACACATCACTTTGAAACTGTAAACCGCCCATAAAAAGTCCTCATTGTTGAACAGATGCTTCTGTTGTTAAGCTGACCTTCCTGTTGCCTCTACGATGAAATAAATAGAAGCTCTTCCGTTTAGCTTGGAAAGTTCTACCTGACCGTTCACTTTCCTTTCCAGCCTCACTGTAGGCTATTTCCCCTCTTGTACTCCAGCCAAATTGGTCTGGTCTGCAGAGATGGCCCTTCTTCCATCTTGGTTCCCTTGCATGGGCCATTCCTTCTGGCAGGCATGTTCCCCTCCCTCACCTGTGCCTCCTTTTTTCCTTGAAGATTCTGCCCAAACAGCACCTTTTACATGAAGAAATTTCTACTCCCCATAACAGCTGGGTGACCTTCCCTCCCATTCGCCTCTATTTAATGACTACTTCCATTCTCTTCTTAATAGTTCTTTTCCAACTATTCAGATATATTACACAGATCATTGTTATCTCCTCATTAGAATGGAAGTTTCCTGTGAGTGGAGATTGTTTAATCCATTCTATTCATAACTTCAATACCTGGCACAGTGCTGGGCACATGGTTGGTTCTTATTTAGGCAGGGATTTCTACTTTGATTTATTTTCTTGGCCTGGACTTGTCTTTTTTGCATAGAAACACCCTCGCCCAGTGCAGATAGTCAATCTGTCTGTATGTTAAAGTCTCAGAGAGTTGCCCACAGCACTGAGTGCTCATGAAGACTTGTGGATGGATAGCCAAGCCTGGTGTTGGGAGGTCCTGAGTTCAAATTTGACCTCAGACACTTCCTAGCTGTGTGACCCTGGACAAGTCACTTAACCCTCATTGCCTAGCTCTTAATACTCTTCTGCCTTGAACAGTATTGATTCCAAGACAAAAGGTAAGGGTTTTTTAAAAAAAGCATGAGAGTCTTTGAGGGTGAAAGAAATTTGACTTGAACCTCGGGCTTCTTGAGTCTAACACTACGTTTTTGGTCAGTCATGTCCAAGTCTTTATGACTCCATGAACCATACTGTCTTGGAGTCAGTTTGTCATTTCCTCCTCCAGCAGATTAAGGCAGGTAAACAGAGGTCAAGTGACTTACTCTGCTAGTAGGTACCTGAGGCTGGATTTGAACTCAGGTCTTTCTGACCCCAGATCCAGTATTCCATCCACCGAGTCACTAGTTACCTCTTTTTAATTGCTATACTGTAGCACCTATTAAAGTCAACCATCAGTTCAATTCCCTGACGGGGAGAGTCAAAGGTATTTTGGGGGCAGCTGGGTGGCTCAGTGGATTGAGAATCAGGTCTAGAGACGGGAGGTCCTAGGTTCAAATCTGGCCTCAGACACTTCCCAGCTGTGTGACCCTGGGCAAGTCACTTGACCCCCATTGCCTAGCCCTTACCACTCTTCTGCCTTGGAGCCAATACACAGTATTGACTCCAAGACAGAAGGTAAAGGTTTTTATTTAAAAAAAAAGTCAACCATCATTTAAACTGAAGTGCTTATTCTTTGTTGGTTTTCAAGGGCATTTCTTTTAATCTCTAAGGAATAATAATAAAGAATAAATTGTCTAAAGAATGACAGATCTGCTGGGTCCATACAGATCAGAAGACTCTTTTAAAGCAGAGAGGAAGCCTAAAAGTCAATGAATTTAGCCCCCTTATTTTATAGAAAGGTAACTGAGGCTTAGGGAGGGGAGATGACTGGTTCAGTCTCATAGCTAGTAAGGGTGCAAGATGAGTTTCTAACCTGGCTCTAAGCCCAGCTCTCTACACTAAGTCTACCCACTACACTGGGATAGGGGGAGGTTTGTTTTTTAAATACACGGTTATAATACCCAAACTTGCCAGCGAAGCTGAGATCTGAGAATACGTTGCCTTTCCTTCTTGGCAGAAGTGGGGAGTTACTGGCATAGAACCCAGCCTACATCACTGAATGGTGTAGAATCTAGCATATGTGGCCAGCCTTGGTTGATGTGCTGTTTTCCTGAATTACCTCCCCGTACCCTCATCCCACCTTTCATTTTTATCTTGTGCTAGATGTCTCTCTAGGGACAGGGAAACAGGGAGGGATATATTGGGAGATGAAGGCAACATATAACTAAAAGATACCAACAAGTATAATAAAAAAATAAAGAAACTATCTCATATTAAAAATGACCCAATGGCAAAAAATTGGGAAATGGGGGAGGGTGTCCTTTGATTGGGGAATGACTGAACAAGTTGTGGTCTATGATGGTGATGGAATATTACTGTGCTGTAAGGAGGGATGAACTGCTTGATTTCTATAAGAACTGGGAAGACCTGCATGAACTGATACAGAGTAAAATGAGCAGAACCAAGAAAACATGGTACACAGAAAGTGAAACATTGTGGGAAGGTCAAATGTAACTGACTTTGCTACTAATAGCAATGCAATGATTCAGGACAACCCCATGGAACTTATTAATTTTTTTTTTTAAAGAATGTGGAATTGTGAGTCGGTTACAGGAGGGGGCAGGGGGAGGGGAGGGAAAGAATATGATTCTTGTAACCAAGGAATAATGTTCTAAATTGACCCATTAAATAAAACTAAAACAAAAATAAAGAAAAAAATGGAAAAAAAGAATGCTATCCACAGCTAGAGAAAGAACTGTGGGAGTAGAAATGCAGAAGAAAAATATATCACTTGTTTATATAGGAGTATGGTTTGGAGTTCTGGTTTTAAAAGATGACTATTACAAAAATGAATACTATGGAAATAAAATTTGAGTGATAATATATGTATAACCCAGTGGAATTGCTTGTTAGCTCCAGGAGGGGGAGAGAAGAGAGGGAGAGAACAAGAATCATGTAACCATGGGAAAATACTTTTAAAAATGACTCAAGTAAGCAGTAGAAGATAGCCTAAAATGAATGAGCCCATAATGCAAAGGGGACTATAATAGGTTCCAGGACTTTACCTGTGAGATCTTTCTCTCGAAACTGTATGATGGGTAGCACCATAGTGTCCGCCAGTTGCTTTGTCAGCTCTGTATGGAGAAGGTTAAGCTGAAAGAAAGATACACTTACTGAGACCCAACCCCAAAGGAGAATTATAGCCCCTGCCTTTAGTGACCCTTTAAAAAAAACCCTCACCTTCCATCTTGGAATCAATATGGTGTACTGTGTATTGGTTCCAAGGCAGAAGAATGGCCATGCCTAGGCAACTGGGGTGAAATGACTTGCCCAGGGTCACACAGCCAGGAAGTATCTGAGACCAGAATTGAACTTAAGACCTCCTGTCTCCAGGTTTGGTTCTCCATCCACTGAGCCACCTAGCCACTCCAGTGACCTCCCCTTTTTAGATGAGGAACCAGGACACAACTTGGCTGAGGTCACCCAGGTAGACACTGGCAGAAGCTGAATTTGAACCCAGAAGCAGAATGGTATTCTGGGAAGGGGATTGGATTTGCAGAAAGAGGAACTAGGCTCAGATCTCAGCTCTGCCTTTTATTTCCTGTGAGACCTTGGATAAGAAACTTATGATATCTTTGGGTCTTAGTTCCCTTCCTTATGGAATGAGAAAGTTGTACTAGATGACATCCAAGGCTTCTCCTTTCTCTAAATCTTGGATCTTATACTTCTGTGATAAAACAATGACTCTCCACAGGCCTCAGTTTCCTCATCTGTAAAATGAAAAGCTTGGACTAGATGGCCTCTGAGGGTTCTCTGAGTTGAACATCCTCTGATCCTAATGATCTTGAGAGCTTGGGTTCTCATCACTGTCCTCGTGGGACTCCAAGGATTCTCAAGTTCCCTCCCCATCTAGATCCATGATCCCAGGTTTTCCCTGAGCTGGTCTGTGTGGAAGGGTGCTGTGTTCAGAAAGGTGGTCCAGGGGAGGGCAGCGGGGCATCATTAACCGCCCCCTGGACAGGCCCTCGGACAGTAAATGATTATACTGCTGGACACTAAAAGAAAACAGAATCTGGCTCCTTCAGGCTGGGTGTGAGTCCCTCTGGCTAGGCTGTCCAAGGGAGTTTCGGGTGGGAGAATGAGAGCTATCTCATCTTTGTTTACTGACTGGATTTCTCAACAGCTTGGGATCCCAGCTACCCCTCCCACAGCCTGGGAATGCTTTTTACCACCCGACAATGAACAGTGCCTTAGCACGAGGGCATTAGGGGACCTTTGGCCCTCCAGAGAGCAGGGGAGCAGGCTCCGGTTTGAAGCTGCACTTCAAAGACAACCTCACTGGAGAACCTGCTCACACCAAAGCCACAGCCAGGATGTGGCTCTGGGAAAGCTGCAAAGGAAGGAAGGATGCTGCTTGCTGGAGCCACTCTGGGAGGTTTCTGCCCTGCCTATTGCCTGAGAAAGGAGGTTCCCGAGAACAAGAAGGTTATTGTGTTCCAGCCGGTTTGGGGATGCTACAATGGCCCAGGATTTTCCTCCCTCCCTCCCACCTTCCAACTTGATTGAAAAGGACACTGGTAAATCCTCTCCTTAGGAGAGGGAACAGAGAGCTGTCACTATGGGTTTTCCTTTAATGCTGACAGAGCTAGAGATGCATTCAAATCCTGGCCACTCCAGGCACCCACCAAAACCAAAGCAAAAGAGGCAAGAGATTCTGCAGGCTGGCGATGCCAGGCTAACTTTCCACAAGGCAGCTCATGCCCAGTTTAGTACCATTCAACATGCATTTCTTGAGGGCTCCTATGGACTAGGTGCTGTGTGTGCTAAAAATGAAACTGCCCTCAGGGGGCTTACCCTCTTACCTTGGAGATAACTGCATGAATCAATTAATCAACCAGCATTTATTAAGCACCTTCTATATGTCTGGGGACCTAAATGAGATAGCCTCTGCCCTAAGGAGACTTACATTTTATTGGAGATTACCACATGTATACAGCAATCAAGAAATTAATCAACATGCATTTATTAAGTAGCTCCTTTGTGCCAGGCACTGTGCTGGGTATGAAACAAAAATGGAAATGAGACTCTGCCCTCAGGGAGCTTATATTCTTTTAGAGATAACCACCTGTATTAATCTTTAAATTAGCCAACCAACATTTATTAAGCACCTTCTATATGCCTGGCACTGTGCTAGGTGCTGAGCATCCAAATGAGATAGCCTCTGCCCTCAGGGGACCTACATTCTTCTTCTTTTTTAAAAATTTAAACATTATTTTATTTGGTCAGTTTCAAACATTATTCATTGAATACAAAAATAATTTTCTTTTCCTCCCTTCCCTCCCGCCACCCCTCCCATAGCCGACGCAGGATTCCACTGGGTATCACATGTGTCCTTGATTCGAACCCATTTCCATGTTGTTGCTGTTTGTATTAGGGTGTTCATTTAGAGTCTCCATCCCCAATCATATCCCCTCGACCCCTGTATTCAAGCAGTTGCCTTTCCGCGGTGTTTTTGTTCCCACAGTTTGTCCTCTGCTTGTGGATAGTGTTTTTTCTCGTAGATCCCTGCAGGTTGTTCAGGGGCATTGCATTGGCACTAATGGAGAAGGGACCTACATTCTTTTGGAGATGACCATATGTAAATAGCAATCAAGAAATTAATCAACATGCATTTATTAAGAACCGCCTGTGTGCCAGGCACTGTGCTGGGTATGAAACAAAAATCAAAGTGAGATTCTGACTTTAGGGAGTTCACATTCTATTAGAGATGACCACCTGTATAAACCAATCCCTAAATTAACCAACCAGCATTTATTAAGCACCTTCTATGTACCAGGTTCTGAGGATACAAAGATAAAAATGAAATCATCCCTGACCTCAGTGAGCTCACATTCTATTGGGGGGCAAAACAACATCTCCATAAATTAGTATAGACAAAGAACTGTCCCTGGAAAAAAGAATTGTGGGAGTAGAAACACAGAAGAAAAGCATTTGCTTGATTACATGGTTCAATAGGAATATGATTGGGGATATAGACTCTGAATGCAAATATTAAAAATATGGAAATAGGTTTTGAACAACAATACATATAAAACCGAGTGAAATTGCTCATTGACTACGGGAAGGGGAGGGAAGAAGAGAGAGAAAGAACATGAATCATGTAACTATAGAAAAATCTTCTAAATTAATTAAATAAATAAATTAAAAATAAAAAAAAATAACTGACTCTGGAGTTGGGGGAGGTAGATTCAAATTCTGACCCCCCTAACACCAGCTATGTAAAGTAACCTTGGACAAATCACATAAAACTCCTGGGCCTCAGTTTTCTCATCTGCAAAAGCAAAGAATTGGGCTCAATGGCTATGATCTTATGAAACTCTCTTCACTAGGGCAAATCTACAACTGTGATGGAGCTTATAGTCCTAGGGTCTTCTGGAAGGTTAAAAGTTAAGAAACTTAATCAGGGTCACACAGTCACTATGTGTGAGAAGTGGAATCTGATGGAAAGATTTCCCAGTTGCTATGTCAGTTCTCTATTCCCCAGTCCATGCTCACACATAAATAAATAATAAAGTAATTTATTGTTGGGGAAAAATAATGATGATAATAATGATAACAGGCAGCTAGCATTTATGGAGGGCTTTGAGGTTAGTAAAGCACCTTATATCTGTTATCTCATTTGATCTAATAACAAAAGATTGAGAGAGAGAGCTCCTAAGTGGGGGGATGAAGGAAGACAGGGTTTCTGTGTGGCAGAGGTGAGGAA
The DNA here is from genome assembly GCF_027887165.1 of Monodelphis domestica. Taxonomy (NCBI): domain Eukaryota; kingdom Metazoa; phylum Chordata; class Mammalia; order Didelphimorphia; family Didelphidae; genus Monodelphis; species Monodelphis domestica. The sequence goes on from NC_077231.1 coordinate 92,936,351, forward strand.
AGACTGTGTTATAGACATTGGGTCAGTCTGTGCCAAGGAACAGAGACAGGAGACAATAGAAGACTTGCGACTTGTATAATCTCGGAATATTTCAAAGTCCTTTTTGGTTTATGAGGTCTTAGAGTCACCTATCAGTGTGATTTTGAGTAAGTCATTAACCTCTCTGGGGCTCAGATTCCTTTGTAAAGTGGTCAAGGTTGGATTAGTTGGTCTTGAAGTCCCTTCTAGCTCTACCTTGGGTAAACACTGCACCATCTTGTGCCTCAGTTTCCTCATATGTAAAGTGACAGTTGGTCTATAAGGACTCTAAGGTCCCTCCTAGCTCTCTGTATATAAGTAATACCTTATTAGGAGCAGAAGCAGAGTGGTTTTTTTTTAACCCTTACCTTCCATCTTTGTGGGGAGCTAACAGATCCCCACTGGTTGACACAGTCACAGTGGGAAGTCAGAAGCTGCAAAGCAGCCCTCCCAAGAATAAAAAGCCCCCAGCTAACCCCCTTCTGTGACTTCTCTCTCTCCAACTTTCCCTACTAATAGACTTGTTATGATTATTATTCTCTCCCCAATACAGGAGAAATAATATGACAGCAAATACTTATAGGATCAATACATATATACTCCACTTTAATCCCCCTAGATTATTACCCCCAAAAGGTTGCAATTACAGAATTAAAGCCCAAAGATCATTGCCCATAACCCCTCCTTTCTTAAGCACAGATATACTCCAAGGCACTACAATAAACCCTGGCCAAATGCTTGGGCACCATAATGAATCTTTCCTTACATTATCACACTCCAATGAATTTGTTGATGAACAGAAGCCAAGCAGCATTGCTAGGCACTTCAAAGTAACACAAGAAAAACAGAACTTGTAAACTGAGGAAAACCCCAAATCTGGTCTGCTTTAAGTCACCTTTTAATTTTGCACCTAGAAAGAAAATGTTTTGTTGTTCATCTCCTAAGCAATTGTGATTGATAGTGAAAGCTGATCAAAGGCACAATGATCCTCTCAGCAGGTCATGGGGCGCTAACCTACAAAGGACTTTATTCATGCTATTCACATACATCACAGAGTGTTGTAGAAACCTAGTAAATGATCACAGAGTTCTTTGTTGTAGTAACACCACAAGAGTGTTGTTGAAGTGATTTGATAATATCCAATCAGAATGTAGAATGTCACATACGTAGAAGATTAATTGTGTGTCAAAGAAGTCTGTACCTGAAAACCTAAATAATGAACGAACCACAGTATTATGGCAGAGCATTGTGTGTGATCCCTGCATAGGTGGATCTGAACACATAGTGTTTCTCATCTCCATTATTCGACCGATTGCCACACCTAGACGGAGATAACCTCAGACCCTCAGAGAGACCGCTGGACAGATCTCAATGCATCTTGGAATCAGTACTGTGTATTGGTTCCAAGGCAGAAGAGTGGTAAGGGCTAGGCGATGGGGGTTAAGTGACTTGCCCAGGGTCACACAGCTGGGAAGAGTCTGAGGTCAGATTTGAACCCAGAACCTCCTGTCTCTAGGTCTGGTTTTCACCACTGAGCCCCCCAACTGCCCCCCAGAGTGATTTCTATTAGCAGCCGCACCAGTGGCTTGAAAGCTCCTCGTGATCTGCTTCCTAAGGATGCTCAAGGTTGGGACTCACATCATCTGTAGGCATAGGGTAAAGGAGGTTGGAATACTAGGATCTGCCTTTACTCCTTTTCAGGTCAGATGAACTTTTATGTGCTCCACAAGTTAAACTGGTTTGCTCGATGCTCCTGAACACGCCCCGACCTCCACCACTGCCTCTGCGCTTGGCCATGAAAAACACTCCCACACGTGGCTGCCGTTCTCCAGACTCTCTCTAGCTTTCAGGGAAGACCCAGCCCCAACGCCGCGTCCTGCCTGAAACCTTTCCTGGCTCTCTGGGTGCCCCCCGCCCTTGTTCTGCTTCCCCCCAGCCTTCTGTCAGAACCTCTAGTGAATGCCGATGGCAGGGGCACCTGGCTCAGGCGGCGAGGGAGGCGGGCATTTCTAGGCACGGCGGATTCTCCCTGCGACACCAGATGCTGCTTGATGGGGAATCATTCTGTGATGCTCGGGGATGGCGGTGGCGGCTCGTTTATCTCTGTGTTCATCCTTCACAGAGTTGCTCACAAACCATGCTGACATGCAGGGTTGTAAGTTTAAAAGTCAGAAGAGCAAAGGAAGACAAGTTCCCAGATCCAAAGCTGGAAGGGGGCTCCAAAGCCAGCCAGGGCAATGCTCGCAGTTTGTAGAGGAGGAAACCGAGGCCCACAGAGATCATGTGCCGGGGACAGCCTGGTGGTTCAGTGGATGGAAAGCCAAGCCCAGAGCGGGAGGCCCTGGGTCGGCCTCAGACACTTCCCAGCTGTGTGACCCTGGGCAAGTCACTTAACCCCCGTTGCCCAGCTCTTATCACTCTCTTGCCTTAGAACCAATACACAGTATTGATTCTAAGATGGAAGGGTTTAAAAAAGAACAACACAAAGGTGACATGCCTTGCCCCAGCTCACAAAAGTAGCAATGTGTTAGATTTAACCTTATGCTCCCAAAATCTTTTTTTTTTTAAAAACCCTTAGCTTCCATCTTAGAATCAATACAGTGTACTGATCACCACATAGAAGAGTGGTAAGGGCTAGGCCATGGGGGTTAAGTGACTTGCCTAGGGTCACACAGCTAGGAATTATCCAAAGCTATATTTGAACCCTGGACCTCTTGTCTCCAAGTCTGGTTCTCTCTCCACTGTGTTACCCAGCTTCCCCTAAACTATCTATCAATTCTTATAAAATAAGGGTAGGTTTATTTTTTAACCCCTTATTATCTTAGAATTGATGCTAAGTATCAGTTCCAAGAGGAAAGAGTGGTAGGGGCTGGGCAACTGATCCTAAATGACTTTCCCATGTTCACATAGCTAGGAAGTATCTGAGGGCAGATTTGAACCCAAGCCCTCCCAACTTGGGGCTTGGCACTCTACCCCTGTGCTACCTAACTGCCTCTGAACATATGAAGATCTTGTAATTAATAAAATAAATAATATATAATACAATAGGTATATTATATTATCACATAATATAATAAAATATAGAAAATAAAAAAAATAAAAATTCATTTAAAAGCGTTCCTAAGTCATAGGAGTGCTTCATCATTGTGAACATTCTCAAGCTGGTATAGGTACTCATTGCCAATTACTCTCACTTTTGTATGTTAATCAACCAATTCACAAGTATTTTTTAAACACCGAAAACTTTGAGCCAGGCACTGTGCTAGGTGCTGGGAACATTGGAAAGAGCTGAGTTATATTATTTCTGCTACGATATCTTCAATGAGTGAGGCACCATGTGTGGATGAAGAGCTACCTTTGAAGTCAGGAAGGCTTTCCTAGCTGTGTGTCCCTGGGCAAGTCACTCAACTTTCCTGAGTTTCAGTTTCCTCATCTGTGAAATGGGGATAATAACCCTTTCCTGACCAGCATCTGGGATATGTAAGTATTTGATTAGATCAAGTAGGTTAAGCATTTCACAAGTTGGAAAGTGCTAGATAAATGGAAGCTGGTTTTCTGATTGTTATAGTATATAAGACACCCAAAAAAGGCATACGGGGCTGATCTGTTTCAATGGCAAGAGTATCCACCCTATGGAGTCAAAGTGGTTATTTTCTTTTTTGTGTGGGATATATAATTTCATCTATTTGTAGAAAGTGGAAATTCCCTCCATAGATACATATTATATAGTTGAATAAGGGGTGTGTGTGTGTGTGTGTGTGTGTGTGTGTGTGTGTGTGTGTAGTTGTATAAGGTTGCTCTCTAAGGTGATATAGATTGTAGATCACTCACAATATGTATTAGGGGGTACAGTTCCTCCACAGACCCATGAAGTACTGATATAAATATTATATCTATATATCACTACATAAACATTTATATAGCACTTTAAGGTTTCTAAAATGCTTGACACAGATCTCTTTTGATCATCAAATCCACCCTGGGAGGTCAGCATTAATATTATTTCCATTTTATTAAATTATTATAGACCATTATTTTCATTTACAGATGGAAAAAATGAGGCATAGAAGGGTTCTGTGACTGATCTGGAGCCACAAAATTAATAAGTGCCTAAGGAAAGATTTGAATTTAGGTCTTCTTGATTTCAAGTCCAATTCTATATGAACTAGGTCACCTAATTCTCCTGAAAACATTTTTTAATATCTAAAATGTTTATTTAAACATATCTAAAATACAGAATAAGTCCCCAGAAAAAAAATCATATGATAATTTCTCAAGAACCTTACCTCATCCACCACCTTGGAAAAATAATGGAGGGTAGATATGACTTCTTCATCTCCTTTGCCAAGAGCAAAATTCTAAAAACAAAATAATAAAAGAACTGAGTGTTATCACAGTGCCCTGGTTATCAGCAAGAGAGTAAACATGACACGTCCACAGGGCTACCTCCTGTCTTTATTTCTGGTTCCTTCTTTCTCAAACAAGGAAAGCCATGATGAATAGGATAAGTGGAAAGATTCCTTCAAAAAGAACTTTGTTTTAGAACTGGGGAAGCCTTCCTTGGCTAATGAGAAGAGATGGTGTATCTGTAGCCTACCCCAATAATACATGCATTTCCCCCACACTGGCTACCCCATTATGGATACTCATCCTTTTTTTTTTGTAAATGAACCCTAAAGAAATTCATTTACTCACTTATTTCATCAGCTCTCCAGTGTTGGGTCAGTTGTTCATAGTCTTTTTTTCTTTGGACTGAACCTGTAGTTTCACTGGCATAGGGAACTTCCATTGAGTAAGACACTCTCTCTACCAATGTATGTCAGCACCTTCTCGGTGACTTATACTATTAGAGAGTTGCCTATGGGCCAGGGAGTAAAATGACCTGGCCAGGGTCACATAGCCAGTATGTCAGAAGTGGGGCTTGAACCCAGGTCTCCTTGACTCTGAGACCAGCTTTAACCGCTGTGACACACTGTCTTTTATTCACCGTCCTTTTCATCTATTCTAGTCAGGGCTGTCTCTCTGAAATAGCAAATTATTCAAAGAAAGGACCATATCTCTTAAATTATTTGGTATGCATTTCAACCGGGACCCTTTGCGAACTCTTTCCTTCTTTTGTGGAACTGATATTTATGCACTGATAGAACACATGGTGTGTGCTTAACAGGGACAACTTTTGGAGACCTCAATCTTCTAATAATGTTGGCTCTACACTTCCTAGCTGTGTGACCCTGGGAAAGTCATTGAACCCCATTTGCTGAACCCATGTCTGTCTCTCTTAGATTGCTACTAAGAAAGTAAGAATTTGTTTTCTTAGAAAAGAACACTAATTTGGAGAATTCCTTCTGATTACTCCCCTTATCAACCCCTATCAAGTCAGTAGAATGGAAGGATATGGAAGGCAAGGACAGTTCTTTTTCTTTGTATTCTTTGCACCCAAGCCACTGCCTGGACTACAGCAGGTGATTAATAAGTACTTGTAAGATTGAGTTGAACTGAATCAAATTACCTGTTTCTCATATGCCAGTAGCTGCTTGGAAAGTTGTTGGGTGGCTAAGCACATCTCATTCTGCAAGAAAAAAAAGAGATACTGACATTAATAGGGGTTGTCCAAAGCATATAAGAAGATTTGCAAGAACCAGCTCAGTTTTTTTCTTAACTTTTTTTAATCCTTACTTTTGCCCTGCTATTAGTTCTAAGAGAGAAGAAAGGAAAGGACTAGGCATATGGGGGTTAAGTAACTTGGCCATGGTCACACAGCTAGGAAGCATCTGAGGATAGATCTGAACCCAGGTCCATCTGACTCCAGGCCTGGGGCTCTATCTGCTGTGCTACCCATCTGCCCCTAGAACTTTCCTTATTGTGTTGTGTCAGATTCAAGGCATATTTTTCAATTCTCTATTTCATTCTTCCTTTGATTGTGTTCAGTTATGGAAGCCATTGTGGTGTAGTGGAGTAAAGGATTGTTCTGGAGCCAGACCTGGGTTCAAATCTTCCTCTGACAAATACTGACTGTGACAAATACTGAAGTGAACAAGTCACTTCATTCCTTGGAACATAAGCTACAGACAAGCTCTGCCCACCTGTGCTGTTGAGCGGAGTTTCAACATGGGAAGTAACACTTATAGATGCCAAAGAAATTGATGATCTGGTTTAAAAAAATCTAATCAATTATTGGCTTTGTCTTCCCACTACCACGGCCGATTCTTATTCCTTGGTTTCTTTGGTGTTTGTACCCTTTACATTGAGCTGTCAACCATGGTAGTCTCACGGCTCTGCTTGGTAATGATCAACCAACCAGGTGAATTTGATTCTTCCTTGCCTTTGGAACTTGGCTGGCAAGAGCTCCGAAAAGCAATGGAAAAACCTGTCACAGATCTCCTGGCATCAGATTGCACCACCAGGCGAAAGGAGAAAACAATAATTTGCTATTCAATTCTCCCTCCCTCGGACAGAAGCAAAGAAGGGGTCAGGACAGAACATGCCAGTTTCTCAGAAAGCTTTAACAAAGCATCTGTCCCTTTGCCAGAGGTCATTGCCAAATGCCCCAGGCTATATTTCCGGTGGCTAATAACACGAACCACAATAATATCTAGCATGCATATAGCATTTTTAGTTGTGAAAGACTGCAAACAGATTTCCTTCCAGGCTTATAACAACCTTGGAAATGAGGTTCTATTATTATTCCCATCTTACTGATGAGGAAATACAAGATATGTCCCGAGTCACACTTAGAGTAAATTCATTGGCCCATAGATTTAAGGTTAGAAGGGGTTTTGGAGCTTATCTTGAGAAGCAGTGTTGTACAGAGAATGCTGAATTTGGAATCAAATCTAAATTTGGGAGTTCAATTCCTACCTCAGATACTGCCTAGCTATAGGATCCTGGGTGACTTACTTAAATCTTTCTGGGCCTCAGTTTCCTCAGCTGTCAAGTGAGGGACTCTGATTCATTGATCTCCATGGCCCTAGCCAACCTTAGATGCATGGTCCTCTGATAAGAGTCCCACCCTCTAATTTTATGGAGGCCCAGAGAGTTTAAGTGATGTTCAAGGCCATACAAGTAGTAAGGTACATAGGTTCATGGATTCATAGGCTCAGCTGGAAGGAAGTTTAGAGTTCTTCTAATCCAAATTGCCTGCCTTTCTTTCTCTCACTCTTCCTTCTCTTTCTCTTTCTCTTCCTCCTTCCCTCCCTCCTTTCCTTCCCAACTCTTTTTCTTCCCATCCTTCCCTCTCTTCCTTTTTGTCCTCCCTTTCTCTCTCCTTTCCTTCCTTGCTTCTTCCCTTCCTTCCTCTCTAAGTCTATGTATTACCCAATATTCTTTGTGACAGCATGATGACTCATTTTTGCCTCAAGTTTGGCAATACTCCTTCTGAAATGTGAACATTTTTTAGTGACAAGAGGACATTATTCATTCTGACACATACGTGCTATGTAACCATCAGCAAGTTACTTAAACTCTTAGCTCAAGGGAACTGTCTAACACAGGCCAGTACTTAGCATAGTGCCTGGCACATAGTAGATGCTTACTAAATATTTATTGATTGATTACAAAGGACCTGCTTACTTGTATTAAGAGAGGAAGTTTGTTCAGGACAATGAAATCACAGATCTGAAGGAAGGAAGGAAGGAAGGAGGGAGGGAGGGAGGGAAGAATAGAGGGAGGAAGGGAGGGAAGGAGAAAGGAAGGAAGGAAGGGAGGGAAGGAGGGAGAGAGGGAGGGAAGAAGAAAGGAAGGAAGGAAGGAGGGAGGAGGGAAGGAAGGAAGAAAGGGAGGGAGGGAGGAAGGAAAGAAGGAAGAATAAAGGAGAAAAATGAAAAAAGGAAGAAAGACCATTCTTGCTCATATTTAGCACAAGTGCCACTATCTATACTAAGCCCCTCAGCTGCTGCTGTCTTTCCAATCCCATGGTATTTTGAATCAATTTATATCAAAATAATAATTACTAGCATTCATACAGAGCCTTAAGACTTGCACAAAAACACTTTACTTATTAGTCAGTCTGGTCAACTAAAATTTATTAAGTACCTACTATGTGCCAGCATACAATGCTTATAAGTGCTTGAGACACAAATACAGGCAAATAACAGTTCTCTGCCTTCAAGAAGTACATAGTCTAATGTAATATTTCCTTTCATTTTCACAACTATGTGAGATAACTTGCTGCTGTTATCTCCATTTTCCTCATGAGAAAACAGGGCTCAGAGAGGTTACCTGAATCACTTAGTCACACAGCCAGTATCTAAGGCAGAATTCCCACTCAGGTCTTCTTAACTCTAAGTCCTGCACTCTAGCTACCTATTTATACATCCCCACTCCCATGTGATAAGATCTTGTAGCCCCAGTGAGAGTTATGATCGGTTGATCATGTATCTAGAAGTCAGGAAATAATCAGTAGCCGCTCTCTGCTCGTCTATCTATTATAAACTCTTATTATGGTGGATAATATAAGAAAAGGTACAGTCATGGGTTAGAAGCCCATGTCAAACCCCAGCCTCCCTGGTTGGTTGCTGGCAAAGGAGGAAATATAAGCTTTTAGCAAACCTAAAAGAAAAACAGCTCCTGGCAAAGAGGCTACTTATCTTGCTGCATTCTAGAGGGCCAGCCGTGGCTGTGATCCAAAGCTACCCCAACACTGTTGAGTTGAACTGACTCCCAATTATTTCCACGCTTCTGGGACATGCGATTTCAGTTCTGTGGACCCTTCTAGTCACCATCCTTACATGTATACCTTAGAAGAGTTTTTGGAGGTTGCTGTGGCCTCCTCTGGTTGTCGGCCTCTCGTCAGTCAATAAGCCCCTCGGACCTTAGCTGGGCTGGTACACCAAGCCTTTCCAGCTTGGTGGGATGTGAGCTTCTTGAGGGTGGGGACTATTTCATTCTTTGGATCCCCAGCACCTAGCTCAGTGCCTGGCACACAACTGGTGCTTCATAAATACAGGCTGACTTATGGATTGATTAGCAGGCTCCAGGAGAGTTTAGATCTCACTGACATGACCCACTTGACCCCAGGGTTACCTTCATGCCATGCTGAAGCCTTTGGGTAGAGAATTACTAGAGGACCATGACAGGATCAGAGGTTTGCAGTAGGAAGGGATCATAGAGGCTACTGAGTTGAATCTCCTCATTTTACAGATGAGAAATTAAGACTCATGGTGGTTAAATGACTTACCCAACATCACACTGCTGGTCTGAGCAGGTAGGATGAATGCAGACTCAGCTTGGACTCATGTTCAGCACTCTACCCACTTGTGCTACCTAGCAGAGGGTCTGACACATTGTAAGAGCTCAATAAAGACTTATTCCCTTTGCTGCCTCTTCATTGAAGTGATTGGATCTATGGCTTTCCTGGTTCTGCTCACTTCCCTCTGAATCACTTCATACAAGTCTTCTCTTACTTCTCGGTATTCATCACAATCATCATTCCTTACTGGCACAGTAGCCTTCTCTTCCATTCAAGAACCATACCTCGTCTCGCCATTCTTCAGTCAATGACTCTGTTTTATTTCCAGTTCTCTGCTAGCTACCACAGAAAACACTGTTTTAATATTTCGGTGGATGTGGGGACTTTGTTTTGGTTCTTAACTTCCTTGGGCCATATGCATAGCATTGGGATTTGTGGGTCAAAATTCCCTGGATTCAAACCCGTGCTTCCCATCTTATTAACAACTCTAAGAAAGAAGAGTAAGGGCTAGGCAAATGGAGTTTAATGACTTGCCTAGGGTCACACAACTAGGAAACATCTGAAGCCGTATCTGAACCCAGGTCCTCCCAACTGTAAGCCTGGCACTCCTCTATCCACCGGATCTCCTCACTGCCCCTGCCTGGATTATCCTCATATAGAGGGTAGAGATAAATGAATAAATGAAGTATAGAGAATCCAACACTGCCTTTGTTTCCATTTCCACCAAACTGTATGTTCCTTTCACTACTAAGTTCTTTGGTCACGAGTGGTTGGCCAAAAGTATGGCGATAGGATATTGAGATTTCCAGAGTGGATAGAAATGGTTCTAAAGAAGGTCGAAATAGAAAGGAGATGGAGAAATAAGAATCCTGGCTACCAAATAAATGGTGCTACATGAATATCATGGAATGTTATTGCTCCATAAGAAACAATGAACAGGAAGAAGTTTGAGAAATGTGGGAAGATAATAACTCAATACAAGCTAAATCAGGAGAACAAGTAGGATAATTTTCATAATGAGCACTATGCTGGTAAGGAAAGCAACACTTAAAAAACAAAAGCAGGGAGCAGCTGAGTAGCTCAGTGGACTGAGAGCCAGGCCTAGAGATGGAAGGTCCTGGGTTCCAATTTGACCTCAGACACTTCCCAGCTGTGTGATCCTGGGCAAGTCACTTAACCTCCATTGTCTAGCTTTACTGCTCTTCTGCCTTGGAACCAATACACAGTATTCTAAGATAGAATGTAAAGGTTTAAAAAAAAAAGAGCAAACTTCAGATAGATACAATCTGGATAGGCAGCATGGGTCAGCGGAAAAAGCCCTGACTTGAGAGTTAGACGCCGTGAATTCAAATGCTGTCTCTGATACTTCTCACTTATGTGATATTTAAACCTCTCTGGGCCTTATTTTCTTCATCTGGAAAATGAATTGGATTGTCATGTGGCCTCCCAAGTTCCTTCTACGGTCAGTGATCTGAGTCCACAGGCATGGCAGAGAAAACACCTTCTAGGGTAGAGATGGGGGACTATAGGTGCAGAATAAGGCATACACTCTTAGACCTGGCCAATATGGTCCTCATTTCTCTTATCTGAACTTCTTTTCTTAAAAGTATGGGTTCTCATCCATTCGGGAGTGGCCGAATAAGTGACAGTATATAATTCGAATGGCATACTGCTGTGCTGCCAGAAATGATGAACAGGATGATTTCAGAAAAACCTAATAAGGAAACATGTTTTATATGACCGCACATATAGAATCTCTATCCGATTGCTCACCATCTTGGGGTGGGGGGAAGAGAATTGGAGACTTAAAATTCTTTTTAAAAATGTTGGAAACTTTTATATGTAATTGAGGAAAAGGTGAATGAAATTAAATTTTAAAATGTTAAATGCATGGGTTGTTTGGGGGGAGAAAGATTACTGGGAAACACAAAGAATTTAAAAGTAAAATAATAATCATAATCATAATCATAATCATAATAATAGATTGATAATCCACTCTTAGGTGACTCAAATTACCTAGTATCCTTCCTTTGACCGATAATGAAAATGTGACCATGTAACTTATTCACAAGGCAGTTCATTGTGGCTTAAATATCTTTATGAGTCAATGAAACGATTGGAGGATCACATTTCGACTTAATTAAACTAAGTAACAGTACAAACCAAAGTGAGCTACCGTACCATGGTAGCTCTGAAGCCTCAGTAACCTGTTCTGCGTAAGGCTGCTGGAACAAATCTCACAACAGAACCATCTCTCCTGCTAGTCTCGAAGACTGTCTCCAGCCTCTATTCTTTGGAGCAGAAAAGGCAAAGCCGAACGAAAGTTTAGGGTGGTCTGCTCATGAGCCTGCAGAAAATTCAGGGGATTGAGGAGGAGGAACAGTCTAATGTGCAGAGAATAGGTCTAAGAGGTTGTTTCAGGTAATGATTGGGGCCTCTCGACAGTGGTGCCTTATAAAAGAGCCTAGAAGGCTCAAAGCTTTCCTCCAGCTCCCCAGGGACCAAAAGAAACCACAGGAGAGACCTCTCTTCCACATGTCTGCTTGGCTTTTGCAGGAGCTAAAAACACAAAGAGAGGCATTCTGGTGCAGTAGAGAGAGTCAGTCTCAGAACTGGGTTCCAGTTCTGCTTACTATATATACTGCCTACATAAACTGGCCAAGTCACTTATCCCTATAACATCCCCCAGCAACAGTGGATAGATTAATGTCTTCAAGTCAGGAAGACCTGAGTTCAAATCTAGCCTCAGACACTTACCAGCAAGTCATTTAACTCTATTTGCCTCAATTTTCTCATATGTAAAATAAATTGGAGAAGGAAAGGGCAAATCCCTCTAAAATCTCTACCAAAAAAACTCCAAATGGGATAATGAAGAGTCAGATCTACTCAGACAAGCAAATATCAACCTTTTAAAAAATTTCAATTTAATTTTATTTTCCCAATTACATGTAATAACAATTTTCATCATATGTTTCCCAAAATTATGAGACAAATTATCTCCCGTCTTCATCTCCCTCCTCTCTCTGAGAAGGTAAGTAATCTGATCTCAGTTATATATGTATTATCATGCAGAACATATTTCCATACTGGTCATTGCAACAGCAACCTTCAAAGACGGTAAGTTGCAGACCAGGTATTGGTTTACACTGGTAGATGGCGACTTCTTAAAGGAGCACAGCAATGAAATCACAGGGTGTCCGAAGTTTAGAGGTTCTCTTAATTCCAAATATAATAATAATTGATAAGAAGGAATGAATATGAGAAATTCAGGGAAATATAGGAAGAAATCCGAACCACGAGAATAATAGACACAACCACAACAATGTGATGCAATGCAAAATGTCAATGAAAACTACACTAAACAGCTCAATAATACATCTTTCGCAGAGCTGTCAGTAACTTTCCAAAAGCATCTGAAGTCTGATCATATCACTTGTCACTCTCTCACCCCTTCAACAACCTTTTGTGGCTCCCTACTACCTCTAGGATCAAATATAAACAAAGCTGACATTTATAGCCCTTCACAGTTTGGCTCCAGACCTCTGCAATCTTTGGTTTAGGATAGAGATTTCATCAGAATTGGGCAGTGGTTCCCATGTAGTGATTTGAGAGACTGATGATGATCCAAGGGGTTTGTGTAGAAAAATTCTTTAATGATGCCTAAAGCAGTAAATCATTGAAGAACATTATTAGTAGTTTATTAAAATTTCTTCAAGCACCCACAACACGTTGTTGTTGTTGTTGAAAGGGGATTGTAAACAACAACAAAAATCCAACTAGGAACCTCTGGATTCTCAGAGAAGCCCCACTGATAGAAGCAAATGAGCAACTCTATTCCTTCTAGTCTTAGAGGGCTGCCAGGGGCCCTATGAGATTAGTGACTTGTCCAGGATTATGCAGTCCATATATCTCAGGAGGAGGATTTGAACCCAGGTTTTGGGATCTAAAAGCCTGATTCTTCAGATATTATCTCACCCTGTTTTTCCTCTAGGACAAGAAGTCAAAACAAAAATACAGTGACACAAACAGATTAGACTTGATTTTTGGTTGTCTGAATGGTTTGAGATTTTTTTTTTTGGTCTAGAACTCTGATTTCAATGGATTGGTCATTTTTTCAGTTGTGTCCAACTCCTCATGACCCCATTTGGAGTTTTCTTGGCAGAGATACTGGAGAGGTTTGTCATTTTCTTCTCCTGTTCATTTAACAGATGAGGAAAATGAGGCAAAGAGAAACCTGCAGAATGTTTTACAGCTAGCAAATGTCTTAAGGCCAAATTTGAACTCAGATCTTCCTGACTCCAGGCATGGAGCTCTATCTAATTGTGCCATCTTGCTACTCCTTCAATGGCATATGAAACTGTTGGTGAAGAAGCTTTTACTAATCAATCAACAAAACCAATAAAGCACCTGTTAAATGCCAGGCACTGAGAATGCAAAACTAATAAAGCTCAACTGTTCTTCAGTTGATTGAGAGTTGCCTAGGGTATTGTGAGGTAAAGAAAATGACTTGCCTAGGGTTTCACTGCCAACACACATTGTGAAAGGCAGGATCTAAACCCAAGTCAGCCTGACTTTGGTTATCTGTCCACTGTGCCAGGCTGCTTCTCCAGCACAAAAATGATCATAAAGATCATAAACTTAGAGATAGAAGAGAGCTCAGAGGCCATTTAGTCCAACCCTTTAAAATGGCAGAAGATGAAACTGAGGCCCAAACTATTTAAATGACTTGTCTGACATCACAGAGGTAGGATTTGAATCCAGTTCCTTTGACCCAAAGTCAGTGGCCTTTCTTTTGATTGTACCAAACTTCCTCTCAAAGCATGCCCTCATAAATGCCTGCTTAAACTTTTTAAAAATTAATTTATATATATATATATATGTCCATTACTGACATTTTCCAGTATATCCATCCTTCTTAGCCTGCCCAGAGAGCAATTCCTTATAGCAAATAAGAAAAAGAAGAAAATAAAAATTTAGCAAAACTAAAGAATACATTGGAAAAAAATCTGATGGTATCTATTTGGCCTTCAATCCATTGACCTTCTTCCATTCCTGCAAAGGACAATCCTTTCTCACACCTCTCCTCTCTGGGAGCCAATCCTGCTCATTTTTGACTCTTTTGTTGTATTTCTCTCCATTTTCATTGTAATCAGTATGGCTATTATTTTTCTGGTTCTGCTCACTTCATTTTGCATCTGTTCATGAAAGTCTTCCCCAAATGCCCAATTAAAAAAAAAAGTCCCCAAAGACTAGGAATGCAAATCTTGTTTATTTTTTTGTGGGGGGTGGGGGGGAACTCGAGTTTTTGTTCCAAGGGGAAGATGCTGAAACGGGTCCCTGGATATAACTGGGTAAAGGCTGAAGGCAGTGATGAGAATGGAGAGTGGAGGCTTTTGGGAAGGGGCCGAAGCCTGGTGGACAGTGTTTGGAGATTCTTAGGTCTCAAGCCAATTAGAAATCATTAGATTTTAGCAACAAAGTCACCAGATTCAGCTAATTTATGAAGCAGTAGTTACTATGTACCAGGCACTGCGGAAACAATAGTAATACATTGTATATATACACTGGGAATAGGGGGAAGATAGGGGTGGGAACCGAAGCTGATTCAGAGTACATTTCAGTGAAATCAGTCAAATTAGGCAACAACTGTCCAAGAAAAACCTAACTGGGGTGGGATGGGGCACCAAAGGGAACTGAATAAAATTCAGGGGATCTGCCTGGATCAAAGGAATCCATTCTCCAACAAAGAGTAAAGAAGAGACCCTGCGCTATTTGTAAATCCCCAGCAGAAAAGAAAAGCCTGGGCAAAGCAGACCCAAAGGCAGCCTGATCCTAATGCCTCTCGCCTCTTTCCCATGCCTGTTCAGGGCTCTTCATGGGGTTTGGCAGCTGGGATTAGACAGTCTCCCTCACATCCTCTGCATGAAAATTAGAGATGGGAGGGAGGGAGGTCTTTGGCCAAAGAGAAAGCCCGCGTGAAAGTCATGTGCTCTATGTTCAAGGCTGAGCTCCAGCCTCTTGGAATGCAAGTCCTGCTCATTTTTGGCAAAACTCAAGTTTCAGGCCCAAATGGGGAAAATGCTGAAGAGCGTTCTTGGATCTAGCCAGGAAAAGGATGAAGGCAGTGGGAGAAATGGGGACTGGAGCCTCTTGGGAAGAGGTCAGACAAAGCCTGCAGATTTCTGAGCCTCCAAGTTGATTTAAAATCATTAGATTTCAGGTCCAAAGTCACTGAATTAAATTAGATTTAAAATGTTTACAGTGTAGTATTTACTTTGTGTCAGGCACTGGAGCTACCATGACAGAAAAACAAAGGAGCTCCTGCCCAATGCAAATGGCCTGAATTATTCACAGAAAGGTGACTCAGCATACTTGGTGAAAACAATCAGTTTTAGATACCAGAATGACAATAATAGTTGTTTCTGCTGCCAAGGCTGGAAAGCTGAACACTTTATAGACACTCACTCCTTGGAGCTTTACAGTCGTTTGGTGACAATTATTATTATCTCCACTTTACAGAGTAGAAAACTGAGACTCAGAAAGATTAAGTGAGCTGTCCAGGGCCTCTTTTCTGCAAAGCCTTCCCTAAACTGTTAGGAGGATCACCATTCTCCCAGTCACCCAGGCTCACAACCTAGGGGCCATCTTTGGACTGCTCTCTTGAACTCTCCCTATCTGTCTAATCAAAGGCATAAATAAATCCTATCACACCTCTCCTATCCATTCCTTGTTCTCTGTTCACACAGACAATGCTAGTACGGGTCCTTATCACCTGTCTGCAAAGCAAAGGCTTTCCAGTTAGACCATCTGCAGGAGGACATCCCAGGACCTCCTCAGCTGCGAATACCTTCCCCTTTGAGATTACCTTCCATCCCCTCTGGATATTTCTTCTATACCTATTAATTTCCATGCGATCACCCCACTTAGACAATCCTTAAGAGCAGGGACTTTCTTTGCATTCTCAGGGCTTAATAAAATGCCTGGTGTGTCATATGATCTTCTTGATAGACTAGGAAATATGAGAGACAAGATTTGAACCTGGATCTTTCTGATGTCAGGTCCCATGTTCTCTCCTGGGTACCATCCAGCCTCCTAATGACAGTTCTATCTTTATGTGGCAAGATCTTGACTTCTCCCTTCCTCCTCTTTCAAGAGATCATGTGTCACTTTCTTACAAAGTCACTCATTACCTGTGTGTAGCCCTTTGGCACTTTTCATTGTTTTCTTACACACATGATCCCATTTGAGCCTCACCCTAACCCAGAAAAGGAGTCAGGGAAGGAGACTTCTTATGGGACTGTGAACTGGAAGGGCCCTTGAAGGAAATCTAGTCTAATCCCTGCATTTTACAGATGAGGAAACCAAGGCCAAGAGAGCAGGGAACTGATCTAGGATCATAGGATCAGAGATCTTGGGCTGGAAGGAGCTTTGGAGGCCATTTACTTCAAATCTCATTCTATAGAGAGAGGTCCAGAGGCTGTATAGCTACTTATAGGCAGTATACAGTGTGTCTTCTGCTACTGAGTCTGCTAACTATCTTGTTTTTACATGGCAATTTCAGTCTTAAAATATAATATCTGAGCTCCCATGACTATTCTCTTTTGAGCTCAACATCTTGGTATTACATGCTTTATATTATAAACATAATATTATAACATAATCAGTATCTTTCAAATATCATTAATGATGGGGGGCAGCTAGATAGCTCAAAGGAATGACCCAGGACTAGAGATGAGAAGTCCTGGGTTCAAATCTAGCCTCAGATACTTAGCAATGTGACCCTGGGCAAGTCACTTAACCTCCATTGCCTAGCCCTTATTGCTTCTTTGCTCTGGAACTAAAACATAGCATTGATTCTAAGATGGATGGTTAAGAGTTTTTTCAAAAATATATCACTAATGGAAATTATTGGTAATAATAGGTTTGTGATGTTTAAAAGCTACCTAAGTCAGTAGCTGCCCCTAAGCTTCCCATTTTAACTAATGATCCTCCCCAAAGGGTGCTAAGTTCACTTTTTTCTTACTGAGCTGGCAAATCCCTGTGTTGGAAGGGTTGCTGAATTAGCAAATCCCTCCAAATTTTGGTGCTCTAGAAAAAATCCCTAATCACTCTGGCCTACTTATGATTTTGTGTCTTTTAAAACAATGTTTTTTAAATTTGATATCTTTTTTTATAACACCTACTAAGTTTTCTTTTCTTTATTTTTTTCTTAAACCCTTGTCTTCCATTTTAGAATTGATACTAAATATTAGTTCCAGAACAGAAGAATGGTAAAGGTTAGGCAATTAGGGTCAAGTGACTTGCCCAGAGTCACATAGCTAGGAAGTGTCTCAGGCCAGATTTGAACCCAGGACTTCCTGTCTCCAGGTCTGATGCTTTATCCACCAAGCCATCTAGCTGCACCTATCACCTACATTTTTAGTATATTCCTATCTCTCCTCCCCACACAGAGGCCCCTCTCTTATAGTAAAGAATAATAAAAAGGGTAAAAAGCCAAGTTCAGTCAAACCACCACATTGGCCAAATCTGAAATTTGATGTAGTGATTCATGCACACTCAATCTTCCATATCTACAAATGGAGGAAGGAGCACACCTTCTCATATCTCTTCTTTGAGATCAAACTCATGTGCTGGCCTTGAGTTGTATTTGTTTTGGGTCTTCAGAACTCTTCATTGACATTATTGTTGTCATTATATATATATATATATATATATATATATATATATATATAGTTTTCCTGGTTCTTCTCAATTTGCTTTGCATCAGTTCATGTAAATCCTCTCACTATTCTCTGCATTCATCACAATCATCATTTCTTACAATGCAGTAATTTATCACCACTTGTTAAGCCATCAATCAATGGGCATCAATTTGGTTTTCAGCCTGTCTTAAATCCAGTTCCCACAAAAGTCAAGATATCACCCCAAGATGTCATCGACTTCTTCAAAAAAAAAGGAACAATGATGACAGATTTTTGGTCCCTCAAAAAGTACTTATAAATAGTTTGGTCACATAAGTGCTTCTTACTCTTAAAAATACTTGCATTCACCATTTAGCATCCTTTTTTCTTGGGAAGCATTTTGTATGCAAGTCACAAGTGTATCTCAGCTCCTCAGCAGAAAGGGGAAGTGGCAGCAGTTCCCCAATAACCTTAAACTCTTCAGAATAAATGTTTAAAGAAGCCTGATCTTTATCCTTCCTCACTGACAAGTTCGAAATTTATTAGACAAGACAAAAGGCATAGATCCTGGCAATGAATACCAACACATCACCAGCAAGAAGATGCTCTAAAGTTATCTGCCTGGAGTGAATTCAAGAAACAAAAAGTCAGCTCTGGATTCTTTCTCCAAGAAGCCAAACCAGTTTCTGATTGTGGGAGAAATGACCTGCCTTGTCTTCAGAGGGAAAGAAAGGGGCAGAGGAAAGAAAGCTGAATTTGGAGTCAAGCATCTGGGTTCAGAATCATTGAATTTCAGAGGTGTGAGGGACTGCAGTAGCCATATAGCTGATTCTTATCAGTAAGGTTCAATTCTGGCCCTGCTAATAGGGGAGATAGATAGAGCACCAGGAAGACTCATTTTCCTGAGTTCAAATCCGGCTCCAGACACTTACTAGCTATGTGATTCTAGACAAGTATCCCTGTTTGCCTCAGTTTTCTTATCTGTAAAATGAGTGGGAGAAGGGAATTGTAAATGAGTCTAGAGATATACTTTGCTAAGAAAAGCCCAAATAGGGTCATAACAAAATTACTGTCTTTGTGACTTTGGGCAAGTCACTTAAACTTTCAACCTCAGTTTCCTCATCTGTAAAATGATGGGGTTGGACTAGATGGCATGGCCTTGGCAAATGCCTTTTGGTCTTAAGATCTTTGGTCTAGGATACAGAATGGAAAAGAATCTTGGAAATCAATTGCCTGGACTTCCTTCTCCTCCTCCATTTTACAGAAGAGGAATAGTCAGGTCTGAATTCAGGGAGATCTGCCTTCAAATCCTGCCTCAGATACTTAGTAGCAGCAAGATCCTGGACAAGTCATTCATATATAACCTGAATCTCAGTTTCTTGATCTGTAGAATGACAAAGCTGGACTCCATGGTTCCTGAGGTCCCTTCCATATCTAAATCTAGGATTCTATGACATCAATTAAGTCAAAGCATCCTCAAAGTCCTTTCTGGGAAAGGGAAAGATGATGCAAAGGCAAATTTGATTCCTTTTTCTTTACAATGATCAACTGTGAATGACTTGGCTATTGTCAACAATACAATGATCCATGGGAACAGCTAGGATAAAGGTCCAGGTCTAGAAATGGGAGGTCCCAGGTTCAAATCTGTCTTCAGACACTTTCTAGCTGTGTTACCTTGGGCAAGTCACTTAACCACAATTGCCTAGCCCTTACCACTCTTCTGCCTTGCAATAGATACTTAGGATCCATTCTAAGACAGAATAATGATTTTAAGGAGAAAAATACAACGATCCAAGGCAGTTTCAAAGGACTCATGATGAAAACTGCTGTCTACCACTAGAGAAAAAAACCAATGGAGTTTGAATACAGACCAAATAATACTAGTTTTTACTTTATTTTTCTGAGTTTTTTGGTCTGTTTTTTTTGTTTGTTTTTTTGTTTTGATCTGTTTTCTTCTGCAATGTGGCTAATGTGGAACTAGGTTTTATATGATGGCACATGGATAATCTATATTAAATTGTTTGCCTGCTTAAGGAGGTGGGGAGGGCAGGGAAGGAGAAAGAGAATTTAGAACTTAAAGATTCTTAAATGAATTTTCAAAATTTTTATATGCAATTGAGAAAAAATAAAATGAGAGAAACAAATTGGATTCCTTTTTCTAAAATGTTGATTTTAAGTCCCCCAAGGATGGATAGGAAGGAGGACCCAAGAACGCATTGGCTCAGACCCAGAAAATGTGTGACCATCCTACCTGGGCTCCATAAACACGCTGCATGGCCTGAAGTAACTGGTTTGTGTAGTCCGTGAGGGTACCTGCATCTTCTTCAAAGACACTCAGTAAGGAACGAGTCTGGAAGAACAGAGAAAAAAGGGATGGTTTTAGTCCTAGGCTCATAGAATCACAGTTTGAAATCTAGGAGAATCCCAAGGGGCTACTGAGTCTAACCCCATCATTTTACAGAGAAGGAAACTGAGGTTCAGAGTGGGGGAAGGCCCCAAAGACAAGTAGAAAAGCTGGAATTAGAACCCAGGTTCTTTGAACAGAAACCCTTTGTATGGTATCATGCTGCCCAGAAAAGTTACTAGGTTTTGGAGTAGATGGCCTTCTAGCATCACTTTGGAAAAACATGGGGGCATCATAAGCAGACGTGGGGCCAGGAGGGGATTTCTGTCAAGTCTTGGCTATTTCCTTGATGCTTTTGTTTCTGACATGAATGGGAATAAAACCCATGGACCCTTAATTTAGAGTTCCCTGTCAAATCTCCAGGATATGAAGCATAGGAAGAGGGAATGAGAAATGAGCATCAGCTGTCAGGACTAGAGAAGGGAAGAAAATCACATTTTCAGGGGATTAAAACCAGGAGAGGCTTGCTGGCCAACCTAATGTGATCCCATATCTAAGCCCTAGGTTGGTCCATGTAATCAACCTAGTACGGCAAGGAGAGTCCCACCTGTCATCCCAAATAAAGAACTCATTGGTTCTATCTGGGTACCAGGGGCATAATCAGGGCCTCAGTACCTGCCGTGAGTAATCATCATATAAGTCAGCCATATGGCTGGGGCTCTGCCATGTCAGGTCTCTTCCAAGATTCACCAGACCTCAGAAATGGGCAGAGCCTCTGAAGCCATCCTGTCCAGCCTGGACTTGCCCAAGTCCAAATCACCCCTCTGTGGGGTCACCCAGCCTTGGTCAGGACACCTCTGGAGAGGGGGAACTTGCTCTCTCGCAGTAAGTCCACTCTATTGTCTAAATGCTAGTTTTTCCAAACATCGAGCCTGAATCTGCCTGTCACCCTTTCCACCAATTTTATTACCTACATTTAATGGGCTTAATTTTCTTTTCTTTTTTTTTTTAAACCCTTACCTTCCGTCTTGGAATAAATACTATGTATTGGCTCTGAGGCAGAAGAACTGTAAGGGCTAGGAAATGGGGGTCAAGTGACGTGCACAGGTTCACACAGCTAGGAAGTGTCTGAGATCAGATTTGAGCCCAGGACCTCCTATCTCTGAGCCTGCCTCTCAATTCACTGAGCCACCCACTTATTCCCCATGGGCTTAATTTTCAAACATGACCAAAATAAATCAAACCCAAACTCTGAACAAATGAAAGGGAATGTTGCATAATGGTAAAGAACAATTATGATCCTGAAGAAGAAAGATATAGAATACCCTCACTCTACTCCTTTGCAGAGGTGGGAATTCCATGGTTTTAGCAGATTTTTTAAAAATGGGGATGTGGTCAAAATTGGGACACATACACTGTGGTGGAGTTGTGAATTGGTCTAACCATTCTGGAGGGCTATTTGGAACTGTGCAAAAATGGGCACTAAATGTCTGCCCTTTGATCCAGCCAATAGACCCTCAATGGCTGACAATGTCACATTTTCGGAGATGGGAACTGCAAGGCAGTTCCCTGAGAATAAAGCACTCCTCCCCATTGACCCCCTTCTGTGACTCCTCTCTCTCCAAATTTCCTAACTAATGGACTTGTTATGATTATTATTCTCTTCCCAACACAGGAGAAATAATATGACAGCAAATACTTATAGGATACACACACACACACACACACACACACACACACACACACACACACACACACACACACACCACTCTAATCCCTCTAGGTTATTACCCCAAAAGATTGCATTTATGGAATTAAAGCCCAAAGATTATTGCCCATTACCCCTCCTTTCATTCAAGCATAGATACGCGTCAAGGCCCCACAATAAACACTGGCCAAATGCTTGAGCACTATAATAAATCTTTCCTTACAGTTATCACACTCCAGTGAATTTGTTGATGGACAGAAACAAAGAAACATTGCCAGGTGCTTTAAAGTAACACAAGAAAAACAGAACTTGTAAATTGAGGAAAACCCCAAATCTGGTCTGTCTCAAATTACCTTCTAACCTTGTACCTAGCTACAAAATGTTTTGTCACCCATCTCCTAAGTAATCGTGATTGATTGTGAAAACTAACCAAAAGTAACAATGATTTCCTAGGTCAGGGAGAACTAATTTCTAGATCTCCCTGTTTATGTCATTCATCTATAGCAACAATGTTTCATTGACTATCTCCTTAGGCTACGTGTCTTGTTGTTAAGTTCCATGGAAACATATGTGTAGAAAATTGATTGTGTGCCAAAGAAGTATGTAATCACTAGCCTATATAATAAATATCCTCTGTGCTATGGCAGAACATTGTGTTATGCCTAAGCATGTGGGCCTGAGCACACAGTGTCTCTCATCTCCATAAGTCGACCAGATCCTCACATCTAGATGGAGCAAACCCTCACCCTTAGGGAGACCGCTGGATGGCTCCCAAAGAATTCAGTTTAAAAATTTTCTAGGCGATATAGCCTGCTATATCTAACTGACCCCAGGCCATGATTTGGTTTGTGCACAATGGATATTTTTCCATCAATCCTATCCCTGATCCCTAATTCTTGCTCTGGGAATAATAATCAAATCAATATTAGAGGCCCTATGACTTAACTCACCATCCTTATGACTTCCCAGACCCAAACTCCTTTCCCTGGCCACCACTTTATCTATCTATCTATCTATCTATCTATCTATCTATCTATCTATCTATCTATCTATCTATCTATCTATCTATCTATCTACTGTCTAATACATCCATCATGTTTCCCTTTCTTTCTATCCATCCATCTACCCATTCTTTTGTTTGTCTTTCTGTCTATCTCTCCCTCAAGATTAGAATGTAAACTAGAAGGTAGAAACTTTCACTCTATCTCATTTCTGTTTCTCCAGTGCCTACCCTATTGCCTGGCACACAAATGCTTTATCATTCATTCATGTATAGTATGTGATACTACATGGAAATATTAAAGGGATACTGGAAAAAGTTCAACATGTGTGCTGAGAGGGACTAAGTATTACCAACCTAGGAGATGAGGTAAAATTTCATGGAGGAGGTAGAATTTAGGATAAAGTAAAGGAAAAAAGGCAGTGTTCCATAGTGTATAGGGAGCTAGCCCTGGAGTTGGGAAGACCTGAATTCAAATCCTTTCCCTGATAGGACTTGTATGACCTTAATCAAGTCATCTCTCTGGATCTCAGGCACCACTGTTACGACTACTGTTGCCAAGAAGGCCCAGACCTGCATCAGCAGAAGGTATTTTCTCAATAGAGCCCTCTATCCCAGTGAAAGCATAGGGTCAGTGTCTATTTCAATCTAAAATATGAGGAAGAATACAAAAGAAGAGAGGAAGAAAATGCATTCCAAGTGGGGTGAAGAGTGAAACCAAAGGATATTGGAGGCTGAAGAGCAGAAGGCACATTTGGACATTTGAGAACTGTTGCATTTTTGTGATGAAGAGCCCCCAAGAGAAAATAATATTAGAGGAGGTTGGAATGGTATAAAAGTGAAGAAAGCCTTTAATGTCGGGCAGATCTTCACTCAGGAAGTGAGAGACCTACTGAAGATGATGGCGCAACTCTTACTATTAGCAAGTTGATTTAGAGACTCATTTTCTTCTGTGGTCTCCTTTTGCCTGGTAAACTGGTTGTGTCAAGAGTAGGGCAGAGGGGGAGCTAGGTAGCAGGGTGTAGAACAGTGTCTGTAATCAGGAGGACCTGGATTCAAACCTGGCTTCAGAGGCCTACCTGTACGACTCTGGGCAAGTCACTTAATCCCCATTGCTTAGTCCTTACCGCTCTGTTGCCTTGGAACTAATTCTTAGTATTAGTTCTAAGACAGAAGGTAAGGGTTAAGAAAAAAAGAGTTGGGCAGAAGGACTGTGAGATAAAGCACCAGGTCTGGAGTCAGGAGGTTCTGGGTTCAAATCTGGCCTCAGACACTTCCTAGCTGTATGATCCTGGACAAGCCACTTAACCCCATTTGCCTAGTCCTTGCTGCTCTTCTATCTTAGAACTAATACTAAGACAGAAAGTAAGGATTTAAAGAAGAAAAAAGAGTAGGGGAAGTGGCGGTCGGCTAACCATGATTCTAGTGATGACCCCAGGGTCATGCCAGGACATGGCAAAGATGACACAGAGAATATGTAGTAACACTTTTATTAGGAAGACCTAAAAAATGGATTGCTCAAGTTTTCCTGCATACCTGTGACCTATGAAGTCTCTCCTTCACCTGATATCAGTCAAGATATGGACATGAACTGACCAGCCTGTGATCACCCCTCCCCAAGAAATCAGAAAAACACTGATGAGTTTGACTCATTCCCCATCCCTCTGGATTGAGATGGACGCTATATCAGTGCATTCTGATCCTGGATTTCAACTCAACAATTCGAAACAGTAATGAACCATGAACCAAGAACTATGCAAGACTAGTGACAAAAAAGACAAAAACAGACAACTGAGGGCATTTGCTTTCTGATGGAGGAGACAAAAATGTGTATGGGCACGTGTGTATAGTATATAACATATTTAATAAACAATACCATATATTATAATAATACGTGATATACATCTATATATTAACAAACATTTATTAATCTTCTACTATGTACCAGGTACTGTGCAAGCCATTGGTGACATAAAGACCAAAATGAATTGGGTCCTGTCCTCAGGGAGATTACACACTATTAGTAGAGAATATGTCTGGATCACTCCCAATTTATGAAGCATCTACTGTACACCAGGCATGTTTCAGTGCCCGGGTGATCCAAGACACCCCAGCCCTTGGGGAGCCAACATTCTACTGGTAGGACACAACAAGTACTCTGAGAAGTCGATACAGAGCAATATCAAAAGGGAGGGAACACTAAGAAGGGACAGAGATCAGGAATTTGAGATAGAAGATGGCAGCATTACCAATAAGTGTTTATTAAGGACCTACTATGTGCAACTAGGTGACACAATGGAAAGAGTGCCAGGCCTGGAATTGGAAAAAAAAATTTTTTAACCTTTATCTTTGGTCCTAGAATCAATACTGTGTATTGGTTCCAAGGCAGAAGAGTGGTAAGGGCTAGTCAATGGGAATAAAGTAACTTGTCCAAGGTCACACAGCTAGGAAGTGTCTGAAACTAGATTTGAACCCAGAACCTCCTGTCTCTAGGCCTGGCTCTCAATCTACTTAGCCACTCAGCTGCTCCCTTAAGAAGATTATTCTTCCTGAGTTCAAATCTAGCCTCAGACACTTATTAACTATGTGGACCTGTGTGAATCACTTAACTTTGTCTCAGTTTCCTCATCTGTAAAATGAACTGAAGAAGGAAATGGCAAACCTCTACAGTAACTTTGCCAAGAAAACCTCAAATGGGGTCACTAAGAGTTGGATATTACTCTTGTATGTACCAGACACTGTTCCAGATACTAGGAGGACAAAGAAAAAGTGAAACTGACTTGCCTTCAAGGAGCTTACGTTCTTTGGAAGGAGACAAGTTGTACAAATGTAAACACATATTAAAAAAATAAACACAGTCACGTGGGTGGAGGCAGGAAGGCAATAGTTACTACAAGATTTCTGGGAAAGTCTTCTGAGTCAGCACACAGCTAGGTCCTCTGTGACTCTTTGGGGGGTATTTTCCCCATCTGAAACAGTATTGGTGTTGTCATAACCCTCTGGAGTCAGAATGGAAGTCTGACTTTACTCTTTCTACACTGACAGGAGCAGTGCCTTATTTTCAGGATTCTTCACCCTGATTCCAGCTTCCATCCTTACATGAACTGAATTCTGATGGATCTCCTGTCCAGAGGAATAAGAAGGAGAGTGTGTTCAGGAAGACAGAAAGATGGGGAGTAGGGGTGAGATTGAGCACCTAACTATGGGATACAGGTCAGTCCAGACATCACAAAAATGCAGAAACCTACTACTGCAAGGGGCAGTTCTTTGGGGAGGAGAGAGTGGGGACCTATATAGCAGGAAATAAAAATGACATAAAGACAAACCATATACAGGGAGGAACTGGACCTGTAATTACATAAAAATAGTCAAAAATATTTTTAAATAAATAATAAAATATTTAGATAAATAATTTTTTAAAAACCCTACCACGATATCCTTTAAATGCAGTACTCTTGGGGAAGCATAGGAAGACTTCTGTGAACTGATACAAAGTGAAATAAGCAGTAAACAGTACACATAATGATAGCAGCAACATGAAAACAACAATAGAAACAGAACCTGGACTTGGACCTGCAGAAGAGATATGACAATGTATTTTCTTCCCTTCTTTGAAAAGGTAAAGGACTGGAAAGCTAGGTAGCCTAGTGGATAGAGCATCAAGCCTGGAGTCAGGAGGATCTGGGTTCAAATATGGTCTCAGACCCTTCCAGCTGGGTGATCCTGGGTGAGTCACTTAACCCTGATTGCCTTGCTCTAACACTCTTTTGTCGTAGAACTAATACTAAGATAGAGAGTAAGCATTTAAAAAAAGAAAGAAAGAAAAGCTAGGGGACTATAGATTCAGAATACTGCAAACATTACTGGACTTATTTGGTATATTGGTTAGTTTTCTAAAATGCTTTTCTTCCCCTTGTTTCTTTATTACTCTTTGTTATAAAAAAGGACTCCTTGGGTAGGAGAATGAATCTATTAAGAAGGAAGGTGATGTGAAATCAAAATAATATAGTATAATAATAGTATTAAAATGAATATACATTATTTCAGTGGAAGAAAAGGAGCAACCACCTTGGAATCCAGACATAGCTCACTATTATCCTCTCTAACTTTGCTAGGAAACGCCTGGGTGTTACCTCATGAATCAGCCTCTGACCTCTTTCATCATTATATCAGGCAGGGCACCCAATTGTATAGTTGTACAATCTTAATAGCTCTGATTCATTAAGGAAAAAGGAAAATGATTGTAGTAACAGCTGGCATTTAGATAGCAAGTTCAGGTTTGCAAATGCTTATTGCATACTAATACTCAATGTGGTATAATAGAGATTGTGATGGATTTGGTGTCAAAAAGTCTTGGGTTTGAATCCTGCCTCTGCCATTTAACCATCCTGTGATACTACCTGCTAAGTCATCTGCCTTGGTGGCAGCTAAGGTGGTGAAATGGATAGAATGCCAGGCCTGGAGTCAGGAAGACCCAAGTTCAAATCTGGACTCAGATACTTACTAGCAGTGTGACTCTTGGCAAGTCACTTAACCTCTGTTTGCCTTAATTTCCTAGAGAAGGAATCAGCAAAGTACTCTGGTATCTTTGCTAAGAAAACTTCATGGAGAGCACTGGTGCGCTATGGCTCTCGGAGTCATGAAACATCAGCCATGACTGAGCACACACAATGGGACAGATACTGGGGATGCAAAGACAAAAGTGAAACCACAATTCCTGCCCTGGAGAAGCTTATCATTCCAGGGGTTCAAGGAAGATAATAACCAAGTGGGGAATTGCAAACTTTAAAGCATGATGTGGCTGTCTGGTATTATGATCATTTGATTTGATTTGATTTTTAATTTATTTATTTCTAACTATTTTTCCATGGTTCCATGATTCATGTTCTCTCCCTCCTCGCTCCCAGAGATGACAAGCATTTCCACTGGATTCTATAAGTGTTATCATTCATCATGATCATTTTATTAATGGTTCAAAGAGAAGTTTGGACACGGGGAGGCAAATATATCCAGTGAACTGACTGATTTTAGGGGAAAACATTAGGAACACAGAACGAACAAACAAAAACCCCTCTGGAAAGAAAATGGTGCTAATTATGAAAATGATGTTAATCATGTGGTTTTTCTCTTGGGGTCAGAGACCCAGATGGAGCATTGGGACAGAGTGGTGCCATTCCTGGCTGGGCTCTGGACTCCATGCCCCAATTACAGCAGTTGTTCCCTGGAGAAAACATGCCTGATGAGGCCAGCACACTCCTACCTCGGAGGCGTGGAGATGGCCTGGGTGCAGTTAATGACACGTTAGGCAAAACACTCAGAGATGCTGCTGAATGAAGCTGTGATCTTTTTAAGAAGAAGTAGGAGGGCCAGTTAGGTGACCCAGTGGATTGAGAATCAGACCTAGAGACAAAAGATCTTGGGTTCAAGTCTGGCCTCAGCTGTGTGATCTTGGCCAAGTCACCTAACCCCCATTGCCTAGTCCTTAGTGCTCTTCTGCCTTGGAACCAATACACAGTATTGATTCTAAGATGGAAGGTGAGGGTTTATTAAAAAAAAAAATAAATCCCTGAACCAATCTCAAAGAGTCCTTAGACTGAAACATTCATTCTCAAATCAAATGTAAAAGTGCTGTTATTCAGCTATTTTAATTTGAAGAGGCCTTACTTGACAATGAGAGACTGACTGCAAGAGTTGGACAACACCAAGATCCCAGAACGCGCTCAGTGAGTACCTCGGTTTCACGCTGCAAGAGACGACAGCTGTCAAAGACCAGAAGTTTCAGAAGAGGTGCTGAGCTCAATTCGTACAAGGAATTTTCTCATTTGGAGTCCCCAAGACCAATGAAGTCACAGGTCTCCCCCTACCCCACTTTATTCTCCACCCCAAACCCAAACTCCCCCTTCGCCCACCCCCCATGGGTCTAAGGTTTACAAAGCACTATCTTCACAATGAGCTATTGAAATAAGCAAGCAAAGCGTGATCATACCCGCTTTAAAAATTTTATTTATTTGTATAACCCCTTATCTTCTGTCTTAGCATTCATGCTCCGGTGAAAGGAAATTCTTGGTTCTCTTTGCTTTGCACTTGTGCAAACTCAGAATAGACAAAGAGAACCAAGAATTTCCTTTCACACTACATATCGGTTCCAAGACAGAAGAGTGGTATGGGCTAGGCAATGGAGATTAAGTGACTTGCCCAGGGACACAAAGCTAGGAAATGTCTGAGGCCAGATTTGAACCCAGATCCTCTTGTCATCAAGCCTAGCTCTCTATCCACTGAGCCATCTAGCTTCCCCCAATGTACCCATTTTAAAAATATGAAAATCCTGAGCCTCCTTTTTCAGAGTACCACAGCTAGGAAGTGTCAAGAGGCACAATTCAAATATCTCTTGACTTGAGGTAAGAAGCCAGGCACATTTTTCACTCTCTTATAGGATCAAAAGATTTAGAGCTGGAAGGAGGCTCAGGGATCTTTTCCAATCTCTTCAATTTCAAGAAAATGAAATGTGTGCAAGGAGGTGGAGTGGTCAAGCTCAACTTGCTCAAGGTCATAATTTGTAAGCACCAGAGAAAGAATTTGAACCCAAGACCTCTTACAACAAATGAAGGACTCCTTCCACTACATTATGCCAACTATCATTGTGTGCTGAAATAAAGAAAAGGGGGCAGCTAGGTGAAAGTCAGGCCCAGAAATGAGAGGTCCTGGGTTAAAAATCTGGACTCAGACATTTCCTAGCTGTGTGACTGTGGGCAAGTCACTTAACCCCCATTGCCTACAATACAAAGTATTGATTCCAAGATGGAAGGTAAGAGTTTTTAAAAAAAGAAATAAAGAAAATATGTGTATTTTATATTTAGGTTTATAGAAAGTGAGGAATTTAACAATTCCAATGCCTTTGTCCTTTTTTATTTTCCAAAGTAATTTTAAATAATAATAATTTCAAATTTATATGGCGCCTTAATGTTTTTCTATACATTGTTTCATTAGATACTTATAATAGCCTTTGAAGTAGAAACTATTTTCATACCTGTTTTACAGATAGTGAAACTGAGGCTCAGAAGTTAAAATTACTTGCCTAAGGTTATATAGATAATACATTTCTGTGTCAAGTTTCAGAAATGCATCTTCCTGGTTCCAAGATCAACAACTCTACATACTGGACAATAATACTTAACTTTTATCTGTATTGAATTAAATCTCCTCTGATTATGGAATGTTTTTAAAAATATAATTTTAATTGTTATCTAATATGTATATCTCTCTCTTTCTGCCCCACTTCCCAGAGTATCATCATTTATAATAAAAAATAAATAATGAAAAAAAGAAAAGATAAGAAGGGGGGAAAAAGGTCAACAAAATTAGTGGATATATGATGCTAGATATAGTGCTTCATGTTTATAGTCCCCTATCATCATAAAGTGAGGGGTTAGTGTTAAAAGTTAATTTTATATAAAGATTGATATTCCCGTAGGACTATTTTAAACCCCTTTCCTTCAAAGCAATTTTCTTAGAGTCAATGGGGAAATGGGCAAATGGCTACTGTTGAATCAATCCTATGGACAGGACTTTTGTATCCTTTAGACACAGAGATGTGGTGGGAGGCAACTCCTACTTGAAGTTTTCTTGTTTTCCCCAGCTCTTAGTTTTGGCTCTCTCAACCGTTTTTTGTTTTGTTTTTTGCTTTGTCTGAAAGCATGATTTGCAATTTCTGATATTTTTGGTTCATTTTGTTCCAGCCCCTCATTTTACTGTGTGTGTCTTTGCTTTTTAGGTGTTTCTAATGGGCAGCTGTGAGTTTTTTTTCTTGAGAATCTGTCATTTTTTTTTCATTTTATAGGCTTATTTAATCTATTCACACTTAAAGTACTTAGGTTTAGATTTATATTTTCCTCCATTTGCCTTTAATATATTTTTCGAAATTAGCGATATTGTTTATTTTTCATCTTCCTCTGAAAAGACATTATTTATATATCTGTGTATATGATGTTTCCTTCAAGAAGGATATAAACTCCTTGAGAAAAACAACTATACTATCTCTTTTATATCTCCACTACCTGGCACATGGGAGGTGTTTGACAAATATCTGAATTGAAATGAATGAAAGAGGGTAGCAAAGAGCACTAGAGGAGCTGCTAAGTGGCTCAGTACTTAAGAGTGCCACTTAAGACTGGAGTCAGGAGATCATTTAACCCTCATTGTCCAGCCCTTACCATTCTTCCACCTTGGAACCAATACATAGTATGGATTATAAGATATTGGGTAAGATTTTTTTTAAAGGAAAGAAAAGAAAAAGAAAGAGCACTAGGGTTAGTTTCAAAGGGCCCTCATTCACATCCTGTTTTTGATGTTTGCTACCTATATGACCCTGGACAAGTCACTGAGTCTTAGTTTCCTCTTCTGTAAAAGAAGAAGGTTGTAGTAGATGGCTCCCGAGGTGGTTTTCAGCTCTCAGTTGATGATCCTATGACTTGGCACTTCCTGGCTCTGTGACTGACCATGTCACCTTCCATCTCCACTTCTTAGTTTCTTCATCTGCAAAATGAGGGCATTGTTCTAAATGATGTGCCAGAGGTCCCTTCTAATTCTAACTCTATGATCCTATGAATGTGATGGTGAGAAGCAGAAATAAGGCACTACTTTAGTTCTCTCCTCACTTCAAGGATTCAGGATTTCACTGGGGTAGGCAGTCCTTCCACCAATGCAGCTCTCAAAACATCTCACACCTGAGTGTGGACAGGCAGCCCACCTCTCCATAAGTTGCTATAGCTGAAAAAAAATTTACTACCTGAGAGTCAACCTTCTTTGTTGACATAAATTTCAGTTTATAACATTCAGTAGTGAGTGCTGCCAAGCAGGAAGAATCAATAGGACATGTGTTCATTCAGGCTGTCCCTGGCTTCATTGCTCAAAAGATTTTAAGTTCCTAGAGTTAGTTAGTCATCTGCAGCCTGGTTACTGATTGTGTAAACCTAACAATGTATGAAAAGAATAAAAAGGAGTCAGATAATGGCATAAAAGGTTTTTCTAGGACCTTTTTATTTAGCATAAGAGCAAATATATCACAGATATAGCTGTACTGGAGCACAAAAAATAAATCACCTTTCTAGAAGGTTTTAGAATCCCAAGTCCATAAAAACCCTGTGTGGTTGATACGAGTTTGATTAGGCCTATTTTATAGAGGAGGAAATTGAGCGGTGACTATGGTGCCCAAGATCATAGAGCTAACAAGGTTGGGAATTGAATGGTATCTAAACCCAGCAATCTGGACTTTAAGATACTATCTACTATACCATGCTCTTTCTGCAAGGATAGTGATCACACACAAAGTATTTATGAAGTGGATACTACATACCAAATACTGGGTTAGTAACTGTTGTGGCAAAAAAAACCCTAAACAAAACAAAATAGTCTCTGCCCTAAGGGAGCTTATATACTTATGGGGGAAACATCCATCCACTCTTCCATTCATTTATCTATCCATCCATCCATCCATCCATCCATCCATCCATCTATATATCCATTATTCTATTCACTAATACTTTTTATCCACCTATCAGGCAGTATGATGAAGATTGGGAACACAAAGAAAAAGATGGACTTCCAGACTAAAATGGCTGCAGAGTAGAAGAATCTTCACAACCCTCCCTACTACTGATCACAACTAAGTGTCTCAAAAGAACAAAAATCAAAATTGGATGAGTGAAGGGGCTCTGCCACAGAGTGCAGCCTTAAAGGTAGGCAGGGTTTGGGCATTTCCACACTATAAGGGGATAAAATTATCTCTACCAAAGTGGGAGCTGATCATCCCTCCCTCATACCACCTACTGCATCAGAGTAAGAGCGAAGACCAAGAGCTGGAGCGATCTCTAAATTCTCTGGCACTGGCTGAGGGCATCATAGTCTTACCCCTGAGAACAGTGCAAAGCTTTGACAGTAGGACTTAGGACCAGAGGTTGAGGAGCACAGAGTACAGGAGCAGAGATAGCACAGAGAGGGGCTACCTGCAGCAGATGTTATGGAGACTGGAAAAATAGCCTCTGGGAAAAAACCACTCTGTAGCTAGCTACATCAAGAACTGCCTGCCCTCCTCACTCAGACTTCTGTCTGAGAAGGGAAGACAAAACTAACACAGCAATGGCCATCAACACCTAATAACTACAATCCACAAGTACAAAAAAAAAAGACACAACAGAGGAAGCCTCTGACATTGGATAACTTCTATGGTGAAAAGGAGCAGAGTACAGAGATGACAGCAAAATGTGAAAAGCAAACACATCCACACTTTCAAAAAAAAAAAGGAAATTGGTCACAAGCTCTAGAGGAACTCAAAATGGAGTTCAAGAACCAAGTAAGAAAGATAAAATAAAACTGGGAAGAAAGGTGGGAAATGCAAAAAATTAAAAAAGAAATAACAGTTTAAAAGATAGAATCTCCCACTTGGGAAAAACACACACACAGAAATCACATGAAGTAATAAGCAAATTGAGGATCAGAATTGACTTTCTGGAAGCCATGAAAAACAGGTTAGACCAATCTGAAAAGGAAAATCAAAAGATCATAGCTGAAAACCAGTCTTTAAAGACTAGAATTGGGCAAATAGAAGCTAATGATCTCACAAGACAGCAAGAATTAATAAAGCAAAATCAAAAGAATGAAAAAATAGAATGAAACATGAAGTATCTCATTGAAAAAACAACTGACATGGAAAACAAGTCCAGGAGAGACAAATTGAGAATCATAGGTCTACCTGAAAACCTAGAAGAAAAAAAACCCAGAAGCTTTGATATCATATTACAAGAAATTATCCAAGAAAACTGCCCTGATATTCTTGAACAAGAGGGTAAAATAGACATTGAAAGAGTCCATAGATCACTCTCTACATTAAATCCTCAAAAGACAACCCCCAGCAATGTAATTGCCAAATTCAAGAGCTTCCAAGCTAAGGAGGAAATATCGCAAGAAGCCAGAGACAATTCAGATATCAAGGAGCTCCAGTCAGGATTACACAGGATCTGACCACTTCCACATTAAAGGACTGCAAGGATTGGAATATGATATTCAGAAAGGCAAGAGAATTGGGTCTACAACCAAGAATCACCTATCCATCAAAACTGACTATATGCTTCCAGGGGAAAGTATGGGCATTCAACAAAATAGAAGATTCCCAAGTCTTTGTAAAGAAATGATCAGAATTAAATGGAAAATGTGATGTCCAAATATAAAATTCAAGAGAAACATGAAAAGGTAAATAAGAAAGTGGGAAAAAATTTTAAGGGCTTCAATATGGTCAAATTGTTTACATTTCTATGTGGAAAAATTTTATTTGTAACTCCCAAAAATTGTTTTCACTATCATAGTAGAAATAAGAATTATTCATTGGTAGAGATTGGGGTACTAAGTGGTTTAAGATGATATGTAAAAAAAGCGAGGGGAATAGAAGACAGCACCAAGAGAAACTTGAAGAAAGAAGAAAAATAGGATAAATTATACTACACAAAGAGGTACATGGGAGGGGGAGGGGAAAATACTATTATAAAAAGGAGAAGAGCATGCTAATACTTAAACCTTACTCTCGGTGGAATCAGTTCTGAGAGGGAAGAACAGCTAGATTCGTTAGAGCAAAGAATTCTATCTTACCCTACAAGGAAGTTGAGAGGGAAAAACCAAGGGGGGTTGTGGCATAGGGTGTACCAAAAGGGAGAGAAAGAGAAGGGGGAGAGAATTTAATAGACCCTAAAGAAAAATAAGAGGGGAATAAGAAGGGAAGGGGTGGGAAGGGAAGTAAAATAAGAGTGGGGTTTAAGGGGACTAATTAAAAACAAAGACAAAGATAAAAGGCCTCATCCTCAGGGAGTTTACATTCTAAAAGGTGGGGAACATGATCTATCCATCAATCCACAAACATTAATTAAACATCTACTATGCACTAGGCCCTGTGTCTTCCTGAGTGAGGGCCAGTGTTCTATGTAGCTGCATCCCCTAGTTGTCTGGGAAGACTAGAGCCTCTAGCTGAATTGGACCCACAGGAAGGGCTTTAAATGCCAAATAGAGAAGTCTACGTTAGACCTGAGAGGCAGGAGGGAACCAGTGAGACTTTGAGTGGAGGAATGACACAGTGATCCTATCCCTTA
Organism: Monodelphis domestica; assembly: GCF_027887165.1. Lineage (NCBI taxonomy): Eukaryota > Metazoa > Chordata > Mammalia > Didelphimorphia > Didelphidae > Monodelphis > Monodelphis domestica. The sequence goes on from NC_077231.1 coordinate 92,971,420, forward strand.
GAAATATAAATTCAGCAGCTGTTCGGAGAATGATGGATTAGGGTAAAGGCGGAGGAGAGCAGAGGTCAGCAAGACCATTTAAGAGACTATTGCAGTAACCCAGGTGAGAAGTAATGGGGCCAGCAGGTGGTGGCCATAAAAGGACAGAATGGAAAGGATATGAGAAAGGCCATAAAACACATAGGGAGTGCCAGACGGAGGATTACAACTCAATCTAGGGATTTTGTCCATTCTATAGCAGGGATCCTCACACCCATTATAAAATATCCCTAAGTCCTGCCTTTGTGAAAACAAAACCAAGACTCAAAACAACTACAAGTATGATGATGATGACGATGATAATGACTACAAGGACCAAGAACAATGATCAAAGGGTGTAATTATGTAATTTATAGTCACAAGACACTCCCCCAATTGCCTGCTGTCAAGTCCTGAGTTTTTGAGTTAGAGGAAGGTTTTAATGTTGGCTTTGTCCTTAACTAGCTCTGTAACCCTACATTAATTGCTTTCCACTGTGGGCCTCAGTTTCCTCATCTGTAAGTTAGGGGGTTTGGAAATGAATCAGGGATTCTAAAGCTTTTTTGCCTTAGACCCCTCTGGCAATCTGGGGAAATTTATGGACTTCCTCTTGGAATCACATTTTTAAATAGCTAAAGAAAATGCTAAATTTCACTTAGAGGTTAGTGGAAATAAATATAATTTCCCATCCAAGTTCATGGACCCAGGAAACTGATCCATGGGCCTTGAGAATGTCCATGTAACTTAGGTTAAGTAAGAACCCCTGCTCTAGAAGAACTTAAGGGTCCTCCCAGCTCTGACATTCACTATTCTAAGGTTCCTCTGAGCCATGACATTCCTTGTTCTAATTTTCCTCTCGGTTCTGATATTCCTGTTCTAAGGCCCCTCCCAGCTCTGACATTCCCTGTTCTAAGGCCCATCCCAGCTCTGACATTCCCTGTTCTAAGGACCCTTTCAGCTCTAAATCCCAGAAGCTTATGATCTCTTTCACATGATTTCACATGATTATTGCCACTAACCCTGGAGGTAGATAGTGTAAGTATCAATCATTCCCATTTTTCAGAGGAGAAAAATGATCTCTAGGTCACATAAGTGGCAGAACCAACAGGAAAGCTCAGGGCTCCTGACTCCCAACCCAGTGTGAAAACTCATGGTGATTACTAGAAGACGGCAGGACCACTGATGGGTAGAGCTAGAAAGGTCCCCTTAGGGCCCTCACTTGACCCAAGTTCCTCATTTTACTGAGGATGATACTGAGATTGGGGGAAGTTGTGCCTGAACCAAGGTCACCATGGAACTAACCCCACGTCTCCTAACAACAAATCCAGGACTCCTTACTCCATACCATGAACATCCAATCCTTTAAATCCTATTGAACCACTACTCAACAGTCACACAACTGAAAGTTAAAAACAAACAAACCCAAAACTTTATTATCTTTGGGCATTTTTCTGGCTTATGCTGAGGCTCTGTGGAGAATCTCTGATTCCCAGCTGCCAACTCAACTAGGAAATCATAAATGCTACAGACCTCAGTCTCCTTACCTATACAATGGGCATAATACACAATAATTATTCCTGGCCCAGATTTGTCCCCTATACCTATTATATACTTTAAGTCAAGTTGATAAGCATTTATTAAGTACTATATTCTAGGCACTGTGCTAAGTGCTGGGAATACTGTTCAGTCATTTCAGTTGCCTCTGACTTCTCATGATCCCATTTGGGGTTTTCTTGGCAAAAATATTAGAGTGATTTGCCATTTTCTTCTCCACCTCATTTTACAGATGAGGAAACTGAGGCAAATAAGGTGACATAACTTGACTAGAGTCACACAGCAAGTAAGTGTCTGAGACCAGATTTGAATTCAGGAAAATTAATCTTCCTGACTTCAGGCCCAGCGCTCTCATCCACTGTACCATGTAGCTGCCCTGACTATAAGGTTTTTGAGGGCAGGGACTATTTTCTTGCCTTTCTTTCAAAGAAAGAGTATCTGAGGTCAAATTTGAATTCAGGTCTCCCTGACTCCAAGCCTGAAGCTCTATCTACTCTACCACCTACTTGCCCATACATAATAAATTAAAGATAATCAATAGAGGGAGGGTACCAGCATTAAGAGGGAGTGGAAAAGGAAGCATTTCCTTTTTGTTAAATCCCTCTTTTGTTTTTCCAGTGCACAGCTTATTTCTCACCTCCTATATAGGAATTGTCTTGATTCCCTTATGAATGTTTTATTGAAATTCTTTTGGATTACTTAGTATATATGTGTATACATATATATTTATACAAAGTATATATATATATGTAAACACATCATGTATCTTCCCAGTGGAATATAAGATCCTTGAGGGCTGGGATGGTTTTGTTTTGTCATTGTAATCTTAGTACTTTGCACAGAGCATGCAATTAATTTTCATTGTTCTCATGTTAAGTTGATCATAGGAAATCCAGCAAAAAGGTTTTTTCAAACTGTATGTATTGTGTAGGTATAAAAGGTAGTCATTAACTTATGTCCATTCCACAGATAAGTTATAAAGATGAATAAACAAGTGCTTTGAGCTCCTGGCCTATAAACATAGAGCCTATAAAAATACTAGCTGACATTCACATAACTATTAAAGGTTCATAAAGCACTTTACATGCATTCAGTCATTTGATCTATACTACAATTCTGTGAGTTGGCACTCCATGGATTTCTATTTCCATTTTATAGATCAGGAAACAGAGGTTGAACAACTCACCCCACAGCAAAGGTAGAGATTTGAAGTGAGGAATCTCTTGACTCTAGGTCAAGCATGCCTTTCCCTGAAGACTTCTGGGTAGACACAAAGCCCATGGAGGTGAAGTTCAGTCATGAAAAGAACAACTCGGTGCTAAATTAATCAAAGACATTTGGGTGTCTCATGGGGGGTAAACTGATTCTTCCTAGAAAATTATATCAACATCTATGCACTGTGATCCATTCAAAAGGACATTATGGAGTACAAGCCATTTTGGATACAGTACAACGTTTCTGGACGGCACCAGGGATAACAATGAATGCCATTAGAACTTGTCAGGCATGTGATATATGTAGAAAAGACAATCAAGGACATTTCAAGAACATAGCATTGGGAGGCAGACCTCTAAGTTATATGCCTTGCCAATGTCTACAAATAGACTACATTAACATCCCCAAAGACAAGGGATACAGGTATGCATTGGTTATTGTGGATAGGCTAATGAGATGTGTTGAAGCATATCCAGCTAAGAAAAATGATACAGTCATAGTAGTGAGATCTCTACTGAAAGAAATTATTCCTAGGTATGGCTTTCCTGATACCGTAGACTCGGATAGGAGATCACATTTTACAAGAAATATACAAGAACCTGGGTATCAAATGCAGTTTCCATAATATTTATAGGCCTCAAAGTTCAGGCCAAGTGGAAAGAATGAACAAAGAGTTAAAAACACTAATAGGAAAACTTTGTTCAGAAACACACTTGAAATGGACAGATGTTATTCCTCTTTCATTGTTTCAAATACGAACAAGATCCAGAGGTGACTTGCATGTATCTCCATTCGAGATGCTATATGGTCAACCACTATGGCATGGTAGAACTGCAAAACCACCATATCTATCAATGTTAAAAGGGGAATGTATACTTCATGAATATTTAATGGAAATACAAAACAAGCTGGAAAAATTAAGAAAGCTAGGATTACTAGTACAAAGAATACCACTGGATTTTTCATTGCATAAGATAAAACCAGGAGACAAAGTATATGTCAAGAATTTTAATAAAGAATCTCCTACAGAACCAAGATGGATAGGTCCCTTGAATGTTGTCATGGTAACCCCTACATCTATAAAGGTAGAGGGCAAAGATCCATGGTTTCATGATTCACATATAAAACTACATTATACCCATGACATGACCAGCAATGAAGAAGAATAAAATAGCAACAACAGTAGCCCTAGCAATATTTAACAACAGTCCCTAAGAAATGGAAAGCTATAAATGAAAATACTAGAAAAACAAATATGAAAGCATTGCATATAATAACCTAAAGAAAAGACACAAGAGTACAAATTACAACATTAATACGCACTGCAAAAGCAATGATGAAATAGCCTCATACATACACATTAAGATTATAGCTCCGATGAAAAATGATCTCTGCTTGCAACAACAACGAAAAATGAAACAAAGTTACTTGACTAAGAAGACACATTTCTACACAACATATTATATCATGTATCATTCTATCTATATCAACAAGAACACAGAAACCCATAGGCTAAAAGAAAATTCTATCTTCAAGAAAATTTCAAGTCAAGAGAATCTCTTAATATGAACATCTTAAAGAAGCAATCTACCCAAAACGAAACCCCCTTGTGATATCAAACATCAAATAATATAAAACAATATCATATTTCAGTCATAACGTAAATTCTGAAAAAATTTTATACAGTACAATACATACACCCACACAAGAAGATTATCATATAGAAAACCATACTTTAATGTGTGAAGAATCAACTCATGAACACTGACAGGCATGCATGAAGAATTCAAACTTACTTCCATGCACAAGCAAAGAAAAAAATCAATCTTGCATACTCGCATTTGAAAAGCTTACACACATACATGTTCCTGTACATTAAAGAACACGGGACTTCAATAAAGGTGAGACGACAGACAACATGTATATGCTGCACAGAGGAAAACCCAAGACTTGTATGATCCTACAATCAACACCGAAGACATGGAAAGACATTGAAATCTTGAACTGATGGTGATAAGGTCATGTAAGAATGTGTCATACATGTTAACTTCACATATAGGTACGTACACATATATACAACTACACAAAAACACAACGTGGAAAGGAGTCTCATGGACTGGGTAAGTATACAAAACATTGCATAATTCACATACACAAAATTCATACTGATATACTTGTGAGTTTCTGTGGAAAATTCAAAGAGAATTTTCTTATCTGCATGATTTTGCACAGAAATCACATACAAAATTGTATTATAACTGTACATATGTAAAATCTGTATAGACAAAAACTATGTACATTTGTGAATACTAATGAACTAACAGGCTAACAATATTGGGGTAATTTACTGACATTCTAATTATTAATACATAAGGCAAGATTTAGAAAAGTTCAGATTTTTAGATGACTTAGAGACAGATGTATGGCATAAATAATATAAGTTCAGTTTCATAATAATATTAGTAACAATTGTTGTTTTTTTACTTAGAACGAATTATAGTCATTAGGATATAAGAAAGTTACATTGCCAAAAATATTGTTTGAATTTTTTCATTGTTTACTATTATGTTCAAAACCATATCTTGGTATTGCATGTCTCTGACCCACACCTCTTTCCTTTATCCCAAACATTAGAATAGATATAGATAGTCAAAATAGTTAAGAAATGTTAGGATTATTTTTAGTTTGGGGGTAGTGGAATACGTTAAAATAGAGTAAGAGTTTAGATAGTTAGGAAGTCTTCATGATACAATTAAGAGGTAAGTACTGTTGATACAGAACACTGGTTGTATTCTGTGTAAAAGTAAAAGGGGGATTTTGTGAAGAAATGTATTACTACTACAGAAAGACTTGCAAGCAGATACAGGGAATGGAAGCTTGAAGATCTGTTCATCAAGAAGATCCCAAAATTGGGGGCAGCTGGGTAGCTCAGTGGATTAAGAGCCAGGTCTAGAGATGGGAGGCCCTAGGTTCAAATCTGGCCTCAGACACTTCCCAGCTGTGTGACCCTGGGCAAGTCACTTGACCCCCATTGCCTAGCCCTTACCACTCTTCTGCCTTGGAGCCAATTCACAGTTTTGACTCCAAGATGGAAGGTAAGGGTTTAAAAAAAGAAGAAGAAGATTCCAAAGAAGAATGTGGCCAGGAAGTAGGCAGTTTGAATAGTAGCAGTGGGAAACTGATTTCTCACTTCTTCCTTGGTGAACTCTGAGGAGGAAGCTGGCAGAGAGACTTACTCAGAATTTCTGGTTATTGGCTTCACCTTGAAAACGTGGGCATAGTTTTGAAGATCTTTTCAAGCTATTAACAATATCCCCTTAAAGACAATTCAACCTTACTTCTTTATATTGAACTTTATAGTAGATTAGGGAAAACCTCAATTCCCTCTACCCTATCCCAACTCTACCTTTCTTTCTTAAAATAAATCCCTTTTTACAGTATTATAGAGGGAAATTTATCTTTTGAAAGTTGCTGTCAACTTACCAACTCTGAATAGCTGTTGAAATCAACAGAAGAAAGCAGGAAATGGGTGGGAGGAGGAGGAGTGAGAATCTCAATCTCTCCTATAACCTTATTTTCCAGTGTGACTGTTCCAGCCTTTCTCTTTACCTTAAATGTACTAGTAAAGGAGCCTCTAATACAATGGTCAGTAAGACTACTGGGAGTGAATGTACCAAAATAAGTGGCATGAAACAGGCTAAAAATGTGTGAACTAGTAGGAAAAACACTGAACCTTGAGTCAGAAAACTTCAACCTTTCCCTTTAAACACATAGCAGGCCCTTAATAAATATTTTTGAATTATTTTTGAATCACTCACTAGCTGAGACAAATCATTTCACCTACTGTGAATCTCAGTTATCTCATTCATTAAATGGGACCAAAACTTAACTTATCCACTTCCCAGAATATTGCGGGGAGAACATTTTATAAACTGGGAAGGCTTCTGAACTATCTGTTTCTATTTAATTAATTAATTGATATTTATTTTACAATCTTATTCTTATCATCTTGTTCAATGGAATTCAGATAGAAAGGGTCTGAGGTCAAGTCGCTTTACTATTCTTGGTCTTTATGTCTAATGTTTCTCTGGATTATTGCACAGATGGATAAAAGAACAGCTTCTGGTTGTTGAATAAATATTATCGCAGTAGTGCCTTTTCTATAGGCTCACTACAAGTCTTAGTTAATGAGTAGAGGATGATGGGAGGGATCAGATTCACCTCCTGCTCCTACATGATTGGCTGTTGTTATACTGATTAAACATTATACCAATCTGTGTACTCTACAGTCCAGGCAAACAAACCTTCTTTTAGTTTCTTGAATGCAGTATTCCACCTCCCATCCACTTTGGGTTCTTTGGGCTCAATGCCTGTAATCCATAGTTGGAATGTGCTTCTTCCTCATCTTTACCTCTTGAAATTCTTCACTTCCTTCAAAATTCAGCTCAAGTATTCTCTCTTAGAGGATGTCTTTCTAATAGGATCCACTGCTAATACCTCTTCTCTCAAATTATCTTGTATTTTAATTTTCATTTAATTTAATTTTTAAAACCCTTACCTTCCATCTTAGAATCAATACTGTGTATTGGTTCTAAAGCAGAAGAGTGGTAAGGGCTAGGCAATGGGGTTTAAGTGACTTGTCCAGGGTCACACAGCTAGGAAGTGTCTGAAGTCACATTTGAACCCAGGACCTCCCATATCTGGGTCTGACTTTCAATCCACTGGGTCACCCAGTTGCCCCCTTCATGTCTGCATGTTGCTTCCTTCTATAAAGAGTGAGATTCCAGTATGCAAGCAACACAACTTTTTTAGAGTTAGAACAGTGAATGAAGGAAAAAATGAGGGAATGAAGAAACAAAGCACTTATTACATGCTTGCTATGTGCCAAATGCTGGAGATACAAATAGAAAATATAGCCTTAGCTTAGTGTGGGCATGTGGTAGGCTCTCGAACACACAGTAGGCATTTAATAAGTGTTTACTGATATATATGTAATATATAATATGTATGTAATACATAATTATTTATATAGTATATAATTTTATTTATACACACATATAGTAAACCCTTACCTTCTGTCTTGGAATCAACACTGAGTATTGGTTCCAAGACAGAAGAGAGGTAAAGACTGGGTCCATGTTGACAAAGGTGAGGTATGCATGCCCCATGTGCATGAGAGTGCTGCTCCCTTCCCCCTCTCCACCATGCCAGAGAACATTTTTCACATGTCCCACCTCTCTGCCCAGTCGCCCAATGTGAGCACTTCCTCCCTCTGCTCTCTGCAGTAATGCGAGGCGCTCACAGGTAGCTTGAAGGGGCAGTTTGGGCATTTGATCTCTAAAAGGTTTGCCAACATTGGGCTATGCAATTGGGGTTAAGTGACTTGCCTAGGGTCAAGCAACTAGGAAGTATCTGAGGTTTGAATCCAGGACCTCCTGCCTCCAGGTATGGCTCTCTATCCACGAGCATCACTGATTTTACTAAAGGAGTGTAGTTAGGTCATTGAGTGTGAATTTGCTAAAAGCAGTCTATGGCCAATAAAAAACACAGAAATCCTGAGATCTTTTGAAAGCTAACACACCAGTATAACAAAGAATAAGGACAGCAACCAATATTTACATGATGCTTTAAAGTTTACAAAACGCTCACCATAGCAAGCTACACAATGGGTATTACTAGTTCCATTTTGCAGATGAGGAAATCAATCAGCCATCCAACAAACATGTTGGTCCAACAATAGTCTAAGCATTGCACTAATCACTGGAGGTCCAAAAAAAGCAAAAATAGCCCGTGCTCTCCAGGAGCTTAAAGTCAAATGAAAAAGACGGCAAGTAAAACAATTAGATACAAGCTATGGGAGAAGAGATGAAAGTAAGCAAAATCAGAGAGGCAAAGTAACTTGTGTAAGGTCATTCAGCTAGTGAGTGTCGGAGGGACTCACCCGTGCCTGGGACATAAGAGATGCTTAATAAATGCTGACTGATTAAGAGGCATTAATTCATAACAATTGATCAAGAAGTATTTATTCATATATTAGGCAATGAACTAGATACTAGCAATACAAATATGGAGAATGGAACCATCCCTACTGGTGAGGAGTTTACAGTCTACTGGGGGGAGACAATAGGTGCTCACATGAGTACCTATGGAAATGATACAACATAAATACAAGCCAGTGGGCAGGGGGAGAGAGAAAAACCAGGTTGGGAGGGGAATCAGAAAAGGCTTCAAGTGAGTCCTGAAATGAATCTGGACACAAAGCAGTGTAGCTTGTGCACTGGGCTGTAGGCATAGAGGCAGGTGAGGGTGACCAAGGTGATCTTGGGAGGCAGAATATAGCCTGGAGCTATAAGGGGGGGGACCAGGCCAATCTTGTACCAGTGTTTAAAGAGTTAATGACATTCTGAAGTCCTGAGCACAAGGGAGGACCATCAGGACTAAAGGGATGGTGCTGGGAAACTTTCAGATGGACTAGAAGTAAAAATGACCCTGGGGAGAGATCTGTTCAATTATGAACCACTATTACCCTGCTGCTAATTTATTGCTTCCACAAAGCATCTCCAATCTGGAGAGCCCAGAGATTTTTACACATGTCTCATTCATGCTGATAAAATCCCACTGTGTGAGGTAGAGGGCAGGTATTACAGATGGGGAGACTGTGGGATAGAGGGCCTAGCTGTCACATTAGGAGGAAGGCTGGAAAAAAAATCCAAGTTCTACCTCACTCCCATGTGGAAGGTTCTCTCCACCAGCCCAGGCTGCATTCGTTTGGGATGGGAAAAGGCATCGGAGCCCAGATCTAGAGGGAGATGGAACATCAGAGGCTTTCTAGATCAAACCTCTCTTTTTACAAATGGGGAAACTGAGGCCCATGAGGGAACTGAGCCCCAGGGAGAAGTGACTTAGGCTCAAAGATCTAGGGCTGAGGAGGATCTTAAAGACCATTGAATCCAATTCTCTTATTTTTGAGATGAGCAGAAAAAGAGGCACAGGAAAATTAATCAACCAGTCTGAAGTCACACATATTGTAAATCTTGGAGATAGGGTTTGAATTCAGATCTTTGGACTTCAAATCTAGGGGTGCTTTGACTGCACCATAGGAGTCCAGTTTCATTACCCAGAACAAACAGGTTATTTATTTGGAGGAAACACCCAGAAACTGATGGGACACATTATGGGACCTAGTAAGGCAGTACAGAGAGAGAACTGAAATTGGAGTATGACAACCTGAGTTCAAGTTCTCTCTTGGTTACCTTTGAGACTCTAAACAATTCAATTCCCTACTCTCTGGGCTCCATTTTCTTCTAAAAACTGAGGATGCTGGAGTAGATGAACTCTAGTCCCATCCAGCTTTGAATCTCCAATCCTGATCCTGCCCACCCTCTCTAAGATTTGCTTTGGCAAAAAATTTCTTCCTGTCATTAGAATGCAAGGGCTGTCCTCTGTCAGTACCAGGACCATTCACCCCAAGGCAAGGTCAAGGCTGATACCTATTATTGCTCCCTCCTCAGCTCAAAGTAAACCACCCCACAGTTTCTGTTGGGTAGAGAAAACAAACTCTGAGAAAGGCCACACTATTGGGGACTGGACGAGTGGGGTGTAGTGGTGGGGGCAAAGAGAATTTGGAATTAGAGGTCCTGAGTTTGAATTCTCACCTTACTACCTACACAAGTCACTTTACCTAGAGGGGCCTCATTTTTTCCCATCTGTAAAATAAATGGGTTGGACTAGATCTCCAAAGTTCCTTTTCAGCTTAAGAACACATAAATCTTGGAGCCTATTTTGTCTGCCCAGCCCCCCAAAGAAAGATGAAAGAAGTGAGAGAGGAAGAGAGTAATAAAAAGGAGGGAAAGAGCAGCAAGGAGGAGAGAGGGGGCAATGAGAGAGATGAAGAGGAGTAGTAAGAGAGGTAGGGGATAACAAGCAAGGCAGGGATGGGCAGTAAGAAGGATGCAGGGGGCAAAGAGGAGGACTGGGGGCAGTGAAAAAGAGGGAGGGGCAGTGAAAAGGGGGAAAGGAGAGGCAGTGAGTGAGAGGGAGGGATGGGCAGTAGGAAGAGAGGGGGCCAATGAGGAGGGAGGGGGCAATGACAAGGAGGGAGTGGGAGAAAGGAGAGAGAGGCTGTAAAAAGAAAGGAGGAGGGAAGGAGGGAGGGAAGGAGCAGTGAAGAGGGAGGAAGGGGACAATAAGGAGGAGGGAGGAGGGCAGTAAGGCCGAAGAGGCCAATGAGAAAGAGGGAGGGGGCAGTGGGAAAAGAGGGAGGGGGACAGTGAGAAAGGGAGGGGGGGGAGGAGGGAAGGGCGTTAAGGAGGAGGGAAGGATGGGCCCTAAGAACAGAGTGGGCAATGGGAGGGATAGAAGGGGTCACTGAAGAGAGAGAGGAACGGGGCAATAAGGAGTGGGGAGGGGGCAGCGAGGCGAGAGGAAGGGGGTAATAGGAGGGAGAGAAGGTTGGGCAATAAGTAGGCTAGAGGAGAGAGGAAGAGGGAGTAAGCAGGACCGAAGGGGCAGTGGGAAGAAAGGAGGGAGGAAAGGGAGCAGGACGTCCCTCAATCCTCCCTCACCCCTACCCCAACTTGGTACCTGGGGGCTGTCCTGCAATGCCTCCTCCAGCAACAGCTTGTCCACGGCGGGCATGGTGCTTGCTCGCTAGCTTGCTCCCGGCTGCTGTCCGTCTCCCGGGGGGCCGCGGCAGCCGCTGCAGCTGCTCAGAGCAGTGACACGTAGGGCTCCCAGCTGTGGCTCGGGTGTCCGGCGGGGGCCAGGAGCTAGGATGCTCTCCCCAGCACAGCAGCAGCGGGGGCTGTCTTGGAGCCGGCCCTGGGCTCAGACGCTCAGTGCCCACGGCTGGCCCTCGGAGCCCACCCCTCGGTGCCCCAACCTGCCAGCCTGCTCCCTCCCTCCTCCCCAAGCTCCTCCTTCGCAGCCCCGGCTCCTGCCAGGACAAGAATCAACAGGAAGTGTGGCGTCCTCGGGTCCTGATGGGAAGTGTGGCCACTCAGGCTTCCTCCTGGTGCGGGGAGCCCTGCCTGCTTCTCCCCTCCCAGGGAGTCTGTAGGAGAGGAGTCAGAGGGGAGGAGGGCTTGCTGTGAAATCGCCTCCTGTGGCCTCCTAAGATGGCAGGACTGGGAAAGACTTGGAAATATTGTATACACTCTGTAACAACTTAGAGAAAATAGAATGGTGAAAGCGGGAGAACCTTGGAGCCCGGAATATTCATGTAGCAACCTAGAAAATGGGATGTTAATAGTGGGAGGGACCTTGGAGCCCGGAATGTTCATGTAGCAACCTAGAAAATAGAATGTCAACAGTGGGAGGGAACTCGGAACCCAGATAGCTATGTAACAGCCAATAAATAGAATGTAATTGCTGGAGAGGTCTTCAGAGTGGAGTTTGGAAACCTGTTTGTATCCTGGACCCCTTGGGCCGTGTAGCAAAACTTATGGTTTTAAAATGCATAAAAATAAAATACATAGGATTCCAAAGGAAACCAATCCTATTGAATTACAGTTATCAATTTTAAAATGTCCAGGGACCCCAGCCTAACAATTCCTGTTTTGGAGCATTAGAATGCTATTTAGAAGACTACCATGTCCAGGTCTTTTGATCTAGAGATTCCGTTACTAGGCATATACCCCAAGAAGGTCATTGATTTATTAAAAAGGAAAAAAAAGAAGCAGCAGCTCCACAATATACTACATATTTATAGCAGCAGTTTTTGTGGTGGCAGAGAGCTAGAAACAAGTCAATGTCTTCCAATTGGGGGATGGCTAAACAAGTTGTGGTCCATGATTTGAATATCACTTCTTTTAGAAATGTTGATTGTACTGGCCATAGAGAAACATTGGAAGATTTATTTCAACCACTGCAGAGTGAAGCAAGAAGAACCAAGAAAATAAGATACACAGTGACAATTATAATGGCAAGCCAACGATATAAATGAAAAGAACAATTGTAAATCACTATTGAAAAATCGAAAAGAACAAACTTGGCTCCCCCCCCACCCCCAATATGAGAAGATACTTCCCTCTACTTCTTGGCACAGGTATGGAACACTGCACATATTCTAAGGTTTTAAGAATATTTTGATTAGGTTTGATCATTTTTCTCTTTTTTAAATTAAGAAATTATTAGTTGTAAAAGATGTCTCTCTCTGAGACAAAAGAGGCCGGAGAAGAGGAAATTTTATGATATAAAAACAAAAGATATCAATACAATTAATTTTAAAAATACCTCATAGCATCTTAGAAAATAAGTAACATGATGTTAAAATGGACTTTAGAACATAGAATATTAGAAAATAGAATATTTAACCTCAGCATGCAGAACAAGAAATATTGCAAGTCAGAGGAATCTTAGAACAAAACATTAGTTAACAGTGTGTGGAGAGAAAAGAATTAATTTGTTCTTCTCAGGGCAGAATTCCTTTAGAGAAAGAAAACCCGTTTAGGAGTTCAGAATAACATCTCAAAGACATTTTGTTATTGCCACTGGCCCAGTAGGTCGAGAGGTCTCTTAGCTCAAAGAAAGCAAACTACTACCTTCTTATCTCCTCTGACCTTTAGAAGTCCAAAGAGGCCTTCCCAAAGACATAATTACCTTTTCATAACCTCCCCTGCCCCCATGGAACTTGTGGGGTGTGGGAGGGTGCTCATGCTATGTAACTTTTTGCTTTCTGATTGGGCAGTCTTTCATGTCTAGATTGTAAGTTTGGCCCCAGAAGCTAACCCACCGGTATGGAACAGAGTGAGTGGGGGCTTGTGTCAGGAATCTATAAAATGCTTCTATCTGTGCCCATGTGTTGGGCATTGCCATTAGGGCATGATCCCTTCTCATGGAAGATTAAACCTTGCTTCTGTTCACTTAAACAGTCTCTATTTCTTTAAGCCATATCATCTCATACAAAAGGATGTTTGAAGTGGAAAGTTCCGGAGAACATAGAATGTTAGCATATACAAGAACAGACATTTACATAGTGTTTTATATATTTCTCTCACTTGATTTTTGCAACGACTCTGGGAAATAGAGGCACTGCCATCTTCATTTTGTATATGAGGAGATGGAGGCAGAGAGCATAAGTATAAATATAAGTATCTGAAGTAGGATTCAAACTCAGTTCTCCCTGTGTCTAAGAACAATCCATAACACTACCTAGATTGCATAGAATGTCCAGCTGGAAAGAAGCTATGGGCATGCACCAAAGAACGTGGTTACTAGAAGGAACATTAGAACATGTTAGAACTGAAAGAAAAATGAAATCATAGAATGTTACAGTATATATTTTTAAATTAGAAGCTAGGTGGCTCAGTGGATAGAGAGTCAGGCATGGAGACAGGAGGAACTAGGTTCAAATTTGACTTCAGCTACTTCCTAGCTGTGTAACCCTGAGGAAAGCCACTTTGCCCCTGTTTGCCTGTCCCTTGCCCTTCTGTCTTAGCATTGTTATTAAGCCAGAAAGTAAGGGTTTAAAAAAAAATTGGGAGAGATCTTTGAGATTATCTAAGATTCATAGTAAGTTAGAACTGAACAAGTCATTTAATTTTGCTAGACCTCAGTTTCCTTATTTATAAAATGTGTGATTTGGACTCAGTGATCATTAAGGCCCCTCCCAGCTCTAAATCTATGATTCCAAGATTCTATGGGCTTACCTGGGAAAGCAGAAAGGGGGAGAGTGACTAGAAGTTGTGGTAAGGACAGAGAACAGAGTTAGGAGGAGTGAGACCCAGAGGGAGCTGTAGTAGGATGGGAGGTTAAGGCCAGATGGAAGTATGCCTGAGTTATGGATTAGGGAGGTGGGACACTTGTAACAGGCAGAATGGGTCATGGACTATGATGACTCTATAACTAGGATAGTAGACAGTCATACCCCTCCCCATAACTGTAGCAATGCTGATGGGATTATTTTCAGAGATCAAGAATAACATATTAGAGGGAGGCTGCTGCCTTGATTATTATTCCTTAAAGAGTATACACATGCTTAGAATCCCAAGTTTCCTTCAGACCCAACTCAGATCCCACTTTCTTCCCAGGCTGCTAGTCCCTCACCCTCTAAGGAAGGTTCTCTTCCTTCTCCACCATATATATTTTTGTATAGATCTATGTATGTAAAGGTTGTCTTCCTCCTGATGATTTAATCCCTTGGAGACCAGGTACTGGTTATGCTTTCGTCTCTATCTCTGACATTTACATTGCTACCTACAGTGCCTTATACATAGTAATGACTTCACAAATTCTTTTTGATTTATTGTTTGAAAGCCCGGGTTGTTGATTGAGCAGGCATGTGACCTGGGAAGCCAAATTACTGAAGGGATACCATCAACATGTAGGTTGAAATTCTCAGGTCCCAAGGCAGTTGGCTAAGGGGTAAGGAGATTCTGGAGGAAGGAGAGAGTATGACCAGGACGCCAGCAGAGGGCAGTTGCCTGGATCTGGCTAGAAGTATGTTTCTGGATGGAGCAAACAGCAGAGGAGAGGTGACTGAGTGCCAGTGTGTATGTGTAAGAATTTAAGTTCATCTAGTTAATTAATTAATTTAAACTATTTTTTTCATGGTTCCATGAACCATGTCCTTTCCCTCCCCTCCTCCTATCCCCCCCCCCCCCTGGAACCAATGAGCAATTCCACTGGGTTTTACATGTGTCCTTGATCAAAACCTATTTCCCTATTATTGATATTTGTACCAGGGTGATCATTTAGAGTCTACATCTCCAATCATATCCCCCTTGACCCATGTTATCAGGCAGTTGTTTTTCTTTGGTGTTTCTGCTCCCACAGTTCTTCCTCTGGATGTGGATAGTGTTCTTTCTCATAGATCCCTCAGAATTGTCCTGGGTCATTGCATTGCTGCTAGTAGAGAAGTCCATTAACTTCGATTGTTCCACAGTGTATTAGTCTCTGTGTACAATGTTCTCCTGGTTCTGCTCCTCTCGCTCTGCATCACTTCCTGGAGGTCATTCCAGTTCACATGGAATTCCTCCACTTTATTATTCCTTTGAGCACAATAGTATTCCATCACCAACATATACCACAATTTGTTCAGCCATTCCCCAATTGAAGGGCATCCCCTCATTTTCCAATTTTTTGCCACCACAAAGAGCACAGCTATGAATGTTCTTGTACAAGTCTTTTTTCCTTATTATCTCTTTGGGGTACAAACCCAGCAATGCTATGGCTGGATCAAAGGGCAGAAAGTCTTTTGTCGCCCTTTGGGCATAGTTCCAAATTGCCCTCCAGAATGGTTGGATCAATTCACAAATCCACCAGCAATGAATTAATGTTCTGACTTTGCCACATCCCCTCCAGCATTCATTACTTTCCATTGCTGTCATGTTAGTCAATCTGCTAGGTGTCTGTGTGTGTTTTTGAAGAGTAAAGGAATGGCACATAGGAGAACGTAGAGTCAATATCAGAGAGGCTGGTCAGGGAAGTAATGTCTTCTGGGATTGAAAGGAAATGTAAAGAATATGAGGTTTCAAGCATAAAGGGCTGTTTGTTAGCAATAGAATGAGGTGCCAGAGGGCACAAAAGAAGGCTAGAATATAGTTAATGGTAGATGGGGCAGCTAGATGGTGCAATGGCTAGAATGCTGGGCCTAGAGTCAGGAAGACTCATCTTTCTGAGTTCAAGTATGGCCTCAGATGTGTCCTAGCTGTGTGACCCTGGGCAAGTCACTTCACCCTGTTTGTCTCAGTTTTCTCATCTGTTAAAGGAGCTGGAGAAGGATCTTTGCCTAGAAAACCCCAAATGGGGTTGCAAAGAGTCAGGCACAACAGTTTTCAGTTGAAAACAACTGAACATCAAAAAGAATCCCAGAATGAAGTGAGGGGACTGGTGGTTTAGGGAAGGTAGCTTCTGCCCCGGCAGCCTAGGCTCAAAGTGAGTTGAATAACATTATCAAAAACAAATAACTAATATTCATAGAGCTCTTTAAGATTTGCAAAGCACTTAAAATATCTTTTTTTTTAATCCTTACCTTCCATTTTGGAATCAATATTGTAAAAGAGTGGTAAGGGCTAGGCAATGGGAGTTTAGTGACTTGCCCAGAGTCACATAGCTAGGATGTGTCTGAGGTCAAATTTGAACTTAGGACCTCCTGTCTCTAGGCCTGGCTCTGAATTTGCGGAGCCATCCTACTGCCTCCTACAAATATCTCATTTGGTCTCCATAACAAGCCTGTGAAGTAGATGCTATTATTATCCCCAATTTATAGCTGAGAAAACAGAGGCAGAGATGGCTAGGTGGCCACCCACCCAGAGTGCGGGGCCTGGAGTCAAAAAGACTCATCTTCATGAGTTCAAATCTGGCACACTAAAATGAATGAACAACAACAGAGACTGACAGAATTTAAATGGCTTGCCCAGAACCAGAGAGCTGGTGCCTAAGGTTGGATTTGAACTCATGTTCCTGACTCCAGGACCAGTGGACTAACTGCCTCTATGTGGGTGTGGTTGATTTGCTCTCTACTCAACAGACTAAGCAATTCTGCTCAAGGGTTACCTCCAGAGCTGAGTGGACAGACTTCTGGGGTGGAGTTAGCGGAAGGAGGAGGAGGGTGCTTTATGTAAGCACTTACTGGATGCAAATCATTATGTTAGGCACTAGGGATAGGTCTAGAGAGGAAATGGCTTGCCTAGAGTCTCAGAGCTAAGAAGAGGCAGACCTTGTTTCTGGGCTCTATCTCCTGTTCCTCTGACTGAAATCTCCTCAGTCCAATGTATCCTTCATGAAATGCTCCAGTGTGGTAGCAGAGAAAGAGCATTGGTTCTCAGGGCAGCTAGGTGGCTCAGTAGATAAAGAGTTAGGCATGAAGATAGGAGGTCCTGGGTTCAAATTTGACCTCATACACTTCCTAGCTATGTGGGCAAGTCACTTAACCCCATTGCCTAGTCCTTACTGCTCTTCTGCCTTGGAACTAACATACAGTATTCTAAGACAGAAGAGACTTTTAAAAAAGAGCATAGGTTCTAGAACAAGAAGACCTTGGTTCAAATGCACTTCAGACATTTATTGCATTAGTTATTTTAGGTAAATCATGTTATCACCATATGCCTCAGTTTCCTCCTATGTAAAACAAGAGCATTGGACTAGGTGATCTATATGGCATTCTTTCTAACTCTACATCTATGACCTCTGAACTGAGATAGTAGAGAGGTGACCTTTAGCTCAATGTAAGGAAAACCTTCCTAACACTAGACCTATTCCAAAGTGGATTTGGCTGCATGAAGAGGTAGTGAGTTCCCCCTCACTGGAGGTCTCCAGGCAAAGGATAGATGACCACTTGTCAGGGAATCCAGAGAGAGGATTCCTGTACAGCTATGATATAGAGCAGATTGTCTTTGAGGTCTCTTGAAAAGCTAAGATTTTATGACATTGGCTCTCCCTCAAATAGCTTATGGCCCAGTAGTAGGTACCAGACAAATTAATCCAGGTTATAATATAGGAAAGGTCCAAATGGTGACTAGTCAGTGAGTGAACATTTATTAACTCCTACTATGTGCTAGGTACAGTGCTAAGTTAAATAGTGATATGGAAAAAAATAAAGAATCATTTAAAGATCAAAGGAATAATTAGAGGTCAAGGAAAGTGAGGTCGAGTGGGACTAACTGACATCCCATTCATTAAGTGACATAGTAAATGGCAGTTAGAATTTGAACCCAGGTCCTTAGACTCAAAATCTAGTATATGTTCTCCTGCATCTGGGCACTATGGCCCTATATGATGGTATTAAATCTGTGGGACCAAGGTAAGCTTCACGATTCTTGGAATGAACATGGGAGGTGCTGAATCTCAAGTTACAGGACATGAAAATGGGTGGGGTTGGTCTACTGCATGACTATGGGCAGGCCATGATTTCTGTGAGTCAGTTTCCTCAAAATGTAAAATGATGAGATTGGACTATGTAACCTCTAAGAACCTTTCCAGATTTAAATCTGTGATCCCATGGTGAAGGTGGTTTGGGATTTGTTGAATTTGAAGAAGTGAAAGTCCATTCTGATGAATTATCTGAGCTTTTCAGAAGCTTCTCATTATGAACCTTTTGAATAGAAGCAATATGTATACTCCAGTCCTTGTGAAATGGATAAAAGAGTGCCCTCAGACCTTAAAAAATCTGGATTCAAATCTAACCTTTGAGACATTCTGGCTGTATGACTTTGGGCAAATCCCTTCACTCTCTATGCTCCAGGAAACCATCTAACACCAGTAGCTAGAAAGAGAGTTCTGACCCTCATTGGTACAGAGTATTTCCTCAGCTAGGAGTTCCCATATTAGTGAAATTACAGATCTAAGTCTTGTCCTTATTTTAAAGCCACCATTTTGATAACCAATGCCATCTGGATACCTTTAGCTGCACTAAAGAAAATCTTCCTTTTTTCTATCTCGCTGTTCTAGATTGTCTGTTAATTTTCAGGGGAGGAAGATTTCTGCAATCTAAAGAACTTCCTTTAGTGTTTATTGGCTAAGCAAAATCTATCTGTCCAGCCCTGGAGGAATCTTTCCATTTGGCATTGGAGAAAGGCTTCTGCTGCATTGTTTATCATGATTCTCTGGAACATCAGGCCCACACTAAAAAGGGAAGAATGAGGACTAACTGTTCTTAGATCAAAACAGTTGTTTCATCATTTCCTTCCTTTGTGGTTGGTGAGGTCTTTCCACCAAAGGCAAAGGGCCACACTGTCACACTGATTTATCTATAGTAACACCCAGGCGCAGGAAGGCAACCTATAAATGATAAACTCCTAATAAACTGTGCCTGAATGGTTTGTTTCACACTACCTTTAGCAGGATTTCTCTGGACAGCAGCCAAGCTGCCCCAGACCAATGATGCCACCTAGTGTCCAGCACCAAGAACTGGCTAGTGCTGAATAGTAGAAAGAGAATTGGACTGAATGTCAATAAACCTAGATTTCAGTGCTGGTTCTGCCTCTAGATGGATATATGGTCCTATAAAACTTCCTTTACTTTTCTGGACCCCAATTTTTTCACTGGTAAAGTATAGAGAATAAAATAGACAATCAGTAAAGTCACTTCTAGTTCTAAAATTCTATGAGTCTATGAACATTTCTTCCTTTCTACTTTCTAGATTCCAGGTAATAGGATTTAGAACTGGAAGGAGTCTTATCTCCTCTTGAATAAAAATTCTTCATTTTACAGATGAGGAGGCTGAGGGTCAGAGAGAAAAAGTAATACTAAACAGAGTGGCAGAAAAAGGATTTGAACTCAGATCCTTTGACTCTAAATCTTATGCTTATCCTTGTATACTATGGCAGATCCTTTCGCCCTTCAGGGATTGCCCTTGGCAGAACTGTAAGTAGGAATTATTGCATCTTAGACCAGTTGATCTATTTGGAGAGAGGGGTACCATATCACAGAAGACTGTGGGTGAGCTAGAAACACTAGCAGTAGCAATTAGAGAAGATAAAGGAATTGAAGGCATCAAAATAGGCAAGGAGGAGACCAAGTTATCACTCTTTGCGGATGACATGATGGTCTACTTAAAGAATCCTAGAGATTCAACCAAAAAGCTAATTGAAATAATCAACAACTTTAGCAAAGTTGCAGGATACAAAATAAACCCACATAAATCATCAGCTTTTCTATATATCTCCAACACAGCTCAGCAGCAAGAACTAGAAAGAGAAATCCCATTCAAAATCACCTTAGACAAAATAAAATACCTAGGAATCTACCTCCCAAGACAAACACAGGAACTATATGAACACAACTACAAAACACTCGCCACACAACTAAAACTAGACTTGAACAAATGGAAAAACATTAACTGTTCATGGATAGGACGAGCCAATATAATAAAAATGACCATCCTACCCAAACTTATTTATCTATTTAGTGCCATACCCATTGAACTACCAAAATACTTCTTCACTGATTTAGAAAAAACCATAACAAAGTTCATTTGGAAGAACAAAAGATCAAGGATATCCAGGGAAATAATGAAAAAAAACACATATGATGGGGGCCTTGCAGTCCCTGACCTAAAACTATATTACAAAGCAGCAGTCATCAAAACAATTTGGTACTGGCTAAGAAATAGAAAGGAAGATCAGTGGAATAGACTGGGGGAAAGCGACCTCAGCAAGACAGTATACGATAAACCCAAAGATCCCAGCTTTTGGGACAAAAATCCACTATTTCATAAAAACTGCTGGGAAAATTGGAAGACAGTGTGGGAGAGACTAGGAATAGATCAACACCTCACACCCTACACCAAGATAAATTCAAAATGGGTGAGTGACTTAAACATAAAGAAGGAAACCATAAGTAAATTGGGTAAACACAGAATAGTATACATGTCAGACCTTTGGGAGGGGAAAGGCTTTAAAACCAAGCAAGATATAGAAAGAATCACAAAATGTAAAATAAATAATTTTGACTACATCAAACTAAAAAGCTTTTGTACAAACAAAACCAATATAACTAAAATCAGAAGGGAAACAACAAATTGGGAAAAAATCTTCATAGAAACCTCTGACAAAGGTTTAATTACTCATATTTATAAAGAGCTAAATCAATTGTACACAAAATCAAGCCATTCTCCAATTGATAAATGGGCAAGGGAAATGGATAGGCAGTTCTCAGATAAAGAAATCAAAACTATTAACAAGCACATGAAGAAGTGCTCTACATCTCTTATAATCAGAGAGATGCAAATCAAAACAACTCTGAGGTATCACCTCACACCTAGCAGATTGGCTAACATAACAGCAAAGGAAAGTAATGAATGCTGGAGGGGATGTGGCAAAGTAGGGACATTAATTCATTGCTGGTGGAGCTGTGAACTGATCCAACCATTCTGGAGGGCAATTTGGAACTATGCCCAAAGGGCGACAAAAGAATATCTACCCTTTGACCCAGCCATAGCACTGCTGGGTCTGTACCCCAAAGAGATAATGGACACAAAGACTTGTACAAAAATATTCATAGCTGCGCTCTTTGTGGTGGCCCAAAACTGGAAAATGAGGGGATGCCCATCAATTGGGGAATGGCTGAACAAACTGTGGTATATGTTGGTGATGGAGTACTATTGCGCTAAAAGGAATAATAAAGTGGAGAAGTTCCATGGAGACTGGAACAACCTCCAGGAAGTGATGCAGAGCGAGAGGAGCAGAACCAGGAGAACATTGTACACAGAGACAAACACACTGTGGTATCATCGAACGTAATGGACTTCTCCATTAGTGGTGGTGTAATGTCCCTGAACAACTTGCAGGGACCCAGGAGAAAAAAACACCATTCATAAGCAAAGGATAAACTATGGGAGTGGAAACACCGAGAAAAAGCAACTGCCTGAATACAAAGATTGAGGGGACATGACAGAGGATAGACTCTAAATGAACACTCTAATGCAAATACTATCAACAAAGCAATGGGTTCAAATCAAGAAAACATCTAATGCCCAGTGGACTTACGCGTCGGCTATGGGGGGTTGGGGGGGGGAGGAAAAGAAAATGATCTATGTCTTTAACGAATAATGCTTGGAAATGACCAAATAAAATATATTTAAAAAAAAAAAAAAAAAGAAGAAGACTGTGGGTGAGGTATCACTGAGAGATAGGGTGTTCTAGGGGGTCTGGACTAATGCTTTATGGAGGTCAGGGAGAATTGCTGTAAGAAACAAGGTGATATGATTAATTGATTTCTTCCCACTCCATCCCTCCTCCATTCAGCTGTCAAGGTGATTTTTCTAAAGCATTGTATAGATCATGCCACTTCCTACTTCCCTAATGAGTTACAGTGGCTTCCTATTACCTCCAGTGGCTCCCCATGACCACCACAACCAAATATAAAACATTCTTTTTGATATTGAATGTACTTCTTAACAAGTTAACAATTTAGAAGTGGAAGGGAAAGGAACCTGTCCTCTTAACTATTTCATCTTCTTTAAAGTTTCCTATCCTCTATATTCTTGATCATCTGGCTACCCTGACCTTTTTTGTAGTTTCTTGAATATGACATTGCATCTCTAGCATGCTGCATTGAAGATCTCCATACCCTGAAATGCTCTTTATTTTCTTCCCCATCTCCTCTTGGTCTCCTTCCAGACTCATCTTGAACCTCACCTTTGGCAGGAAGCCTTCCCTATTCCCTTACTCTCCTTAGTATCTTCTGCTTTCTTAGAAGGAGCTGCTGGACAGTCAAGAAGACCTGAGTTCAAGTCCCATTTCAGGCACTTATTGATTATGTGTTCTATGGCAAGTCACTTGACCTAAATTTGCCTCAGTTTCCTCATCTGCAAAATGGAGATAATAATAGCACTTGCCTTATAGTACTTGTAACTTCTTCCTTCCTTCCTTCCTTCCTTCCTTCCTTCCTTCCTTCCTTCCTTCCTTCCTTCCTTCCTTCCTTCCTTCCTTCCTTCCTTCCTTCCTTCCTTCCTTCCTTCCTTCCTTCCTTCCTTCCTTCCTTCCTTCCTTCTTTCTTTCTTTCTTTCTTTCTTTCTTTCTTTCTTTCTTTCTTTCTTTCTTTCTTTCTTTCTTTCTTTCTTTCTTTCTTTCTTTCTTTCTTTCTTTCTTTCTTTCTTTCTTTCTTCCTTTCTTTCTTTCTTCCTTTCTTCCTTTCTTCCTTCCTTCCTTCCTTCCTTCCTTCCTTCCTTCCTTCCTTCCTTCCTTCCTTCCTTCCTTCCTTCCTTCCTTCCTTCCTTCCTTCCTTCCTTCCTTCCTTCCTTTCTTCTTCTTTCTTTCTTTCTTTCTTTCTTTCTTTCTTTCTTTCTTTCTTTCTTTCTTTCTTTCTTTCTTTCTTTCTTTCTTTCTTTCTTTCTTTCTTTCTTTCTTTCTTTCTTTCTTTCTTTCTTTCTTTCTTTCTTTCTTTCTTTCTTTCTTCTTTCTTCCTTCCTTCCTTCCTTCCTTCCTTCCTTCCTTCCTTCCTTCCTTCCTTCCTTCCTTCCTTCCTTCCTTCCTTCCTTCCTTCTTCCTTCCTTTCTTCTTTCTTTCTTTCTTTCTTTCTTTCTTTCTTTCTTCTTTCTTTCTTTTCTTTCTTTCTTTCTTTCTTTCTTTCTTTCTTTCTTTCTTTCTTTCTTTCTTCTTTCTTTTCTTTCTTTCTTTCTTTCTTTCTTTCTTTCTTTCTTTCTTCTCTTCTTTCTTTCTTTCTTTCTTTCTTTCTTCTTTCTCTCTTTCTCTCTTTCTTTCTTTCTCTTTCTCTCTTTCTTTCTTTCTCTCTTTCTTTCTTTCTCTCTTTCTTTCTTTCTTTCTTTCTTTCTCTCTCTCTTTCTTTCTTTCTCTCTCTTTTTCTTTCTTTCTTTCTTTCTTTCTTTCTTTCTTTCTTTCTTTCTTTCTTTCTTTCTTTCTTTCTTTCTTTCTTTCTTTCTTTCTTTCTTTCTATCTCTCTCTTTCTCTCTCTCTCTTTCTCTCTTTCTCTTTCTCTCTCTCTCTCTTTCTCTCTCTCTTTCTCTCTTTCTCTCTCTCTCTCTCTCTTTCTCTCTCTCTCTCTCTCTCTCTCTCTCTCTCTCTCTCTCTCTCTCTCTCTCTCTCTCTCTTCCTTCCTTCCTTCCTTTTTCTTAAACCCTTACCTTCCATTTTACGATTAATACGGTGTATTGGTTCCAAGACAGAAGAGCAGTAAGGGCTAGGCAATGGGGGTTGTGACTTGCTCAGCATCACCCAGATGAGACCAGATTTGAACCTAGGCTGGAAGACCTGACTCTCTATCCACTGAATCACTTACTGCCTCTAATCACATTTGGAAGGGGCCTCAGCGGCTATTTATTCTAACCTGGTTCTAGCCATGAATCTGTTCAACCACACCCCTGAAAAGTGGTCATTCTTCTGCCTGAAGATGTTCAGAGAGGAAGAAACCTATACCACATCCTGCAGGAGCCCAGTACACTAATTGTTAGATTAGATTATTGGATTGGCATGTTAGATTGGATTAGTTCCCATGTTATTTCAAGATGAAATTTGCTTCTTGGAAACTTCCCTTCATGGCTCCCAGTTCTACCCTCTGGGACAAAACAGAACAAGTCTGATATTTCTTCCACAAGATGGTCCTTCAAATATGAGAATGCAATTGTTGTGTCCCCACTAAAGACTTTTCTTCTCAAGGCTGAACATTCTCAGAAGTTTTTCTGGCTCCTTGTCTGGCCTGGCCTTTAGTTGTTTCACCATCTTGACTTTCCTCTTGTGGACACCTGCCATTTTGACAATGTCTTGCACCTAGATCTAAAGCTAATATTCCAACTATGGTAAAACCAGTGCAGAGGACAGTGGAGCTAATGCTCTTCTCCATTTTGACTACTCTTCTCTGTCTGTTGAAATTATTATTTATAGTATAAAGGAAGGAAATGAGCATTTATTAAGCACCTGCTATATACTAGGTACTGTGCTGAGCACTTTATGAATATTATCTTATTTGATCCTCCTGATAATCCTGAGAAGTAAGTGCTACTTTTAGTTCTCTTTCACAGGTGGGGAAACTGAGGCTGATAAACAATGACTTGCCCAGAGTCATATATCTAGTAAGTTTCTGAGGTTGGACTTGAACTCAGGTATTCGTAACTGCAGGCATACTTCTTTATCTACTGTATGTCACCCTGGCTGCCTTAGGTACTTCTATGGTGCCTGATTCATAGCAAACAGTTAATAAATGTTTATAGAGTCAACTTGAATCCATAGGATTATTGATCTAGAGCTTGGATCTGGCCTTAGAGGCCATTGGGTCCAATGCATTTATTTTATAGATGAGGAAACTGAGGCATATAAAAGTCAAATGACTTGGACTAGATTTTGAAGGCGGTAAGAAGATCCAGGATTCAGATCCAAGACCTCTGACAGTAAATTCATCACTCTTTCTACAGCACCAATTGAATTTTCTTTCTGCAGAAGCCAGCTCTGCCAGAAAACCTCTCCTGATGTTCCAGGGGAGGTATGCCTATCACCAAGAGCAACAGACTATTTTAGAGGGAGTAGCTAGTGTAAGAGGAAAAGGATGAACTTGGAATGCCAGTACCTGAGTTCAAATCATGCCCTCTGCTATTGTGTGTGTGTGTGTGTGTGTGTGTGTGTGTGTGTGTTTGTGTGTGAAAGAGAGAAACAGAGACAGAGATATAGAGAGCAGAGAGAGAGAGAGAGAATCCTTGGGCAAGTCCCTTACAAGTCACTGGGCCTCATTTAACTTCTCTGTCAAATGAGGGAATTGGAGCAAATGACTTCTAAGGTCTCTGTTCTTCATTGTGGTTCAATTCTGGGATTTTCATGAAACCTGGGAAACCATTTTATAAGCAATTGGAAAATAGGGAGAGAAACTTCTCAGAGTTACTGACTTTTGGCCCATTGACCCAAAGTATGATTCCCAGTAGTTATCATCATGAGTCAGGGATGGACCACAGGCACCCATGGTGGAACAGAGGATGCTATTCCCTCCAGAGAAGGCCACAGCTATGAATGAAGACTTTAAGTGGGGGAGAATATCCCAGGAATCAGAGGTTTGTGATCTGGTCCAGTTTATTATAAGCCACTGGAGACTCTTAAAGGGAATTAAGGCTGGGCTTTTTTCAGACTGCAGGAAGAGAGGTTCAGGAAGTCATGTGCTAGCCATAGGTCAGTCACTTGGAACCCCTGCAGAAGCTACAAGAGAGGAGGCATCATGGAGAGTGCGAATATTCAGAGCATGGGAAACGCTCTCAAGAAAGAAAGGGAGATCCTCAGCTTAGCCCTTCATCTTGTGACAAGAGCCTTGGATAATTATCTGCCTCCTCATTCCTAAACTCTAAAATCTGAATTTATCAGATAGAATGATAATGAGAATAATGATAATGATAATGATAACAACTAACATGTAAGATTTGCAAAGCACTGTACAAATATCTTATTTGATCCTTACAACAACCAGTAGTTTCTATTATTATCCTCATTTCATAGATGAGAAGACTGAGTCAGACAGAAAGTAGATGATTTGCCCAGGGTCACACAGTGAACAAGACAGATTTCAAACTCGTTTTCCCAACTGAATCTGACATTCTGTTATTTATTGTGTCACATAGCTGACTAGGTGAATGAAATTCAACTTTCTCTGGTGAGCTCCTGAGCCCACTACGGTCTGGTTCCAAACCACCCTTCTACTTGTACTATGCATAATTGGTCCTGAAGTGTTCAACCTTCCAGACAAATAATTATATTCTTATTTCACTACAAAAAGCATTAGAGAATGGTGCAGTGAATACACTGTTGGACTTGGGGTAAAAAAAAAAAAGAACTGAGTTTAGATCTGGCCTCACATGCTTCCAGCTGTGTGACCCTGTACAAGTCACTTAACTTCAGTCTGAATCAGTTTCTCAACTGTAAAATGGGGATAATAATAGCTCTTACTTCTAAGGTTGTTTTGAGGATCAAACAAGACCATATTTGTAAAGGGCTTAGCACAGTGCATAGCATATTTAATAAATCCATATCCCTTCCCCTCCCTCCCTCCCTCCCTCCCTCCCTTCTTCCTTTCCTCCCTCCCTCCCTCCTTCCCTTCCTTCCTTCCTTCCTTCCTTCCTTCCTTCCTTCCTTCCTTCCTTCCTTCCTTCCTTCCTTCCTTCCTTCCTTCCTTCCTTCCTTCCTTCCTTCCTTCCTTCCCTTCCTTCCTTCCTTCCTTCCTTCCCTTCCTTCCTTCCTTCCTTCCTTCCTTCCTTCCTTCCTTCCTTCCTTCCTTCCTTCCTTCCTTCCTTCCTTCCTTCCTTCCTTCCTTCCTTCCTTCCTTCCTTCCTTCCTTCCTTCCTTCCTTCCTTCCTTCCCTATCTGCTCCTCTTCATCTCTATCTGCTATCATCCCTAGCTTCCTTCAAAGTACAGCCTAGATGCCACCTCCTTTAGCAAACCTATCCTGATGCTGTCTTATTGATGGTGTTGTCTGTGCATGGAAATTGTCTTATATTCTGTGTGTGTGTGTGTGTGTGTGTGTGTGTGTGTGTGTGTGTGTGTGTGTGTGTGTTGTGTTCATATGCATACTCTTCTCTTCAGTAGATTATAAACGGTGGCCTCTCCTGGTTTTCTCTTTATATCTTCAGTGCTTGGAACATGGCAGATGCTTAATAAGTGCTTGTTGTATTGAGATATTAGGGGGAAAACCCACAGAATTTTCATGGTCTCTCCCAGTAAGTAACAGGATCAACTCATCAATGTTTCAGGCCTTTCTCTGTCTCTGCTTCCACTGCCTAGTTGGTGTTCTCTTTCTCTGCTCAGTTCTCAGGTGGCTTCTAGAGGCAGTCACTTCTGCCAGGATTATTATTTTTTTTTACATTTCCCAAATATTTATGAAACTCTGTGGAAAGTGGTCAGGCAGGCATTGCCCTAAGATTCTGTCCAGTGGCTCTCTTTCAAAAACTGAATCAAACTGATTTTCTTTAGCCTCAGAGAAGATATTTGGGTCCACATTGCTTCTTTAAATCTCTTCCAATCGCTTAATCTCTCTCTTCCCAATTAGAGCTCTGTTTCCTTGTGAGAAACATCAGATCAGGTAATCAAAACTGCTTGTACCTAACTTGGCTTCCAGTCAGTGGCAGCCATCAAACAAGGAAGAGACCAAAAGATTTCTGCATTAGTTTGTACTCTACCGTTCAGCAGATCTGTTTCTCAGTCTCATTCCTCTTCTTCATTCTCCATTCTTTTCTTCTATATGCCACTCTACTCCTGCCCTATTGGAATATTCCAGGGTAGCTTTGAGTTAGGGAAGGATATGTGTAGCCAGGGATTCCAGTTTCAATGATCAGCCCCTCACTCATCATTTCTCCCCTTAACCCACCCAATAGTTTTCCATATTTAATCTTGGTCATTAAAAGAAAGAATGTCCAAGGTCTGAGCAAAGTCATTTCAAGTACTATTGATTTTAGGAGAAGATTTAGGGAGTCAGGAAGACCCGAGTTCAGATCTGGCCTCAGACTCTTCCCAGTTGTACAATCCTGGGCTTAACCCCCATTGCCTACCCCTTAACCACACAGTATTAAGCCCAAGGAGGAAGGTAGGAGTTTAAGAAAATATCTATATGTCTGTCTGTCTATCTATCTATCTATCTATCTATCTATCTATCTATCTATCTATCTGTCTGTCTATCTTATTTTTTCCCAATTACACATAAAAGCAATTATTAACATTTGTTCCTTTAAAAAAATTTGAGTACTGAATTCCTTTCACTCCCTCTCCCCCACCCCCACTGCATTTAATCTGATATAGATTTTACATGTGCAATCAGCTCACACAGTATCTTGCACATAATTAGTGGGTACTTATTCAAATAATCAGTAATCATAGGATCACAGATTTAAAGCTGGAAGGAACCTCTGGAACAGCCAGAAAGTCAGCTTAACTGGAACATAGAGTTCTTTGAGAAATTGGATTGAGTTTATTTGTTGTTGGTGGTAATGGTGGTGGTGGTTTACTTTTTCAATGAGCAGCAGAGGTAGGATAAGGCATTGGTATACCATAGATGTAGTTTGAAAATTGAGCTCTGAGCCCCCACTCTTCTAGGTAAAATCTATGTTTTCTGTAGTTTATCTGTCCAGAAGATTAATAAGTAGGTTCCATGGAGAATGGGATCTAGAGCTACTAAAATCATGTGCATTTCATAAAAAGTTACACTGACAGTCAAAGCCATGAGAATAGAAGACTCAAAACTTCAAGAGACCTAATGATGAATGGAGAAAAATGTGATGGGTCTAAGTGGGCTACAACTATTCCAAACAGGGTCCTAACCCTGGTACCCAGACATGAGGATATTGGCAGAAGGTCCTGGTATGCAGATGACCAGGATGACAGTGGACAAGCCATAAGCCTGGTACTTTTTGAAATGCTTTCACTAAATAATAATCAAGGTCATGCAATAACATTTCAGAGTACATGAAGCATTGATTGATAATCATTGAATTAAATTCATTTCAGTTCAATTCAATTCAATGGCCACCAGTATTTATTAAGAGCTTTCTATGGTGCTGCTAGGTAGCACAGAGATAGAGCGCCAGGTCTGGAATTGGTAGGATCTGGGTTCATGTTTGACCTTAGCTGTGTGACCCTGGGCTTAACTCAGCCCCAACTGCCTAGCCTTTGCTGCTCTTTTGTCTTAGAACTGATACTCAGATAGAAGGAAAGGGTTTAAAAAAATAGAGATCCTTCTATGTGCCAGAAATCACAAAGGGAAAGGGGAGGGGGACAGAGAATTTACAAAGATAAAAATGAAAAATAACCCCTGATCACAGGAACCTTCCATTCCTCAAGAGAGTGGGGCACAGCACGTACATAGGGAAATGCACTGAAAATGTACAAAGTCAATATAAAATAATTGGAGTAAAGGTGGGGAAGCACTCACACATGGGGAGAAACTTCTTGCTTTTAGGATTTTCCTCCCAGTCAGCATTGTTTTTATTTCCTCTTTCTTGTCTTCCTGCCTTTAGCTTTTTCTCCTCTACT
Source organism: Monodelphis domestica (assembly GCF_027887165.1). NCBI lineage: Eukaryota > Metazoa > Chordata > Mammalia > Didelphimorphia > Didelphidae > Monodelphis > Monodelphis domestica. The sequence goes on from NC_077231.1 coordinate 93,001,598, forward strand.
GGGTGGGGGGGGGGGGGCAGATTTGTCATTTTTTCAGTATAGGGAAATCTCCTTCAGCAGATGCAATTTAGTCATAGAAAGTATGAGAGAGGGTGATTTACCCAGGATCAGGTGACCAGTATGTTTCAAAGGTAGGTTTTGAACTCAGGTCTTCTGACTTTGACTCTAACTACTAACAACACTGCCTCACATTTTCCTTTTATTTAAAAAAATACATAATTTTATTGATATCTTTTGTTTTAATATGATTGACACTCCTGCATCCATTTCTCTTCAGATACTCCCCTTCTGAAGGAAGATTGTGTTAAGGAGGAAATTTTCTCCTTCACTTTCCCATGTCCCTCCTCTTCACTGGCAGGCTGATTGTATTGTTTTCACAGGTTCCCACTTCCATCCCTTTGGCCTCATTGCCACTAGACTTCAAGTCTCTGCTTATATGAGACCTTTAGGACCCTTTCATTGTATTCCTGAAAGGTTTTCATAGTCTCAAGATTTAGTTCTGGAAAGAGTCTTAGGGGTCATCTAGTCCAACATCCACTGTAGAGATGAGGAAATAGACATTTCAACAGCTGGGATAGTAGCTGGGTGAAGGTCAGCAAGTTGTCATCCCACTAACTCTCAGTTTATTTCTCTGGAAAATGGGGATCAAGCTGCACCAGCTGCTTATCTCCCAAGGTCTCAAGGAAGAAAACATTTTCAGCAATGTGTAAGCATTAGAGAAATGAAGAGTTAGTGGCTTCAGGATCAAAACCTCAGTTTAAAGCCAGCTCCCAACCCAGTGCTCTTTCTACCACATCAAACTGACTCCTATGACCTACTGTCCAATTTTTCAACTTCCTGGTCAATTTTTTCTTTATAACATCATTTAGGAGGTCTTGTGACTCAACCCTTTTTATAGATTTTAGCACTGCAAATAAAGTTTGCTTCCAGATGCTTCTCCAGCCACCCAATTCAAATCGATTTAAATTAATCAATAGTTATTACACACCTGAGAAACAGTTTGATTGGGGGTGGGGGTAGGAAACCATTCAGAAATCTGGAAGATGTGAGCTCCAGTCCCACCTCTGACATATCCTGCCTGTGTGATCCTGAACAAGACCTTTAAGCTTTCAGGGTCCCAGACAGCTCTAAAGCTACATACTGACACTAATTAGCATGGGTGGAGTAGATTTCTTTGCTGAGAATTCTCTTTGGGATTTGAGTAAGTCCACAAGAGCTGGGATTTGAAACCAGGCCCTCTGCCTCCAAATTTACTATCCAATTAGAAGAAACATTTGTTTGATTAATGTTTATACCAGGGTTGCCCCAGGGTTATGACTCCTCATGAACCATGTTAGAGTCTTTCAGGAACCTTCTAAGACCTCCAGGGGACAGATTTGTTTCATGGGGATACAGCTCTGCTGCATTTACAATAGCCTTCTTTCTTCATATCACCACCCCAGTGTCTGTTCAGTTCAATAACAAACATTTATCAAGTCTACTCTGTCTCTCTCTGTATTCCTCTCCCTCCCTCCCTCCCTCTCCCTCCCCCATCTCTCTCTCTGTGTCTCTGTGTCTCTCTCTCTCTCTTTGTCTCCCTCTCCCTCCCTCTCTCCCCCCATCTCTCTCTCTGTGTCTCTCTTTATCTCTTTTTCTCTCCCTCCCTCTCTCTCTCTCTTTCTGTGTCTATGTAATATATATATATATATATATATATAAGTATACTACTATATGCAAGATATTTTCTTACATGCTGAGAATACAATGATAAAATATTTCAGTCTTTGCCCTCACGGAGCCATAATTTACTGAAGAGGACAATCAATCAGTCAATAAACCCTTGTTTAGATTCTGCTTTGTCCCAGGCATTGAGCCAAGTGCTACATTCTATTAGGAGAGACAACACAGATGCTATATAGACAGACACAAAGAGTATATACCGAGGAGAATAAGGTACTAGAACCTGGAGGGAAAGAAGGGTGGGGATTGGAAAATGCTTCATATAGAAGGTGGTGCCCAAGTTATGTTCATGACATGGATATGATACCACCGCCCTCAGTTTCCCCAGATGTAAAGTGATGGGGCTTGAGGAGATGACCTCTGAGGTCCCTTTCCACTTTAAGCTTGTGATTTTGATGCTGCTTCCCTTAACAACCAAAGATTAGAACTCAAGTTTTTAATCCTTACAGACAGTGCCATAAAGTGTCTTATAGCCCATTTAGTGCAGTGCCCTCATTTTATAGATGTGGCCGAGGAAGGTAAAGAGACTTTCCGGGGACCAGAGGATAAGGATAAGAACAGTATTTGACCTCTGGTCTTCTGACTTCAGAACTAGTTCCTTCACCACAGCATAGAGTACATTCCAGGCTACATTATAGCTTATGAAACTATATGGAGGCAGGCTATGAAAGGCTGAGTTTGGGGAATGGCTAGTAGTCCATTGTGCTTGGGATGCAGGGAATGTGATGGGAAGTCTTTCAGGTGAAATGAAGCAGGAAAGTTCTCTTGGAACCAGATTTACAGAAGACACCTAGTATATAAACTGGCTTACATACTCAAGAGTCTTGCAACAAAATAAAAAGAAAATGGATGAGCACTAGAATAGAGCTTGAAATACTGTCCATGATTCTAGGGAGTGTGCTATGGTGGTGTTATCATTGTTGTTGTTACTATTATTATTATTTTGGCATCATGGTGAGGGATTATATGATGGAAAGAGAAAGTGGAATGCTTACATGGCCAAGTCACGAGATGACAGATGAACAACTAGAGTCAGTAATTCAACAACCACTTATTAAGCACCTACTATGTTCCAGGTACTATAGTAAGCACTGGGGATGCAAATACAAGAAAAAAGAAAGCAGAGTCCTCTACTAGATGACTGATGCTGGATTCAGGAAGGTATTAGTTCAAATCCTATTTCAGACACTTCTTAGCTATATGATTCTGGACAAGTCACTTAACCTCTGCCAGCCTCAATTTCCTTTTCTCTAAAATGGGTATAATAATAGAACGTACTTCCCTGGGTTGCTGTGAAGATCAAATGAGATCATATTTGTCTAGCACTTTGTAAGTCTTAAAGTACTATATACATGCTATTTGTATTTCTGCTATTATTATTAATATTGGTGTTGGTAGTAGTAGTAGTAGTAGTAGTAATAGCTGTAGCTGTTGTGGAGTTGTTTTCAAGTGGTATCTGACTCTGTGACGTCATTTGGGGTCTTCTTGGCAGAAATACTGGATTATTTTTCCATTTCATTCTCCAGATCATTTTACAGATGAGGAAACTGAGGCAAAGGGGGTAAAGTGATTTGTTTGAATCGTTGTTACCCTATTTGGGGGTTTCTTAGCAGAGATCCTGGACCAGTTTGCCATTTCCTTCTCTAGCTCATTTTGCACATGGGGAAACTGAAGCTAACATGGCGAAATGACTTGTCCGGGGTTATACAGCTAGGAGGTAGATCCAGCTTTAATGCTGGATCTGAACTTGGGATTTTCCTGACTCTAAGTGGAGCACTATTCATTATGCTAATTAGCTGCCCAGGGTAGTATAGTAATACCCTCTCAATGTCAAGAGAAAACAAGAAAGTCTTCCAACACATTGGATGGCCAACACATGGTCAGCTTTTAGGAGAATATGAACAGATTAGGTAAAAATGGATGCTTGTGATCTGCATCCTCTGGAAGGAATCCCCGACCATGAGAACACAGATCTGTTACTTGAGAAGATGAGGGACAGCTTGGCCCTATCTCATTCAGATCCCCTTGACTTTCAGAGCCTAAGCCCATGAGCAAAGCCAGGGTTAACAGACACCTAGAGCAAGAGCAGATGTCCAGTGCCTTAACAGTCAGCAGTGAGTCAGGAGGAGACAACAGAGATTCTGCCCAACTCCATGGGGCCATTTATCTCCAGAAGCCTGAAAGACCTCACTTTGTTTTTTGTTCCTTTTTTTGTTTGTTTCTTAGTGGTGACAAGCATTGATGGCAACAAGTTCTATTGGGACAATGGAGCTTTCATTGAAAAATGGTGTCAAGAATGTAAGAAACTGTCTGCATTGTTCCCAACCCCCCTTAGGATCTGAACATAAATTGTTGTTCTATGCTTGGATTGTTTTCAGACTACAAAATGGACACATCCTTTCTTTCCCCTTCCTGTTACATCCAATCCCTACATTGTGAATGGATTTTGAGTTTTTTTAAAATAAGCTTTTCTTCATTTCCTCCCATGTGGTTTTATTACCATGGTAGGAGAATCCTTAGTGAATTTCTATAACAGACAAATTTAAAGGATTCATAGGAAAGAAAAGGGATAAATAACCGTCAATATGGATGTTGATAGGAACATAACTTTAGAGTTGAGCAGGACCTCATCTTTTTGGTGTTTAAACCATGTTTAAATTTGTTTTTTTTAGGGTTTATAGTCACTTTTTTTGTGTAACTTTTTTTTTATCAGTTTGTGAGACATTACCTAAAATCTTCCTTCATTTGCTTCTTGTATTATATTGCAAATGAGCTTTTATTTTAGGATTTAGACCTGGAAGGGACCTTACTAGGCACTATCTAGTTGAACTTTCATTTCACGGATAATTGGGACCCACTAAAGATGTTGTGACTTGCTTAGGATCACTCAGGTCCTTCTGATCACAAATTCAGTGCTCTTCCCAACCATCCCTCTACAAGTCAATATGACTTGGTAGCACTTCTCAATATCTGTAATTATATATAACATTTTATTGTGTTCAGTTGTTTCATTTGTGTCTGACTCTTCATGACCCCTTTTGGGGTTTTCATGACAAAGATACTGTAGTGGTTTGCCATTTTCTTCTCTGGCTCATTTTGCAAATGAGGAAACTGAGACAGACAGGGTTAAGTGATTTATCCAAGGTCATATAGCTTGAAAGTGTCTGGGGCTTGATTCAAACTCAGGAAGATGTCTTCCTGATTCCAGGTCTGATGCTCTATCCAGTGGGCCACCTAACTGCCCCATTATTTTGCTACCTTCTTGCTAATACAGAACAGGATAAGGAGGAGCAGATGGTAACATTTTGCTTCCTTCCTTGTATCTTCTTCTAGAAAGATGTAGCTTAGTACTTCCATCCGCTCCATTGTAGAGATCAGGGTTCATGGCTGTGGCTTCTTGCATTGCACACTTATCCTTGCATGTTTGCTATACCCTCCATCAGACTGTAAAGACCTTGAGGGTAGGGCTGTTGTTGGTTTAAGTTCAGAACCCTCGACCTTAGTTGGTGCTTCATCAGATCTTTCCAAAAGAATTGAGATTTCAACTCCTGAGTTCAAGTCTTGCCTCAGAATTCACTACCTGTGCAATCCTGGGCAAGTCATTTGACCTTCTGTTTACCTCAGTTCCTCAACTATAAAATGAGGATAATAACAACACCTACGGGCAAGGGATGGTGTGAGGATCAAATGAGATAATATTTATAAAATATTAGCACAGTATCTGGCACATTGTAGATATTATATATGGTAAATGCTTATTCCTTTTTCCTTTCTTTCTTCCCATCCCTTCTCCTACCCAAGTACTTAAGTAAATAGCAAAGAACCAATATTTATCTAGCACCCACCTTGTGTAAATCATGGGGATGTTTAAAAAGGACACACTAAGAAAAGTAAATGTATTCCTTCAGAATTCAGGGGAAGGAGGGCCACAGTTTCACTTTTTGCCTTTTTATTTCCAACAGTGCAATTCCTGGCATTTGGGGGGCGCTTAGTGCGTCTTATTGAATTGAATGGAAGGGTTAATGCTATATTTTCCAAAAAAAATCCTTACTTTCTAGGACTAGTTTCCTGGGAGAGATTTTGAAATCTCCTCTGAGTGTATATAATGTGAGTGCCTTGAGAGGAGGGATTTTTCCTTCTTCCAGCATGGTGCCTAATCCATATATGAACAGAGCTTACTAAATATTTGTTGATTCCCTGAATTATTGATTAGGAAAAGGGTGGACAAGAATTTTAAAAAGCAGAGGGTTCACTGAGATAACTTTGGGTTCTTTCCTTGTCCTGTGATGACCCAATTTAATAGCAATAGATCCTGAAAAACAAAACCCCAAACCCAGATGCTGGGAGCTGTTCTGAATGAAACAATGGAGAGAGGAATGCATTCAGAATCCAGAGGGTCTGGGACTGAATCTTGGCTATATGTGTGATTTTGGACAAGTTGCTGGATCTCTTTGGGTCTGTAGGGAGGAAATTAGGATACTGATTAAAAGAAGATACTTGATAAAGAGATCTCTGAGGGTACAAGCAAGGTAGAGAGCGGTATGTGAGGCAAGATTGTGGAAGGAAGAATAAAGAAAAGGTTCTGTCCGTTGGTGAGTTTCTTTCATTGGGCCACTCACTCACTGGCTTTTGGTTAGTGAGCTTGCTCTCTCTGGCTGCTGTTGGAGACAGACATCTGAGACTTTACTCTTGGCTGGTGAAAGGGAAGAGAGACCTCTGAATCCCATCTGAAGAGTGATCGAGTGAAGTCATCTCCAAGAAGAAGCTGGTAGATCTGCTTTCTTGGATAACAGTTTTGGAGAAGGAGAAAGATTGCAGCTGTTTGTCTGGGCTCTGGGTCATACCAGGGCCACCAGATTGTCAATTAGCAGCGCCATCTTGGCTGACTGACTTTATATGTGCTTGGAGAATCTCTTTATCAAATTAAGTTAATTAAATAAGGATTTTATTTGATTTAAAGTCAGATAGCATTTGGGGTTTTAGTAAGTGTCAGTGTAGTTTCAGTGTAGCCCAAAGATCCCAAGACTCTGCCATGAGGGGGACTTAGGTGGGTGGAGACAGTTCCCCAGTTAGTGTTAAGGTTTGCTTATTATTGATCCTTATTTTCATCTTATTAAACATAAATAGTTATATATGTCTATGTCTATGTTTATGTCTATGTCTATGTCTATATCTATATCTTTATCTTTATCTATATCTATATCTATATCTGTATCTGTATCTACATCTATATCTATATCTGTATCTATATATCTAGAGTGAGTCTCTAAGAACCTTCCATATTGACCCAAGGAAGGGAAGCCATTCCTGGCTTTCCTTCAGAGAGGAGAGTTAAAAGATACTCTCTGGACACCAAACAAAGTATCTTATCACATCCTCTTCCTCACAACTCCAATTTATCAACATTATTTCTTCAGGCCTCATCTGTAAAATGAGAAAGTTGGATCACAAGGAAAGTTCTTCATCTTTTTCCTGGGTCATGGACATCTTTGGCAGTCTGTGAACACCTTCTCTGAATACAAGTTGTCGCCCACGTTTGTAATCTAAAGGAATGCTGAATTTCAGTTAGAGTTCTACCCTCTTGAAATGGACTTTTCTCTATTTTTTGTCATGCTTTCCCCTGTCCCCCCCCCATCCCTCCTATGGAAACTCCTTGAGATCAAGGACTCTTTTCTTTGTACCTTTAGTACCTAGCGCAGTGCCTGGCATGTAATACGCACCCTGCAAATGTTTGAAGGATATATGAATGAATAAATGAATGAACCACAGTTCTTAGACCTCTCTCAGGCTTTACAGCAGCTGCTGTGACTCACTCCTTTGGCTCTGTCCCCAGGGGTGGTGACCCAGATTCTTTGTTCCCATTGCCCCCACATAAAAAACTCAGGAAAAACTCTGATGACATTATCATTTTATTCCTGTTATGTGTCAGTTGAGGTCATTTAGAAAATCAGACTTGTATGCAGTTCCTTAATTATGATTTTAGAAATAAAGAAAACACCCAAGAAATACCCACAGTGGGCATCTGCTTCCAGCTTGTGACCCTCCCCCAGGCCAGGCCGACCATGATGCTCTTTTAGTAGAGAAGACAGAACCATAAGCATTTAGCACATTGTGGTGGAGTGGAAAGTACACGACACTAGAACATAAGAAGACCTGCTTTCAAAACCTGCCCCTGACTCATACCACCTCTGGGGTATTTGTCCAGGCACTTAAACCTGTCTCGGACTGAGTTCCCTCATCTGTGAAATAGTGAGGCTGGACTCAATGACTGCTCTTCCTTCCAGCTGTAAATCTATGATTCTCTTCTTAGCTGGGTGACCTTAGGCAAGTTACTTCACCTCTGTTGGTCTCAGTTAACTTAATCAGTAAAAGAGAGAGTTAGATCAGATCAGAGTTTCTAAACCTGGTGTTCCCTGCTCTCAAGGAAGGTCAGTATCTAATAAGTTGGGAGGAACTTTAAACTCCGGGCGCCATATTTCTCTCCTTGAACATACAGGGTAGCACTGGAGAGATTGGGGCAGGTACTGAATCCCTCATTTTGGACAGCTGGCTCCCCTCCCCGAGTATAACGGCTAAGGGCAAGAAAAAGGATTTCTGTCCACCTCCTCTTGAACTATGGTTCTGGCTAAGCTTTCTGTTTTATCCACATGACAAGAGGGCAAGGACCCCCAAGCCTCTTCTGGGAACACCACTTCCCTAAATCCTGAATTCAAATTCAGTCCATTTGAAAACAAATTAACAAAATAATCTCTGACTGTTACTGTCAATCTAGGTTCTGAAGGTTTTGTTGGAAGGGGTAGTGGTTGCTAGGTGGTTTAAAATTGTTAGTTATAGAAAATTTTACTTAGTTGAATTATAGACATTAGGAGATAAGACAGTTACATATTTAAAACACTGTTGAAATTGTTTAAAATTGTTCCATGATTTGTTATGTCAAAACCATGTTCATGTAAATCTCTATTACCTAAACCATTTTTCCTATACCCAAACTTAGAACTAGGATAGCTAAGATAAGATGAGGATTTATTATTTTGGGAGAGTAAAGGAATATTTAATATAATACAGGGTTAAGAATTAGATAGTTAGAAATATAAAACAAAATATGTCATTCCTTTGAATCTGATGCCAGGATATCATTATAGTGTTGGTTTAATCAATAAAAAAAAGATATTTTTTTCACACAAGTTGCACCTCTCTGTCTCTGTCTCTCTTTGTGTCTCTCTCTCTGCCTCTCTGTCCCTGTCTGTCTCTTTGTCCCTCTCCATCTCTCTGTGTGTCTCTGTCTCTCTCTGTCTCTCTTTGTACCTCTCCATTTCTCTGTCTGTCTCTTTGTCCTTCTCCATCTATCTCTGTCTCTCTCTACCTCTCTGTCCCTGTCTGTCTTTTTGTCTCTCTCCATCTCCGTCTGTCTGTCTCTGTCTCTCTCTCTTTGTCCCTCTCCATCTTTCTATTTCTCTATCTCTGTCTCTGTCTCTCACATACAAACACACACACAAAATTTCTCCGAAATCTCCAAACTAGTTCTTCTCTCCCTTCCTGTGACCTCTGGTCAGAGAGAAAATCATGGCAAATGTCATCCCGATTTCCTTTTTTGACTTCTTGCTTTTTAATAAGCCATTTGGGAAAGTTGCTCAATGGCGTTCTATTCACCATACGTGAACTGAGTTGGCTCAGTTCCTTTGTGGAATGATTGGTTGTGTGAATAATGCTCTGGGACTTAGCATACTAGGAGACTTCATCCATGTAGGAAAGCCCTACCTAAATTTGACTGTCCCTTGGTAGGTAAGTCTCAAGGGCCACTGAGGGTCGGAGGCAGGATGTAGACTGGTGTGGAATGCTCTCCTCTCTCTATCCACCACACTTTCTCTCCTAGGCCATAACAAATCAGATGTCAGGCTTGTCAATAGCTTTCTCTGACTTTTCCAGTCTTATGCCTTATGCCTCTGTGTGTTCTCTATGGTCTAGCCTTTTGTTGTTTCAGGTTTCATTTTTCATATTTTTGGGAGGAGGAAGAGTTAGAGTTAGTGGGGAATTAGATAAGAAGTGAAAATGAAGCGTTTAAAAATGCACAGAAGAGGGGCAGCTGGGTGGCTCAGTGGATAGAGTGTCAGGACAGGAGATGGAAGGACTGGGTTCAAAGTTGGCTTCAGATACTGCCCAGCTGTGTGACCCTGAGCAAGTCACTTAACTCCCATTATCTAGCCCTTATCACTCTTCTGCCTTGGAACCAATATTTAGTATCAATTCTAAGATGGAAGGGAAAGATTTAAAAAACCCTTTAAAAAATGCACAGAAGACTACAGAAAGAAGTTCAGAAGGAAACATATACAAGTGGGATAACTTTGGAACTAAGAATCATTTGTCATTGTTGCTCTTCAGTTGTTTAGTCATGCCTGACTGTACCTCACAGACAATTGCTATCAATGGCGTTTTCTTGGTAAGGATACTGGAGCAGTTTGCCATTTCCTTCTCCAGTGGGTTCTTTTTTTTTTAAAAAAAAAATCCTTAGCTTTTGTTTTAGAATCAATACTGAGTATTGAGTATATCCAAGGCAGAAGAGTGCTAAGGGCTAGGCAGTGGGCGCTAAGTGACTTTCCTAGGGACACACAGCTAGGAAGTGTCTGAGGCCAGATTTGAACCTAGGACCTCCCATCTCTAGGCCTGGCTCTCAATCCACTGAACCACCCAGCTACCCCCCTCCAGTGAATCTTTTTGAAGAATTGTTACATATCTAAAAATTATTGAATTAAAGAATTATTAGAAGAATTGTTGAAGAATTATTATATACTCAAAAAACCCTAACTGATATAACAGATATCTGCAGTTTCATATAAAATCACTATAACCTATTTCTCTTTGTATTAGAAAATGTTCCCCTTTGGTTGGTATTTGTCAAGTTCAGAATAAGAGCAAAGAATTACTGAGGTGTGTTTAGAGATGTAAATACTCCTAGTATTTATTTAAGAGAGCAAGTCCCCTGGGAAAGGGAATTACTGCCATCTATTGGAGACACAGGTGAATGACAGACCATTAAGGTGATGAACAGGGCTGCTGATGAAATTACCACTTAATGGGAGATGATGAGATCTTCAGGAGAAAAGACCTTGTAGGACACTGAATGTGTCAGAGACTGGAGTTGCCTTCAATACAGCCTCTTAAAGGGGAACACTAGAAGATTCTACCTGATCACTGTTGAAGCCCTACTACGGAAGAACTACCAGTTATTGAGAATGCTGTATCTCTGGAAGGGTGATTGCTCAATAGTGGATAGCACTGCAGAATACCAGAGATAGCTCATACCATTTGGGAGAGAGAATTGTTAAATTTTCAGTGTGAATGTTTGCACCTTGAAAATCAGCTTGATTTATTGTTGTTTTTATTGTCTAGATCAGGGGTCCCCAAGCTTTTTACACAGGGGGCCAGTTCACTGTCTCTCATACTGTTGGAGGGCCGGACTATAAAAAAAAAAAAAACTATGAACAAATCTGTATACCTCTCTGGGATAGCGGAGGCTGCAGCGCTGGTTGTGATTGGCCTGTCACACCTTGCACAGGCCCATCACCACCACCACTATATAGGACAGCAGTATACACAGTGTGGAATCCCCTCCCCCAGATCGCCTCTCACCATGCTGATGTCTTCCATTGTGCAGCCACATAATCCTTTGTGCAGCACCTCGTTCTTGTTCAGGTACTCTCAGAACAAGCTGCCACGCAAAGGATTATGTCTCTGGAAGTAGTACTGTATTTGAGTGATGCCATGCTTTGCAGTACAGCCACATACAGTACTCCAGGAGCATGTGCATCCTGTGCTACTTTCACTGACCACCAATGAAAGAGGTGCCCCTTCTGGAAGTGTGGTGGGGGCCAGATAAATGGCCTCAGGGGGCCACATGTGGCCTGTGGGCTGTAGTTTGGGGACCCCTGATAAAGAAAATGTTCATAATGAAGATTAAACTTAAAAAGTGTGCTATGGGCACTTCCCCCTCCCTCCAATTTTGGATAGCTGATTGTTAAATATTTACTAGCACATTACAACCATCATTTCCTATAAGCTTAGAAAAAAGTCTGGTATGTTTCCATTGCAATCATAAAAAGACCTAAAAATTTATCTTAGTTCAACGTTCTTACTTAACACATGAAAAAACCTGCCCAGACAAGGGAAATATCTTATCAAAAGTCATACAGTAAAAGGGATGGTCTTGTATTTTGAACCTATTCTTTTGGGGTTTTTTGTTTGTTTTTAATTTTTAATTTTAAAATATTTTTCCATGTTTCCATGATTCATTTTCTCTCTCCCCTCTCAGAGCCAACAAGCAATTCCATTGAGTTCAACAAGTATTATCACTGGATACCTATTTCCATATTATTCATTTTTGTTATAGAGCAATCTTTTAAAGCCGAAACCCCAAATCTCATCCCCATATATACATATAAGTGATAAGCGATATGTTTTGCTTTTGTTTCTACTCCCATAGTTCTTTCTCTCAATGTGTATTCTTTCCCATAAGTCCTTCAGGCATGTCCTGCCTTGTTGCATTGCTATTAGTAGCAAAGTCCATTACATTGGATTTGAACCTATTTCCTTTGATTCTATATCCAATGGTCGTTCTACTCTATTACAACACCTTCTATAACTTGTAAATTATTTATATTTGGAGCTTGTTGAACCTGTGTATCTGTGAGAAGAGCTGGTCACTCCAGATATCAGATATTGAAATTCCCAGATCACCTGGGGCTAGACAGCATACCAGAAAAATGAAAAGTTGACAAAGTGTAGCTGGGTCTTTCCTGTCCAGAAACAAGGCTTCTAGACTTTTGCAAAGGGAGTTATGCTAGTCAAATAGTGAGAATGAGAGAGAGCCAATGGATATTCCAAATGCTTCACTGGGAGGGAAGGAGAAAAGAAGGGAGAAGTAAAAGAGAGGGAAGGGAGGAAAGGGAGAAAAAGAAAGGAAAGAAGGGAAAAGGGGAGAATGCAAGTGAGAGCAATTGCATTTCTCATAATGCACCTGGGCAATGCAAGCATTATTATACTCATTTTATAGATGAAGAAGCAAAGGCTCAGAGAAATAAAGAGACCTGCCTGTGGCCATAGCTAGTAAGTGTGAGACTAACAGTGGAGAAGTGAAAAAGAAAGTCAGGGAGGGAGGAAGAAAAAAAAGGAGAAAGGGAGGGACTGAAGAAAGAAGGAAGATAGAAGAGAATAAAAGGAATAAAGAAGAAAGAAAAAAGGAGGGCAAGGAGAAAAAGTGGAAAGAAGAAAATAGGATGAATATAGGAAGGAAAGAAGGAAGAAAGAAAAGAAGAAATATAGAAATGAAGGAAGGCAGGGAGGAAGAGAGAAAAGAAGGAAGTGAGGAAGAAATAAAGGCAGGAAAGAGGAAAGAAGGAAGGAATGAATGAAGGAAGGAAGGAAGGAGGGAAGGAAGATAGAAAAGATGGAAGTAATGAATGGAGAAAGGAAAAGAGGACAATTGGAAGGAAGGTAGGGAGGGGAAGAAAAGAAAGGAGAAAGTCAGGAAAAGAGGAAAGAAGGAAGATAGGGAAGAATAAAGGGGAGAAGGAAAGAAGGGGGAAAGAAGAAGGGAGGGGGAGAAAGAAGAAACGGAGAGGAGGCTGCCTATATGGGGGAGGGGCTTTTACCAATAATTATCTTAACTGGCAAAGTCCTATCCTGGACTTCCTAGTCTAGTTATAGACACAGGCTTTGATTTTCATTGGGTTTGGATATGGAATTTGCTATCACTAAGACCAAGATAAAACTTTGTATCTTGCCAGATCTGGAACATGCTGAAATAACAAATATTGCATGGTTCTGAAGCAATTAAGTAGTTGAACATTTGTTATCTAGGGCCTCTGAGATTAAAAAGTATATTGTAATACTTGAGATGTCTTTTAGCTGGGACAGAGTGATCTCAGGAGAGATTAAAAATACCACTTTTTAAAAACGATGAACCCAGGGCATAGATTCTCAGGTTTAATGTAGAATATGGGTTTGGTTCTTTCCTTGAAACTTATTTTTATGCCAACAATATCTAAGAATAGATATGTATAGATAAACAACAAAAAGTAAATATATATGTGTGTGTGTATATATATATATGTATATATATATATATATATATATATATATACACACACACATATATATGTAGATAGATGGTGCAATGAATAGAGCACTGGGCCTGGGCTCAGGAAGACATCTTATTAGGTTCAAATCTGACCTCAGGCACTTACTGTGTGACCCTAGGCAAGTCACTTCACCCTCTTTGCCTCAGTTTCCTCATCTGAGCTGAAGAAGGAAATGGTAAATCACTGATTCTTTGCCAAGAAAACTCCAAATGGGGTTCTGAAAGATCAATATTGACTGAATTATTATTGTAGTCTCTTGGTAACTGAGGATGATGATTGTTTTTGTGCATTTTTGTGCACAAAGACACTTGTGCATGAAGATTTAAGTGGAAAAGTCGATGCACAGAGACAGTCCCACTCTCTCGGCATTGGAAGCCTGGGTCCAGTGGCACGAAAAGTCGTTACACCTGGAGACTTCCTCAGCTGCATTGGATGGCCATGTTGTCTTTTGTGCTCCAACACGCCTAAGCACTCCACAGTGCCTTGCTGCATCGCCATCTCAGCCGTTGAACCTTCTTGTTGGTTTCTTCTGCCTGTTCCGCCGAAACAGTCTTCACATGCTGGGTGAGCAAAGCCCTAGTTCACGAGGGGTCGACGATGACCCGATGGCTACCCTCACAAGGTTTAGCCGGCCTGTCGAAGCCGTTGCCCGGGGTGTGGCCGCTGCCGCATGCTAGCAGCTACTGGGAGCCACAAGTGAGAGCTGGGTGTCAGTTGAGGGTCAGAGGCTGGAGAGCTGCCCTAGGAGGGCACGAGAAGCCCTCCATACCAGAGATACTACCCCTCCCCGAACACCCCATACACCCCATTTTGACTGAATACATACATATATACATATGTATATATGTGTGTGTGTATGTACATATATATAATTTATCTGAATCTTATAGGATAAATTCAATTTAAAAATAGTCCGAAATAGTCCTTTTCAAGAAATATTTTCTAAGTACTTCCTCTTTACAAAGCAAATAAACAATGTCTTTGAATTTTTTTTTTTTACTTATTCAGCTAGCTTCCCCCTTCCCTCCTCATACCATAGAAGGCATCATCTGGCAAAATAAATAACATGTCTTTCATGTTTCTATTTTTCATTTCATTCTCTGGAGGTGAACATTTAGAAATTATTCTTCAAATATTAACTCTGTAACTGTATATAGTATTCTCTTGGTTCTACTCATTTCAGTCTTCATTATCCCATGAAGTTCTGTTCAAGTTGTAAAAAAAATTGATGTGCTCATCATTTCTTATGGTGCATCACAATCATATACCACAGTTTGTTCAGCCATTCTGTAACTGATGGACATCCCCTCATTTTCTAGCTCTTTGCCACCACAAAGAGAGCTGCTACAAACATTTTGGGACATGTAAGTTCTTTTCCTTTTTTCCCTGATGTCCTTGGGAAATAGATGCAGCAATGATGTTGCTGGGCCCAAGGCTATATATGGTTTTATAGCTCGCTTGGCATTCCACATTGTTCTCCATAGTGGTTGGACCAGTTCACACTTCCACGAACAGTATATTAGTATCCCCACTTTTCCACATCCCTTCCAACATATATCATTTTGTCCTTTTGTCCTTTTAGCCAATCTGCTGTGTGTGAGATATCTCAGAATTGTTTTGGTTTGCATTTTCCTAACCATAAATGACCTATATATGGCTTTGATTCCTTTATCTGAAAACTGTTTCATTTATCCGTTGGAGGATGGCTAACAAAGTTCTTCATTTTAGAGATGACACATCGATCTAAGAGACTATGAAAACATTTCCTCAATTTTCTGCTTTCCTTCTAATCTTGGCAATATTTGTTTTACTTATTTCAATTTAACATACTCAAAATCATCCCTCTAAAATTTACATTTACATTACAAGAATTCTCCATTTTTGTTTACTCATAAATTCTTCTCCTATCTATAAATCTAATAGGCAATATGTTCCCTATTTTAATTTGTTTATGATATCTCTATATCTAGATCACATACCCATTTTGATCCTATCATAGGTGGAATGATGTAAGATATTGTTCTCTGCCTGGTTTCTGTCCTTTCCAGTTGTCCCAGCAATTTCTTGCCAAATAATGATTTCTTATCCCAATAGCCTGGATCTATATTTTTTATTAAATACTATCTTAGTATAATATTTTGCTACCTTTGGCTATATGTCTATTCTGTTCCATTGATCTGTTTTTCTGTTTCTTAGCTGGTACCAGATAGTTTTTTAGAGTAAAACAAATTTATTAACTATCTTTCTATCTGCAAAGATTTATTAATCTACTATAAATTATTATTTCTAATTCCATTCTAATTTTTTCTTTTTTTAGTCTTAAAAATGAATTTAATTAATCGATTTAGAATATTTTTCCATGGTTACATGATTCATGTTCTTTCCCTCCCTTTGCCCCTCCCCCCCAAAACCAACAAGTAATTCCACTGGGTTTTACATCAAGACCTATTTCCATATTATTGATATTTGCACTAGGGTGATCATTTACAGTCTACATCTCAAGCAGTTGTTTTTCTTCTGTGTTTCTACTTCCAGAGTTCTTTCTCATAAGTCCCTCAGAATTGTCCTGTATCATTCATTGCATTGTTGATAGTAGATAAGTCCATTACATTCGATTGTGCCACAGTGTATCAGTCTCTGTGTACAATGTTCTCCAGGTTCTGCTCCTTTCACTCTGTATCAGTTCCTGGAGATCTTTCCAGTTCACATGGAATTCCTCCAATTCATTATTCCTTTGGGCACAATAGTATTTCATCACCAACATATACCACAATTTGTACAGCCATTCCCCAATCAATGGATACTCCCTCATTTCCCAATTTTTTGCCACCACAAAGAGCGCAGCTATGAATATTTGTACATGTCTTTTTTCTTATGATATCTTTGGGGCACAAACCCAGCAGTGCTATGGCTGTATCAAAGGGCAGACAGTTCTTTAGTGCCCTTTGGGCATAGTTCCAAATTGCCCTCCAGAATGGTTGGATCATTTCATAACTCCACCAGCAATGCATTAATGTCCCAACTTTGCCACATCCCCTCCAGCATTCATTACTTTCCTTTGCTGTCATGTTAGCCAATCTGCTAGGTGTGAGGTGATACCTCAGAGTTGTTTTGATTTGCATCTCTCTGATTATCAGAGATTTAGAACACTTTTTCATGGGCTTATTGATAGTTTTGATTTCTTTATTTGAAAACTGCCTATTCATGTCCCTTACCCATTTATCAATTGGGGAATGGCTTGCTTTTTTGTACAATTGATTTAGCTCCTTACAAGTTGGTACCAGATAGTTTTGATAATTACTACTTTATAATACAGTTTAAAATCTGATACTGCCACACCTCCTTCCTTTATACTGTTTTCACTGATTCTTTTGCTATTCTTGATCTTTTGTTCTTCCAAATTTCCAAATGAATTTTGTTTTTATTTTTTCTAGCTTCAGGAAGATATTTTTTTGGTAATTTGATTGGGATGGCATAGAATAAGTTGATTAGTTTAGGTAGGATTGTCACTTTAATTATATTAGCTCTGCCCATCCACAAGCCATTAATAATTCTCCAATTATTTAGATATGACTTTATTTGTGCAAAAAACATTTAACTTATATTCGTGTGATTCTTGGATTTGTTTCAGCAAGTATACTCCCAAGTATTTTATTCTATCTGTGGTCATTTTAAATGGAGTATTGTTTTTATCTTGTCTTGCAGGACTTTGTTATAAAAATGCTGATGATTTATGTGGGTTTATTTTATAGCCTGCTACTTAACGAAAATTATTAATAATTTCAACTAACTTTTAAGTTGATCCTCCAGGATTTTACACATATATTGTGCTATCATCTTCAAAAAGAGATGGTTTTATTATTTTTCGGATTCCTTCAATATCTTTTTTCTTATTGCTAGCATTTCTAACACTAAGTTAAATAATATTGATGATAATGGGCATCCTTGTTTCAAACAGCGTGTTTTAAAGGGATAGTTCACTATTTTTTTTTCCAGCTCCAAAGATTTTATTTTGATAGTTCACTATTAATGAAGCAGAAGGTCCTGGACTAAAAGCAGGGAGGACCAGCATTCAAATCCTGCCTGTGACTTTTACAAGCTGTGTGACCCTGGACATTTAACCTCTCCATGTCTCAGTTTTATCATCTGTAAAATGGAGATTGTAATACATGTAGTACTTTCCTTACAGGGTTGCTGTAAGGCACATATAATGCAGAGTCCTTTGTAACTTTTAATGCTGTAGGTAAATATTGGCTATTATAAATACTTTTAGAGCAATGGTATGGCATGGTAGAAATAAAATTAGATTTGGAGTCAAGAGTCCTGAGCTCAAATTGCAATTCTAACAACTATGAGATATAGAATTTATGGTAAGTCACTTAAACTGTCCCATCCTCAGTTGCCTCATCTATGAAATGGGGAATAATGATGTTTGTAGCACCTACTTGAAAGCATTGTTGAGCAGCTCAAATGAAATAATGTATCTGAAGTGTCATAGGCAGGCCAGTCATTCCAGCATTCATCTTGGGGCTTTAAATGTATTTATCCCATTTAACTTCTATAGAAATGCAATGATGGAATTAAGGATATTGAACTAGGAAGTACCATTTAGTTCAACCTCTTGATTTTACTGATGAGGAAACTGAGGCCTTAAGAAGTTGAGTGACTTGCCCTAGATTATATAAGTAAGTATTTGACAAAGCCAGGATTCAGGATCTAGTGCTCTGATTCCCAATCCCAAGGAGCCTTTTCTATTGTATCTCAGAAGATTAGAATTTCAGAGTTGGAAGGGATCTCAAGGTAATCAAATGCAAACTACCTGATCCATAGTGACCTCATTGCAGCCAAGAAGTCACTCAGGGTCCCTGAAGATCGTACCTATGGAGTCTAAGCTCTGCCATTTCCCAATGAGCTGGAAGTCAAAAAGCCAGACTAGTCAACTCATCTACAAAGCAGCCTAGCTAAGTTTAGTAAAGGTCATCACCAAAATGGCCTTTAGGGCAATGACAGTTTTGATCACAGGAATTGGAGAAGATTGTTTTCTAAGTCAAGTACGGCTCCTAATTTGTATCATTGGGGAGACGTTGGCATAGTTCTTGGGCAGTTAGTTGGCAGTTAGTTGGAGACAAGAAGACTCTTCCTGAGTTCAAATCTGACTTCAGATACTCACCAGCTGTCATTTAACCCTATTGGCCTCAGTTTCCTCATCTGTAAAATGAGCTGGAGAAGGAAATGGCCAACCACTCCAATATCTCTGCCAATAAAACTCCCCAATGGGGCCATGAAGGGTCAGAGATGACTGGAAAATGAATGAACAAAATGGACATCCAGAGAAAAATTCTTGAGGTCTTTGGAGTCCTGGAGAAGAACATTCTGGATAAAGTTTATGCCTGTGTTATCTTATCCTCATGCAGGGAAAGGATAAGCTGCTATACGGGCTGGCTCTTTTGGTCCCCAAAAAGGGAAATGGCAACAAATCATTCAGATAGCTAGGGAGCTTGAGGCCAAAGCAGTCTGGTGAGTTCGTATCATTCTGACAATCTTCCCATTAAATACAATGTGGAGGCAATTAGATATAAAAAAAAAAAGTGTTCATATAAAGTTAGACTTTCCAGCTAGAAGGCTGTTTTAGGATGTGTTGACTTGAGTGAACAAAGGACATTCTATTTCTAAATATAGTGATTTACCCAGTTAGCATTTACACGCCTCTTTTCTTTTTTTAAAGCAAAGTGTTGGTTTCACAACTACCAACATTTATCTAAATGTGGTCAGGTTTCTCTATTGGAGCAGCATAAAGAAAATGGGGCAAATGAGCCAGCGGATGTTCCACATTCCATGGTTTGTAGCATCAAAAGTCCCTGGGCCTTTGACTGAATACAGAGGCTTTCTCTAGGTAACTGTGCTCAGGGGCAGCATGGGGCATCTGAAAGAATGGCTTCTTGTTGGTGAATCCTGCCTTTTCCCCCAGCCACACAGTCCCTAGAGGTGAATAGACTGAAAAAACTGAGTGTTAAATATGAGCACTTCAGAAAAGGTGGAGAAGACTTATATAAACTGATATTGGGTAAAGCAAACAGAACCAGAAGAATATTACATATACTTACTACAAGAATTTAAATGAAGAATGCACTGAAAGGAAGCTGTTATTGCTGTTGGTTCCTCATTATTCAGTTGTGTCTGACTCTTTGTGACCCCATTTGGGGATCTTTGGCCAAGATACTGGAATGATTGGCCATTTCCTTCTCTGGCTCATTTTATAAATGAGGAAATTGAAGCCAAAAGGGTTAAATGACTTGCCCAAAGACACACAGCTAGTAAATGTCTGAGGCCAGATTCAAACTCAGGAAGATGAGTCTCCCAGGCTCTAAGCCCAGAAATCTATTCACCATGCCACTTAGTTTCCAGAAAGGACGTTGAATTCTGAAAAATTGTCATGAACAAGCTTGGTCCTGGGAAACTGATCATGAAAGTGCCTCCCTCGTCTCAGCAGAAAGGTGGATGAGAATGTAGGAAGCATGTCGAATATGCTGTCAGATGCAATCATTATCAATTGTTTTGGCTTAACTGTTTTTCTTTGTTACAAGGAAAGGCGTCCTACTGAACAGGAATGTCACAGGCCATAGGCATGAAACAAAAGGCACCAATAAAACTCTTTTTTAGCCTTCCCCACTAGACTCTCTATTTCTCTAGATTACTCTGGATTTGGACTAAAACATAATCATTCAGTCCCCTAGAATATCACACATCCACATATATACACTCCCCCCTCCCCATTATACCACATGTGGTTGACATGTTTGGCTGATCGTAGAATATCTAAAAGAGAATGGTATGAAATGGGTTGGAAAAAGGCAGAAGCCAGGCTGGGGAGGGGAGTTTGTAGTATAGTCTAGAGTCAATAGGGAGACAATGGACATTTTGAACAGGGAAGTGAAAGGGTCAAAGCTGGGTCCTTAGAATATTAGGATGCCACAAAAATCAAGAGAGACTTTTAGGGGAAAGGCAGTGCCTTGCATGTAATAGATGAACAAGAAGTGCTCTTAGGGTTACCTTAGAGCTCAGAGTAGAGATTCTTTTTGTATATGGATTGGACTAGAGGAACATTGAGGAGGTCCTTCCAGCTTTCAAATTCAATTATTCTGAATCAAGTGCTTCCCAGATTGGGAACTGGAGTGGTCAAATGACTTATTCAAAGTCAGCTAGCTAGTAAGTGGCAGTGTCAAGATTGGAACTCAGGTCTTTTGATACTAGTTCCAATGCTCTTTCCATGATTACATTGGACTTAACTTCCTCTCTATTCTTTATTTGTCTTGCTCTTATGAATTTATTTGTTGCCTCTGCTCTTAGAAGGTAAGCTCCTTGAGGGCAGGGACTGTTTCTGCTTTTTCTTTGAATCTTCAGCATTTTGAATAGTACCTGGTACATAATAAACATTTGATGAATGCTTTTTGACTATTTATTAAACTATTAAAAAGTATAGGGGCAGCTAGGTGGGTCAGTGGTTAGAGAGCCAGATCTGAAGTTGGGAGGACCTAGGATTGAATCCAGCCTCTGACACTTTTTAGCTCTGTGACCCTGGGAAAGTCATTTAACTCCAATTGTCCAGCCCTTATCACTCTTCCATCTTGGAACCAATACACAGTATTGATTCTGAGATATGAGGTAAGGGTTCAAAAAAAGAAAAGAAATGTATCATATTCAACCTCAGAGTTTTGTGGAAGTAGGATAACTGTACTCCCTTCCCTTCCCCAAGGTCATATGCCATCCATATTGACAGCATGTCAATATAGTTCCCCTCTCAGGTCTTTCAGGCCTTTTTCCCCACCTTCCTCAACCTGTTGATCAGCTCAGGCCATCTGGTCCCACTCCCTTCCTCCAGCCAAAAGCAGTTGCCCCCTTATGCTGTACTCTAGCAATGACTCTGAATTCTGGCTGAAATCTTCTCCGTAACATTCTGAATCACAAAGGAATTTGTCACAAACTGTTCTCAAAAGAAATCTATAGCAGATTTCCAAAAGATGAAATGATCATTGCAGCATTTAGAAACCTCTCAAAAAGCCACAGGAGGGAATTCACTCGTTTGTCTTCCTATGGAATGCTTACATTTCTTTTAAAGTATCACTCTGGGAGAGAAAAGGGTCTTTAACGAGAAATGGAGCTTTGGAAAGCCAGGATTTGGAGGAGGCAGAATTCAGCTGCCCATTAGAATGCAGATCTAGAGAAATGGCCTTGCAAATATTTTATGACTCATGTTGGACAGAGCGTCAGCTTTCTCTGCCATCTGAATATTGTTAAATTATAGACTTCCTGGGTCTAATAAAAATGAAGGCAAGTGAAAATAGGAATAATCCCTGTTTATTAAAAATGTTCTATTATTACATTGGTTTCAGTTAAGAAATGGAAGGAAAAAAAGAAGAAAAACTTAAACTCATATACCTTAAAATAATTCCCTTAAAATGTCCCTTAATAGATAAGTGATATTAATCATGTGTAGACAACGGATATCTACCTGTGTGCCCTTGGACAAATTACTTGACCTCTTTGGTCCTTCATTTCCTTATAAGTAAAATGGAAACAAAAGGAGAGGGAAGGTAGCTTAGCTAACTTCTGAGGTCTTTTCCAGCCCTAGATCTATGATCCTATACCAAACTGTCAAGGACTTGTGATTTTGTCAGGAACCAGCTCCACCACAGGGTTATTATCAGAAAAGTCTTTCATAAAGTTCTTTGCAAATGCTAGCTCTTATTATACCCGTCTGGTACCTTGGCCAAGGGTGACAGGTAGGCTGTGAACTGTGGGCTGAATCAGCACTGGTATAATAGACGATGACAAGCCACTGATGCCAGAGATATGCCATATTGCCTTTAGGGAGATATGAGAATATGGAGGGTACTTAAGGGTATGGTAGTTTATTTAAGGAGAAGGAAGACAGGACCTCTTTGCCAAGAGTTCTAGTTATAGATTTGACATGATTGTGGAGTTTTTAGTAATTTCATTACCTTCAGAATCAGATTCAGAAAGAGGAGAGCTTCTAAGGTTCAGTGTGGTGTGTGAGAGATGAAATGATGGAGAAAACAAAGGTTTGAGCTTCTGAGTACATCAA
Source organism: Monodelphis domestica (assembly GCF_027887165.1). Classification (NCBI taxonomy): domain Eukaryota; kingdom Metazoa; phylum Chordata; class Mammalia; order Didelphimorphia; family Didelphidae; genus Monodelphis; species Monodelphis domestica. The sequence continues at coordinate 93,024,554 of NC_077231.1, forward strand.
GTTTTTAAGCAATGCATGCCAACTGCCTAATAATTTGGGACCAGTCACCTTCCTCAGTTTTGGCACTGGAACTTGAATATAGAGGGAGATGGACTTCTATCCATCAAAAATAATCAGATGAGACCAATTCATTAAAAGATTATAATTAATCAGCATATAAAATGAAGTAATCTGATTCCTAATTGGAGGAATGATTAAGGACTTTCTAAATTGGGAGGGAGAGCAAATAGGTAGAATTTTCTACAATCAGAAAAAGGTGTCCCACTCCCCCCAAGTGTCTATAAATCATTGAAACAACATGAAACAATAACAAACTAATTGGTATGGGGCCAGTTTTCAGATAAGACATATGGGTTGCTGGAGATGTACAATTGGGAAAAAAACTCCTTACAGAGACCTTTGCATTTGACTAGATTTCTGGTCAGCATAACCTGGGTCCTTAGTTAAGGGTCTCCAAACAGCAGGTACAGGTGGTCCAGCTTCCCAGCTATACAGGCCCAGCTTCAAACAATTCAATAAGGTTTTCTCCCAGTTCCCACAATTGAATAAAGTTTTCTCACAAGACAAAAATTGAACTAAGTCCATAATTGAATAGAATGGGAACTGAGCTGGCTCCGGAATTGAGTCATAAGATGGAGTCAGTGTGGTTCCCTCAGTTCCACCAATTTTCTAATCAAGAAAGTTGTGGCTGCACTTTGGCATATCTGGAAGACTTCTTTGATGAAGACATATTACCCTGTGTCCCTTTTGGGAACCATGACCCCTGGATAAAACCTCCAGGGGAACCAGTTATACTTCCATATTTCTCCTTCTTCAGGCATCTTTTACTTTGTGACAATGCTTATAGTACCTTTCCTTTGACTAGGACATCAGTCCTCTGTATCAGATGAGAGAGCCTAGCTTTGCATCTTTGATATGCAACCTATACAAAACTTTCCCATCAATCTTAGGAGTAACTTGAGAACTGTGGACATAGTGAATGGAGGAAAACGATCTGAAATTAGGCTAGAAAAGCAGGCAGTGCCAGGTTGAGGAGACCAGTGTGGGATTGCCATCATGCATAAAGTGAAACATTACTGTCTATTGAATATTTTATTTACTTATTTGGTCATCTCCCTATCCTTTGTTTTATCTTTAAAAAAATCCTTATCTTCTGTTTTAGAACAAATACTATATATTGGTTCCAAGGGAAAAGAGTGGTAAGGGCTAGACAATTGGGGTTAAGTGACTTGCCCAGGGTCACACAGCTAGGAAGTATCTGAGGTCAGATTTGAACCCAGGACCTTTCCTCTCCAGGGCTCTCTCTCTTCTGCTAAGCCCCATCCTTTAGTTTTAAAATAAATGATTTGCAATCTTTTTTTTTTTAAACATTCAGATCACCTTGGACTCAAAGTGCCTTGCTTCAAATCATACTCTTGATACATAAAAGTAGTATCAAGAGTTTTCTTATCTATAACCTTCCTAAGCATCTTGGGCTAACCTGGGTTTGAACTGCTTTATGAAATCAACTGAAACTACTTCAAAATGCTATTCAGCCTATCACTATTGACCAGGAGATTGCCTCTTCTTTCTTCTTAAGTCCTGTGATGGTGGAACAATACTGTTTACCTTGGTGCTGTCCCATGCTGTAGTGCTGTCTCAGCCCATGATTGTCAGTTGACTATCCCCCATAGCCAGTGCACTGCCAGTAATAATAACAGGTGATGTTTTCCAAAGTGATCCCTCATGGACACCCTATGAGGTAGGTAATGCAGCTATTGTCATCCCATTCTCCAGATGAGGAAATCAGCAAGGCTTGAACTTTGCTCTTCCAACTTCTGAATGAAGATCCTTTCCATTCAACTGGACCTCTGATAAGCAGATGCCATCTCTTACACTTTTTTTAAACCCCCACCTTCCATCTTAGAATCAATACTGTGTTTTGTTTCGAAGGCAGAAGAGCAGTAAGGCTAGGCAATGGGGGGGGGGAGAGTAAGGGACTTGCCCAGGGTCACCCAGCTGGGAAGTGTCTGAGGCCAGATTTCTCGCATTTCTAGGTCTGCCTTTCAATCCACTGAGCCACCCAGCTGCCTCCTATTTCTTATACTTTTGAAGAAAAATGCATAGTAAGAAGTTCTCCCCCCCCCCATTTTGCTTTTAAGGCTCATCAGGTATACCAATTTCTTAGAACCAGAAATGGTAGGTCCTATAGTTCTTTTGGTGTCTCTAAAAGGTTTTCTGAAATGTTTTCCTGGTACTTGCTAGGCTTTAGAGCTATTCTAGCCTTTAATTGGATCATACTTTACTTACTCCAAATAGAAAGGGTCTACATATGATTGCGTGAGTTATTTAATGGGACAAAAACATGTATAGATGGAAGGAGAAGAGCAAAACTAACCATTTCAGTTAGTTCCATTTTCATTGAAATATGGACTTCCTTGGGCTAAAATGATACCACACATATTATGGAGTGCTATCCAGTTTCCAGAGTGCTTTTATAGCCATTATTGCCTTTGAATCTCCCAGGCACCCTGAAAGATAGGTAGGCTTATTCCATTTGACTTCTTAAGATAAGCTGGCGTATCTGTTTGGGGGAAACTGCCTTTGTCTGGATGCTGGTTTAGGGTCCAGGATCCCTGACAACTACCGGACTTGGAAATAGAAAATTTCTTCTAATGCCAGTTAAATCCTCAAAAATGAGCCTGTGTTCCCAAAACTTATTTCTGGTACTCTGCCCTCCAATTACTGGAACAGCAGCAGCAGCAGCAATGATAACAATGATAACAACAATAGCAACACAGCCACAGGAGCTGTGTGGGAAGCCAGAGAGGAGGGGCATCCCTTCCTCCCAAGATGCTGCTGTATTGCCTGCCATGCAGATGAAAGCAAGGGCAAGAACAAAGCAGGGTGGGGTTTTGTCATACTCATTATGCCTTTCCTATACTTCTTCATGGTCAGTAAGAGGACAGATTCTTTTGGTGCTGTTCTGACTCACCCCCAAGTTCTCCTTCCATATGTATAAAAGTAAAAATTCAATGAAGGAAAAAGTTGGGGTGATAAGATAAGGGCACAAAAGCAGCACTTTCTTCTAAAAGCAAGACTTTTTCTTAAATGTTTGAAAGATCATCAATTTAGGGCTGAAAGGGGCCTTAGCATTTAGTGAACCCATCTTCTTCATCTTGTATATGGGGGAACTGAGACCCAGGGAGTTTCAGTGACTTGCCCAATATCATATAGGTAATAAGCAGCAGAGTCAAGGTCTTCTGGCTCCAAAGTCAATGAATGATCTTTTTTCCTGGATCATGTGACAGAGACAAACCAAGTTTGGGGCCTAAGAAATTAAGCAAAGGTCCAACCTTTGGAAGTAATATTCTAGGTCTAAGGACAAAGGTTGGAATGAAAACATCTCTCCTATAGATTAACTATCTTAGGAATTGGCACAGATGGTCGGAAAAACAAGCTTGAGAAAGAATATATTTTGGTACCCATTTAACCATGAACTTGCTGAAGCCCACATGTACTCACGCTCCCCCCGCTCCCTCATTCCTGTGGTTTTTTCCTTTATATACCCTATCCATATCCAATAAACTTTGCTCACATTAGTTATCAGCTATGCAGCCCTTCTGACCTCAAAAGTTTGCATCTCTTTGGCCTTTTTTCTCGCTCCTACCTAAGGAACCCTTGGTCCCTGTCCTGAGCCTTTGGGGCTCTTCTCCCCCTTTTAGGCTCTAACAATGTTGAAGTCTTATTTAGGCAGATTTTCATAATGTTTCCTAGAAGTCCAGGTTAAAAATGGAAAGAATTATGGGATCATCTCAGTGAACCCCCTGATTTTGCAGATAAGAAAACTGAAACCCACAGAGCTGTAAGTAGGATAGGGTAACCAAGGTTTTGCCCCATGACACACAATTTAGTAGAGTAGAATCACCAAAACTTAGCATCCAGTTGGCCAGAATAATTAGTTAAAAAAGGAAGCTGTCCCATGGTGGGCTGGAGTGAGAACTCCTTTCTCTTCTTCCTCTTCCCTCTCACTCCCCTGCAGAATGGCAGCCTCTCACTATCATACTGATGTCTTGGGGTCTTTGTCCCTCTACCATGGGATGTCTCCCTACCCCTAAATAGGGTTGTCTTTAGTAGCGTTTGTTTTATGGACACCAATTCCTAGTGATAGCTTTGGTTATTCAGTGGCAAACTCAATCCAATCCAATATTACTTCTCCAGTATGTATTACTGTTACCATTATTATTGCCACGTATCTGTTTAAGTAGAAAAGCAACATGGTATGATGGAGGATGATTGACCCCGCAGTCAAAGGACCTGCTTTCAAATCCTCCTTCTGAGCCTCATTACTTGTCCAATCTGGTGTAAATGGTATAACCTGCCTAGGACTTAATCCCTCCACGCGTAAAATGAAAGGATAGATCTCAGTTCAGAACGCTAAGACCCTGTCCAGCTCTGGATCTCAGATCCCATGAACTTTTGTATTTTCTCTTGATTTTGTAATTGCAAATAGTTCATCCACATGATATCCCTGAGAGGTAGTTAACTATTTTTATCCGTCTTTCATAAGGAAATGGTCACAGAGGGTAAAAACAATGTTCTCAGGAAGTTAAGGGACAGAGTTTAGAATGGATGCTGTGGTTCCAAATGACCAGCTTGAGTCCACAGGGTCTCTCTTTTCTCCATTGCCAGGGTCTGTGGCTCAGACTCAAAAACCTTCCTAGAAAGATTAGATGAGTCAGTCAATGATTCAAGCCATAATCAAGCCTTTAATTGGTATATTTTTAGGAAGCCCCACCCCCCAGGTCACATTGCTTAACATTAGATGCCCAAGGGAGCATGGGATGCAGGGGCCACATAGAAAAGAATACTTGACTTTTAAAATCTTTGTCAGAAAGCTGAAAATTATTTTGATAGGCATTTCTCTTATTAGTGATTTGGAACATTCTTGCATATGGTTAGTGATACTTGGCAATTTGTTTGAGAACCCTTTTTTCAAATAATTTGATCACTCCTCTTTTGAGATCATCTATGCAGGTATCTCTTCTACATCGTAGGGATCAGGGGCTCAACTTTCCCACAATCTGGAAAAGCCATGTAAAATGTTTTGGCCATTCTTTTGTTCCATAGAAGAAGTAGTAAAATTTGGACTCAACATTTGGTCATAGGCTATGCGCAGGTCAATGTTTTTGTAAACTTTCACCTTTTTACTTATTTTACCAGTAAAGAGAAATTGTATACATTCATGGGATTAAAAAATGAAACAGATTGATATTATACAACACTCTACTTATATTATAAGCCCTTCTGAGTTTCTAAACTTTTTCTGTGCCACCTTCTGATTTGCACAACTCCCCCCAAGTTCCCCTTTAATTTCTTATGCTGACCTGTGATATATCAAAACTGTGATGAGGGAAGTTGCAATATGGAAGGAATCCCTGTATTTGTATTTGTTCTTAAATATCTTAGATATATCTTAGTTCCTTATCAGAGAAATTAGATGCCAGGATTTCCCTCCACTTGCTCACTTCCATCTTTATCCCAATTGTGTTAATTTTGTATATGTAAAAGTTTTAAAATTTCTTGTATTTTTTGTCATTCCCTTTATTACTTATTTAGTTAAGAACTCCCCCAGCCTTAGCCATGGGACTTGGCTTTCCCATCTGAAGGATGAGAGAGTTGGACTCAGTGGCATCTGAGGTCCCTTGCTACAATGAGCCATGATCCTATGATTGCATGAATCCCTTCAACTGCGCCCCTGGCTGACCCTTCATCCAAGGAAACTGCTCTCCCTCTTCACAGTGAGATAGAGAATATCACTTTCAAAGGAGATGGAGAGGGACAGGGAAGGGATTCAATTAGGGAAATCTGGAAGTTGCTACAACCACTGTTTTCAGGTCCCAGCATACAAGTAGGATCCACAATGTTTCAAGACTCCTGGATCTGAGCATCAGGGCAATTTGCTCCCCTGTGGGGAGCAGGGGGAAGGTCAGAGCAACTCCAGGCTCAGAGCAGTGCAGGAAGTTCACAAGAAAAGGAAAAGGGCTTGCCAGGTTTTATATCCCTGAAGTTATGGTTAGGAGGTACCACAATCCTTGAGGAAGCTAGAAATTTCCTCTCTAAGGTTACTTCCCTTTACTCTGTTTTTATTTTGAATGTTCTGATTTATATCACAGGATCATAGCATTAGAGATAATCAAAAGGGACCTCCAAGGCCCCTGAGTACAAATCCCCCTCATTTTACAGATGAGGAGACTGTCCCAAACAGGTGAAGGGACTCCCCCAAGGTCACATAGTTAGTATCTGAGATAGGATTTTAATCCAGGTGTTCTAACTCCAGAAGCAGCTTATTTTTCACAGTACCAAATTCTACAATGCTCTCTCTCTCTCTCTCTCTCTCTCTCTCTGTCAATCTGCCTCTCTGTCTCTCTTTGTCTCTCTGCCTCTCTGTCTCTGTCTGTCTGTCTCTCCTATTAGAGTATGAGCTCCTTGGGACACCTAAGTGGCTCAGTAGATAGAGAGCCAGGGCTAGAGATAGGAGTTCCTGAGTTCAAATGTGGCCCTAGACACTTCCTAGCTATGTGACCCTGGGCAAGTCACTAATTCCAATTACCTAACCCTTACCACTCATCTGCTTAGGAATAGATACTTAAGCTTTGTTTCTAAGATAGAAGGGAAGGGTTTAATGGGGAAAAAGAATATAAGATCCTTGAGGACAGGGACTATTTAAATTTTTTTTGGATGGTCAGAGCCTAATAGAATGCCTGACATAGTAAATGGCTTAGAAAATGCTTGGTCATTGATTTTAGACTTGAAATTTTCTGATATAGAAGATTCAAGTATGGGGAGATTTCCAAAAAGGCTCAGGGCAGGAGGAAAGGAAGGACTACCAATCAGGAACAGGAAACCTGTTGGACAGAAAAAGACTAGGAGAGAAAGAAAAACAGATTTCTTTCTTTTTTTTTTCTTCCGGATTATAGCCACCACCTTCCTTTATTGATCTTTCTACTGACCTACAAAGCCCAGGGAACCTAAAATTTCTTCAAAAATCTACTTTAGTTGTTAAGAAGGAAGAAAACAGCCCTCTTTCAAGGAGATACAATTGAACTAGTCCTCAACTAATATAAACAAATGTAGGAACAAATACTTTCCATCTAAGAAGATTTCTTCAAAACGTTTGTAGTGATTTGACAGATAAAGCATTTGGGAAACATTTGCAGAATGTTTTGAAATAATTTGTCTGCCTTAATGTCTTAAAAGGAAACTCATTTTATTCTCTGTAATTGAAATGTTTGCTTTGCTTTGCTTTGCTAGCATTGTTTTTTCTTAGGGAAACTCTGAGGTTTGGAAAATCCTCCAAGGTTGCCTAGTCCAACCTGAACCTGAAAGAATAAAAACCCAACAAGTGTTATTTAGCTTTTGCTTGAAGATCTTTGGGGAGGAGGAAAGAGGGACATGCCAGAACTGGCTCAAACTGGCCTGGGAGAACTGAGTGTTCAATTTTCAGTGTGATTATTTATACCACAGAAATCAACAAACTACAATCAGGGCTGAATTTATTGCTTGGTTAATTGTCTAGAATTTAAAAAATGAATCGTGCAGAAATGTAAAAGTAGGCCCATTTTTTTTCTCTCCAGAGACATGGTTGTTGTACATTTACCAGAACATTCCTGGGGCAACTCACACAGGTATAACTGTTCCATAGCTTTTCCCAAGTTAAGCTAAATTCTGCCTCTGACACGAATGAATAAAAATGCTTAATGACTTACAAGAATTTCTTTAGCCTGGGAAGAATTATTTTTAGTGCCTATATGGCCAGAGACAGGTCAATGAATAGTTCTGTACCTCAGTTTCCTTTTCTGTAAAATGAGGGTAATTGGACTAAATGATCTCCAAAGTACCTTTTAGTAACTGGTCTGTGCCTTCTCTCCTGTCCACATCTTGAGTTCTATGCAGAACTCTGAAGGTCTCCCTCTTGGCCTTTTGTTATTTTTTTGAGGACTCCATGGCTACCAGTAGACTTTTCAGGCTTCTTGTTTTTACCTCTTGCTTTTGTTAAATGTTGAGTCTTCCTCCTTTTACCTTTATACATTTTTTTAACTCTTACTTTCTGTCTTAGAATCAATGCTTAGTATTGGTTCCAAGGCAGAAGAGTAGTAAGGCTGGGCAACTGGGGTTAAGTGACTTGTCTAGGGTCACACAGCTAGGAAGAGAAACCACCTAGCTGCCTCTCCTCTCATGCATCTCTCTTGCTACTTCTTCCCTGCAAGTCTTCTTTCATGATATATCTTATAGTTTGTCTCTCTAATGCTCTAAGAATAACTTGAAATTTTGATTCTTGGAGTTTGCAATGATCAGTGGTTCACAGCCACATGGCATTCTCAGAAGAATATGGACTGGCATACCCCAAGTTCATCTTGTACTTGGCTTTTCAGGGGAAGGAAGTTAGATAGTGAAGTAAACTGAATATTAGATCTGAAGTTATGAAGTTGGAGCTGAGTCATAAAGATCTGAGTTTAGGTACTTCCTAGCTGCGTGTCAAGTTACTTATCCTCTGCCTGCCTCAGTTTTCTCAGCTATAAAATGGGGATAATATGGGCAGCTAGGTGGCTCAGTGGATGGAATGCCAAGACTAGAGACCAGAGGTCCTGGGTTCAAGTCTAATCTTAGAAACTTCCTAGCTATGTGACTTTGGGCTAGATATTTAACTCCAAATGCCTAGTCCTTACTACTGTTCTGCTTTGGAATTAATATTTAATGTCAATTCCAATAAAGAAGATAAGGATTTAAAAAATAAATTAATAAAATAGAAATAGCAATAGTCCCTCCTTCCAGGGTTGTTGTAAAGGTAAAATGGGATGTCATATGAACGTTAATTATTATTAAATAAGAGAGAAGGGCCAATGGTAACATGAACCGAAGGTGTACCAACTCCCTTGGTCCTCATCTATGAAGGTCTGTGGTATTACATCAGTGTGGGTGGGTACTTCCACCACACAGCCTCCTCACAAAGATGCATTTTGGGGTAAAAAGAACAGATTGGGATCATTGAGAGGGCTTTGTTGTTTCCTAGATGCCATCTGATCTGCTTCATGGAACTGCAAAGACTCAAAAGATTTGGGTTTGAATTTTAACTCTGTTATTTGCAACTTCTGTGAGTTTGGACAAGTCATTTAACTTGGGTAATTCTTTAATATAAACATTGACAAAGAAAGTTCTCATCCTGAGATTTCTTCCAGCTACAATCAAGTATATTTTTCTTCTATGTGACTGATGATGGATTCAGTAGATAGCTACTGTTCTACCAAAGCTTCTCTTAGTGGATATGACAGCTGAGTGACAGGGTATTGGATTTTGTGTTGGAGTACCTGGGTTCAAATCTAACCTATGTTTGAATGAACATCTCTGACATTTACTGCCTGTGTGGCTTTAGGTAAATCACTTCTTCTCTCTGCATCTTAGTTTCTTCATTTATAAAACCACAGGGTTGGACTATATGGCTTCTGAGGACCTGTCTGCTTCTAAACTTAAGGTCCTAGCTGTATGACTTTGGGAAAGTCACTTCCTAACTCTGGCCCTTGGTGTCCTAATTAATAAAATGAAGGGACGAGGAACCCTCTAAAGACACTTCTATCTCTAAATCCTACAAGGCAAGTATCAAACAGCCCAGGGAAAACAACAGGAATAATGCTGGTGAGTCAGATTTCTAGGGAATTAAATTGAGCTCAACTGGGGATATTGCTGGGCTGCTACTGGGGAGGCTATCATAAGCGAGGGAGAAGGTTAGGGCTAGGCCATCAAAGATTTCTCCAAGGTTGTGGTTATAATGGAGAGGGACTACATACATTGCCTGTCAATCTCCTAATGTTTTTTTCTTACTAGGTATTGAGTTTAATTGTTTCTACCTGCAGGAATCCAAGCACTCTCATCACCCTCTAAGCTTTGGTGCGAAGTCCTGTTAGCTCAGCCCTAGTTATGGCTCAGTTCTCTAGACCTGAGGGATGTGAGAGAAGGAAGGGGGAAAGGCTGGACTAATGTTGTCATGGATGGTGGCAATGGGAAGTTATCATTGATGAGTGCTGGGGAGCCAACTGAGTGTAGATTACCTAGTCTGTTTCAGTATAGGCTTTCAAACCGATTCCTCAAAAAGACTCTTAATTGAAAAAGTGCAGATAGTATTGAGAGTCTCAACTTGAATTTAGGTGAAAGGGAATGAGTTTTCACTAGTTGAAAGGGCAACATTGAAACTTCTTTGAGACTCAAAGAATCATGATATTGCACAGTTGGGGAAGGGGACTTTGAGACTAATCAATCCAATTACTTAATTTGAATAAGAATCCCCTGTATGAGGGACTTGAGAAGTAGGGATCTATGGAGGCAGCTAGGTGGCCCAGTGGGTATCATGTTGGCCTTAGAGTTGAGAAGACTTGAGTTCAAATTCTGCCTTTGACAAATACTAGTTGGGGGACCCTAGGTGAGTCACTTATTCTTTCTGAGTCCCAATTCCATTCTCTGTAAAATGATGTGATTGGAATCATAGCCACCAAGATCATCATGGGAGAATTCCTTGCCTTCTAAGGTAGGCCATTCCATTTGAACATAGCTTGAATTGTTGAGAAACTTTTTTTAATATCAAACCTAAAGTTTCCTCTTTCCAACCTCTATCTATTGTACCAAGTTTCTTTCCTCTGAGATCAAGTAGAACAAATCTAATCTGCATAATAGCCTTTCCCATGACAGCCTGTCAAATACCTGAAGACAACTATTGTGCCCCCCCCCCCCCAATTCTGTTTTGTACATTTTTTTACATTCGTAGTTTTATGACAGGCATAAGGTCCAAGATGGTTTTTGGAAGCACCACATTTCTTATTTGCAAAAAGTACTCTTATAATCCAGGTTAGGGAAAATTGGTTATCATTGAAGTGTCAGGTAGTATTTTTTAAAGCACAATGGAAATGATCATCAATAAAATGTAACTGCAAATTGGTATGAAAGCAGGTATCTTCTCCCCCCAATCTGATAAATAAGAGAAATGAAAAGGCAGCATTAGAACCTATCTAATTAGCCTAGAAGTGGCTCTTAGTTTTTCAGCGCTTGCCAAAATGACTGATGTCATAATATATAAAATAGTGTTTTGATCCAACTATGTTCTGCTCATTTGTCGATGCTTTTTCTTTATACACTCGACAAGAATCCCTTTTTTTCTGTATTTGTTCATTGGTTATGAAACTAAGGACTTAAGGATGGCATGGAAGGGAATCATTTACCCAGCTTTATGTGGTGTGTTTTTGTACTAACTTATGACTGGCAATCTATTACACTGACTGTGGGGGTAGTGCCTTGTATTTGTCTATTTATATCTTTATTTTTTCACACGTAGAGATGAAATTGGCAACTACTATGAGAATCTCTCATGTCCCCAAAAAGGACAAAGTTAAGCAAGATCTAAACTCATCTTGTATTGTAAACATTTTGCTTGAAGATAGTTCATAGGAAAAAAATACATACATACTGAAGTTAACTTAGAATGAAACTCCAGGGATAAAACATTGCTGTTTGGATGTTTGAGCAATAAAAACATTTAATGTCAAAACCCCCTCAACTAAACCCCTTAGTTTATTCATCTAATTATCATATGGCATGAAGTTGAGACCCTTCCTAACCATGATTGCCATCAGAAGAATGGTCTCCAGCTTATTCTTCTTCTTCCTAAAATCTGATATTCAGAAATGAATGCTTTATTTCAGATGTGATGGGAGCAGGACAGAATACATTAAGACTAGCAGCTCTCTAGCACTACATGCCTTTTCTGGGCTGCTCATCCATCTTTGGTCTCCAACGTGCCACCTAACTCTCACATGTGGCTTCAAGAAGCTGTGGCACGAGCAGTGGTTATACTCTGGTAAAAACTATCTCAGCAGATGGGCTAAGCCAGGTTGAGGGTAATGAATAAGCCTCAATCCATTGGTGAGTTGAGGGGAGGTGTTTACCCCAAGCATATGAAGACTCTCCCCAGGAGGAAAGGGTAGATGAGAACAATTTGTCCCAGTGGTCACAAAGGCAGCTAACGCAGGCACTGTGGAACACGTAGAGCTTGGTCCAACACTGAAGATGCCAAGGTCATCCACTGCATCTTGGGCCATTGCCAGTTGCTTGACTTTGGTCTTATCACTGGACTTCAGTAACTCTGGAAGAGAGAATGAAGCTGATGACTTTGTACAGCTCTGTCTTATTTAAATCTAATTCACATGCCAGTCAAGATATCCCCCCATGATGTTATGGTCCTCTGAAAATGAAAGATGAACAACAACTGAGCACCATATTGTTCCTAATATGCTTAGAAATTGCCTCAGATTTCTCAGGCTTTGTGTCACATCTTTGTCTCATGTGAGGCTTACAGATCACAAATATCCCTAGGGATTTTTTTCATTTTTCTACTGCCGGTCTAAAGAAAAACAAACATTTTCATGGGTGATGGCAGCAGAAAATGATTGGTGAATGATAGGAGGATTATAATGAGTGCTGGGGCCAGAATAATAGACTTGCTTCTGGATTTGAGGTTAAAGAACCTGGATTCAAATCTCAGCTCTTCTACACTAGCTTGTACAAATCATTTCTCTCTGGCCTCTAGTTACCTCATCTGTAAAAAGGAAAGCTAGGACTGGATGACTTCTGACATCCCTTCCAGTCCCAAGTCTATGATCTTATAGTCTCCATGTTCCTTCCAGTAGTAATAGTTTACAATTCTTTGAAAAATAGGAAATGTGTAGCAATTTGAGACAGGTTTGGTTAAGGGAGGCGATAAAGCCCCTCTGGGTTTTGATATAGAGAAATATGGAATTTCAATTCCAAGGACTGTGGGTTCTGCCAAAATGGCTCCCAGAGGGACTCAGAATAGGATCATTGGCCCAGAGGGATCATGTTTTAAGTCCTAGGCAGGTGTATCTTAATCTGCGGCTTTTCTGCTACTGGCACCAGTTGTCCCCGAGCATTTCTTGCTCCATTGGGTTGCAAGGGGTGTTAAAATGACTTGGACTCCCTAATACTGTTGAGTTGGAAGCTTGCCTAATGTGGATAAAACCGAACTACTTGTTTCCATTGCAAAAATCCACTCATTTAAATTCATCGAACATTTCTTAAGCATCTAAGAGGTGGAAGATGATGTTCCAGATACATGGTTCCCAAGGCATATCTTTAGCTTAAATTTTGGGATCAAAGACAGTGGTTTCCTTTATGTCCTTAATAAAAATAATCTAATATATGGCTGCCCCCAAAGAGATAAGAAAAGAAAGGGAAAAGGTTACAGTTTATAAGGAACAGAACAAAATGAAATTCTCTTATTTATACATAGAAAATTGTCCTTGGCAACTGGTGGCAAATACGGAAGCTCAGAGATTTAGCAGTAGAAGAGAACTTAAGAGTTCATTGAGGCAATCCTACTTGTTGTATAAAGGAGGAAACAGGCATGGAGAACAATGTGACTTTGATGAGGGCACATGGATAATAAATGGCAGAGCTGGGATTCAATTGGGTTCTTTGATTTCAAATTGACCATTTTTTTTCATGCTAAAGCAATGTCGCTTACATTGCTTCTTAAGAGCTACAAAATTTTATCTTGTGTATATATATATATGTGTATATATATATATATACATATATATATATATATTTACATATATACTGTATCAAAATTTCTACTTGCACATTAGTAAGTCACAGAGTCTCTGGGTGAGTCACTTGACCTCCACATGCCTCAGTTTATTTACCCATAAAATCAAAGACTTGATTTAAATGACCTCTAAGCTCTCTTCCATCTCTAGATCTGTGTTCCTGTAATCCTATGAGCAATCTCCATCCTGTTGTATGGGGGTAGCTCCTTTCAAAGTGCCAACAATGTAACAAGGCACATCTCAGTCTCTCTCCCCATTCCAATTCATCTTCCACTCAGCTGTCAAATTGACCTTCCTAAAGTGAAGGGCTGGCCATGACTTGTGGCATCACTGAAGTATATCTGACACCTAGCAGAATCATGCAGTAGGGAAAAACATACCAGTTTAGGAATGAAAAGACAGGTCCAAATCCCAGATTTGTCAATTACTGTGTGACCCTGGACAAGTCATTTTACCTCTGTGCCTCAGTGTTCCCTTTTTTAAAATGAGGAAGTTGGACTAGATGGTCTCTGAGGTTCCCGCCATCTCTAAATCTATAATTCTGTGAAAGAACCTTAGAGATCATCTACTCCCAATTCCTGATTTCTGCCATGATAAGAGAAAAGAGGACCAATGAGAAAGCAGCCTGTCAGGCACAGCATTGGCACTGGTAGGACCCACTGGTCAGGTGTCCCCCTGCATCTCTAATCTAAAGTAAGCAAACCTTCATAGGATTATTATTTAGAGCCAGAAGGGGCTGTAGAGTCCCTTAAACCAAATGTTCTCATATATAAGAGGAAATGAAGGACAGAGAAATCATGTATGACAAAGCTGGCCTTTGAACCAGGGTCAGTATAGCCATCATCCTTTCACCCTTTCCCTGCCTCCTCTTGGAAACATCTAGAAAACAGAGATTACATTTTAAAAGCACTTCCTGTTGAAGGTATAAAAAAATAGCCTAGCTTTAGAATCATTGTTCTACTGCTCACGGACCTTCCATGACTCTCCTTTTCCAAAAGAATCACTTTCAAACTCCTAGTTTCACTTCCAAGTCTTTCTGCTTCTGATCCTAAACTACTCTTCCTTCTTCCAGGGTTCAGTTCAAATCCTGTCACTTTCACAAAGCTTTTGATAACTATAGCATATCATGCTCTCTCTTTCTTCTGATCTTGTAGCAGGTATCATCTGAAAACTCTCCACCAATTTGGTATTTAATTGCATTTTAAGAAGATGGACAAAGTAAGGGGGAAGAATCAAGAGAGTATTGGGGTTCAATCTTGCCTTTGACACTTAACTAGCATTGGAACCCTCTGCAAGTCACACCACCCCCTCTAAGCCTCAGTTTTCTCATATGTAAAATAGACATAATCTCCTCAGTGTCTACCTATAAGTTATTTTGTGAGTTGTGCACGAGACAAGGAAAATGGAACATTTTGAGAACCCTGAAGTATTCTAAAATGACCAACTTTGAATTCATTTTTTCTTTTAAAATGTTTTTACTGATGCCTTTTCTTTTTTACATTGCATTCATTTTTAAGTATTTCCCTTTCCATTCCCAAAAAATAATTCTTTTCTTGTAGTGAAACCATTTGACCAATTGGCTGTGTCTAGCAACATGGGCAGTATTCCTCATCCAAAGTCCCACACCTCTGCAATGAAGGGAGGGAATTGTGTTTTCTCAGCTCTCCTCTAGGGCCAGCCTTTGGCACTCTAATCACACAGCTTTTACTTCTGTCTAATTGGTCTTTCTACTTGTATGACAGTTATTGTATACATGGTTTTCTTGTTTCTGATTACTTCTTTTTTCCTTCATTAAAAAAAAAAAACACCTCTGAATTCAACAAAAAGAAACCAAAATAAAATGCTTCCATATTTAGAGTAGATCTGAAAGAGCGGGTAATATAGGAAATTGTGAATCTCTGTTATATACAGCTTACTTAAAACACACACACACACATACACACAATGAATATTGTTTTGTTGTTCTAGTCATGTATGACTCTTCATGATCCCATTTGGGGTTTTCTTGGCAAAGATACTGAAATAGTTTCCCATTGCCTTTTCCAGCTCATTTTATAGGTGAGGTCTGAGGCAAACACTAGCACAAAGTCATACAGCTATTAAGTGTCTGAGGTCAAAATTAAAATCTTCCTGACTCTGGGCCCAGTATTCTATCCACTGTGCCACTCATCTGCCTGCAGCATAGTAGGCACTTAATAAATTATTCTTTTCTTCCTTTCTACTTTCCTCCCTTTCTCTTTTTTTTCCTTCCTTCTTTGGGTAATAAGAACACAATTTTACTAGACTCTTGATTGTCTTGCCTCATGGTGATAACAAAGACAGTGAGTAAACAGAATACTCTTTTTCCTCTGTTTCCAGAGAGGTTAGAGAAGGGAACTTTGAAATGACTATGATGTAGACAAAACTCATCAATTAAATGTTTTTTTAAAAGAAGGGCTAAATTTCAAAATTACACCCTTTAGAAATCTTCTCTGTCCATATTTCAAGCAAAGAAAGCCAAGTTTATTTTCTTTGGCTAATGATTAAACGCCCACTTCTTACCTTCCTTTTTTCTCTACTCATTTTTCAAGCAATTTAATCCTGACCCTTGATATGTAGTGCTTAGCTAGCCATGGCAACAGGGCCATTAGTTAGGTCAACAGCCACTGAAATTAGAGACATTGTTTGCCAACCTCAATGCTAGTTATGCTGGGGATGGCTGGCTGGCTGGCATGGGGTGGGGATGCTGATCACTAGCCCATCTAATATAGAGGACCAGCCTGGTGGCATGTACTGAAGAGTGGTGTCTATAAAAGTTTCCTGGAGGTGTTGTTAGAATAAAGGAATCTGTTTTTCTAATGTATTTGTAAAGAAGTCATGAAGGAATAAATAATAACCATTTGGGTTTATCTGAAATATTTTGCAGAAAAAAATTAATTTTGGGTGGCATAAAATTATACAGATAATGTGGTCTATTGGACAGTGTTGGGAATAGAATCAGGAACAGGGTTCAGTTCCTGATTGTTGACACATTATTGCCCAGTGACCCAGGATCAGTCACTTAATCAGCCAGTTCTGGGCAATTCCCTAGGTCTGATCTACTCAGTCATGAATGAGTCTTGAGTTGCACTGGAAGAGGGAGTTACCATCATAGGAATTTGGCAGGTTGAATACATTCCAGGTATTTGTCATATTTAATTCTAGAGGAAGGAAGACATTTTTCAAGACCATGGGCTTCAGAATGTGAATATCAAGTTGCAGATGACTTTAAGATGCTTTTCTACTTTAAAATTCTCTTAGTTGAAAGTGATGAATGTTGGAGGGGATGTGGCAAAATTGAGACATTCATGCATGTTGGTGCCCTCTAAGGTGATAAAATTGTGCATACCCTTTGATCTTGTAATACCACTACTGGGTCTATCTGCCAAAGAGATCATAAAAAGGGGGAAAGGACCGACTTGTGCAATATTTATAGCAGCTCTTTTTGTGGTGGCAAAGAATTGGAAATTGAGAGGATGTCCATCAATTGGGGAAAGGCTGAACTAGTTGTGGTATATATTGGTGATGGAATACCATTGTGGTGTAAGAAATGATGAGCAGGATGATTTCAGAAAAAGCTGGAAAGACCAATGTGAATAGATGCAGAGCAAAATAGTAGCACTGGGAGAACACTGTATTCAGTAACAGCAATACGTTTGGTGATCAAATGTGAAAGACATTCTCAGCAATGCAATGATCTGAGACAATTCTGAAGGACTTACGATGGAGAACGCTATCCACCTCCAGAGAAAGAACTGTGGGAGTTGGATGGATGCAGATCAAAGCATGGTCTTTCACATTGGTGTATTTATGGTTTTATTTGGGGGTCTGGGTTTCCTATGAGTGTGATCTTACAACAATGACCAATATGGAAGTAGGTTTTGCATGATAATACATATGTGGCCCAGATCAAATTCCTTAACATCTCTGAATAAGGGGAAAGTAGGGGAGGGAGGGAGGGAGATGGTTAGGATCTTATAATTTTGGAAAACATGTTGAAAATAACTATTACATGTAATTGGGAAAATAAAATATCTTTGAATAAAAAAAGAAAATTCTCTTAATTATACTAGGGTAAGGTTACTATTGTTTGTCCTTCATTTTGAAAGAGGACCCATGACATCATGGGTGATGTCTTGACTTGTGTATGAATCGTATTTAAGTGAGGCAGAGTCGCCTAAAGTCATCAGCCTCATTCCCTTTTCCAGGGTCATCAAGCCCAGGGACAAGACAAAAGTCAGGATGATTGGTGATGGCCTGGGATGCATTGGATCACCGTGGCATCTTCAATATCTGACCAAGCTCTAAGCACTCCATAGCACCTGCTTCAGCCACCTTCATGGCCATTGGAACAAATTGCTCTCATCCATCCATTCTTCTTGGGGGAAGTCTTCACAATCTTGTGGGTAGATACCCGCCTCCCCAGTTCACCAACAGATTTGAAGCTTGTCTCTTATCCTCAACCTGGTTTAGTCTATAGGATGAGACACTTCTAAGGATGTGGTCACTGTACATACTACAGCTTCTTGGAGCCACAGGTGAGAGTTGGGTGGAAAGGTAAACACCAAAGGTGGATGTGGCAGAGGCAGGGTCATAAAATGCATAGTATACAGTCCATGAAATCAGGACACCGGGATTCAAATCCAACCTCTGATGCTTATTACTTGGCTGGCCTCAGAGAATTCTCTAACCTCACTGGACCTCAGTTTCCTCATCTGTAAAATTAGGAGATTGGCCTGGATGACCTCTGAGGTCTCTTCTAGATCTATAATCCCTTGACTTTTTTTTAGAGTCCTGAATTTCCTTTCATTTTCTGGTACAGAGAACCAGCTTTATTGTTTTATCAAAAACTCTCCATTTACACTTGAATTTGCAGAATGACAGTCTGTTCAAACATTCATCAAAACCAAAGCCCAATCATGTTTTCCAAGATTGGAGAGTGTGCTAGACCTTTGTGTTATGCAGTTATAAAAAGTAATAACTAGGGAATGCTTAGAGAATGTATTACTGTGTAAGTTAGGCAACTGCATATTTTTACTTTGAAATTTATATAGGATATTTAAGATGTTTGTGAGCATGGATTTGGGTCTGCTGTATCAAGGAGGCTTCTGTTAAATAGCTCAGGACTCCAGTAATTACATTTAAAGTTAATAACTGCTCATTTTTCATCTGCAGTCTTGTGAAATGCAGAGCCAGAGGGAGACTTCAGCATCCAGAGATAGCTTCATAAAATTTGTCTGAGGGGCAAGGAGCATGTAATGTGCTCTCACATCAAAGTTTTATGGGAGATTCAGTTGGCGGTGGGGCAGTGAGGAAATCCTTGGATACTCCCTCACTGGGGAGAGTTGGAGACCTTGGGGTGATGGTCCTCATGGGCAGAGAGCGGATCTTAGTATACCATGATTTAGGATATTTACATTCATTTAGCATATTTAGCAATCATAGCAACTCAGCTCCAAGGCACAGAACTCCAAAGCTGCCCAGTATATCATTGAAAACTTTGGAACAAAAGTGTGCCATCCTGATCTGAGAAGGGTGGGAGGCAGACTGGTACCCCAAGAACCAGAGAACTAGGGTTCAAATTCTGGCTCTACCTCTTTATCGACTAGGGTGCTCTTGAGAAAACCACTTTCCTTCTGAACCTCAATTTCCTTATCTGTATAGTGGGAGTACTAATTTTCTATGAGACAGAGAAAGGATCAAGGAAGATAAAGTAGGTATCTAAATATTAGCTACACCTACCATAAAGGATTAGATTAAGGTCCGAGCAATCAGAACAGAACAGAACAGAAAGGACAAATATGAGTGAAATGAGAGCAGAAATCTTGTTAGATCTTAGAGTCTGTTTGTATAACACTGGCTACAACAACAGGGAAAATAAGTGGGTTCAAGTAGAAGAAATATTAAGCTTTAAGAAATTGAATGATAAGAATAAAAGTTTTATAAATTATAGGAATAGAAATTAACCTTCGTTCAAATTTTACGAGATTTAGTTACCTTCAACCAAACCATGAGGCCACAAATGCTACTACTGTCTTCCTTTCTATAGAAAGAGCCTTTAGTTAGGGCCAGGGAAACAGCTGAAGAATAAACAGGGAAATACTGAATGTAATTGTAATATTCACTCAATGCTACTTTCTCCTCTTACTAGCTTCCTTCTTTGTATTCCAACTTATTCTTGACCCATCTGCTTCACTCAGGAATTGAGCCTCATTTATTTTGAAAAGTCACATCAACTCTTATTTGAAGAAGAATAGCTAGGTTGGGGAGCATAATTCCAGCCTTCTTATACCCCCCCCCCCCGCAGTTAATCAACTTTGCCATAATTTCAATTCTTAGAGTGTTAGCTAAGGCACTAGCAATAATTACATGATGTCTCCATGGTCATTCATTATGTGCTAGAAGCAGGATTTGAAATCAGGTCTTTCTATTTTCATGGTCATCTCTCTAACCATTATATCATACTGCCTCTTAAAAAAACCCCTTACCTTCCATCTTAGAATCAATACTGCATATTGGTTCCAAGTCAGAAGAGTGGTAAGGGCTAGGCAATGGAGATTAAGTGACTTGCCCAGGGTCACACAGCTAGGAAGTGTCTGAGGTCAAATTTGAACCTAGGACCTCCCATCTTTAGACCTGGCTCTCAATCCACTGAGCCACCCAGCTGCCCACCATTTACAACACTATACAATGTCCAATAAAAGCAATTTTAAAAAATCTTCAAGTAAAATTTGGATGTGACAGGACTTCACATTCTGCATTTCTGTAATGGATTTATAAAGATTGTAAGCATCATGAGTTCACTTTTAAGTTTAGAACCCAGCACAATGTAAATGCTTCTTGATTCCTATCACATACAATAGCTCTCTGTCCTTGTGCTCTTTCTACCAGACTCTAAGCTCCATGAGGACAGGGGATCCCGCTTATCTACATTTGGAAGCTTCTTGGCGCTCTCTCCTCACAGTATAAAGCCTTAAGGATTTCTTGCTGAATCACAGAAGCAAAGAAAGCCGGCACCATGGAGAAGGAAAAAAAGGCACTCGTTTAGAGCAGTTCTCTTCTTTCTTTGGTCTGACACTATCTGGGGTTAGGGTGCACAGAAGAGAGTAAGCCATGTGGAAAAACAAAACAACAACATTCTTTCTGACTGGGGAGGATGTCAGGGAAAGAGTCATCTCTGTGTTGAATCCTGTATTTGGGTTCCGATTTGAGCCCATGGAATTGAAGGCGATCAGGAAGCAGTGGAGAACGTTGGGGCCATTTTCAGTGGCAGACCTACATTTGGAGAACAGGGAGTTTTCCTGGGGCTCTTGGCCTGTGGATGTTCTGATGTCATTTAACCAAGAGGCAGCTTGCTGTGTGCAGCTTCCATGAGGAGGCACCTACTGTGACCTGAGGAATTGGGCTTGGAAAAGGAATTGGCTAGTGAATTGGTTGGCTCAGAAGGTTAAGCCCTGGTTCACATCTGTTTGCCTCAGACAGCACACAGTGTCCAGATGCCAAGGATTCATGCCCCATACACATTCACCACACACCCACGATAAGCAGACACATGACAGATACCCCATATGCACATGCCACATACACCAGGACACAATTTCTACACACACAGATTATACATGCAGCACACACAGATTATTGACCTACCGTGACATCTTTCTAGTGAAGATACATCACCCACACATGGACACTATCCACAACACCCACATGACAGACACACAGAAATTATGTATGCACTGTGCAAACACATCAACCATGACTACTAGAGTCACAGTCAGAGAATTTGAATTCAAATAATAGTGTGCACTTGGGCGAGTCATTGACCTTTTCAATATCTTAAATGCTTCATATATAAAATGAATGAATGGGGGCGCACCTAGGTGGCCCAGTGGATAGAGAGTCAGGCCTGGGGTCTGAAGGAGCTGGGTTCGAATCTGCCCTCACATACTTTCTGGTTGTGTGACCCTATGCCAGTCAGTTAACCCTGTTTGCCTCATCCTTTCCACTCTTCTGTCTTAGAATTCATTCTTTATAAGGATTAATAAAAAAAAAAATCGAATGAATGGACTAGATGACGGCTCTCATCCGGCTCAACGTCTATGATCCTATGATCCCTCTACATGAATGCCACAAAGATACAAGATATTCACATTGTCTAGGCACAGAGACCAAGCATGTAAAATACGTATGCACAAAACACACACCCACAGACTACATGTGTGCACACATGTACATATATACTATCACGTATAGACACACCCGCAAACACAAACCACACTACTACTGCACACACATATGACCATGTACCACTCTATGATCTAACTATCCTATGATAATAATGGTCAGCTAACATTTATATAGAAATTTAAAATTTGCAAAGTGCTAAACAAATAATAGCTCATTTGATTCTCCCATCAACCCCAGGAGGTTGGTGCTATTATCAACCCCCCCCCCCAGTTTACAGTTGAGGGAACTGAGGCAGATAGAGGATAAGTGACTTGCCCAGGAGCACACTACCAGTAAGTGTCTGAGGCAGGATTTGAACTCCTGCTTCCAGGCTCTACCTAACACTGAAGCACCCCTACTAGCATATCTGTAGATTTGAACACACACCCACACAGACACAATGTGCATGCATTGTACACCAGGATCACACATGCTACCACTCCCAGTGCACCACACACTCTAGGCACCCGAACGTACACTCACCATCAGTTCTATAAACTTGCACACAATATATTCGGAGACACAACGCACATACCCTACACAGACTCTGCTCATACTTTCCTCATCTGTAAAAGGAGAGGATGGGTCTGGATGGCCTCTGAAGGTTTCCATCCAGGACCCTCTGATTTGCAGACTCAAAGTCCAAAGCTCTGTTCAACACATACTCTGCTTCTACACCCGCTCTAGACCCGTGCATGCCTTATACACGAGCGGAAACTGCTCCGACCCACGAGGCAGACTGTGATGCCCCCACAGATACGCCTCCTTCCCTCGCTCCATGTTCCCTGGGCGCCCTTGGGTCTCCATCCCCTCCTCCTTCAGCTCGGGCCGCCCCCTCCATCTTTAAACTCTTGTCCCTTCTCCGCAAGAACCAATCAGCAGCTCCGAGGTCTCGGATTGGCTGGCACCATTCCCTGGGCGACGGGGCGCGGTCGGGGCTTCCCTGCTTCCCTGCCCATCTGGGTGAGCTGAGCGGAGCCGAGCAGAGAGGAGCCGGAGCGGGAGGGGAGCCCTGAGTCCAGCGCGGGAGGCGGCTGCGGCAGCACGGCGTCCCCCTCCATCCTATCCCTCCTTTCAGCTCAGCCCGGCCCCTCCTCCCCTCCACCGTGGCCAGACGCCGCCCCGCCAACCGCGTCCTGGTCCTGGTCCTGGTCCTAGTCCCAGAGAAGCCGGAGCGGGAGCCCAAGCGGGAGCCATGGGCTGCGGGAACTCCACAGCCACCAGCGCCAACGCGGCCCGAGGTGAGGCAGAAGGAGGAATCCTCATCTCCATTCCCACCCCCCAACCCCATGCGACAAGCAGGGAAACTGAGGAACAGGAGAGTGGTACACCCAAGGTCATCCAGCCCTCTTCTCCCCCTCCCCTCCCCGCACCCCGGGCAGGACTGAAGGCAGAGTAATGAGGCGCTACCCTGTACTACCTATGTAACCTTGGGCAAGTCACTTCCTTGCACCTGGTCCTCAGTTTCCTCCTCTGTAAAATGATCCGATGAACAGTAGACGGACTTTGAAATCTTCTGGCGTTAGAGCAGTGATCTCTCCATGCCTCACTTTCCTCATCTGTAAAAGGAGAGGATGGGTCTGGATGGCCTCTGAGGGTTTCCATCCAGGACCCTCTGATTTGCCGACTCAAAGTCCAAAGCTCTGTTCAATGCACCATTTTATTTTTATTTTTTTCAGGGATGAAAAGAAAAATCTCGGGGAGGAGGATTATAGAGGTCCCCATCTCCTCTCCTTTAACTAAAAATTCCAGGGCCAGCATTGTTTCTGGAAGGACACAAAACTACCTTTCAGGGACACAGGGTTGCAATGAATTTATGGATAGGAAAGCAGAAGCACTGGGTTTGAATCTAAGCTCTGTGGTTTCTCTTTCTGCTTGGGTGATCTTGGAGAAATTATTTCCTCTGGTAAGGTAAGGTCCTTTGGTTTTAAGATTTTAGGGTGGAAAGGAAGCTTTAGAAAGCACAACATTTTACATATAGTAGATACATAATAAATATTTGTTTGAATTTGAGGCTCTCTCCTTAATCTCTCCCTCATTTTTCAGAGGGGTAAACGGGGTCTCAAAGAGAACAGATGATTTGTAAAAAATCATCCAGGTAGTAAAATGACTAGACTAGGATTTGAACCCAGGCAGCTGACTCCAAATTTCATTCTCTTTTACAATGCTCTGGGTCTCAAGTTTTCCTATCTGCAAAACAAAGGGGATAGAATCAAGCTTGCCTTCCAGCTGGAAATCTGTGGTATGTGACCATTCAGGGGCAGGAAGAAGAAAGGATGGCATCTGGGATTATAGCCTGGGAATTGCCATCAGGTACTCCAAAAATCCTACTGGGGAAAGCAGCCTCCTTTTCATCACCCTTATCACTCCTCCCCATTTCCCCCAAACACACAGACTCTTGGCCAGCCTTGTGTTCCTCACACCCAAGAGCAGAAAATTACCTGCTTTGATGCTGCCACTGGAAAAGTACAGCAGAGAAGCCCAGGAGGATTTTGGCAGGTGAAGGGTGGGTAGGATTAGGGGAACACAGAGGACCAAAAAAAATGACTTGTCAGCACTCCTGCTGCCTGTAAAGATTAGTCTTTTACAGGAAGGGGTGAGAAGTGTTGGTGGTTGGGAAATCAGACTTTACAGAAAAGGTAATTAACCAAGTAGAGAAAATGAGTGGAGTTCTAATTAAGAAAGAAGATTGCAAATATTAGGATGAGGTTGAGATAGAAACAGTGTGTGATCAAGCTTTAAAAAAATTAACACCGATTTGCTGTTAATATTTTTTATTTAAACATATCACTGACAATTCTCTTTTTAACACTTGTTCTGGTTGGCACAAGTCTCCCACAGTCCTGAGGGCAGGTCAGCTTATGTGTCAAGTGATCTATCCTTAGTTCCATCCCTCCTACTTCACCCAGCTAATGTCTTATGATTTCTGATAGGCAAGGACTGCTTTGGGTTGCATTTACCTATCTGACCTATTTCATTCTCCCTTTTGATAATTACTTTTATTTCATTTCATTCAGATGTGTCAAATATCATGCCACAACCCATTCAGTATGTGTAAATAATTGCCTGCCCCTGGAGTGTTCCACTGGTAGCCAGTAGAGAGGTCTGCCAATGATTTTTGTGACCTTGGGCCATTCCCTTATTTTAATGCACTCTTTTGTTCAGGATAAAACGAAAAACTCGGAGTCTTGTTTTTAAGGTCTTTAATAAAATGCACTCAGGCATTTGGCCAGTTAATTGAAAAACATTGCTTTTTATTGTTGTCAGCGATTACACATATTGGCTATAACCTGCTAAGGAAAAAGATTTTTGGTTCTTTTTGGTCCGGATCCAGAATCTGTAGAAAACTATAGTCTTAGAGAAGTAGTTGAACCTAGATTTTAATATGGATGAATTTTGATATGTTAGCATCTCCAGAATAACCTTTATCTACTCAATGATAATCTTAATTCCATCTCACTGCCTGTTAAATTTCCAGCCTTGTGGCTTTCAGGAAGCCATTGGGGAGTGGCTATCCTAGAGTTATATAACCATTAGATTGGTTAACTCAGGGCATGGTGTTAATGAAACCCCATTTGGTCTCTAAAGAGGTCTGTTAGCTATATGAAAAATATTCTGTTCCAAGGCTACAGACTGACTACACCCCTAATGTTGGCTAGCATTTTCACACTTGCATACCCTTGGCCACAAGGGGAATTGGATGGAAGAGTATGGATGACTCAGTGCAAACTCGTCTCATTCTTCTTCCCTTTAAGAAAACTGAAAATTTAAGAACATTAATTGAGGCGATTATTTGCATCATAAAAGATAAGTTACTAGTTTCCATTAAAAATGGATCTAAAGAATATACCTAAATGGTTGTTTTTGACCATTAACTACTAGTCTGGCTTAGAGAGGGGGAAAAAAGCCATCAATATGCTTTTATTAATGGAAATGCCATGAAAGATGATGTCTTTCAATCCACTTTGCTTTGACTTGCAGCTGAAACCACCTCTATGTTTCATTTCTCTCTATGAGCTCCTTGAGAACAGAGACTTTTCCCACTTTCTGCGTCTCCCCAGGGCTTAGCATAGTACTTCCCACATAGTAAGCCTGATATAATAAATGGTCATTCATTGCATTTGGGGGAAGAATACATTTCCAGTAGTGTTAGGAGTCACTTTGAACCTCAGTCCCAAAAGATGATGGTTTTTGTGAGTTTATAAGTGGGTGAGAAACTTTTCAAGTTGTACAATGGGGTTTGCAGAACTTTTCAAAAGCATCTTCTCGGATGTAAAGGGGAATTCGTTTTTATTAGGCTAAAATTCAGAGGGCCAATCTGGTGGACGACTGGGCATCCGCTTCTGTTATTGTTGATGAAGGACACCAGACCTAAAAGCACATTCTTTCCTACCATAGTTTTCAATTTGCCAGAAATGACTTTCTATTCAAAGAACGAGCCAGGGAGGCCATTCTGTGTAACGTTAAGGAAAAACACAGCGAACAGAGACTTATTGCATCACCTCTGATGAATCTGCCCTTGCATCTGAGAAGTCACTTCTCAAACATTTCCCTGCCTGAGAATCCAGCTGGCTGACTGGCTGCGGGGTTTGCTTATTGCTGCTTTGATGTAGTCTGTTAGCTGGTGGTAGAGAATTCATTTCCAGAAAGGAAATGGGCCCCAATGAGAAAAATAAGTTGGAAAAAAAGCACAATGCAGAAATATGGATGCTCTTCTCAATGGAAAGTTTTATCATAAATCCTAAGCAAAGTATTTGCTAAGTGTTTCGGTGGTGTTATTTTTAAGGCCTCAAAAGCACATGAAGCAAATTAAATAAGTCACCTCATTCAGGAGATGGAACACCTGGACTCAGAGTTAAGAAGACCTGAGTTCAAATGTCACCTCGGAGACTTACTAGCAAGATGATCCTGGGTATGTCACTTAACTATTGTCTGCCTCAATTTCTCTAACTTGAAAATGGAAATAATAATAGCACCTACTTCCCAGGCTGGTGTGAATACCAGATGAGATATTGTTTGTGTAGCTCTTCCCAAAGTGCCTGGCACATAGTTGGTGCTTAATAAATATCTTTTCTGGGGGCAGCCAGGTGGCTCAGTGGTTTGAAAGCTAGGCTCAAAAATGGGAGGTCCTGGGTTCAAATGTGACCTTCCTATGTGCATAACCCTGGGCAAGTCACTTAACCTCTGTGGCCTAGCCCTTAGTGCTCTTTTGCTTTGAAAC
This sequence comes from Monodelphis domestica, assembly GCF_027887165.1. Taxonomy (NCBI): domain Eukaryota; kingdom Metazoa; phylum Chordata; class Mammalia; order Didelphimorphia; family Didelphidae; genus Monodelphis; species Monodelphis domestica. The sequence goes on from NC_077231.1 coordinate 93,051,668, forward strand.
CAATATACAGTATTGATCCTAATACAGAAGATAAGGGTTTAAGTTAAAAAAAAATCTTTAACTCTCTTTGAAAAAGAAATGTTTCTAAAAATAAAAAATTAACTTAAATTAACTTTTTATAAAAGAAAATAATTGCTTCTGAAATGAATGTAGAAAAATATTGATCAAAACCAGGTGGCACAGAGCATAAAGCACAAGACTTAGAGTCAAGAAGACACAAGTTCAGATTCAAACTCAAACACTAGTTGTAGTAAATCACTTAATCATTCCTGGCCTCAATTTTCTTCTCTGTAAAATGGGGATAATGGTAATATTTATCTCCAAAACTGTCATGAGGATTAAAAGATCCATATAAAGCACTTTGCAATCCATAAAGTGCTAACAAAACTGTGAAAATGATCATGGTGATGGGAGCTCCTGTACTTAGAGGTAGGTGAATATTCAGTGGAGCATCTTCTGGAATGCCTCAGAAATATATATTATATATATATACATATATATATATATATATATATATATATATATACTAAAAATATCAAACCATTTGATTCTCAGGGCAATTTAAGGCTTTTAAAAGTTCATTTTTAAATTCAGAGAGCAGAGGAGGGAAAGGAAGAGATGACTAAGTCAAATCACTGAGCCACCTAGCTGCCCCCTGCAAAAACATTTTGAAGACCCCCAAATGGAAGTGAACAGGAATCTTCATAATGAGATCTAGACATGACTTGACCTAAATCATCATGGGCAGCTTTCGATCTTCTTCTTCTTCTTCTCTCCATCCAGCCTGTGTTTTTTATTTTTTAGTTTATCAGAGCAGATTGGTCTTTATCTCATAGTTTTACTCCACTTTTGACATGAAGAAGGAATAAGATTTATGCTGTATTGATCATGGTTAAAATATACCCGAGAAAAATAATGTTACTAATACTGTATTCAGTAAAAGAGGAAACACTCACAAGGAAAATGCCCGGAGCAGGTCATGTACTGGATAGTCATTGCTTACTTAATGGTGAGCTCGCTATATGTATTTGCCATGGTTGGCCAAGATGAAGTTGTCCCCAAAGAGTGTTTTTGTGAGTTTATTACTTTACAAACATTTATTGAATATGCTTAAATGTGGGCACTACATTAGGAGGTATTTGGGGGAGGTGAGGGGGAGGGAAGAAAAATATTTCAAATCGGAACAGCAGTAGTTTGGGAATTAGAAAATCTGGCCATCTGGCTTACTTCAAATAAAGTTCTCTGGTCCTCAGCTTCCCTGCATTGGAAAATGAAGAGATTGGACTATAGAGAGATTTCCAAGGTCTTTCTCAGCTCCAGACCCCAAGATATAAGCCCCTGTCTAGAGGAATTGATCATTTAGTTAGAGAGACTAAAATGGAAGGGAGAAAGTAATATATTACCTGGTACAAAATAGCTTTGTGTAAACTGAGTGTGGAGGAAGGATGCAAGCATTTATTAAGCACTTGCTGTGTGCCAGGTATTATGCTAAATACTTTACAAATATTATCTCACTTGATCCCTCAGCAACCCAGAGAGATAGGTGCTATTATGATCTCCATTTTATGGCTGGGGAAACTGAGGCAAGGTGGACTGTTCATCTGTCTGTCTGTCTGTCTGTCTGTCTGGAAACCAGCTATTTAAAAAAGACAATATAGCTCCTTATTTTCTCTTTTTTTAATCCTTGACTGAGCATACAGACGAGCAACCCTGCATCTTGAGCTCATGCTGTCCTGGACATTTTTCATCCAGCCACACATTCCTTTAGGCTAAGGCTATTGGGATACCATGCAAGCATCTTTGTGAAAACACTGGAAAATGACATCCAAGGTCTTGATGTTCCCAAACATATGGATGGTTGGCTTGGTCCATGTTAACATGAAACTAAGATAATTTCTATGGGTGTCATAACAAAGCTGTCATAAAAGCATTTTGGCCTTGATTTTTAGATTGGTTGATTCATGGTGATAATTCATTTGGTGACTCTTCTTACCCTGTTTTTGTGAAGACTTGTGGTTGGAAAGTTCCCCTGATGGTTCTGCTCTTATCTGTGTAGAAATAGTTTAAAAGGAACTTTTGGCCATTAATCCTCCTTCTTGAATCATTTGAACCAACAATTCAGCCTTTGAAGTAATTGGGTTTGGTTTCAGACCTGAGGGATACAGTTTGACTATCTATATATAAACCTCAAGTAACTGCAAATTGGTTTCAAACTCTCTCCTTAACTCCAGGTCTAACCTAAGGTCACATCTAAAGCTCTTGGAATGTATAGCTCCATTTAAGCTCAGTTGGCTTTCTTGCCATCCTTTATACTAGGTCTGTCTAGAGATCTCCACTCAATTATTTTTGTCTTTTCCATCCCATATTGTTTGCTTTTACTTATTTGCACTTTGGTTGCCCTCTCTCTCCTCTTCCTTCTTGAGCACAGGGAGTGTTTTTGTTTTTTCCCATGTATTGCCTAGGTTTTTATTCATCCAATATTTATGAAGTGCCTACTATGTGTTAAGAACTCTTATTAGCCTTTGTGGAAGACAGACTCATTTTGGTCCTCTGTCCATAAAGGACTTATAATTGGGAAGATAAGATAAACACGCATGATGTAACAGTAAACCAAATAATCAAAGTTTAAATGAACTGATGCAAAACGAAGAGAGAAGAACCAGGAGATCTTCATGCACAGTAACTGCAATGATGTAATAGTGGTCAAATGCTAAGGACTTGGCTACTCTGATCAATATAATGATTTCAATTTCAACAATCCCAAGAGACTCATGAATAAGTGCTCCAGACAGAGAACTGATGAACTCTGAGTGCAAATTGAATATTCTCTCCTTCCCTCCCTCTCCCTCCTACTCTCTACCCCCTTTCCCTTTCCCTTTCCCTTTCTCTCTCTCTCTCTCTCTCTCTCTCTCTCTCTCTCTCTCTCTCTCTCTCTCTCTCTCTCTCTCTCAATATAGCTAAGATGCAAATACATTTTGCATTATTTCACATGGATAATTGGTATTGTATTGTTTGCCTTCTCAGTGGTTGGGATAAGATGGGAGGGAGGGAGATAAGTTGGAACTCAAAATTTAAAAAGAAAAAATATTAATAATAAATAAATGAGAGGGCAGTTAGGTGGCTCAGTGAGTTGAGAGCCAAGCCTAGAGATGGGAGGTCCTGAGTTCAAATTTGGACTCAGAAACTTCCTAGCTGAGTGATCCTGAACAAGTCACTTAACCCCATTGTCTAGCCTTATCACTCTTCTGCCTTGGAACTAATACATGTATTGATTCTAAGATGGAAAGTAAGAGTTGTAAAAAATAATATATTTTAAAAAGAGGAGAATTAAATGGTATGTTAAACAAGGTTCAGAGATGAAGGCTACATTAAAAGGAAGAGAATCAAGAAAGACCCCATCCCCTAAGGCCATGATGGCAAACCTATGAAACATGTTAGCACTGATACACGTAGCCATTTTTGATGATACATGGCCACATAAGGGCTCAGCGCATCTTGGGGCTATGGCTGTAGCCATGTGGCTGGGGCATGTAGGGCTCCTGCAGGGGCAGGGAGAAGGAGCCCTAGCATGAACTGGCAAGCAGCCATCTGGGGGGAGGGGCAGGGCCTGGTCTGTGGGAGACTGGGTGGAGCTCCAGCTCATGTGCAATGGAGGAGTACCTGGAACAGATTACTAGTCACCTTTAGCACCCTGAAAAATATAGCAATGGCTTTACTCACAATTTTTTCTCCTATGTACTTTTGTGAGACCTTATTCTCAGCATTAAATAATATCAAAACCAACAAAACAAACAGACTGACAGATGAAGTTAGTAGCACTTGCTTGGGCTTGAAGTGTACAAAATACCAACCTTCAATTGAAGATTTAGTTAATGAAATTCAGCAACAAAAAAGTCACTAATAGGCAGATAAGTTAAAGAATTCCCCCTCCTCCTCACTTATCTTAGTTCATGACACCTCATATAAGTTAAATAATATCAAGACCAACAAAAGAAACCAACTGACAGATGAACAAAGAAGTCACTAAGCAGGTAAATTAAATAATTAGTTTTTGGTTTATTAAATACAGTTATATATTATAATTATACATTTTTGTCATTTAAACTATAAATATAGCAAAAATATAGTTTTTTTCCTCAAAGTGACACACCACTCGAGTTATGCTTGGTTTTTTGGCAGATTTTGACATACTAAGCTCAAAAGGTTGCCCATCTCTGTCCTAAGGAGACTTTTGTAGAAATCTGGGTAAAGTAATAGAAGATATAGATTAAGGTGGCATCAGGAATTAAGATGAAAACAGAAGCTCAGGGCATTTTGTTTATTTATTTATTATTTAAAAAACCAAACATACTTACTTTACCTTAGAATCTTATACAAATTTTAAGTATTGGTTTTAAGGCAAAAGAGCATTAAGGGCTGGGCAGTTGAGGTTAAGTAACTTGCCCAGAGTCACATAGCTAGGAAGTATCTATCTAACACTAGATTTGAACCCAGGTCCTCTGGAATCCAGTTATGGAAATCTATCTATTAGCTGTCTTGGCACAGGGCATTTTTAGGAAGCCTCAGTTAATGACTGGATACTTAGGCTGAAAGGGAAGGAAGAGTAAGAAGTGATTCTAAGATTTTAGATCTAGGCAATTAGGTAAAAGATTGATGAAGACGGATGAGTTGGCATTTGGAGAATGATGATGAGTTTGGGTTTGAAGTGATTTCATGCAAGAAACATTTATGCCTACTGTGTGTAATGTCTCCCCTTTATGATGGTGAGGCATCCCACATGAAAGTAGTGTAAAAATGGAGATTTGAACCCCAGACTTCAATCCCCAGAAGTCCTTGCTCTAGTTCCCAAGATGCCCTCTAATCTCACTGAGATCCCTACCTGGGTGAGATCAAAATTTCTATTTAAACTGGCTGAAAAGCCTACTGGAGCTCTCTTCCTGCTTGCGCTTCCAGGGACACACATCTCTTATGATGTAGAGTAAGTGAATGTGCCACTCGGCCCTCCTAGGCATGTGCTTTCTTATTTTGTATTTTCTTTATATTTTTAATCTTAATAAACCTCATAAAAATATAATACTTCTAGAAGAGAAACTAAACTTTAACTGCTACAGTAGCCAACTACGTGTGGATGCTAACCTGGTGCTTTGGCAAAAACAATTGCCATCCATCTCTTTCATTCATCTCTTTTTGCCATATCTTCTCTTTCAGTAGAATTCACAGTGTAACTGTCATTATGGCTGAACAATTTTAATAGAATATGTTCCCAATTTGGGGCTTGACATCCCCATCTCTTTGTGGAGGGGTAATGTCTGCACAATTTGTCCATATGCAGGTGAAGCCAATGTTATCTCTGATTTGACTTTTATTTTAATTCTTCTTGCATCACTAAAATATAGCCTCTAAACAAGAACAACACTGAACAAAGGTATTCTCTGTAAGTCCATTATGTGGATATATCTTAAGTACAAAGGTCTTTTTTCCCTCTAAGGTAACTGAAGAAATTACTTGGAAATCTGTCTTTTAATGGTTTGTTGGAAAATAAACCTTGGTTGACTGAAGAGCCTGTCTCTTACTTGCCTATCTAAGACGTGCTAGCATAGTTGACTGAATACAGGGTTTCTAGTAGCAATAACAAAATGTTGAGGTGAAAAAGAATCTATTGGGGGCAACTCGGTGGCTCAGTGAATATGTTATAGATTGAGCTGTCCCAATTCGGGAGGATTTCCCACCTGACGAATTACAAAGTGCCCTGATCAAGTTAAAGATGTTTATTAATGAGATTGATGGCCAGGAGGCAGTTCCAGGTAGAAGTCGGCCTCCCTAAAGCAACAAAAGATGGAGTTTATATCGATTTCATGGGAGAGCTGGGTATGTACGTGACAGAAAACAATTCGAAGGATGTGACTTACAGAAGACTTTGGGGATGGCACATGTGACTTTGATGACATTGGGAATGAGCTTAGAGTTGACACTGTGATTGGCAAGGGCAGGTGACTGGAGGGAAGGGCCCCAAAGTGGACAAAGTTGTCTGTCAGTGATATCTTAATAAATAATAATAAAAATCAATGATATTTGCAGATTTGCAAAACTAAATTTGAAAGCCATCTTTATCGGTGGCTATCAGGAAAGGTCTTCTCTGGCCAGGCCACATTCCTGAGGTCTAAAGATCAGAGGAGTAATATGCTCTTTTTGGAATGGAACTGTTCTTTGGGACTTGGGGTCTCCAAGGGACTCTGCACCCCCATTTCATATAGAGAGACAGGTCTGGAGATGGGGAGGTCCTGGGTTCAAGTCAGAGTTCAAATCAGACACTTCCTAGCTGGGTGACACTAGACAACTCACTTAATCTCCTTTGCCTACCTCCTTAGTGCTCTTCTGCATTGGAACCAATATAGAGTATCAATTCTAAGACAGAAGATAAAGGTTTTTTTTAAAAAGGGTTCTTTCATTTTTTAAAAGTTATATTCATATATAGATCAGAGAAACACCTTTTCTTCTTGAATTTTATTAAACAAAGGGAAACAAGTTTCCCATCACTTTTTATTATTTCCCATAAAATACTGTTAACTATGGGCGTAATCATTTGTGCCAGAAGAAGGATGTTCTTGTATAGATCACAAGTATTTTTCAACCCAATTATTCAGTATTTACTTCCAGATAATTATTTTGTAGAAAAAATATAGCTATCACCTGCCAATTTTGGCAAAAGAAGTATGGTTTTTAAAAATCTGGTTTGGTAATTAAGTTTTCCCTGAATACTTTCAGTAAAATATGATTTAAGTTGGATATTCCTGACAAAGAGCAGTGATCAAAAGAAGTCTTTTATGGTCAGTCTTACTCAGAGTAAAAGTGTGACAACTTCATTCTTTTAAAGGAAAAGAAATGTTTCCTTAATATTATGATTTAGTGCTATTTGATCATTCATTTAGGAACAGATCACACATTGACAATTTTGTGAAAATGAAAAATATTTGAAAGAAAATTAGCCCCTATGATTCCCTTCCACTTGTAAAGTTATAATATAGACTGATTAGGTCACAAAGAAACATCTGCCCATAAGAAATAAGATGTAGCCTGCATCTATTATAATGTTTAAAATGCTGCAGTAACTAATTAAATGCTTTCCAGCTGGCATGTCTTAATGTTTCCCAAGAGATTTAGGTCTAGGTTCCTGAAATGTAGAATATATTCCATTAGGTTTGAATTTGAAAAATGCTAATTATGTCCTAAACTGCTTTTTAGAAGGGAACTTTTGGAGGGAGGAAAATTGCGTTGTCAAATGCCAGTTTTTCCAAGGTGGTTGGGGAATGGGGTTTTGGGGGTTAATTAGTATTCTCTCTAACTGATTATTATATAACTGTGGGTTTTAAAAGAATGTGAATATAATAAGATGCTCTTAACACTAAAATTGTGCGGTGCATAGTATAATGCTGGGAAGATTAGATGCTCAGTAAATATATGCTGAATTAAATGGAATGCAATTTAACTTTTGATCATTTAAGGAGCATTTTGTTACTTTTTTTTAAAAGGGATAAAGCATTTTAATTTGAATTTTGTGCATATGCATGAAATTTCACAGCTAAGTGTGTATGTGTGTGTAGATATAGATATATCTGCACTGATGGGTGATTGGTACAATCACTCTGTACCACATAGTCTATTGTTTTCCTTTCAAAAATGGCGCCTTTGAAGAGTGTGGTCTATAGTCCAACCAATATAACCACCTTGCTTCAGACTTGGCTGAAGAACTTCATACATGAAGCAAATTCAGATCAAACATCTCCAATGGTTAGAGAATGTCTTTATAAAAGTATGAAAAAAGTGGGTAAAATTATGGCCGCCATTGATCCTCACTTGGGACACAAATCCACCATGCCTTAAACTCTGGGTTGGAAGCAACCTTCCCTCTCGCCTACTTCAGCAAATCCATGCTTTAAGGAGTAGCTCCTTCTCCTTGATTCAAAGGGACGAACTTCATCACTATTTCTCCATGGTTGTTGGCTATACGTACAAGCATGTCCAAGTCCTTCTTTGAAAAAACAAAGCTTTTTGTTATTTTGAGATGCCTCTTGGTTAGAGATTCATCCATGGATAGATTTCAGTGGGTCCACATATCTTTATTTTCATTATCCTCTAATTGAAATTTAGTATTTACATCAATATTTAAACACATTCCTGTGAGAAGGGTTTCGTAGGTTTTACTAGACTGCTAATGGATTCTGTGGAACAAAAACAGTCAAGGACCTCTGAGCTGGGGTTGTTGTCTCAGACTATTTGGGACCCTATTTGGAGTTTTCTGAGATCCTGGAGTGGTTTGCCGATTTCTTTAATTAATTTAACAGATAAAGAAACTGAGGCAAATAGGGTTAAATGACTGGTACCCAGGATCATGCAGTTCTTGAGTGTCTGAGGTCAGATTTAAACTGAGGTCTTCATGACTTCAGGGCTGACACTCTATCCACTGTGCCACCTAGCTGTCCAGGTTATCATTAGGAATTTGAATTACTTGTATAACATTTGGAAAGTAATTTTGGTTATTTGAGCTTTCTCCTTTTTCAGGTTTTTTTGTAACTCATATTTACCGTATTTTTTTATGAAAGAAAAAGTGTTTAGCTTTGGGCTTCATGTGCTATGAACATTGTTCTAGGAAGAGATTCCTTTCTCAGCTCAGTCACAAATTCTTTAAATTTTGAGAAAGTGATCAAACATCATGGTGGGTTGAATTTCTTTCAGTGAAACAGATGCCTTTCTTGTACAGAGAGGACCTGGGCTTTAGGGAAACTTCTTGACTCAATAAACATGTAGCCCAATCAAAATGTCATATAAGGAGGCAGCTAGGTGGTTCAGTGGAATGAGAGCCACACCAAGAGATGGGAAGTCCTGGGTTCCAATGTGGTCTCAAACACCTCCTAGCTGGGTGACCCTGGACAGGTCACTTAACCCCCATGACCTAATTCTTACTGTACTTCTGCCTTGGAACCAATACACATTATTGAATCTAAACCAGAAGGTAAAGGTTTAAAAAATGTGAAAAGAAGACAGGGGAAGGAAAGAGATAAATAGAAAAGTGACTGAGCTACTGGCTTGGCAGAGAGGGAGATAGTAAGGTAAAGGTCTTGGCAGAAACAGAGTCGGACAGTAGGGAAGGCTCAGGATGCTATTGCGCCTACAAGAAAAGAGAAGGCCCCAAGGTGATATCATCAGAGAGATAGACACAAAGAGAGATAGACACAGAGACACATACACACACACACACACACACACACACACAGAAAAAGAGAGAGAGACAGGGGAGAGAGAGAGAGAGAGAGAGAGAGAGAGAGAGAGAGAGAGAGAGAGAGAGAGAGAGAGAGAGAGAGAGAGAGAGAGAGAGAGAGGACAGAGAGGGACAGAGAGGGACAGAGGGAGGGAAAGAGGGAGGGAAAGAGGGAGAGAGAGAGAGAAAGACAGACAGAGACAGAGAGACAGAGAGAGACAGAGACAGAGACAGACAGAGACAGAGAGACAGAGACAGAGAGAGAGAATGATTTGGCTTCTGATAATACAGCCACGTGAAAAGAGAGTGAAAGTCCTATGAAGTCCTATGATTATTTCCTATCCCTTTCCCTTGCTTTTGGTTTAATTGCTTACTTGGTTGTTTTCCTTTGTAGGGCATGTGTCAGAAAGCTTGACAAAATTATACCCCTTAGTTCCATTGGAGTCTTGGAGGACAATGTGTATCTTTTACAATATAAGTCCTGAGATGGACTTAATAGTTATTGTGGATTCTTCACTTTTTTAAGGAAAGGCTGTTTTGGAGTCAAGAATGTCCTTTCTGTTGATGAAAGTCCCATTGGACGATAACTTTGCCTTTTTCTAATAACTGTTATTCTGTCTGTCAGTGAGGACAGAAGGGGTATTCAATCTATTCTCCATGCCAGTGGCTAGAAGGTGCCAAATTATCAGTGGATGATTATGATGATATTGGACAATTCTTAACAGTGGGTAAAACATTTTTTGGAGATGTTCCATTAAGCCAAAGTTGTGTTAATATGAAACGACTGAAGAAATATGTTTCCATAAATCTCATTTCGTAATTTTTCGATGAAGACTTCCAGTAAAATATTGTATGAATTGGATATTCTTGACAAAGTACAAGAATAAAAGAAGTCTTTTGTAGTCAGCCTTACTCAGTATAAAAATATCTGACTACTTCATTCTTTTAAAGGAAAATAAATATTTCCTTAACGTTGATTGAGGTTCAGAACTATTTCTTCATTCATCTAGTAACAAACCACAAATTGGTTATTTTCTGAAAAAAGAGAAATATTTGAAAGAAAATTAGCCCCCACAATTCCCTTCCTCTTGTAAAATTACAATATAGACTGATTCAGTCACAGAGAAACATCTGTCTGTAAGAACATCTGCCCCAGTGATGCTGAATAATGTAATTGTCTGAAATCACTCACTTTCCGGTCAAAATGTACATTCTGTTACTATGATCTCTTACTGTAGCTCTATTTCTGTCATATATTACTGTTAATATAAGTAGAAAATATATACTATCTGGGTTTGAATATAGATGTTTTTAAAGGAAAAAGAAATAATCAGTATACATTAAAAACATGTGATTATAGACTGCAGCAAGATTTCTACTAGGCAAGTTTCATAAAAATATTTGTGTGTATGTGTATATGTGTATATACAAATGCACACATATGTATATGTACACATATATGCATAAATAATGTTACTTTTAATTGTTCATTATAACATTAAGCCATCCTATAGTACCTTATGCCTTATGACTTGAAACAAAAATTATTTCTGAAAATACACCAATTTCTTGATCTAGAGGAACTCCACTCTTAAGATTCACTGATTCTCAGGGGGTAATTAGGTTGCTCAACAGAAAGAGAACCATGCCCAGAGACAGGAGGTCCTAGGTTCAAATTTGGCCTCAGTCATTTCCTAACTGTGTGACCCTGTGCAAATCATTTAACCCCTATTGCCTAGCCTTTACTGCTCTTCTGCCTTGGAACTTTAAGGTTTAAATTAATATCCAATAACTCCAAGTATTATATTTTAGATCACTTGAAATAGAAAAAAAATACAAGAACAAAAGTAAAAACCTGAGTAAAGAGATGTGAGAGAAATTCTCCTGCCTGGGACTCACCCCACCTCCATAAACCACAATCAGGGAAAAAAAGAGAAGGGAAGGGTCATACACAAACTTTATCTCCAAAGCGTAAGGACATAATGTGAGAATGAAAGTGGGATGCTGGGAAAGAGAGTTTCTGGGGACCAAATTCTAATAATACAATTCCCCCTGTGATTCCATTGGGAAATAAGCATGTAGAAATCTCCCAGATTTCCATGTCTAGTTTCCCTAATGAATCAGTATAATAATCAACTTATATCTCTAAAGATCTTTAACTAGAGGTACATATAATATTGCAGTTTCTAAGAGGAACTTACAATAATTTGGGGATGACATAAATAGAAAGAGAACAAAACCAACGTTTGCTAGGCGCATTGACAAAAAGCCAATTAGGGGGCAATCTCCTTTGGCATAAGAGTTTACATTCAAAATAAATTCATTCAATCCCCTACAGTTCAATTTCACTATATCCCAAAGTTCATTTTGCATCTTTTGATGCAGTGTGTGGTTTCTGCAGGCTTCTTTATGGTGTCTTCCCCAAACAGTTCACTTTCTTGATTTGGGGAGGTAGCAAGTTTTGTATCCTAAAATTACTCTCAAACAAGAAAATATTTTATAAATCTAGAATTTTATGACAATAATGCAACCCCCTCTGAGGAGGATGTTGACCAACATGTAGATCACTTTGGGATACATGGTTGAGTTATGAGGTACATGAATGAATTTTCAAAAGAAAATAAAATCCAAAAAACCCCCAAATAAAATAGAAAAAATAACTTCTGGATGAAACATAAAATATCAAAGTCTCATGTGTAAAAATTCCAAGTAAGGAAAAATAAGGCTATAACAGGCCCTTGAATCATGACCCTATTAAAGTGATTTATATCCCATAAGCCTGTAGTAGGAATTATAACAAAGTAGCACTTACCCATTGGCAACCAAACGTACAGAAAATTGCCACACCATAAAAGACAGAAAAGGGACTAGATTTTGAAGGAGAAAGGGAAATATCATTCCATGGCCTGATTTTACCTTTGCTCTCAGGGATAGGGGAGCCAAAATGGAAGCCAAACTGAGGTACTTGGTAGAAGTCTAGATCTGGCATGAGGGAATCCTGTGTCTGACTTTGTAAACAGCTGCTCTCTCAAACCCCCAAATAAGTTCAAGTCCCATGTCTTGGCACAGAATCTCCTCAATCCTACTGGAATTGGTTGGTCTTCTTGACCTTGTGTTCCTTGGCACTGTGCAGGTTAACTTTGTGCTCCTTGGCCCTGTGTAGTGTCTCTTTTGTGTTCTCTTCTCCTGGAATCAGACATAATTATTCGTCAAAGTCCCATAATATTTAACAATCAATGGTAGGTTTCCATAGTCTAAAGCTTTTGGATATGCATTGACATTAGGGCTAATGTACATTTAAAAATTACCCTAGTGTAAAATAAAAAATCAATTAATACTAGTAACATGTGCTTTGAGTACAAAAAAGGAGAGAAAAAAGAAAACTCAATTACTCTATTGCACATACAAGGAAAAACAATAATAAAATTAAATAAAAAATATAGTTCACAATTAGTGACACACTGTGTTAGCCCAGGAGAGGCACAATACATAGGTTTCTCACTCAAAAATGAGATCAATTTCCCTTTTAACTTGGCCATGATCCAGCATGAGTACACACATTTTAACCAAGTAACAGCTTTATAAAAGCAGTAGTACAGCAGCTAATGCACATTCAAAGAAGTACCAAAATCCCCCAAATCATAATAGTCCATTTAATGACAATAGCAAACAAACCTGCTATCATTAGGATTCACATGAGTTACTGTGTGACATTTAAGAAACCTTTGAAGTTCATGATACTTGTCACAAGTTCTCCAACATCTAGCCAATCTTTCAACCTTGATGAAGATATTTATAACAAAGTCTATTATTGCCATCATTCCAAAATGTTGCAGGAGAAACCAGAAAAAAAACCCTCTATACTGCTGATGAAAACATTTTGTGTCTAAAATGTCACTCAGAATCTAGATCATGCTGGTGGAAGGGTAGAGTAAGCTGAAGAGTTATAAATATAAAAACCATCCAGGAATCACTAAGCTCCATGGGAAATGCTTCCTTTTGGGAGCTATCCAGGGGTTACCATAACCCCCAGGAAAATCTCCCCACCTCCCAGATAAGTTTATATCCCATCACGGGGTAACCAAGCCCCTTGGGAAATCTGCCTCCTCTGGTATGAGACTGTAACAGCCATCAAAGGTATGTATTTATATGTCCCATCCATTGCAATGTGGAGGCAAGGACTACAACAGTAAAAATCACTTCTGATGTCTCATCCACTACATTTTTATAAATGTGGAGGTGGAAAAAACAATAATGCTGTTACACTTCACTTCAACTACTAAATGGACCCTTACCTCTTACAAACAACTCAAAAGTAGGCAAGTGAATAGTCAGAGGTAGAGGTGCTACAAGATATCTGAAAATCATTTCTGTAGACCCCTTTAAAATCAGTTTAAAATTTTAAGTCATTAAATTCTCCAAAGGTTGTATACAAGTTATAACCAGTTCGACAGATTCCATCCATCATCATCTATGTAATAATTAACAAAGGCAAAAAGGAACAAACGGCAGTTTAGGCAACATGTGACCTCAATAGATCTGGTGACAAACCCAGCATCCATAAGGACCTATGGTTTTGCATGGAAAAGGGTTGTCCAAGTTGTTTATGGACTTTTATAATGGTATTTTCTCCAGTCCAGTCATAGTGGAAGGGTACAAATAAAGATAGTAGGATGGTACAAATGAAAAGAGTGTAACAGAAACAAAATTAAATTTTAAAGCAAGCAATCAGCAAATACAACATATGTGACAGGATGTGAACAATCAATCCAAGAGTCCAATTCTGTTAGCTGTATTACAGAGACTTCTTCACTATTTGGAGGGGAAAAACTAAAACAGTTAACATCAGTAAGGCAATGGAGTCTAAAATTCACCTCCAGATTCTTTAAGGTCCCTTCCCCTCTTCAATATCATCATTCATCTAGATTCCTTTGGTCACAGTTCTGGGGTTCCCCATACCTGCACTGGGCATAGTGTGGATGATCCCCATATTGTATGTGTTGCAGAGACTGGGCAGGCCAAAATGGCAAGGGAGTGTAGGGAGATGAATCTCCCCTCTGAATCTTGAGATTACTCAAGTGAACAGGAAGGACAAGTGCACCCAGGAATGGTAGGAAGAAAAGACATCCTAAAACTTTGGTAATGCACTGCTCTTTTCATAGAGTGGGCCATGCTTGCAATTCTACTTATTAAATTGGTTGTAAATTTACTGGATAGGAGTAAAATGAAGAGGTTTGGAAGAGTAACCTTCCTTCCCCTCCCCGCTAGGGGATTTATACTTTGCCAGCTGTGCAGAAAAGGGCTCACAAGGACCCTCAGCCAGTGTGCTCAAGAGAAGCAGTGGGCTGGTGGCAGACTCAGCAAGGACCACCAGGCAGTGTCTGGTCAAATATGGGAGGCAGCAGCAGCAGCAGCAATAGCAAAAGCAACAGCAGAGGTGGGAGGGAGAGGAGGAGCAGCGAGGGTAGCCCAGGCTTTTAAAACTAATCTGTCTTTTTGTTTATTAAAAAAATTGTTCTACCAACAGAGAGGAGCAAGGGCTCTAAACTCCAGACTTCTGGTTGTCACAATGTAAAATTTAAATTAATATCCGATAACTCCAAGTATTATATTTTATAAGATTTATTAATAATCACTTGAAGTAGGAAAAATACAAGAACAATAGTAAAAGCCTGACTAAAGACACATGAGAAAAATTCTCCTGCCTGGGACTCACCCCACCTCACAAACTGTGATTAGGGGAGGGGGGGGAGTTGGCACACATAAATTTTATCTCCAAAACATAAGGACTTAATGTGAGAACGAAAGTGGAATGCTGGGAAAGAGAGTTTCTGGGGAGCAAATTCTAATTATACAGAACCAATAATACATAGTCTTGATTCTAAAACAGAAAATAAGGGTTTTAAAAAAAGAGATTCTCTACCAGTCATTAGAAAACAGTCAAAACTTAATTGAGATTTGGATTTCATTTATCTTTTTTTGCTCTCCTTTTCTGAAAGGTTTAGATAAGTTTTAAAATTAATGACTAATTTAGGTTAAATTGTTGACTACTATAATGCAATTTTAGTACATGATTGGGACTTAATTTTTAAACTGAGCAAGATCATAACGCTAATACAATTGTCTTTTTTTTTCACATTTTAGGTCCTGCTGGAGCTGTAAAAGATGTGTGAGTACTTAAAATTTTATATTACTGCACTGTGTTTTTTGGAAATCACCCTGATTAGAGATTAAGTGTATGTCAGGATGAGAGGCAAGGCTAATATGGAGCCAACCTCCCTTTCTTTATTTTGCACTTGTGAAAATGACTTTTTTACTCTATGGCTATGGCTACTTACTCTTTGCAGAACAGGGTGTTATTGTTTGTGTCTCATGTTTTTAGGCTCGGACTTGACCCCAAATTAAATCAGAAAGGGCTCTCTCTCATGAAAGCAAAAATATGCAAAGCAGTTCTGTCCTAATTTGAGTAGAAATCCTGTATTAGTCAACATATATGACTGGTCATGGGATAATTGCTCATGCAACCCCATTATTTTTTAGGAAGTATAAAAGTCTAACCCAGTTGTCAACCAAAACAAAGAACTACTTGCCAAATGTGGTTTGAAATAATGATTTTTAGTTAGCAGATTTTTTTTTTCACAGAAGTTTAAAGTACAGCTGATGGGTCAAATCCTGAATAGTACATTTCCTACTTGTAGGGCAATAGAATCACAAAATTCTAGCATCCAAAGTACCTCAGACATATGATTGTTAAATCCACACATCAACAGAAATCCTTTGTTCCCAACAAGTTATAGATTAGAGCTGATGTTCTCTGAAGAGCCTTTATATGCTGAGTTTCTAATGCCAACTTAAGGGAACTAACTCCCTGCTTCCTGAGGCTTCCCATTGCCCTTTGGGAAAGCCCTCCATCATTTTTTAAAAACCCTTACCTTCTACCTTAGAATCAATTCTGTGTATTGGTTCCAAGGCAGAAGAGCAGTAAATGCTAGGCAGTGGGGGTTAAGTGACTTGCCCAGGGTCCCACAGCTAGGAAGTGTCTGAGGCCAGATTTGAACCCAGAACCTCCCATCTCTAGGCCTGGCTCTCAATCCACTGAATCACCTAGAAGCCTTCTTCCTTTTATTTTCGTGCTTCAAAACAAATTTTTATTTTTATTTTATTTTTTTAAATTATATTTTATTTGATCATTTCCAAGCATTATTCATTAAAGTCATAGATCATTTTCTTTTCCTCCCCCCCCAGCCCCCATAGCTGACGCGTAAATCCACTGGGCATTACATGTTTTCTTGATTTGAACCCATTGCTATGTTGATAATATTTGCATTAGAGTGTTCATTTAGAGTCTCTCCTCTGTCATGTCCCCTCAACCACTGTATTCAGGCAGTTGCTTTTCCTCGGTGTTTCCACTCCCACAGTTTATCCTCTGCTTATGAATGGTGTTTTTTTCTCCTAGATCCCTGCAAATTGTTCAGGGACATTACATCGCCACTAATGGAGAAGTCCATTATGTTCGATTATACCACAGTGTATTAGTCTCTGTGTACAATGTTCTCCTGGTTCTGCTCCTCTCGCTCTGCATCACTTTCTGGAGGTTGTTCCAGTCTCCATGGAACTCCTCCACTTTATTGTTCCTTTTAGCACAATAGTATTCCATCACCAACATATACCACAATTTGCTCAGCCATTCCCCAATTGATGGGCATCCCCTCGTTTTCCAGTTTTTGGCCACCACAAAGAGCGCAGCTATGAATATTTTTGTACAAGTCTTTTTGTCCATTATCTCTTTGGGGTACAGACTCAGCAGTGCTATGGCTGGATCAAAGGGTAGATATTCTTTTGTCGCCCTTTGGGCATAGTTCCAAATTTCCCTCCAGAATGGTTGGATCAGTTGACAACTCCACCAGCAATGAATTAATGTCCCTACTTCGCCACATCCCCTCCAGCATTCATTACTTTCCTTTGCTATCATGTTAGCCAATCTGCTTGGTGTGAGGTGATACCTCAGAGTTGTTTTGATTTGCATCTCTCTAATTATAAGAGATTTAGAACACTTCTTCATGTGCTTATTAATAGTTTTGATTTCTTTATCTGAAAACTGCCTATCCATGTCCCTTGCCCATTTATCAATTGGAGAATGGCTTGATTTTTTGTACAGTTGATTTAGCTCTTTATAAATATGAGTAATTAAACCTTTGTCAGAGGTTTCTATGAAGATTTTTTCCCAGTTTGTTGTTTCCCTTCTGATTTTAGTTACATTGGTTTTGCTTGTGCAAAAGCTTTTTAATTTGATATAGTCAAAATTATTTATTTTACATTTTGTGATTCTTTCTATGTCTTGCTTGGTTTTAGTCTTTCCCCTCCCAAAGGTCTGAAATGTATACTATTCTGTGTTTACCCAATTTACTTATGGTTTCCTTCTTTATGTTTAAGTCACATTTTGAATTTATCTTGGTGTAGGGTGTGAGGTGTTGATCTATTCCTAGTCTCTCCCACACTGTCTTCCAATTTTCCCAGCAGTTTTTATCGAATAGTTGATTTTTGTCCCAAAAGCTGGGATCTTTGGGTTTATCGTATACTGTCTTGCTGAGGTCGCTTTCCCCCAGTCTATTCCACTGATTCTCCTTTCTGTTTCTTAGCCAGTACCAAATTGTTTTGATGACTGCTGCTTTGTAATATAGTTTAAGGTCAGGGACTGCAAGGCCCCCATCATATGTGTTTTTTTCATTATTTCCCTGGATATCCTTGATCTTTTGTTGTTCCAAATGAATTTTGTTATGGTTTTTTCTAAATCAGTGAAGAAGTATTTTGGTAGTTCAATGGGTATGACACTAAATAGATAAATAAGTTTGGGTAGGATGGTCATTTTTATTATATTGGCTCGTCCTATCCATGAGCAGTTAATGTTTTTCCAATTGCTCAAGTCTAGTTTTAATTGTGTGGAGAGTGTTTTGTAGTTGTGTTCATATAGTTCCTGTGTTTGTCTCTGGAGGTAGATTCCTAGGTATTTTATTTTGTCTAAGGTGATTTTGAATGGGATTTCTCTTTCTAGTTCTTGCTGCTGAGCTGTGTTGGAGATATATAGAAAAGCTGATGATTTATGTGGGTTTATTTTGTATCCTGCAACTTTGCTAAAGTTGTTGATTATTTCAATTAGCTTTTTGGTTGAATCTCTAGGATTCTTTAAGTAGACCATCATATCATGTGCAAAGAGTGATAACTTGGTCTCCTCCTTGCCTATTTTGATGCCTTCAATTTCTTTTTCTTCTCTAATTGCTACTGCTAGTGTTTCTAGTACAATGTCAAATAGTAGAGGCATAATGAAATGATATGGGCATCCTTGTTTCACTCCTGATCTTATTGGGAATGCATCTAGTTTATCCCCATTGCAGATGATATTAGCTGATGGTTTTATATATATACTGTTTATTGTTTTTAGGAACGACCCTTCTATTCCTATGCTTTCTAGTGTTTTTAATAGGAATGGGTGTTGTATTTTATCAAATGCTTTTTCTGCGTCTATTGAGATAATCATATGGTTCTTGTTGGTTTGCTTGTTGATGTGGTCAATTATGTGGATGGTTTTCCTAATATTGAACCAGCCCTGCATGCCTGGTATAAATCCTACTTGATCATGGTGGATGATCCTTCTGATTACTTGCTGGAGTCTTTTTGCTAGTATCCTATTTAAGATTTTTGCATCTATATTCATTAGGGAGATTGGTCTATAGTTTTCTTTCTCTGTTTTTGACCTGCCTGGTTTTGGAATCAGTACCATGTTTGTGTCATAAAAAGAGTTTGGTAGAACTCCCTCTTTGCTTATTATGTCAAATAGTTTGTATAGTATTGGAATTAACTGTTCTCTGAATGTTTGATAGAATTCACTGGTGAATCCATCAGGCCCTGGGGATTTTTTCTTAGGAAGTTCTTTGATGGCTTGTTGGATTTCATTTTCTGATATGGGATTATTTAAGAATTCTATTTCTTCTTCTGTTAGTCTAGGCAGTTTGTAGTTTTGTATATATTTATCCATATCACCTAAATTGGTGTATTTATTGCCATATAATTGGGCAAAGTAATTTTTAATGATTGCCTTAATTTCCTCTTCATTGGAGGTGCTGTCCCCCTTTTCATCTTTGATGCTGTTAATTTGCTTTTCTTCCTTCCTTTTTTAAATTAGGTTGACCAGTACTTTGTCTATTTTGTTTGTTTTTTCAAAGTACCAGCTTCTTGTCTTATTTATTAAATCAATAGTTCTATCACTTTTGATTTTATTAATTTCTCCCTTAATTTTTAGGATTTCTAGTTTGGTTTTCTGCTGGAGGTTTTTAATTTGATCGCTTTCGAGTTTTTTCATTTGCATTTCCAATTGATTGATCTCTGCTCTCCCTAGTTTGTTAATATAAGCATTCAGGGATATGAATTTACCTCTGATTACCGCTTTGGCTGCATCCCAAAAGGTTTGAAAGGATGTCTTGCCATTGTCATTTTCCTCGATTGAAATTATTAATTGTTTCTATGATTTCTTCCTTAACTAAACGATTTTGGAGTATCATATTGTTTAAATTCCAATTAGTTTTTGATTTGGTTTTCCATGTACCATTGTTAATCATTATTTTTATTGCCTTGTGATCTGAGAAGGCTGCATTCATTATTTCTGCTTTTCTGCATTTGTGTGCTATGTTTCTGTTACCTAATGTATGGTCAATTTTTGTGAATGTGCCATGTGGTGCTGAGAAGAAGGTGTATTCCTTTTTATCCCTATTTATTTTTCTCCATATGTCTATTAATTCTATTTTTTCTAAGATTTCATTCACTTCTTTTACCTCTTTCTTATTTATTTTTTGATTTGATTTATCTAAATTTGATAATGGTTGGTTTAAGTCTCCCACTAATATGGTTTTACTGTCTTTTTCTTCCTTCAATTCTCCTAGTTTCTCCATTAGAAATTTGGGTGCTATATTATTTGGTGCATACATGTTGATTAATAATTTTTCCTCATTGTCTAAAGTCCCTTTTAACAAAATATAATTACCTTCCCTGTCCCTTTTGATCAGGTCTATTTTTGCTTTGGCTTTATCAGATATCATGATTACCACTCCTGCCTTCTTTCTGTCAGTTGAGGCCCAGAAAGTCTTACTCCATTCTTTAATTCTGACCTTGTGGGTGTCAACCCGCCTTATGTGTGTTTCTTGAAGACAACATATGGTAGGGTTTTGGATTCTAATCCATTCTGCTATTCGTCTACGTTTTATGGGTGAGTTCATCCCATTCACGTTCAAAGTTATGATTGTCATTTGTGGACTCCCTGGCATTTTGATAGCCTTCCCTAATTCTAACCTTTTCTTCTTCGGCTCTACCTTTTAGTCCAGTGATTTACTTTGAATCAGTCCCCCTTGTCCCCTCCCTTGATGTTTCCCTTTTTAGTCCCTCCCTTTTTGTTCCCTCCCTCTCCCCCCTCTCTTTCCCTCCCTTTTTGTTTTTCCTCTCCCCCTCCCCCCCTTGGTTTTCCCTTCTCCCTACCCTTGTTGGGTAAGATAGAATTCAAGATCCCAATGGATCTGGATGTTTTTCCCTCTCAGAGTTGATTTCCCTGAGATTAAGGTTTAAGTAAAAAACCCTCTCTTCCTCTCCTTCTTATAGGAGTTTTCTTCCCCTCCCCTTCCCATGTGAATCTTTGTGTGAGAAAGATTATTCTATTTGGTCTTTCTTTACCCCATATTTATACATTACATTTTCCCCACATGTTAGTATACATAGATTGATAGAAATGTAGTCCTTTAAGAAGAGAGTTTGAATAAAAGAAGAAGATAACATTTTTCTCCTTTTCCCTTTCCTTCATATTTACCTTTTCAGGTATTCCTTGCTCTTTGTTTTTTGGTATCAAACTTTCCACAGAGCTCTGGTCTTTTCTTTGCAAAAAGTTGGAAATCTTCTATTTTGTTGAATGCCCATACTTTCCCTTGGATGTATATAGTCAGTTTTGCTGGGTAGCTGATTCTTGGTTGAAGACCCAGCTCTCTTGCCTTTCTGAAGATCATGTTCCATGCCTTACGATCATTCAGAGTAGAACTTGCAAGGTCTTGTGTGACCCTGATTGGCATTCCTTTATATCTAAATTGTCTTTTTCTGGCTTCCTGTAGGATTTTTTCTTTTGTTTGAGAGCTTTGGAATTTGGCAATTACATTCCTGGGAGTTGTCTTTTGGGGGTTTAGTGTAGAAGGTGTTCTGTGAGCTCTGTCAGTGGCTGTATTACCCCTTTGTTCTAGAATCTCTGGGCAATTTTCTTTGATTATATCTTGTATCACGATGTCAACTTTGGTGTTTATTTCTGGCTTTTCTGGAAGTCCAATTATTCTTAAATTATCTCTTCTCCCTCTATTTTCCAGATCTGTCACCTTGTTGGTGAGATATTTTATGTTCTCTTCTAATTTCTTGGTATTTTGGCTTTGCTTTATTAATTTTTGCTCTTTTACACGATCGTTGTCTTCCAGTTGCCTGATTCTGGCCTTTAAAGCCTGGTTTTCCTTTTCAGTTTGGTCACACCGGTTTTGTAGATGCGTGAATTTCTTTTGCATTATTTCCCACTTTTCCTCCCAGAAGGCTTCCACCTTTTTGGTCATTTCTGATTCAAATTCTTCATGGGTTTGTGGAGAGTTTCCATTTCCTTTGGAAGGTTTTGGAGCATTTTCTTGTGTATCATCTTCTATCTCCTCTGTATTTTGTATTTTGGCTCCGTAGAATGTGTCCAAAGTCGCCCCTTTCTTCTTATTTTTCTTGGGATTTTGGGGCTTCTGTGCTTCTGTGGAGTTTGCCATCTCTGAATGGGGAGGATTAGCTTTTCTTATCTCTGTCTGGTGTTCAGAGGTTTTAGTCCTGGGCAGATTGTCCGTTCTATGAGCTTTCCCTGGGTTGAACTGAGTATGACTTAAGGCAGTGACTTTCACTGGAACTGGAATGGAAGGATCCGGTCAGGGGGTTACACTCTCCCCCGGCTCTCTCTCTTTCCCTGCTGTCTGGGTGCCCCCTTGACTGGGTCGGGTTGCTTTCTGGAAGTTGCCTTCAGAATAGCTGGCCGTGAGGCTGTCTTGCCGGCCCTGAGGGTTACTGTTGTTTCCGACGACCCTGTTCTCTGAGGGGGGAGGGGCCGCGGCTTCCCGGAGCTCCGAGGGCAGTGACTTTCACTGGAACTCGGATGGAAGGATCGGGCCAGGGGGTTTCAATCTCGGGTCTAAGTTTCCCTCTGTAGCCTTGGACTCGGTGCTCCTACCCCTTAGGTCCGAGTGATCTCGGGTTCTGGCTTTTGAGGGGGGCCATACCTTTTGATCCAGGTCCAGGTCCAGGAGGAGGATTCCCAGGGTCTATGCTGTTGATTGTTTTGAATTTTGGCGCTCTAGGAGCATATAGTTTGAGATCGGTAGGGAAGGGTTTCCGGAGATCTGAACTTTAGCTTTCTCTAAGCCGCCATCTTGACCGGAAGTCACAAATTTTTATTTTTACAAGTATAAGAAGGGAAGAGGAGACTAATAATTCAAAGGTAGAATAAAATACTTTTTTGTGATAATGCATTTAATTTACATAGATCTTTAACATTTTCCCAAATACTTTCTTACTTTTAACTTTCACATGAGGCAACTGAGGCATAGAGTTAGTCTCTCAAGGTCAAGGGCCACTATTCCTCCCCCATTTTGGGTCAAAAGATAGATGAGTCATTGTACATGAATAGATTTTTTTTTTAAAAAGACTTGTTGAATTGAATTTAAGCACAGCCAATGAGTTTCTAGGTTATGAATCAGAGGGATAATGAGGATCGTTATGTTCTGA
Organism: Monodelphis domestica; assembly: GCF_027887165.1. Lineage (NCBI taxonomy): Eukaryota > Metazoa > Chordata > Mammalia > Didelphimorphia > Didelphidae > Monodelphis > Monodelphis domestica. Next base: position 93,074,748 of record NC_077231.1, read on the forward strand.
GTTAAAGCTTCATTTCATTGGAACATGCTACATCCTTGTTTTCTTCTCTGTCTTAAGCCTATTCCTGTCCCTCCCCACACCAAACTATTTGATACTCTCAAGGCCATGGAAGCAGCACTGGGCTATATTCAAAAGGATCCTGATCCCCTCTCTTTCCATCTTTGAGGCCAGTCAGAATTTTTTTCTACCTATTTTATAGGCTCTTAAGATGAAGAGACAAAGTCAAAGAATTTTGTAATGAGTGAGGATGGACTCTGTTCTCTCTTCAGTTTCTGTTCTACAGTCTCTTCTAGTTTCAAAATCATAATCCTATAGTTTTTAGAATAAAATCTAGAATTTTGTCAGGAATGAAGTCAAGCTCAGATTGAAAATTTGGCTCTTGAATTTTTTTGAAGATTGAAACAGCATTTCCTCGTGCCCAGCCTTGTTGTGTCCCTTCTGTCCTCCATACTATCTTGAAGAGCATGAACAGTGGCTCAGTGATTGTCTATCTATTGCCTCCATACATTCGGGTATAGGTTATTTGGCTATGATGCTTTGATTGAGCTCATCATGGAGGTCATCTGCACGTGCACGGTAACTCGTGTGTACAGTACATTTCAAGAGGGCACCATTTAAAATGCTCCATCTCCTGCTGCAAAATTTCTGCTTATTGTCAATAAGACAAATTTTAAATAGAAAATTTTCTATGAAATAGGAAAACAGTGAGGTAAATGACAAAGAGGGAAATCTCTATCTTAACTCTACCCCAACATAAAGAGGAAGGTGATTTCCTAGTTTCTCTTTCTCTGGAGGAGAGTCCTGATCAAAAGGAGGAAGTTTTGTAAGCAGAGTCAGCTTTTCCCAGGACCTTTGACACCATTTATCTCAATCTCAATCCAACAGGTCTCCATATGTCCTTGGCCTTTCTCTACACACAGCAGAAGTAACCTATACATTTTAATTAATAAGTGGCATTTTCATAAGGAAAACAGAGTAAATTCAGTTAAGATCTTTCCAAGAACAATATGCCACATTTTTCCTACTCAGTACACACCAGAGGATTCTTCCTAAAGTACTTTTCTTGGTTTTATTTAAAATAAGACAGTAGATATGCGAAACTGCATTACAACTGAACAGATGCCATGAGGGGGAGTCAAGCCAGGGGAAGTGGGAATCTGAGAAGCTGAGAAGAGCTTTTAATGCTCATTTTAATAACTAAACAGACTGTAGCTGAATAGAAAAAAGTCCAAATCACTTATCGGTCATTAAATGTAAGGTGCTTCAAATGGAGCCATGACAGAATTGTGTAGACACCACGTAGCTTTCACTTCAGGCAACTCAGGTTCATAAGTACTTATATATTCTCCCTTCAATTAAAGAGATGTCAGCAGGAGAGTCCTCCAAGAGTTATCTGTCTTCAGGTCTTGGTTCTTCCATGGCAGGTGGCAAGTTCCCAAGTGCTGTTGCCAGGTGATAGTGGAGAGGGGCGCGCGTGTGTGTGTGTGTGTGTGTGTGTGTGTGTGTGTGTGTGTAAACTGGGTGATCCAGTGGATTGAGCACCAAGCCAGGAGTCAGGAGGATTTGGGTTCAAATCTAGTGTCAGATTCTTCCTACCTGTGTCACCCTGGGCAAGTCATTTACCTCCAGTGACCTAACCCTTACTGCTTTTCTGCCTTGGAGCCAAAAGTATTGATTCTAAGATGGAAGGTAAAGGTTTTTCTTTTTTAAAAAAGGAAGAGGATGGCTGAGATAGGCATGAGACGAATAGGGCTGAGATGGATGGAGGTATACAGAATAAAGATAGATTTGCAGAGCAAAGGAATAGGGGAAGGCAATCTGTACTTTGAATTACATTGAGAAAGAGAAGAGAGTTTGGTAGTTACTAGATTATAGTTTATCAATCTCTTCCCAATAACCAGGGCTGCTGTGCCCAGATTCCTGATTTTATTTTCTTGGGGATAGGGTTGGAAGAACAGAGCTGACTAGGACTAGAGACTCTGGACTTGGTCTCGTGGTCAGGAGCCCTGCTGGTGAGGGACTAGTCCTGGAGGCAGGATGGCTGGAAGCCTGGAGTCTGAGTAAGTGCAATTTTATGGTTAGGATCTCAGGGACTTTTAAAAATTAAATTCATTCTATTTCTATATCAAAAATAAGCTCATGTTCTTTGGCAGACCTGAAAACATGGAGATAATTCCAATATTGCAGCTTGCTCTTTCTGCCTCTTAGATCCTCATTAATGAGAATAGTTCTGCAATTATACCAACTTCCTTGATGCAAGGGTGAAAGGGCTGGAGATGGGGAACAAGCACTTTTTATGTACCTACTATGTGCCAGGTACTGTGTTAAGTGCTTTACAAATATCTCGTTTAATCCCCACATCAGTCTTGTAAAGGAAAGGACAGAAAACAAGTTATCCATTTGCTATAAAACAGTCTTGGAAAAAAGAAATATTTGGTTGATAATTTTAGACTAAGGAAGTTGGGCAGCTAGGTAGTACAGTGGATAGAGTTAGAGTCAGGAAGGCCTGAGTACAAAATTGGGTTCAGACGTGTAATAGCTGTGTGACCCTGGGCAAATCACTTAACTGTTTGCCTCAGTTTCCTCACTGGTAAAATGAGCTAGTGAAAGAAATGGTGAACCACTCTAGGATCTTTGCCAAGAATACCCCAAATGAGATCATAGTCAGTTTTGACTGAAATTCCTGAACAACAAAAGCAAATTGAATTAGAAGCCAGGAAAATCATTTTATACCAGAGTTGCAAGGGAGCTCAGAAGTCATTTAATCCAATGGGTCCCCAGAAAGTGGTCAAGAAACTTTTGCTGGAAGACCTTCATTGGTGGAGATTTCACTATAACCGGAAGCATCCTTTTCTAATTATGTATAACCATTATCTTTACTTAAAATGAGTCAATTATTCTTCCTGTAACTTCTAATTGGCCCTACTTCTCCATCCTCTGGGACTAACAAAAGCAAATCTGATCTCTGGAGTCAGTCCAGGGTAAACCTTTGCCTTGTGGTATTACTTTATATTTATTTCTACGAGTGTGGCGGACTTTTCCTATTAGAATGTAAGTTCCTTGAGGGCAGAGATGATACTGTTTTACCTTTGCGTGCCTAAAGCCTAGTACAATGTCTAGAGCACAATGAGTGCTTAATAAATGCTTATTAATTGATCAGTGCTATGTAGTGTGTGCATATGCATAAGGGCTATTTCCTTTTTTCCTTACTTCCTTGGCACAGTATCTGACACAAGTAGATAATAAATGTTTGTAGATTGTGTATCCATATACCTGTACATAAGACAACTCCTCTGGAAAACTAAAGCACATACTTAGAGCCTTAAAGAGCTTCCTGGAGTACTACTTTTAAGTTTTAAGTTTCAATGTCAGTGTGTATCAGATGCAAGACTAGAGTTCACATCTTCCTATCAACTCCAGAGATGTCAAGCATGTAGCCCCCATATGCCCATGCCCATTACCATAGAGATGTAGAGGGATTAACCAGCCCCACAAAACTCCTGAATAAAGCCTGATCTGAATTAAAATATAATTGGGGTTAGGGAAGCTAGGTGGCTAAATGGATAGAGAGCCAGGTCTGGAGATGGGAGGTCCTGGGTTCAAAGATGGCCCCAGACACTTCCCAGCTGTGTGACCCTGGGCAAGTCACTTAACCCCAATTGCCTGGCCCTTACCATTCTTCTGCCTTGGAAGTGATACTTGATATCAATATAAGACAATACAATGTAAGACATACACATCTGATACTTAGTATTGATATAAGACAAAAGGAATTTGGAAATATTTAAGCAAATAAGTTAAAATGCAATGAAAATAGGGAATGTTAATATTCAGTTTTCTAAGTCAATATGCACCCACAGGAATCTTAATTGATGGCTTAGTGCTCACCATTTCTATTTGAATTTGACATCACTGAATGTTGCCTTTCAAGATTTTATGAACATAGTTCATTGACCTACATGATTTTAGTAGCATGATTAGAAAACTAACATCATAGGAGATAATACTCATATTTCCACATGCCTTTATCCTTTCCCATAGTTCTTTGATCAGTTTTGCTTTTCCATCTTAAAAATGCCATGGGAAAATTCGAATTATATTGAGCTATTTGAAATGGCTTCTGATTGTCTGCTGATTAGGAAGATACCAGCTTTATCTACTCAGTAGAGTTGTGAGAAGTACACATTTTAAAAAATTGTTCAGTAGTTTCAGTCATGTCAAACTCTATAATTCCATTGAGGTTTTCCTAGTGGAAAAAGAAATTCTTTATTCCTTTTTTGATTTATTGGGGGACCTGGAGGTCCTCTTACCATAGAGATGTAGAGGGATTAACCAGCCCACAGTGACAGGAAGTAGAAACTATAGAGACAGGAAGTGAGATAGGAGAAGACTATAAAAAAGAGGGCCAGTGTCAGTTGGTCAGGTTGTCAGTTGCAAATAGTTAGGGCTGGCAGTTGTGGAGAAATTGGCTGCTGGGCATGAATTGGTTTTTGGGGGTTGGTTGCTGGTGGTGTGTTGGATTGGTAGTTGGGATTTATTTGCCGGAATATAAAGGTGAGCCTGAGCTTACTGAGAGGGTTTTTGGCTTTAGCCTTTAGAGCACTTTTTGGGTTGTTGGCTTTTGGTTTGGGCTGTTGCGTTTTTTCCTTTCTTGAACTTTTTGGAAGATGGCTGGTCTTCGTTGACAGACCTAATTGGGGTTGGATTAAACACTGATTGGGTTGGAACTTTGTGGGATAGGTGTTAGTTATAGGTAGAGATAAGCAGTTTTAGGTAGTAATTATAGGTAGTTATAGGATAACTAGAAGAGACATTAGGAAATTTCTTTCTCTACCTCTTTCCTGTATTTCTCTCCTTTCCTACATTCATTTTACTATATTCTTTTACTATCTCTATTTTAATTTAACTAAATTGTTAAATTATTAAAAGCTGCTCTCTTATTTTATCAAAACTCCCAATTTAACCCTTACACTGGTAAGGATACTGGAGTGGTTTTCTATTTTCTTCTCCAACTCATTTTACAAGAGAGGAAACTGAGGCAAACAGTGTTAAGTGACTTGTCCAGGATCACAGGAGTGGTTTGCCATTTCCTTCTCCAGATCATTTTACAGATGAGGAAATTGAGGCAAATGGGGTGAAGTGACTTGCCCAGGGACTTGCAGGTGTAAGGGAGATGTTGCAAAAGAAGAAAAAAAAAAAACAGATCCAGCAAAGGAACAGCTCAAGTGGGGGAAGGGCAAGGAAGACTCAAGATTCCAGGAAGGAACAGAGAAACTGAGAGGATTCAAAACTGTCACTTCATTTCTGATCATCTCTCTATTGGAGTAGAGGATCTGAGAGGAGGACCTCTGAGACAGAGGATCCTTCTGAACATTGACTACTTTCCAGTGAACCCCTAAAGCTGTCTACTGAGAAGATTTCTCTTTCCCCAAATTGTCATGAACTTCAACTCAGAGCCAGATTAGCTTAGGACGCAGGACAAACCCAATAACTGACCAAAGGAAGATCAGGTAGACAGCCTGCACCCCTTAGGATTTAGTGGGGAGGTCATTTACTAATCTATAGGGATTCCTATCTCTCACTTTCCTCAACCAAACACCCTCATCCTCCCTTCCCTGTGTATCCTCAAGTATAGTGTTACCCTTTAGATCAGGTCTGTTGCTTTCTGATATCAAAGGAGACTGAAGATTTTGGGGGAATCATGCCATTTCCCAAAAGGGAGAATAGTTCAAGACCAGGGCTAAGGAGTGAACTAGGTCTCAAAGGGAAAGGTGGCATTTGGGATATTGGGAGGATCCAGAGGCAGGAAATTTACCTGCCTCTCAGCAACAGCTTAAGATCAAGAAGGGAGGCAGTAGGTCATTTCTCTAAGACTTTCTCCTCTAGTCCTTAACCTCCACCTCCCAAACCCATCTCTGAGGAGACATATTCTGTTCCTTAGGAAGACAAATAATGCTATCTTCCCCAAGGGGAAGTGGGGGGGGATCAATCTCTTCCCTCTCTCCATTTCTTCAGTTCTCTCACCCTCTCTCTCCAGTTCCCCAGTGGGTGAGTGTGTGACCTCCTTCTTGTCATATATTACAGATTGGCATCCCAAATGGGACATATATTACACAGGTAATAAGTGTCTAAAGCTGGATTTGAATTCAGCTTTTCCTGATTGGTGTTCTACCCACTGTGCAACCTGGCTGTCCAAGAAATCCACATACATACATACATATATAGTATAGACATGTGAAGTATGTCTATCTTTTTATGCATACATCTATGAGTATACATGTATAGTAAATGTAATTAGACTAGGACTCCCCAAAAGCTCATATACCTGGGCAGATCACTCATAAAATGAGATAGGAGACTTTGTTTCATTCTTTGCAGTAGCAGGAATATTTACTGCTTCTGTCTAGCTAGCTGGCTTTTTATCTTTCATTTTTTACAGCTACTTCCATTTTTTCTCCTTTGCCCTTTGCTAATATCTTAAGTTGGATTAGTGTCAGAATTGTCCTAATGACCCTTGGGCTCTGGTGTCAAAGCCCAGGGAGCTGTTCTATCTCCTCTAGGTCCTGGTACTGGGGACCAGAGGCTTGATCCTGCATCTTGGGATGCTTATCTTGTAATCAGAGCTGCATTTTGGCCAGTCCCCCTCCCCATGTCAAAAATCACCTACACTGAGTTTAGTCTCCTGATTAAATTAGGTTTCTAGCTAGAGACTAACTCAGCAGAGGGGGCAGAGTCAGACTGCCTGGGAGAGAACATGTTTACAGGCTGGAATGTTTCCCAATGGTCTATGGGAGATTTGTTGAGGAGATGGTTTTCCTCGAGTGTTTTTTCTCTTTCAAATCATTCTTTGATTCTCTCTGGAGGTGCTGCAGTGGGTTGGGAAGGGACCAAACCCAAGCCCCCTTTCATCATGCAGTGAGGATGGCCAGAGCAGAGAAGAGGAAGCATATGCTTTGGGTGTGCCCCCAGAGGAAGCTGTGCTGGCTTCAGTTGGAGTTGATCACTCTGAGTGAGGTTTCCTCTCTCATGTAGCCTGTTAAAGATAAATGGAGTGTTTGGGAAGGTAAAAAATCAAGCCAGTGGAAATGAGTCAGAGTGAAGGTAAACTGATAAACTGAGGACAGAGGCAATTTAGGTCAGAGTGGCTGCTCTAGGGAGGGAAGATTGCAGGTGTTCAGAGTTCTGTTAGAGGATCAAAGTACTTTGTAGGGGACCAACCGAGAAACTGGATGGGTGAAAAACTGACTTTTAGCACAAAGTAGGTACTCATTAAAAACTGATTGAGGGGCAGCTAAGTGGCTTAGCAGGTAGAGAGCCAAATATGGAGTCTGGAGGATCTGGGTTCAAAGATGACCTCAGAATCTTTCTTTCTTCCTTTTTAAAAAAATCCTTCCCTTCCAACGTAGAATTGATATTGAATATTGGTTCAAGACAGAAAAGCAGTAAGAGCTAGACAATTGGGATTAAGTGACTTGCCCAGGATCACACAGCTAGGAAGGGTCTGAGGTCACATTTGAACTCAGGACCTCTCAACTCCAGACCCGGCTATATATCCATTGGGCTACCTCACTGCCCCTGCCTCAGACACTTTCTAGCTGTGTCACCCTGGGCAAGTCACTTAATCCAAATTGCCTAGCCCTAACCACTTTTCTTTCTTGGAACCTAATCCCTAGTATCAATTCTAAGACAGAAGGATTAAAAAAAGAAGACTGCTTGATAGGAAATGATATGGATAGAAGTGAGACCAACACAAATCAATATGTTTAGTACTCTAAATTCAGATTATGGGCATTTTCTTCCTTATTATAGCTAGATTTCATTATCTGTTAAGCTTAAATAATTAATCAATATGTCACTAGTTAATCTAGTAAGACTGACAGGGCTAGATGGGACTTGTTTTTTCCCCTTCTATTTCTTCAAACCAGAGTCAATTTGATATTATGTCACTTTACGCTTGAGGATCTTTGTGCTCTATTGTTCCTGGAGCCTAAAGGAATTCATTTTTTTATAACATTTTTCCGGTATCTACCATGCATAGGCTAGAATGCCTAGGCATTGTCAGGGTAACAAAGATAAGTAAGACATGACCCCTGATTTCAAGGTACTCATATTGTAGTAAGAGACTTAAGATAGAAGGCCAAATAATTATAATTTAATTATAAAGAATCACAGTGAAGGAGAGTTTTATATGAGAGAATAAACAAAAGTCCTCTGAAATTATAGAGGGGGAGGTTACTTTTGGCTGGAAAGAATGAAGGAAAGTTAAATCATGGAGAATATCACTTGGGATGAGGCTTTAAAGTATGAGTAGAATTTTGACAGGTGAAGATTATGAAGACTTTCTAGTTGGAGGAATGACCATAAGCCAAGACCTAAAGGCAGGAAAATGACTGATAAAAATCCACTTTGACTGTATTATAGGTGAATATATATGAGAGAGAACATTGGAAAGGGAGGTTTGGGCCAGAATGGGTGGTACTTATTTGTATGCTATACAGGGTTTGGACTTTATCCTGTAGGTATTTGGGAATCTTAGAAATATTTTGATTAGCACATTGAAGGGTTCTGGGTTGTGCCTTATATTCTTATTTGCGCTCCTATGAATATTTTAATTTTTATGTGTTTTCTTTGGGGTGAAGAAAAGGCTGTCCCATACTAGATATGTATTTGGTACACTGAATGCTTATAAAGGAGCTGGGCATTTTATTATCTGCAGTAGTGGAGCTCTAAGACATGAGCTGTGCCATTGGTATAGTAGGAGATTATCCTGGAACTCTGGGTGAAGGTAATAAACCAAAGAGAGAAATTGACCCTTTGAGATCAGAATCAAACCCAGTTGGGAACATAATCTCAGAAGTCCCTGGATTATAAATGTGAAGCATTTTGCAAATCTTCAAGCACTATGTAAATGTAAGTTATTATGATGGTGATAATGATGATGATGTTATTATGGTTATTTGAGCTATTATGTGAATTATTGGTGATCTCTAGGGTCTCTGAGATCATTGAGTCCAGTCTTCTCATTTTACAGATGAGAAGGCTGAATCTCAAGTGTTGAAGTAATTTGTCACATTGGTAGAAAAGGACAAGAGACCACTTCTGTGTGTATCTCACTGCTTTTATTCAGCATTCTTTTGTTCTTGAGTCATGTCAAGAAGCCATCAAGAAATTTGATGTTAAATACTCAGAACTTTATTTGGATTTTTATTCTAATCTATCAATTATAATAACTAACATTGATATAGCCCTTTAAGGTTTGCAAAGTGCTTTGAATGAATGTTAATTCATTAAAATTCAATTCATTAAATGAAATTTAAATGAATTTTTGCAAGGTGCTTTAAATGAATGATCTCATAACTCTGTGAAGCATAGATTGATGATTATTCTCCTCATTTTACAGATGAGGAAACTGAGGCTGAAAGGTGACTTGCCCAGTCTAAGGAAGGATTCAAACTCAAGTATTCTTGCTTTCAAATCTAGTGCTTTTTCTAAAAATATATATATATATATATATAGGTAACTGGTGATACAGTCTCCATAGACTCTAGACTTAGCTGGACTGGTTCAAGAGCAATAGACTGTTTACTCCCTCTTCTGTCCTTGAAGCCTTTCCAATCTGATAGAATCTACCAAAGCCTGTGTTCCATTGGCAATACATTAAGGAAGCCAGAGTCATCATTTTATTATGCTCAGGCTCAAGGGGTGAATTTTTTCCAGTGTTATATTGCTAGTGTCTAGTAGAAAGCAGCTGTCTAATAATTTTTTAAAAATCAAATACCTTTTGTAAGCTATTATTTTTTCAGTATATATTTAAGAATAAGAATATTTCTCCTGAATACCATGACATGCTTTTATTTCCTTCTCAAATGTGTGTTTGAATCATTTTAAGAAATGTTTACCTATACCACAATTCTGTTCTACTTTCCGATTTAACAAACTAAAACTCATAATTCAGTCAATAAAATAAAGTATAAAGATTATTTTAAAAATCAAGTGAAGTTCATGTCAAACTTGATTTATTTCTGACTTGTGAAACTGATCTGCAAAGAGCCTACTTTTGTCACTGAGCCTGAAGTCAGAAATGATGGAAATACCATATAAATATTGTCTCTACATTCTGGTGTAGGGGATCTCTCTATAGACTTTTCATTTCTTTTTTTTGCTCTAGGTTACATATCAAGTAACCCTTTCAAATAAAAGTATTTCAGTAAAAGAAATCAAACTTGTTATTGTATTTTTGTTTTTAAAAATCCTTTAGGTTTTATTAATTCTTTTTCTTTTTATATCATATTTATTCTTTCTCTTCCTCCTACCACATTGAATGTTTCCTTGTAACAGAGAAAGCCAGTTAAGCAAAACAAGCAACACTGTGACCAAATTTGAAAGGGTATGCAGTTTTCTACATCCCTTGCCCCCCCAGAAAACTGTGAGAAATCCATTATTATTCAGTAACTTATAATTAATGCATTTTTGCATGAATGACAGCTATTTTCACATTTTTAATTATATTAATGAGCATTTTATGTTGCTTACCATTCAAAAATATGAGTAAAATTTTACTAAGTCCAAAATCATTATTATTTTAAAAATATATGTGAATGACAAAGGCTCTAAGTAAAAAACAAACAAACAACAATTCATGTTTCAAGGAAATGGAATTGAATTTTATTTGGTTCTCTTTTTTTCCATCACTAAATCCTCTATCAGTGAATGGAAAATATGTAAGCAGCAGGTCACATCTTATGTTTCTGATCTTTCAGGACAGAAGAATCCATAGCAGATGATGACAAGAGAAGGTACGTTTGTGATTATGGCTGATTTTTCTTGGAATGCATTAACCTATTTGATACTGTAATGATATCCTGCCCCATATGAGTATGTTTGGGGGAAGCTTTCTGTGTAGAATCATAATTACCAGGATTATCATTTCCATCAGGAAAACTTTGGGCACGTCTTCCTTTGTGAGATTCCTGAAAATGGAGGAAGGAGTGTGTGGTTGGGAGAATAGCTAGATCTGGCAGCCCAGCCTCTTGACTAGTCAGACAAGAATCCCTTTCATCCTTTGCATATTTTTCACTCTTGTCTCTGAGCCTTTGTCCCTATCATTTTCTGACTCTGATTGAGTCCCTCGTCCCTTCTGCTTCTTCAAAAGCTGCCTTGAAACTCATTTCCTCCTGAAAGCCCTCCTTGATGAACTCCACCTTACCCTGATCATTCCTTTGCTCTGTGTCCTTATAGCAGTAATACTGTTTGTTCTAAATTTATTGGCACTTCCGTAGTCAACTAACATTTATTAAGTGCCTACTATGTGCCAGACACTGTGCCAAGCTCTGAGGATACAAAGAGAGGAAAAGGTAGTTCCTTCCCTTAAAGAACTCCCAATTTAATGAGTGAGACCATATGGAAATGGCTAAACAAGATTCTCTCTCTCTTTATATATATATATATGTATATGTATATATATGTGTCGATACACACATGTAAGTATTTATCTAATCTGTATCTAGATTGCCTATCTGTCTAGATCATCATGATAAATCAGGGGTAGCCTCAGAGGGAAGACACTAAAATTAAGGAGGATTGGGACAGGCTTCTTATAGATTGTAGTACTTTAACTGAGACTTGCAGGAGTCCAGGAAACCAGGAGGCAGAGATGAGGAGGGAGAGAGTTCCAGACATGGAAGGTATCTTTGTCAATACTTTTGAATTTTCTTTATATACTCATGCATATAATCTCAGATAAAGGTAGTGAACTCCTTGAGGAAAATCGTTACATATTAAAAATCTGTTTTCTCTCCTTAAAGCACCTAGTCCAAGGGACAGTTAGGTGGTATAGTGAAGAGAGTGCTGGGCCTGGAGTCAGTTCAAATCAGGTCTCAGATATTTTCTAGCTGTGCGACTCTGGGTAAGTCACTTAACCTCTGCCTGGCTTAGTTTCCTCAACTGTAAAATGTGGATAATAATGGCACCTACTTCATCCAGGGCTATTGTGAGACTCAAAATAAGATATTTGTAAAGTGCTTAGCACAGTGCCTGGCACACAGGAGATACTACATAAATGCTCCTTTCTGTTTCCATTTCCATTTCTCTTCTCCGTCCCCTTCCCCTTCCCCTTCTCTTTCCTTTCTAGTACAGCAAGTGCTTGATAAATGTCTATTAATTCAATTTTAATGTAGGACAGTATTCAGTTTTCCCAAAACAATAATAGCTAGAATCTCTGACTTTTGGAAAAGGAAAGATTTTATAAGCCCTCAGTTTGGTGATATCTAACACTGCTTCTGTAGAGATATGGAAACATTGCCATAGGCCTGATTTCTGTGGACCTGCTTCATTCCATTAAGGAACTACGGAGGGGTATATGTTGGCTTACCATCGGATGCTGCCACAATGGTTACCAGTCAAACAAAGAATGCACGAAAGGGTACGTTATTTTTATTTCTCTGCTTCTATTTGTTTTTCTCTCAAGAAACATATTTCAATTCAGTTGATTCAGACTACAGTTATTTAACTGAAAACAATTATTTATGACTATGCTTATTATACCCATTTGTTGAAATTGTCAATTGCCTAGAAACAAAATTATGAAATACAATTTAGCTTTCCCTGATGGTTATATCCTATGGCAGCACCTTGTACTTTCAGTACCATCATTTGGGGAGTAAAAAAAAAAAACCAGCATTAAGTATAATTATGTAAATTGGTAGAATTCTAGTTTCATTTAAAAATTGAATTTCTATGACATGGCACAAAGATGAAGGGTTTTGGTAAGTGAAATAATGTATTTTTATATTAATGAAAAGATTTCTTCTCTTTTTTTGAATTTTTAAATGTGCACATCAAAGAGGGATGTTGGTGCCAGTTGGAGACTATTAAAATATTTGAACATAGGTATGGTTAGAGTTTTATACTATGTGCAAATTGATCATTTGACCAAAGCCAATAATGTTTTAAGTGAGACCAGTAGTCAAGATGACTAATTCATTAATTTTTATAACCATTATTTTTAGAAGATAGAAGTAATTTTATATCAGCCTTCTCTATCTGGGCTTTGCCCGTTGTCAGATTGCCCACCATGGAGGCATATAAGGGTGCTTTATGTATACAAATTTAAGTCCTATTAACACTCCAAAGAATCAAAATTGCAAGTGAACCAAAAATCAAGGTAGAGGGATATGATGGCTTAGATTGGCTCTAGATATATCATTAGGGATAATTTGTAGGCAAGAAGTAGAGTCAAAAAACACCATTGATGACATGAATATTTGGAAGAGGAAGTGGGTCAGTAATGTAGTGAGAGCTAAGGATGACAACAGATAGCTCATATGCTGCATCATGGCCATTAATGATGAAAATATCTACAGTGTTACATAGATCCATAGAGGAGGCTTTATGGAAGGATATGAGTATGGAGAATTCCAGGATGCACTATGATCTGAAAAAGTGGAGAGATTTTTTCCACCAAAGAATATATGTAAAATTATGAGAATCAAAATACATATTGCTATAAGAAGTTTTCTTCATTTCACTCTCTCGTTAAGAGCAGTATTTCTGTGATAGAGGGAGTTACATAATCTCACTGTGTCTCTTTAAGAGGTAGTAACAGACAACTCTTGCCCTCTGTCTTTTTAAGAGACCAACTATAAAAAAAAAAAGAAAGAGTCAGTTAAGAGGGGACTCTATTTTTCTGGTTTCTGAGGTAGCAGGAATTCTTAGGTGTCTGTGTCACTATGAGAGGCAGTTTCACCATTTACAGTTTGGATCCAGATACTGGTCAAGGAGGTTGGAGGAGATAAAGACTTAGATTTAGATTAGGCAGATAGATAGAGAATTTAATCTTAGATAGTCAACGTAGGTTAGTTAGGCCTGCTTTGCCAGGCAAGAAGATCCTGCCCAAGAAGGCAGTTAGATTTAGGGTTTATAGAGATTTTTAGTATAGGGTTTAGACTTTTAGGTATAGTTATATGATATTAGAGCTCTAATCTCCTAGTTCCTAGTTCCTATTTCCTATCCCACCTCTCCTCTGAATAAATAAGTGTTGGTGATTTACCAAACTGATCTCTGGGCTTTTATCAAACTCCCACCAATATTTTTAATCCACAACAATATGAGACTCGACCATTCTCAATAGTGTTGGGTACACTCTTATACAAGCATTATCTGCACTGTACCCATTATGGTCCAAACAAAGAAGAAACCTCTATATAGTGATGGTTTTGTAAGTTAACACCCCAAGTAACCTGGAGGAACCATTTATAAAAATGATAACATTTAACTCTCTTCAATTTTTTTCTTTAAGATTAGAAGAAAATTATATCCTGCTGCAATAAAAAAGGTATGATATATTTGTGAAATAATTGTGCATGTCTCACATTTATGATAACCCAAGTTCTGAGATATTTGGACTTGATATGACTAGATGTTCACCACACAAGATTGAGTCTCATTGGAGATCAATTGTACCTTGAATAAAGTGTTAGACACAGAGCTAAGAATACCTATACCTAGATCTTGTGTTTCTGATTCTTACTTGATTAGTGACCCTGAGAATACCATATATAAACTCTTTGGGACTTGGGTTATTCATCTGTAAAATGGAGATAATGCACAGTCTTATGATACAGGCCCTCTGAACACATGAAAGTAGTTATTATGTATTTATAAAGTAACTTCTCAATGGGAGTTATTACCAAGGTAGAAAGAACTGAGGCAATTCAATGGAAGTAATCATTACCAAAGTAGAATGAAGGCTTATCAATGGGACGTAACATTACCAAGGTAGAATTGCAGCTTATCAAGGGAATTATCACCACTAATGTAGAATTGTGGCTTATTAATGAGAGTTGTCATTATCAGGGCAGAACTGTGGTTTACCAGTGGGAGTTATAATTACCAAGGTAGAATTCTTATCTGGGTTATCAATGAGAGTTATTACCAAGATAGAACTTGGTTAGAATAGCTTTAGGTTAGAAATTGAATCTCCACCTTAGGCCTTTCCCTATAGGTAACATGGTTCTGTTGAATCACCTAAGCACAGTTTAATTTAAGAAATAAAACTGGTGGTCATCTCTATCTTACTTCTATGTCTTTAACACTAGACGAAGGCCTTTCACTTTTCCGACTTCAGTGTCTGGTACTTCACTACACTTCCATCCTATTTTTTTGGCACTCCCCAACCAAAAAAAAAAAAAGAGAGAGAGAGAGACAAAAATAACTGGCATGAGACACAGTTATCTAACCCAAAGTTTCTCCTTGACAATTTTGGCTTCTTAGGAATATGGAATTTATTTTTAAAAAACCCTACTCTACATCTAAGTCACTCTTATGTGACAAGAAAAAAATTAGGCAAGAAAAGGACTGTTGAGATGAAAACTCTCTGGATGCTGTATATTAATTTATAATTATTTGCTAAATAATGAAAGTGGTTTGGAGAGAGAAAAGGCACATAATCCCAAGGCTGTTTGCCTAGCTAATCTGAGCTCCCCACTTAGCACATGTTTACTCCCTTTATTTCCTTAGAAAAGAGAACCCAGACTTCCTTGATACATAACTTATAACCCTGGTGACCTTGCCTCTTCTGAGTCTCCCTGCTTGGACAGACCTGACCCCCATCAGAGTCAGAGGCCAGTCTTCCAGATGCCAGGAGTCATGTGGGCCAAGAAGCAAGCAAGTATCTTCTGGGATGCCAGGGAGCCAGAGGTTTATCCTTACCCAAATCAGCCAATAAAAGGGCGGTGGTGAGGCAAAAATGGATTTTTAGAATTTTCCTTTTAGAAGAGAAAGAGGTGTACAGATTTATGTTAAATTCATGCATTACCAGGAATCGTCAATGGGAGTTATCATTACCAAGTTAGAAAGGACTGTGGCTTATTTGTGGGAGCAGAACTGTGGTTTTCAATGGAAGTTATTATTGCCAGGGTATAACTGTGACTTATCAATAGGAGTTATCATTACCAGGGTAGAAAGACCTGCAGCTTATCAATGGCAGTTATTACCAAAGCAGAAAGAGCTGTGACTTATCAAGGGTAGTTATGATTTCCAAGGCAAAACTGTGATTTACCAATGGAAGTTATCATTACTAAAGTAGAAAGAACTGTGGCTAATCTGTGGGAGTTGTCATTACTGAGGTCGAACTGCGGCTTATCATCAATGGGAGTTATGATTACCAAAGTAGAAAGAGCTATGGATTTTCTGTGGACTTTATCATTGCCATGGTAGAAAGAACTGTGCTTTATCAATGGGAGTTATTATTTTCAAGGTAGAACTGGAGCTTATCACTGTGAGTTACCATTATCCTGGTAGAAAGGACTGTGGCTTGTCAGTGGGAGTTTTCATTATTCAGATAGAATTGGCCCAATGAGGGCACTCATGTTTTAGATATGAATGTTATCATGGAGGACATATTAGGCTGAATCTCAGACAGTGATGGAGTGAGCCATAAAAGACCTTAAACCCGGGATTTAGACAGGGGAGTTCTATCTGGCAAATATTGGGGCTACACCTGAGGGAATCCGTGGGACAAAGCATTTTCATAGCCTCATAATATTTAGTCAAATGGAGAAAAGGGATGAGGGTCTGAGTCCAATGGAGGGGGGTAGATTTGGACTGAGACCCAACTAGGATGACAGAGACAGAATTAAAATTTGAGAATATGGGAAATGTGCTCTGGCTCTAAAAGAGGTGTTCTTAACCTTTTTGTGTATGCTGGATCCCTTCTTGGGAAGCCTAGAAACTTTCCCAGAATGATGTTCTTTAAAAATTTAAAATAAATGCCACATTTCCTTTAGAAGTTACTGAAAATAAAAATGTAATTTCCCCTTCCATTGAAGTTCAAAGACTTGTTGAAATCTTTCTATAGAGCCCCTCCTCCAATTTAAGAACGCCTAACCTAGAAGCTCAAGGATTGGGGCCAAAAACGGAGGAGAGAAGACTGGGTTCAGAGGGGTGGGAACTCAGACTCAGAGGGACTGAGCGAGGAAGCCAACAGCAACATTGACTTTGATGGTGAATCAGCATCTTCCAAAGCAGAGGCTTCTCATGTGTTCACTCCTCAGGAGATTTCTTAATGCATTCCATAAAGAAAAATGATAGACCGAGGTAAATAATTGAAATCACTGTCTGTATCATTAAAAGGAAGGTGGTACCCTTTTGTCCGCAGGCACAGAATCAAGTAAAGACAGGCTGAAGTTGAATGGCTGGGTAGGAATGAATGAGGATGCCTGATGGACTGAGACCCTGCATGAGTGGAGGTTTCTTACAAGGACCAGGAGAAACTCTTGGGAGTAGCAGCTTCCTGGGCAGTTGCAGGCCTTTCCATTGCCATTTGGATTTTGCCAAAGTAAAGAAGGAGATGGAAAACTCCTCCCAGATCTAGGCAAAGGTTTTTGTTTTTTTCCTATCCATGCCACGAGGGCTTAGATGAAGTCTCTAGGGACCTGTGCAAGCCAATGGTGCCCAAACTGCTCAGGAGATTTCATATTGTCCACCTCACAGGGATTTGAAATGTTAATATATTGGGCTTTAATAATGCTGTAATACCACATCAGACCAATGGACCCTAGAGCTGGAAGGGCTCATGGAGGTCATTTAGTCTAGCCCCCTCCTTTTAGAGATGACTGAATCTGCTGCCAAGTCCTCCAGGATAGAGCTGTTCTTATTTGTCCAATAATAAAGGTAATCTAGCTCAGAGGGAGAATAGCACCACTGATAACATCCTGTATCAACATGGTGTACTCCACATGACTACTGGCTTGAATCCTAGTCTGTGTAGTTGTTGGCAGCTGGAAGCAGTATGGCCTTGATGATTGTTATAATCATCATCATCATCATCATGGAGATGCTTCTTTTTAACCCCTTCTTGTTCAATTTCTCTCCCTATTCTTCCACTCCTTTTTACAGAACGATTTGATTTTTGTCTTTTTTTTTCCTGTTTCTATTTCCAATTTATCCCCAAAATATCTTAGTTTTCTAATTTACAAAATGAGGACAACCCATCATGTACTCACTGCATCTCCCCCCCCCCAACTGAAATGCCAAACCTTTGCATTGTGGTCCTCTGATTTAGAAGACCTTGACACATGGCTTATAAAGAGGGGTTAAATGATGGAAAGAGGGACTTTCCCAAATAATACAATGATCAGGTGCCAGAACTTAGTTTTGATCTCAATCTCCCTCTTTTTTTTAAGCCCTTACCTTCCATCTTGGAATCAATACTGTGTATTGGTTCCATGGCAGAAGACTGGTAAGGGTTAGGCAATGGAGGTTAAGTGACTTGACCAGGGTCACACAGCTGGGAAGTGTCTGAGGTCAGATTTGAACCTAGGATCTCCTGTCTCTAGGCATGGCTCTCAATCCAATGAGCCACCCAGCTTCCCCCTCAGTCTCTTGAATTGCTAGCCTAATCTTTGTTTTTTTCCCACTTTACTATTCTATTGCCCCAAACTCAGAAAAAGTTTCTGAGAAAACCATGGAGAAGAAAGACTGAAATCATTGTCACATAAACCCTAGTCAGGTCACTTTATCTCTGTTTGCTTCAGTTTCTTCATCTGTATAATGGGGATAATAATAACATGTACATCCCAGGGTTGTTGTGGAGATCAAATAAGAGAACTGTAAAGCACTTGGCCTGGTACATAGTTAGGTATCATACCAATGTTAGCTATTATTAATATTATGCTTAGCATAAAGCATGGTACATAGTAGACACTGTATAAGTATTAACTCTATTTTAATTAGTATTATTATAGTGCTTTAGCACAGTGTCTGACGCACAGAAGGCCCTATATAAATGTTAATTATTGTTAGTTTTTTTCCTATCATGATTGCACTTAGCACAATGCCTGACACATAGTAGGCACTGTATAAATGTTAGTTATTGGTAGTATTAGACTATTATTGTTACCATTAGTATAGTACCTAAAACATAGTAAGCACTTTAAAAAAGTTAGCTATTATTAATTATTACTATTATAGCATTTAGCACAATTCTTGATATATAGTTGGCACAGTATAAATGTTTAGCACAGTGCCTAGCACATAGTAGGCACTATAGAAATATTATTAATGCCCATCTCTTTTCAGGCCACATACAAAAGAAAGACTAGCTACCCTGAGTCTGTACTGTTATTTCTCCATTGAATTATGAAAAGACTTCAAATTGTGCTTAAGTGCCTTGACCTGACTTAAATAGTTTCTCAGAAGTGAGTCTGAATATCAATATTAAGCTCCTTTAGCTGGATAATATTTAACTGTTAATGAAGGTTCTTCATGCTAAAATTTTCAGTAATGGAACAGGATTGGAAAATGAAATGGGTGCTTCAAGGAGACAACCACTTTTTGCTTATTTGATTTGCATTTTAAAAGCTGTGGTTCATTTTGCCCTGAGAATATTAATGCCATTTTTTCCATGTTGCAATTGATTTCTTTCTAGCAGCAAAGCTTCATTTGTTTTATTTATGAGAGAACAGCCATCTCTTTTTTCACCCTTAAAAAATAAAAAGATCTTCATTTGTGTTGGGAGTTTTGGGGGAGGAACTTCCTCTGACAATGTGGCCTGGCATTTATTCTTCCTCTTAGAGTCTTGGACAGTTGCTTGAGGGCACTGAAAAGCTAAAATTTGCTCAGGGTCATACATCAGGTATGGTCAGAGATGGGACTTAAATTTTTTTATTTTTAATTTTGAATTGTTCAGTTTTCTTTTATTTCTTTTAATATACTTTTTCTTTTATTTCAAAAATATTTTTTCATGGTTACATGATTCTTGTTGTCTCCCTCCCCTCTTCCCTCTCCTCTCCTGGAGCTGACAAGCAATTCCACTGGGTTATACGTATATTGTCGCTCAGAACCTATTTCCATATTATTCATTTTTGTAAAAGAGTAATCCTTTAAAACTCAAACCCCAAATCACATGCCCATATAAATAGGTGATAAATCATATGTTTTTCTACTGTTTCTGTTCCCACAGTTCTTTCTTTGGATGTGGAGAGCATCTTTCTCATAAGTTCCTCTGATTTGTCCTGGATCATTGCATTGCTGCTAGTAGAGAAGTCTATTATAATAGATTGTACCTTAATGTTTCAATTTCTGTGTACAATGTTGCCCTGGTTCTGCTCATTTTATTTTGGATCAGTTCATGGAGGTCTTTCCAGCTCATATAGAAATCAAGCAGTTCATCATTCCTAATGGCACAATAGTATTCCATCACTGACATATACCACAATTTGTTCAGCCATTCCCCAATCGGAGAGCATCCCCTCATTTTCCAATTTTTTGCCACCACAAAAGTGCAGCTATGAATATTTTTGTACAAACAGATCCATCCCCATTTCAGAGGTGGGACGTTTAAACCTAGGCCTTTCTTACTCAGAGGCCAGCTCTCTGCCATTCTGCCTTTATTTATTTTTTAATATTTGTATTTATAAAACAAAGAACAATTATCAGGCTTAGGTTGATGCATCATGGTCTAAATAACCTCAGGTTCTACTCTGCTAACCTTTCCCATCTCTCTCTCCTTTTACCTTGGCCTTTTGTAGCTACTCATCAACATTTGGGAAGAAGTTAATTCTGCAGGAGATTTTCATGTGTTGCAGACATTTGGAGAAGGTTCTGGACACCCCAAATCCCAAGCATTGTCCCAAAACTTGAATGTTACTGAAGGAGAAGGAAATCACTTGGATACCATGCTCAGAGGATGGAACCACCCTGGGGTCATCTTGTGAAAATCAAGTTCATCAACTGTCCTGGGGCTGGCTACTTGATATAGAAATCTGCCCTGAGATTGATAGGCAGCAGGCTCCCCACTGGGGCCAGATGACAGATCTCATGAATTATAGTTCACCAATACATTTTTGGATGGCTTTTATATGATAAAAAAACCTCCATTCTATTTATAAAGTCTAAAAATGAAGCACTGTAAAGAAATTAATGAAAACCCATATATTTGACATCGGTAATCTTTTAGTGTTCTTGGAACAAATTGAATCCATTTTTTTGACTGTTAAAATCTTAAATTAACCAAATATACATAAAGGTGTGAAATTCTCATGGCTATTTCTTTCCCTTTTATGTGATGGGTTTTGAGCCTTATGAAAGCATTTAGCTATTCAAAAGAACTTTCTTTTTTAAGAAGGATGCATTTCCTTGCAACATTTTTTAAAAACAAAATATTGATTTTGCATGTCCTATAAAATTTTTGGTTAACCTCTTTTCTTTGTACAAAGGCTCATGGGCCCATTGCCATTTGAGTCTTCCATTCCATCTCATTTACAATATAACCTTCACAGACAAGATCATCACAATGTTATTTAATTATTCAAAGTTGATAAGAATTACTATGGTAAGTGTTTAATGGACTACTTGGAAAATAATTTGCTAACTGTAAGTTTCTCTTCTAAACACTATGCTATAATTTGCTATGCTATTTACCAATGTAATTAGACTATTAAAACATTTTTATTCCTCTTTTGCATGGATTCTTAATTCTCGTTTGCAATGGGACATAGCCAGAAATATTATATATAATAAATACTTCAGGGAAATTTGTTCATTTACTCACACAGCAAGCTTTTAAGTACCTTTAATTAATCAGTCAAAAAGCATTTATTTAATTATTTATTTGTTTAAATCCTTACCTTCTCTTTTGGAATCAATATTGATTCTCAGGCAGAATAGCACTAAGAGTGAGGCAAGTGGAGTTAAGTGACTTACTCAGGGTTGCATAGCTAGGAAGTGTCTGAGGCCAGATTTGAACCCTGGACCTCCCATCTCCTGGTGTGGGACTCTATCCACTAACATGCTTAGCTACCTCCACAAAGCATTTATTAAGGACTTACTATGTGCCAGTCACTGTGTAAGACATTGGAGATCCCTACTGTAAATCTTGAAATTTCTCAGACTTGTGAATGTTAAAAATTTCCACATTGAGGAATCCTCAATTGGAACAAATTCCCTACTAGAAACATTCCCCATTTTGATGTGAGAACTCGCCAGGATCAGAAATGGGAGGACCTCTACTCCACCCGTACTTAAGACTGCTTTAGGGGAGAAAACTCCTTGCTATGGGAGGACCTCTACTCCACCCGTACTTAAGACTGGTTTAGGGTAGAAAACTCCTTGCTAAACAATGAAAGTACTTGGACCCATGCTTATGATGAGGCAGGGAGTTCTTTGAGCCATGCCTGTTTTTAGAATTGATACAATGAGATGCTAGGTACCTAAAAGGGTCGGGAAAGTTTTCTCTTAATGAGATTAGTCGACTCAGCTGTGTTTCTCTGGTTCAGACTTACTGAGGGGATTAGTTGACTTAGCAGGAATTCAGATGGGCTGTCCTTTAGGAAACATCTACGGTGATTGGTAGATGGAAGAACTTAGGGGAGGTGACATAGGAAAAAAACCCCTATATAAGAAAAGGTATCTCTTGAGCAAAGGGAGGCTTGGAGATCCTTGGGTCCTTGGAGATAGGATCCTTGGAGATAGATCCTTTTGGAGGAGGCCCTTTGAAGATCTCTTGAGAAGAAGACCCTTGGGAGGCTGACTCTGGCTGGAACTCCCTCTGGGGAGACTCTGTTCCCCAGACATCCTTGCTTAAGACAAATCTTGTGGTGAGTAATAAAAGACTGACTGACTGATCTCTCTCTCTTAAGATTCAGGTCTAGGCCATGTTGGCTTAAGGCCCTTCATACTTATTTCCTTTTTCTATCTTTCTCTCTTTTCTTTAATTCCACATTTGTATTAATTAAAATCTCTATAAAACCCAGTTGACTTGGGTATTTGAATAATTGGGAATATATTCCCTGGCAACCACCTTATATTTGATTTAAAAACCAAGACACTGTAATGAAACATATTTTCTGCAGTCAAATTTACTCATCCTCTCTTATATCTATCACAATTTATAACCTCAACTATTTTAACTGTTACACTTTAAGTCTTTCACATTTTTAACTGTTACACTACTCAAAAAGAGTTTACATTATAATGAAGGAAAAAACAAGGATAACTAAAGAAATATAAATATACATACTGTAGGAAAGGATTTCTAGCAGGGCATAGCAAAGCAGGCTGACAGCCTGGGATGTTGCAAAACCAGAATTTTACAGAGCTGGCTGGGGCAGCATTCTAAGACAGTTTGGAAGCTCTCTCAAGCTGGGTGGCAGACTGAGAAGCTGTGTGCCAAAAGATCTCCCTAAAGAAACCAATTTAGGAGCTGCCAAGGACTTGGATTAAGGTTGAGTGAGTTTTCCCCTTCACTCCAGTGGACAGTTGTGAATGGGTGTGAACTTCCTCCCTTTCTGGACCTCGTGAGGACCCTACATCTTGATCCTGTGTTTTGACTCAACCAACGTCTCTGGAGTTTGTAAGAATCTGACCCTGTGGGCATTACTAACCCCTTGTATATTCTACTAGTTTAGTTAGTTAAGTTAAGGTTTATTTAGAAAATCTAAGAATTAATACCTGGGTGGGTTAGTAATAGTAAGTAATCTCCTAATCCCCTTCCAATTCCCTTATCCCTGTTGAGTTAAATAAAGCTCTAACCTTCCCAAAACCTTCCTTATTACATTTGGCTGAGCTGAGCCAGCTAGGTAAACCTGGGAAAATAATTGACTTTAGATAGGGAAAACCTGTTAGAGAGTAGATAGGCACTTAAGGGCTAACTAGAAGATTCCATTTTCATTCCCAGTACTTGGTAGCTTCCGGGGGGGGGGGTGGCCATTGGATCTCTGACTCTGACTAGCACATGTGCTGGGAAGCCATTAACTTTTTTTTAATTGAATTTTGTGTGTTGTTCTATTCTTGGGTGTTAAGTAATATAATCAAAGTGGATAATAATATAATATATTCTGTGTCATATAGTAACATCATATACACTATTAATATCATGTCAGGGGACATGGCCAATGTTGTATTGTTATTCCTATGGGAGTGTATACTATATATGCCTTATGTAATTTTCTCCCTGTTTCCACAATGGTGTAGGGTACTTCTTGGATATGAGTGAATGAAGTCAATTGATGGAAATAACTATAAGATCTATCTTAGCATATGTATCTTTGATTTGTTTATGTTATTTGTATTATATAAATGCAAATTTGTGTTTTTTGGTGTTGGCTATAGAGTGAAAGCTATTGTATTGTGGATTACTAAGGACTCTGAGATGAAGCAAATGATTATAATTATGAAGGAAAAGGTAGAGGCAATGGTGACATGCATGAAAGAAAGAATGATGGTGACAAATGATTTTGAAAGTGATTTAAAGGATACTGATGGGAAAATCAAGA
Organism: Monodelphis domestica; assembly: GCF_027887165.1. Lineage (NCBI taxonomy): Eukaryota > Metazoa > Chordata > Mammalia > Didelphimorphia > Didelphidae > Monodelphis > Monodelphis domestica. Next base: position 93,099,020 of record NC_077231.1, read on the forward strand.
ATTTAACTAGATTACAAAGGGAAGAGGCTAAATTCAATAAAAATCAAGCCTCCTTGTTTCCATTAAGGGATATCCCTGTTGTAACCAATGATGAAATATACAAAGTAAAGACACACAAATTATTTATACCAGAGAATTTATAATCAATTAAATGTAGAACTCCACCCTTTGTCAAAGAACCAAACAGAGTTGTGAGGAAATTTCAAAGAGTATAGACATTTTTTAACCCAGATTATGGTGATTTTAATTTATAAATGAAAGAACTATTGACAAAAAGAGAAAGAAATATGTTCATTGATGAGACAAGAAATTATCTATTATTGACCCCATGGCCAGAAATTTTTCAAAATTTGGATATGAATAATAAAGATGATTATGAATTGATGAAAGAGGCCAGTAAGTCAATTAAGGATGTTATGGAGAGGCACACAAAAAAACCAAATGCCTGGTCTAAATTTGAAAATATCAAACAAAAAATCGATGAAACACTGATAAACTTTCTGGAAAGAATCACAGATGCAGCTGAAATCTTTTTAGACCTTGATGTTTTAGAGGAAGGAACAATTGATCATAATAAAAGATTTTTTTTTGTGAAAAATGCAATCCCTAAAATCAAATTGTTCTTTAGGAATAATTGCCCTGATTGGGAAGAAATGGAACTAGAGGAACTGAGAAGAAAAGCAATGTATTTGTGTATTGATAATGAGGATAAATATTATGAAAGAGATAATGTAATAGAGGATTTAAAAAAAGAAATTGAGGGATAAAGAAAATAAAGCTAGGGACAGTGAAATAAAGGAAGTGAAGGCTATGGCAGCTCTAAGATCTGTCCAACCTAGCAACCAATATAAGCCTAGGGAACGGAAATCTGGTCCCCAAAGATGTTTCTTGTGCAATCATGTTGGTAATTTTGTCAGGGACTGTAGATACAGAGGTCAATTTTCAAGGCAATTAAATAGAAATGGAGGGTACAATAGGCAGAATAATTGGAATGATAATAATAATACTAATGATTGGAACAATTATCAAAGTAGAAATAATGTCAATACATGCCAAAACGCTTGCTTTCCAGGGCTCAAGCACCAGATTTAAACACTATGGAAGAATGAGTTAAATATGGAGCAAGGCCCAAATACAGTCAAGTAGTTAAGGGTGATCAGAACAAAGGGGCATGTTCATTATGAAGGTGTTCCCAGAGTTCTTCTGTATTTGAACAATCAAGGGAAAATGATGATGATGATAAGGTTAATGAAGTTATAAATGATGTGATTGAAACAAAGGATAATGTAATTAGTATTAATAATTGTGAGGAAAAAGAAAATTATAATTTAAAATTAGTGGAAAATTCTGATGATTGTGAATTAATAGAAAATAGTGAAGAATGTAAATTGGATAAAGATAATGGGATTGTAAATGAGAGCAATGATACCAAGGTAGAGATTATAAGGACCAAGGAGAGTAGTGAAAAAGCTGGTGGTGGTGTTAAAGATGTTAAATCTTGGGAATACCTTGAAATTCAAGCAGATGTAAATTTGGATGGACAGGAAATGACTGAGCTTTGTACTGATGTTACTGTGCTTGCACCAGTGTTGGAAACATTCCAACCATATGTGTCTGTAACTATTGGAGGTCAGATTTTTGATCTTCTGGTTGATACTGGAGCCAGCAAAATCAGTTTTTCAAAGTTGTCCTAAGAATTATAGAGCTATTGGTACAATGGAAGTAATAGAAGCTACTGGTAAACCAGAGAGAATAACGGAATTACAACCCAAAGTGATTACTTTAGATCCATTATCTATGGAGCATGCATTTCTTTGTATGCCAAACTGTCCCATGAATCTTTTAGGTAGGGATTAATTATGCAAATTAAGAGCAACAATCCAATGTACTGATTATAGTGATATCTCATTACATCTACAAGAAGAATTTCTGACAGCTTTTCCATTGTTGTTCTTAGATTCAGTCAGTTCAGAGGGTGACTTAGATCCAATCTATCCTATACCTGAGGATATCCCTGAAGATCTTTAATCAAAGTCTTCCACAGATATAGGTCTATTGAAATCAGCTACTCCAGTAAGGATAAGGACTAAAGAAGCAATTGAGAGTATAAGACCAATCTTTGAATCCCTAATCCAATGAGGGATCATATACCTTGCTTCTCAGAATTTAATACTCCTATTCTTTCAATCAAAAAGCCAAAGTTAGATAAAAATGGCAAATTGGTATATCATTTTATACAGGATTTAAGAGCAGTCAATGATTATGTAATCAAAACTCATCCTGTTATACCAAGGCCAACTGCTATAATTTCTTCCATATCACGTCAGGCAAGATATTTCACCATGGTTGATTTATGCTGAGCTTTCCCCCCTCAATTTCAATTCATGAGGATTCTCAAAAGATCTTTGCTTTTACCTGGGAAAAACTAAGAGGACCTGGACTCATTTGCCACAGGGATTCACAAATTCACCACATCAATTTTCACAAATTCTAAATAGAGATCTAAAAACTATAACATTCAAAGAAAGTAAATTGGTGCATTTTGTGGGTGATATTCTCCTTGCATCCCCAAATGCTAAAGTGTGTCTGAGAGATAGCAAGATTCTTTTGTTAGAATTATATAAGCATGGGCATAAGATCCCCAAGGCAAAATTACAATGGGTTTTGCCTGGAATGTAATATCTTGGTTTTGTGTTATCAGAGGGTTCCAGAAGAATCACACAGAAAAGAATAGCAGATATCCAGAAACTTAGTGCTCCTAAGACCAAAAGGCAACTCAGAGCTCTTCTTGGAGCAACTGGTTTCTGTAGACAATGGATACCTGCATCTAGTGAATTAACAAAATGTCTAACAGATTTAACCAGGAATACAGAACCAGAATCTCTGAAACTAAAGCCTGAACATCTGCAAGCCTTAAGTAAAATTAAAGAAGCCATTTTATCTGTTCCAACTTTGGGTATTCCAGACTAAACAAAACCATTCCAACTGCTTGTTAATGAAACTAAAGGTATTGCCTCTGGGGTACTGACACAGACTTTGGGACAGAGTTATCATCCAATTGGATATTATAGTTGTCAACTTGATCCAATAGCTGCTGGTACAGTTCCTTGTCTAAGGGATGTAACAGCTCCTGCAGCATTAGTCCAGAAGTCAGCAGGCTTAGTTTTGGGATGTCCATTGACTGTGAATTGTTCACATCAGATAGAAGCACTAATGAGGAAATTTCGTACTCAAGCTTATTCAGGTCAAAGAATTTCTAAGTATGAAATTATTCTCATGGGTAGTGAGAACATCCAGTTGAGGAGGTGTAGTGTATTAAATCCAGCTATACTTCTTCCTGATTTGCCAAAGAATGGTGAACCATTACATGAGTGTGTAGAAGTAGTAGATCGAGTGGATATGCCTAGGATGGATTTGAAAGACATTCCTATTGAAAATCCAGACTTAGTGTTATTCACAGATGGTTCTTCATACTTGTGTGATGGAATTCAATGTACAGGTGCTGCATTGGTCACAGAATTTGAGACACTGTGGTATGGCTCATTACCTAGTAACCTTAGTGCTCAAGGGGAGGAATTGGTGGAATTGAAGCAAGCATGTCTTCTAGCTGATGGTAAAAGTGAAAATATTTTTACAGACTCTCGTTATGCATTTTCTTTATGTCATGCTTCAGGGAGGATCTGGAAACAATGAGGTTTTATTACTGGCATTGGGAAAACCAATTGCTCATGCAGAAATAATAACTGAGTTGTTGGATGCTATCCAAAATCCTAAACAGCTAGCGGTGATCCATTGTAGAAGACATACTTGTGGTAGAGATTCAGTCTCTAAAGGAAATCATAGAGCTGATATAACTGCAAAATTTGCTGCCAGAAATGCTCCAGTGTATGTAATGAATTTGTCAACTATTGAATCTGATGATTTAGAAAGAGCTTATGTAGACTCAGAAATTCAGAAGTGGAGGGAGAAATTTGGAGCAAGGAAAGAACATGGAATATTGGTTGCAGACACTGGAAAACTGCTGTTACCAAAAGATTTGTATACTTATTTGTGTCAAGCCATTCACACAAAACATCATTTTGGTACTCAAGCTGTAATAGACTCTGTAACAAGGAAATGGGTAGCACCAGGAATAAGTACTGTTGCAAATAAGATCTGTACAAGTTGCTCTGTTTGTCAAAAATTCAATCAAGGGGCATTGAGAAAGGTTTGGGTGGTAGACCTTTAGCATATTGTCCATTCAAGAGTTTGCAAATTGATTACAGCAGCATGCCAAAAGCTGGGAAATACAAGTTTTGTCTGGTAATTATGGACAAAATGTCCCGAAGCTTTTCTATCTAATACAAATTTAGCTAACTTTGTGGTGAACATGTTAATTAAGGAAATTATTACTAGGTTTGGTGTACCACTTACCATAGATTCTGATAAAGGATCTCATTTCACCCAAAATATCCTGAAAAGAGTCTATGAGAATCTAGGAATAACACCTAAATATCATACTCCTTATCACCCACAAAGTTCAAGTCAAGTGGACCATGTGAATAGGAAGCTCAAGACTATGGTGGGGAAAATTTGTGCTAACCTCATCTAAAATGGCCAGATATTTTCCCCATAGCTTTGTTTTATGTATGTACAAGATCAAGAGCAGATTTACATATATCATCCTATGAAATGTTCTTTGGGTATGCTCCACTACAGGCAAAGTCTTGTAAGACAGTGTATACATCTCTCCTAGGAGGAGATTGTCAACTTGCTTCATATTTACGTGCATTGCAACAATGGCTTAGAGAACTATGCAATATGGGAGTATTGATCCAATTTGGTCCATTGGATTATTCTTATTATAATTTTCAATCAGGTGATATGGTATATGTAAAAAATTTTGCAAAAACATCAGCAACATAAGAGAGTTGGGTAGGTCCTTATACAATTGTGTTAGTTTCTCCATCTTCAGTGAAAGTATTAGATATCATTGTTCACATATTAAATTAGCTCATGGAACTAATAATGAAAATGTACAAATCATTGGAGAAGAAAATGAAGAAGAAATCATGGAAAGCTAAGATTCATCAGTCAAATTGAGTCTATAATCAAAAAGATCAGAAAGGAGAGGACCATTCCAGTGGAAGAGGACATTCGGATGGAAGAGGACACTGCAGATTAAAAGGAGGATTCAAATAATTGATGGACATTGTTAAAATACTGAAAGACATAAATATTAAAAGGTAAAGACTTGGTAAGAAATTTTCATTGAAGAGGATCAAGTGATTAATGACTAATGGTTTTAGGGAATTTGGGTAATGTAATGTAATATAAACAACATAACATATATTCACACAAGCATTCATACATACATTTTATTACCATGAATTTTGGAGAGGAAGAATTCTTCCAACAAGTTGAGAAGAGAAGGAATAATCTGAAGTTGTGGTAAGTATATTGCATACAAAAGTAACACAACACTAACACAACAGTAGTACTGACATAGCAGTAACAAAACAATATAACCCAGCATACACACCAAACACATATACACAAAAACATAAACATGGTTAGGTTACATTGAATCACTAGTTGAATAAGCGAAACAATGTATAGTTAGATACTAACAATGATATAATTAGCTTTAAAGTAGTTAGTTACTACCAAAAATAGCTACTTAGTATAAGATTTCGTATAGGAATATAGGTAGGTGAGATCAGCTCTAGGAGATTTTATTAAAATAGGGCTTTAGATTAGAATTTAAGATTGATAAGAGATGGTAAGATACTGAACTATACTACAAAATACATCACAACATACATAACAACATACATTACATAGCACATATGACCTATAACATCACATATCACACAAAAATGTAAATATATGTAAATAGTGTATATAATAGGATTATATTTATTAAATGGTACCTCAAGGCAACATTTAGATTTTGAAGGGGGAGAAGTTTAGTCTTAAGAGGGAAGCTACAATGTTGCTAAAGAGGATAGTTTTTTGTTTATCTGTGAACAAGCATCTTCGATAATGAACCAATTAAATAAGCTAGTCAAAGTCAGGTGGAGAAAAGTGGACATGTACACTGTGGCCATTCCAAAAGACTGGCCTCTGGTTCTGAGGGAGGTCAGAGTCCTCCAGTCAGAGAGACTTTGGAAAGGGACTTCATGAAAAGCAGAAATTGGGGTGGAGAAAGGAAGTAGGATCTCTTTCCTTGAAATCCTGACCAGAGCTGGGCTACAGGCGAGGTCTGGCAGGAGGCAGGCAGGAAGGTGGCTAAGGGAGCTGCCAGCCACAAGTGATTGTTGCTTTTTTTGTTTTCTGGCTCACTTTTTATTAATTAATAAATAATTATATGGGGCAACTAGGTTGCTCAGTGGTTAGAGAGTCAGGCTTGGACATGGGAAAATCATGGTTCAAATTTGACCTCAGACACTTCCTAGATGAGTGACTCTGGGCAAGGCACTTAACTCCCATCATCTAGCCCTCAGCATTCTTTTGCTTTGGAACTGCTCTTTAGTATCAATTCTAAGACAGAAGGTAGAGGTTTGAAAAATATTTTTTAAATTATTATAAATTAAGACATGAACTCCAGAAAATTTATTCATGAGAGCTGGAAGGGCGGATTAGAATCTGATTTTGTAGGACTTTGAATCCCTGTGTAAGATGCTTGGATTTTGTTTTGTAAAACTGCTGAGGGGGTGGGAGTGGGGAGAGCCACTGAAGGGTTTGAGCAGTAGTGATGTCACCAGAATTATGCATCAGTTACCTTAATCTGAAAGTTTTATGTGGGTGGAGTAAATCTAATGCTTTCAAGGGTAAATTTAATACTTCTAAGAAGCAAAAACGCTCAGCATGAGAAAATCATTAAAGCACATTTTATATTCAGACCACCAATGGAATCCACAGGTCCATCAAAGTAAAAAAAAAAATCCAAGGAGGAAAAAAAACCATTGCAGAACGATCAGACATAACCTGGACCAAATGCAACCACAAGGGCAAAATCGTCCTTAAATGGAAGAACATTAGGAGCTTTTTACATTCAGGAGGAGAGACAACAGTTTTGACAATTTAGCAGCAAAGAAACTCATAAGACCCACAATTGAGTCTGAATTTGCACATTCCCAAGACTTCAGGGATTTTTCTTAAATGCAAAATGCTTTTTTCATATTTATTCATATTTATATAATTGTAAAGCACTTAGCACAGTGCCTGGCACATAGTAAGCACTGTATAAATGTTAGCTGTTACATTGTGCTAAATTTCAATATTTTCTTTCAGCTAGTCATCATTTTAATCAACTGCCGTGTGTTTCTTCTGAGTTAATAACACTTGCCACCCACTCACCTAACTTGGGTATCTTGAGGTTAATGTTTCTAATTCTTACAAGAATGTGCTTGTGATATGCTTAAAAAAATGAGTGAGAGCATAATTGACAAATTCACTATTAGGGTATTTCAAAAGAAAAATCAAAAGTTTGGCAATTGTCCTAAATCTTCCTAAGCCAGACAGACACTCCTCTTCTGGATTTATACATGAGAAAGATTGATTCTTCTGGCTACACCAGCGCTATCAATAGGAAAGATGATCTGGATAAGGGAAGAGAAGGGGCAGCTCATTGTAATGGGTTTGAGGACACAGGGAAGATGTCAGAAAGGGCTGCCTGTAAAGCATGATGAAAAAACCCCATTTCTCTGTATTTTTGTTCTCTTTTATTAAAGGAGGTTACAGAGAAAGAGCAAGCTAAATAATGTTTAAAGGTTAAGTCTTGCAAATGAAAAAAATGTGCATCGTTGTGTGCTCCCTGATGCTGCAGAGGACTGGGGGAGTAGGGAAGTTATGTAACATCCTCACTGTGGGGAAATGGATTGTCTTAGTCAGTTTGGGAGGGATTGACCCTCAATGATGATGGTGAAAGGTACTTATATAGGAAGAGTCAAATACACCATCTCTAAAATAGATGGTGGTTCGGTATGCACGGTTAGGGAAAAGATGTGATTTGGAGGGCACAGATGGCCTTATGTGGAAGGTGAGTTAGCCACATCAGCTTGACTGTTTGCAAAGCAAGAATCATGGTTGAATGAATGAATTTTTCTTTGTCCTTAGGAATCAAGGGGGCAATGCTTCATTATATGTGGTTCTCTACTGAGCACTCATCCTCAAGAATGGAACTTGCTTTAAGGTTGACAAGGCATCTATCTCACATTAACCCTAAAAGATAAGTTATGGTAAATTGGATCATACCCATTTTGCAGATAAAGACACTGAGACTGAGGTAAAGTGACTTTGGATTCTTTTTTTTTTTTAAATTATGCACCTCTTTGGCAGTGTGATGAAGGCTATGAACCCCTTTTGTCAGAATTAAATTTTTGAATGCTAAAAATACAAAGTATAGAATCATAAAAGAAATCAGTTACAGTATGTTAAAATAAATGTCCATTTCCCCTCATCCAATTTAATGGGCTCCTTGAAATCTCTCTGTTTACCAGATTAAGAACTCCTGATCTATATGAGAAAATGAAATGCAAATTGAAAATTGAAAAATCTGGACAGGTTAAAGAAAGAATTATGATTAGAATTAGCATAGAGGTGGGAACTTGGGTGGAAGAGATAGTGGCACCAGAAACAGAAGCGGAATTGTTCTCACTTGAACATTTGAAAGCTGGCTTATTAGCTGGCTTAGGCATGCCCCTAATTACTATTGTTTTTTTTTTGTTGTTGTTCTTTTGTTTCCATTGTGTCTGTCTCTTCATGACCCCATTTGGGGTTTGCTTGGTAAAGATCCTGGAGTAGTTTGCAATTTCCTTCTCCAGCTCCTTTTACAGATGAGGAAACTGAGGCAAACAGGCTTAAGTGACTTGCTCAGGGTCACACAGCTAGTAAATGTATGAGGCCACATTTGAACTCAGGAAGATGAGCCTTCCTGACTCCAAGGATGAGTGTTCTATCTGTGATGGCTCCACCTAGCTATTTCATTCCAGCTTACACCTTTATTATGTTTAGATTTGTCCTCTCCCATTAGATTGCATACAACTTAGAAGCAGGGCCGGTGCTGCCTGCTCTTCCTGTCCCTGGGCCTTTGTCAGTCACAGTTCCTTCCCAGGTGCTTCTCTAGACTTTTTTGAATTGAATCCAAATGCCCCTCTCGAAGTCCTCCGAGTTCACAGGATGTTTGCTTTCTTCTTAGCCCTCCTTGCTCTATTTTTGCAAGTAGCAAGAACGCTCTATTTTTTTTTTTTTTGCTTTATTTTGCTCACCCAAATAAAGATTTCTTTGAAAGGTGATTTCACGGCAGGATCCAAATTGATTTTTGTTAGCTCCAGCATTAGCAATAAGTTTAGGTGGGGAAGAACACAGTTGGGCCAAATCAGGAAATAGACGCCCAAACACCTGAGTCAGAGAAAAGAGAGAGCAGCAAAGCCATTTCATCTGCTTAAAAGCAAAGAGAGCATTTCCCCTTCAGTGAGGCCAGAAACCTCAAAAAATGATGTTCATGGGGCAGCTGGATGACTTAGTGGTTTGAGAGCCAGATTTAGAGTTAGGAGGCCCTGGGTTCAAATCTAACCTCAAACACTTCCTAGCTATGTGACCCTGGGCAAATCACTTAACCCCCATTGCCTAGCCCTTACCGCTCTTCTGCCTTGGAAACAATGCACAGTATTGATTCCAAGAAGGAAGGTAAGGGTTCGAATGAGTAGCATGTTTAAGGCTGGCACAACCCCAAAGAAAGATCTGTCCTGTGACCAGAGTTGCTTGTTAAACTAGCCAGAGTTTAGTGGTTCCCTGGGGCCATGCTTGTTCACTCCATTATGAATGTCCCCAAAGATGGCTAATGCTCCTTCTCATTCCCTTCTGTATTTGCTCTGTGTGGGCTGTGTTTGCAACACCTTCGGAGAGCGAAGGGCTCATTGGCTCTTCCTGACTTTAGGTCTGTGCCACCTAGCTGCCTACCCACACTGTGTGGATAATCTATATTTCATATATATGTGTAAGTGTCTGTCTGTCTGTCTGTTTATAATATGTATGGGTGCATACAAACACGTACTCTGGCTCCCCTATTACATGTGAACTCCTTGAGGGCAGGCACGTGTCCCACACTTAATAAACACGTTGACAAATACTTGGTGATTGGCTGATTCTGGCCACACAGCTAAGAAGCAGCAGAAGTGAGACTTTACTGGCCAGCCTACTAGAAGTCAGGTATGGGCTACACGCTGGAAATTTGGGGTGTGTGTGTGCGTGTGCAGATTTATATTTATATCTTATCTGTGGTATATATTTATATATAATATAAAAATATATTTATGTATTATATGGGATGTATATCAATATTGATATGTTATAGATACCATATTATATATAAAGATAAATATATACACACCATATTTTATATATATATTATATAAATATAAGATATCATATATATTACCAATGAAATGTAACAAGTTTCCCCAGGTTATACGATGGAATTTAGCTCCTTCTCTCCCTTCCTTCCCCCTCCTGATGGTGGCAGGCAATTCGATCTGGGTTATCCCTGTTTTGTCACACAAAACATTTCCATGCTGTTCATTTTTAGGCACTGGAGCTTATGAAGAAAGGTGAAAAGCCTAGCCGGGTCCCCAGGGAGCCCAGCATGCCCATAACTGGCCCGAGGTCCTCTTCTGTCCAGAGGAATGGCTTGCAATGATGGGGCTGCCTGTGGTAGCCCTTGCATCTCTGAGCCCCTAGTGAGCACTGCCTGTAAAGGGAATGGAGAATCTTCTTTCCAGAAAATTGTTTAAGTTGTCTGGGATGCTTAACGACATCTTGCTTATAGCCAGAGGGACATCTGCTTCCTGACAGCTCACAGCTCTCTAGGGGTGCATGAAAAGAGGTGACAATGGGTCCCTCCTTCACTGCTCTGCCATCTAACAGATGCCATTTCGGAAGGGCTCCTTTTGCAGCAATTGTGATGAATGGGTCTAGTGCCCTCTGGTGGCTTAACTGGGAATTGGATATCTCAGGACCACAGATCTATGAATAAAAGGAACCTTGGAGGCCCCCTTGTCCAACTTCTCCATTTATGGGGGAAACAGAGACTGGGAAAAGGGAAAGGAACTTGTTGAAGCCACACAAGTTGTTAGGGTTACAGGCAGGATTTGAACCTGGGTTTGGATTTCCAAGTCTGAACACAACTTTCATTAGTTATAGTGAACTTCCATTATGGAAACCCACTTCACAGATACAAATTGGTGACTTATCTGTGACTTTTGGTCCTAGAAAGTTGTCCGGGCAGGCACCAAGAATTAACCTCTTTTTCTAAGGGGGGGTGGTGGTTATCTGATTAGGCAATTTAGAACATTATTGCTAGGTTACAAGAATCATAATCTTTCCCTCCCCTCCACCCCTTCCCATAGCTGACACACAATTCCACTGGGTTTTACTTGTGTCCTTGATCAGAACCTATTTCCATGTTGTTGATGTTTGCACCAGGATGTTCATTTAGAGTCTACATCCCCAATCATATCCCCTCGACCCATGTAATCAAGCAGTTGTTTTTCTTTGGTGTTTCTACTCCCACAGTTCTTCCTCTAGATGCGGATAGTGTTCTTTCTCATAAGTCCCTCCAAATTGTCCTGGATCATTGCATTGCTGCTAGTAGAGAAGTCCATTACATTCAACTGTGCCACAGTATCAGTCCCTGTGTACAATGTTCTCCTGCTTCTGATCCTCTCATTCTGCATCACTTCCTGGAGGTTGTTCCAGTCTCCATGGAATTCCTCCACTTTATTATTCCTTTGAGCACAATAGTATTCCATCACCAACATATACCACACTTTGTTCAGCCATTCCCCAATTAAATGGCATCCCCTCATTTTCCAATGTTTTGCCACCACAAAGAGTGCAGCTATGAAAAATCTTGTACAAGTCTTTTTTCCTTATTATCTCTTTGGGGTACAAACCCAGCAGTGCTATGGCTGGATCAAAGGGGAGACAGTCTTTTAGCATCCTTTGAGCATAGTTCCAAATTGCCCTCCAGAATGGTTGGATCAATTCACAACTCCACCAGCAATGCATTAATTTTCCAACTTTGCCATATCCCCTCCAACATTCATTATTTTCCTTTTCTGTCATGTTAGCCAATGTGCTAGGTGTGAGGTGATACCTCAGAGTTGTTTTGATTTGCATCTCTCTGATTATAAGAGATTTAGAACACTTTTCATGTGCTTATTAATAGTTTTGATTTCTTTATCTGAAAATTGCCTATTCATGTTCCTTGTCTATCATTTGGAGAATGGCTTAATTTTTTTGTACAATTGATTTAGCTCTTTATAAATCTGAGTAATTAGATGTTTGCCAGAGGTTTTTGTTATGAAGATTGTTTCCCAGTTTGTTGCTTCCCTTCTAATTTTGGTTGCATTGGTTTTGTTTGTACAAAAACTTTAAAATTTTATGTAATCAAAATTACTTATTTTACATTTTTTTCTAACTCTTGCTTGGTCTAAAAATCTTTCCTTTGCCAAAGATCTGACATGTATACTATTCTGTGTTCACCTAATTTACTTATAGTTTCCTTCTTTATATTCAAGTCATTCACCCATTCTCAGTTTTTCTTGGTGTAGAGTGTGAGGTATTGATCCAAACCCATCTCTCTCATACTGTCTTCCAATTTTCCCAGCAATTTTTATCAAATAGTGGATTTTTGTCTCCAAAGCTGGGATCTTTGGGCTTGTCATAGACTGTCTTGCTGAGGTCACTTACCCCAAGTCTATTCCACTGACCCTCCTTTCTGTCTCTTAGCCAGTACCAAATTGTTTTGATGACTGCTGCTTTGTAATATAGTTTGAGATCTGGGACTGCAAGGCCCTCTTCCTTTGTATTTTTTTCATTATTTCCCTGGATATCCTTGATCCTTTGTTCTTCCAAATGAACTTTGTTCTGCTTTTTTTCTAATTCAGTAAAGAAGTTTTTTGGTAATTCAATGGGCATGGCACTAAATAAGTAAATTAATTTGGGTAGGATTGTCATTTTTATTATGTTAGCTTATCCTACCCATGAGTAATCAATGTTTTTCCAATTGTTTAGATCTAGTTTTAATTGTGTGGAGAGTATTTTGTAGTTGTGTTAATATGTTCCTGTGTTTCTCTCAGCAGATAGATTCCTAAGTATTTTATATTGTCTATGGTGATTTTAAATGGAATTTCTCTTTCTAATTCTTGTTGCTGAGATGGATTGGAGATATATAGAAATGCTGATGACTTATGTGGGCTTATTTTGTATCCTGAAACTTTGCTAAAGTTGTTGATTATTTTGACTAGCTTTTTGGTTGATTCTCTAGGATTTTTTAAGTAAACTTTCATATTATCCACAGAGAGTGAAAGCTTGGTCTCCTCATTGCCAATTTTAATACCTTCAATTTCTTTTTCTTCTCTAATTGCTACTGCTAGTGTTTCTAGTACAATGTTAAATAATAGAGGTGATAATGGGCATCCTTGTTTCACTCCTGATTTTATTGGGAAGGCTTCTAGTTTATCCCCTTGCAGGTGATGTTTGCTGATGGTTTTAGATATATACTATTTATTATTTTTAGGAAAGGCCCTTCTATTCCTATACTTTCTAGTGTTTTCAATAGGAATGGGTGTTGTATTTTATCAAAGCCTTTTTCTGCATCTATTGAGATAATCATGTGATTTTTGTCAGTTTGCTTGTTAATTATGTGGATGATTTTCTAATATTGAACCATCTATGCATTCCTGGTATAAATCCCACCTGATCATAATGAATAACCCTTGTGATCATTTGCTGGAGTCTTTTTACTAGTATCCTATTTAAGATTTTTGCATTTGTGTTCATTAAGGAGGTTGGTCTATAGTTTTGTTTCTCTATTTTTTGACCCGCCTGGCTTTGGAATCAGTACCATATTTGTGTCATAAAACGAATTTGATAGAACTTCTTCTTTGCTTATTCTGTCAAATAGTTTTTATAATATTGGGATTAGATGTTCTTTGAATGTTTGATAGAATTCATTTGTGAATCCATCTGGTTCTAGAGATTTTTTCTTAGGAAGTTCTTTGATGGCTTGTTCAATTTCTTTTTCTGATGTGGGGTTATTTAGGTATTCTATTTCTTCTTCTGTTAATATAGGCAATTTATATTTTTGTAAATACACATCCATATCACCTAGATGGCCATATTTATTGCCATATAATTAGGCATAATCGTTTTTCATGGTTGCCTTAATTTCCTCTTCATTAGAAGAAAGGTCTCCCTTTTCATCTTGGATACTGTTAATTTGGTTTTCTTCTTTCCTTTTAAAATTATATTGATCAGTACTTTGTCTATTTTGTTTATTTTTTTTTCAAAGTACCAGCTTCTAGTTTTATTTATTAAATCAATAGTTCTTTGACTTTCAATTTTATTAATTTCTCCTTTAATTTTAGGATCTCTAATTTAGTTTTCATCTGAAGATTTTTAATTTGTTCACTTTCTAGTTGTTTTATTTGTATGTCCAATTCATTGACCTCTGCCCTCCCCAATTTGTTAATATATGAACTCAAGGATATAAATTTCTCCCAAGTACTGCTTTGCCTGCATCCCATAGATTTTGAAAGGATGTCTCATCATAGTCATTTTCTTCAATGAAATTAATTGTTTCTATGATTTGTTCTTTAACTAACCAACTTTGGAGAATCACATTATTTAATTTCCAATTAATTTTTTATTTGCCTCTCCATGTACCTTTACTAATTATTATTTTCATTGCATTGTGATCTGAGAAGTTTGCATTTATTATTTCTGCTCTTTTTCACTTGTTTGCAATGTTTTTATACCCTAGTACATGATCAATCTTTGTGAATGTACCATGTTCTGCTGAAAAGAAGGTGTATTATTTTTTGTCCCTATTTATTTTCTCCACATATCTACTAACTCTAATTTCCCCAAGATTTTATTCTTTTCACTTACCTCTTTCTTATTTATTTTTTGGTTTGATTTATTTAGTTCTGATAGAGGAAGGTTCAGATATCCCACTAGTACAGTTTTTCTATCTATTTCATCCTTGAGCTCCACTAGTTTCTCCTTTAGAAATTTGGGTGCCATGCCATTTGGTGCATACATGTTGAGTACTGATATTTTCTCATTGTCTATACTGCCTTTTATCAGGATGTAATTACCTTCCCTATCTCTTTTAACTAGATCTGTTTGACTTTGGCTTTGTCAGATATCATAATTGCTACTCCTGCCTTCTTTTTATCAGTTGATGCCCAACAGATTTGGCTCCATCTGCGTACCTTTACTCCATGTGTATCTACCTTCCTCATGTGTGTTTCTTGTAGACAACATATGGTAGGATTTTGGTTTCTAATCCACTCTATTTGTTTGCATTTTATGGGTGAGTTCATTCCATTCACATTCAGAATTATGATTACTAGCTGTGTATTTCCCAACATTTTGATTTCCACTCTTAGCCCTTGTTAGGATAGGATTATGGATAAGGGAAACACAAGAAGAAAAACATATAAAAATCTACTTTATTGTTTTGGAAGGGAAAGGAATATGGGTTTAGAGATTTACTTATGCTTATTCTTATTTAAAAACTAACTAACTATGCTAACTAGGTTACTAAACTAAAACTTAACCAAGTTCCCAAATATTACTCAACAGGGGTTCAAAAAAACAGTTAGAGCCAGGATCTGTTGTTGTTAGATGTCCAAGCAAGTCCTGATGTCCAAGTGAGACTGAATGCTGCCAGCAGCTAGATACAAGAACCCTTCCTCAGTTCAACACAGGGAAAATCCTCTTCAGAACCCTCTTCAGACCTTCTTCTTGACTTCCTCAGGAGACCAGAAGAAAAGTCCATTGGGGCAAGATGGAGTCTTCCCAGATCCTCCAGCTCAGGCTCCCATGTGACCCTCAGTCACATGCCACTGTCAATCATACCTAGGTTTGCACTTTTCAGTTTTTGCACAGTTTTGCAAATTGCAAACCTTCCCATCCTTTATCACAATTCTTCCCTATTGCAGAAATAAAAAATCATGTTGGAAACACAATTTTTGAATTTATGCACAATCTAAAATACTTACCAGTCTCCTAAACTAAGAAATCTACCCAAAATGACAAAGAATCTACACTCAACTATCTTACTCTAACTTACACTAACCTATTCTAAGGAATTGTAACAAGGGAAAAAGGAAAAGGAAAACAAAGTAAATAATGAACAAGTACAAAAGTCAAACAGAAGCCAAATCAGAACAGCAAATAACATCAAACAGATGCACATGACTTCCATGCAAATATCAAACTTAAAATACTCTTATCAGCTAAAACAGAACAATGTACTAGTATTGCAGTACATTAACATTAAACTTAGGGAAAAAATTGAAAATCACAATAGACACAACATTGTGTAAGTTTTACAATGAAAATTAAACCAAACAATAAACTCACTTATGCAAATACATATAACAGTGAGCTATGTATATAATTTACATACATAGTACACACACAATATATACGTGTATGCTATACATATGCACATATATACATGTGTGTACACTTCATATTTACACATAGCTTACCTATCTACATATACTATAATAAAATTAATTTACAATCCTATTATATACCCTATTTACATATATTTACAATTTTGTTTGATCTGTGATGTCATATGTTGTTTGTGTTGTGTAATGTATGATGCAGTGCAAGTCAGTATCTAATTTTCTCACCTTATCTTACTTAATTTTACCTAACTTCAAAATACTTCTCCTAACTACATTTTGTTAGTAAATAACATATCTATAGCTAATCATAATACTGTTAGTACTCTAACTATATATTGTTTCACTCATTTAAGTAGTGATTCAATGTAACCTAACCATGTTTATGTTTTGTGTTTATGTTTTATTGTTGTTACTTTTGCTGTCATGTTGTTTTGCTATTAAATGTCAGTGTTACTGTTATATAAGAGTTATGTTAATGTTGTATGCAACATACTTACCCCTACTTCCTATTGAATATCCTTCTGTCATTCCATAGTAGGAAATATATTTGTGTGTTTGTATGTGAATAAATGCTATGTTATTATTTACTATAATACATTACCCAAAGTATAAATTCATTAGTTCATTTATCATGTAATCCTCTTCATTGCACATTTCACAGTCTTTTAATTTTTTTTTAAGTTCTCAATCTTTCATCAATGTCCATTAATTCCTGAATTCTCCTCTCCATCTGCATTGTCCTCTTTTATCCTCTTCCATAGGAATGGTCCTCTCCTTACTGATCTTTTTGACTGCAGACTCAATTTGACTGATGATTCTATCTTTCCGCAATCTCTTCATTTCCTTCTTCTTCAATGATTTGTACATTTTCATTATTTATACCATGTGCTAATTTTATATGTGAACAATGATACCAAGAATCTCTACCCAAAACTTTGACTGGAGATGGACAAACCAACACAATAGTGTAAGGACCTCACCAACTTTCCTGTGTTGCTGATGTTTTAGCAATTTTTTTACATATACCCTATCTCCTGGTTCATAATTATGACGAGAATAATCCAAAGGACCAGTTTGAATTAATACTCCCATTTCATGTAATTCTTTTAGTTTTTGTTGTAAAGCACTTAGGCAAGAAGCAAGTTGACAATCTCCTCCTAAGAGAGATGGATAGACTGTCTTGCAAGTTTTTGCTTGTAGTGGAGCATGTCCAAAGAGCACTTCATAGGATGATATATGCAAATCAGAATCTCTGACCATTTGAGATGAGTTTCAGCACAGAGCTTCCCCACCATAGTCTTTATTTCCTTATTCACCATCCAAGTCAACATCTGCCTGAATTACATGACTTTCCTAGGATTTTGCATCATCAGGTTTTATATTACTCTCATTGGTCCTTAAATTCTCTATCTTAGTATCATTGTTCTCATTTACAATTTCATTACTATTATTTAGGTTATATTCTCCATTAATTTCTCTTATCATGCATTCATTAGGATTTTTTATTAAATTTATATTACAATGCTCCTTCTCTGTACAATTATTTATACCAACTATATCCTCTTTTGATTCAATTAATTCATTTGTATTACCATGTATTTTATTTTCATTACTCCCATTTTCATTTATCCTCAACTCATTTGCAATTATATAACACTCATTCCTTCATTCATTTTCATGTGTTCCCTGGGCAAACCTTCATAAGACAGTAATATTACTCTGGTCACCCTTTACAATCTGGCTATATTTAGGCCTTGCTCCAGCATTTACCCAAGACTGCATGGTATTTAAACCAGGTGCTTATTGTCCCTGGCAACAGGCATTTTGATATTGATTGGTATACTTAGTTTGATTATTGTTATTATTTGCATTCCATCTATTATCATTATAATTATTACTATTCCAGTTATTGTTTCTATTATACCCATTACTTAATTGTCTCCTAACCTGATTCCCAAAGAGGCAGTCTCTGTACAGGTGTCCAATATGATCACACAGGAAACACCTCCTAGGGCCTGATCTCCTCTCAGTTGGTTTATAAATATTATTAGCATACCTTTACTGTACAGATCTTAACACAGCCACAGCTTTTATTTCTTCGATTTCACTCTCTCTAGCCTTTGGTTCAGCTTCCTTCAATTTCCTCTTTAAGTCCTCAACAATAGTATCCCTGTCATCATCCCTTTCCTCCAAGTCTATAATCAAATATGTGGCCTTCCTCCATAGATCATCCAACTCTAATTCCTCCCAGTAAGGCTAATTTTTTTTTTAAATTGCCTGATATTTGGGACAGCTTTTTTTAAACAAAGACCCTCTTAATATATGCAATTGAGTTCTTTTCTAGGGGATCCATTCCCAATAAAGTTTCGGCTGCCTCAGTTATCCTTTCCAGGAAAACCACAGGAGCTTCAAATTTTGACCATGAATTGGGCCTTTTGGTATACCTTCCCATTACCTCCAGAATTGCATCTCTTGCCTCTACTAACATCTCATAAACTCCCTCTTCAGATGTATCTAACTTCAAGTCCTCTGGCCAGGATTTCAATAACAGATCTGTTCTAGTTTCCTGAATAAATCTGGTTCTTTCTCTCTTAGTCAAGACCTCCTTCATCAGTAGGGCAAAATCACTGAAGTCTGGATTGTACAAATCATTTGCCCTATGCATCTCCTTAATCACCCTATTATGTTCGTCATTAAAAAGTGGTGTTCTCTTTCTGATGGGCTCAAGGTCTTCTGGGGAAAATCTCTTATGTATTTTCACTTTATGAACTTCATTTTGTTTTACCACTGGCATATCTCTAAGTGGGCACAAAGAAATTATTCCTGCTGCCTCCTCTTTATCTAGTCTATTTAAGTTTTCCCCGTTATCCCATTATTGTTTACTCTGTTGGTATCTTGTGCAAAGCCTTGGGTCATATTTAGGTTTATTAAGTGATTGAGGCTATCTAGTTGGAATTTCATTTGCATAACCATCATCTTCATCCCTTCTAAACCAGTCACCAGATATTTTAGATGCTTTACACATAGGCACACAGAGACACAAGACTTATAGACCACACAGGCACGATTACAGCCAGGGGTACATAAGCCATAATGTCACATAGCTTAACATCCATTATGGGTTTCAGACAGTCCATAGCAAACACATAATGACAATAATTAGGGAACATTACAAATACAAAATATGGTAAATGCAGAAAATAATTGAAGAACAGAAACAGTACATTGCTAAACATGTCTACATGCCAGCTTCCATTGTAAGATTATTGCTACAATGTATATTGTACATAAACTAAAGACAACACAAATAAATTTCAAACAATCAAAACAGTTTCTTTTTTTCCTCTTAAGATGGCTGCCCCAAGATGGCTGCCGGAGTCTGTGGTGCAGCTTCAGTAACCCCTTCAGGAAGCCAACCTTCAGAATTCTATGTAACCCCCTAATCTCCTAGCTAGCTAAGTGCACAGAGAAATATACAATCATAAAAGAAAGAAATACAATATACAGATTCTTATCCTAGCTGGCTTGCCAAACTGTTAGAATAGGATTATGGATAAGGGAAACACAAGAGGAAAAAACATATAAAAAGCTCTTTCTTCTTTCCCTATTTCCTTCTACACCAGTGTTTTGTTTTTAATCACTCCCCCTAATTCCCGCCCTTATTTTACTTCCCTTTCTACCCACCTCCCTTCTTATTCCCCTCTTATTTTTTTTTACAGTCTTTTTAAACTACCCCCCCTCCCTCTCTTGTATTGCTTCCCTCCCCACCAGTTTGTTTGTTACTCTTCTACTTCTGCTTGGAATTCTACTGAAGCATTCTACTTAATGCTTGGAAGTCTTCTATTTTATTAAATGACCATACATTCCCCTGAAAGAATACGGTATTAACCTCCTGATGGGATCATATATGCAGCTACTTCCCAGTTCTGAAGTTGGCTCTTTCTCCATCCAACTTCATCATCTTGTTTCTCATTGTATTTGTCTCCCGGGTGACAGTACCCGACTGGCACTTATATTTGATAAGGTATTTGCATCCATCCATTCATTTATACATTCATACTTGCATTTCAGTGTGTGTGTGTGTGTGTGTGTGTGTGTGTGTGTGTGTATGTGTAGCTGGGTCTCTAATCCTCCCCACAACCCTGTGAGGTAGTCTGGGCAGGCATTCTTGGACTCATAAATTTGAGGAAACTCAGACTCATACAGAAGGTCAGGCTAACTCATGAGCCATGGAGCCAGACCGGTGGATACCACATTTGGTGCTTTTCCCAGTACTCAGGGCTCCATCTTGCCTCTCCACAATGGGAGCACTGAGTGTTAGGGTACACAAAAGAGAATTGGGGAAACCTTTGAGTCTAGATTGTTTATCTGAATTATTTCCTTTGGTACCAGTAGCATATTTCTTTTCTGTGAGCAATATATTCGCTTCCCTGAAAAATGAAACTTCATCATTGAAAATTCATGACTTAATTTGAACAGTTTTTCTCTCAGCATAATTGGTAGGGACCCCCAAGTGTTCTCTCTTTCAGCAAGTGGTGTCTCTCTGATGTCAGTATCCGAAAGTGCCCCAGCAGGGGTAGAATAGGATTCATTACCGCCATGGTGGGCCATTCTCAACCAGGCTCCCACACAGAAAAAGTAATTTGGAATGGTTATTGATTTCTTTTTTTTTTTTAAAGAGGGACATTTATTAGTAATGTTAAATCTTTGGCCAGCAAGACAGCATGAGTGGAACAACCAGGAGGTTGCTCCTGGTTATTGATTTCTGATAGACGTCTGAATCCAATTTGCAAGAACTACTGAGAAATGATGAGAGAAGTTTCCGAGAAGAAAGAGGGTAATTTTAGACAGTTTCTTCATGAACAAAGTCTTGGTATCATCAAAAAGAGTTTTAGATTTGTAGTCAGGGAACATGGGTTCAAATCAGAGCATTGCTACCTACCACCTTTGGTTAATTCATTCCACTTCTCTGGGACTCAGTTTCATCTTGGTCTCTTGCTGTCTTTTCCATTTTTGTATCTGCTTTGTTTCTGCTTCATTTCCTGGTTTTCCTGTGATGTCAGTAGCAAAGGGAGTGCTCAGGGGAGGCAACTAACTCTTGGCAGTTTATAATCTGAGAGAATTGCCTGGGAATAAGGCATCTCAGTAGTGCATTGACCAGGAGTTAGGAAGCCTCTCCATGGTCCAATGCATCTCAGCTCAGTAGAATTCACTAGAACTTGTGTTTGGACAGAGCCCTGAGAACCCAGGATCGCTGAGAAACAGAAGAAGGTTCTAGTAGAGGGAAGAATCTCTGAACTCATGTAGTCCAACCTGCTCTTTTTACAGGTGAAAAATTGGAGGCTTTCAGATGTTGAAGAACTCCACCAAGGCCATAATGGGTACATAGTTGCTAAGTTGTGGATCCAGAGGGGAGGAAGAAGAGGAGAAAACAAAGGAACTGATTAACTAGCATCTCAAATGCCACAGCCTCCCTTAAAAGAGAGCCTTAGCATTTGGCTGGATCATAGTTAGCCTGGTTGTCATTATGTCATTGATGTCAATAGTTCCAAAATAACTTTAGAAATTAGTATGTACAGAATCAGTTTCTCTAGGAAGAAACATAGAGACTCCTTGGGGAACTGGGGACCCAGTGATTACTTTTTCCTCTCCTGCCACTTGGTTCTCCTCTAGAAGGATATAGCACTGAGGCAGAACCCTCCAGGGCTAGTTTAGGCACTTAGATGTCTGTTTTTTCAGTAACTGGAATATTCAAGGGCCCTAGCAAGACTTTGCAGTTGCTCGCAAAGGTCACAGTTCTTGGAGATTTTGGAATCAGGTAAAACATCCTGGTTGAAACATTGACTATAAACCTGTCCTTTCAGGTAGAGACTGGAACCCTGGAAAAGATTTGGGATTTTGGACAGAGTGTTAAGGCTTGGAGTCAAGAAGACCTGAATTCAGATGAATCTTCAGAGAGATACTTATTAGCTGTGTGACTTTGGGTAGCTCACTCACCCTCTGTCTGCCTCAGTATCTTTACCTGTTAAACGAGATAATAATAGCATTTACCTTCTTTGGTGATTGTGAGGGGGGAAATGAACTAATATATGTAAATCATTTTGAAAACCGTACAGTATTATATAAACACTATTATTATTATTATTATATTATTATTTATTATATTATATTATGTATGTATATATTATTATTATTATATTATTATATAAACACTAACTTTATTCTTAGTAAGAACAGTAGGTAGCTTGGTATAGTAGACTGAACCCTGGAATTGGAGTCAAGAAGATCTGGATTCCAGATCCATTCACCTGTGAGCCCTGGGAGGGGGGAAGGAAGGGAGGAAGATAAGTTCATTCATATAACTTAGGGAGACTTATGTAGAGATGTGTTATTACATGGAATTGATTAAAAAATCTGAGTTCAAATCCCATCTCTGACACTTCCAAGATATATGATCACAAGCAAGACACTTAACATCTTTGAAGATTTACATCAGTTACTTTCCATCTGTAAAATGAGGATAATATTACTAGAGGGGCTCATTTCTCAGGGTTCTACTGAGGCACAGATAAGATAATGCATAGAAAGGGCACTGCAAATTAGAAACCATGATATGAATGGGAATGATGGGGACGATGGGGATGGTGCTATTATTGGTGTATGTAGGTAAGTTGCCTTGCTTCCCATCTCCTACCAGGAAGGCTTTTATGAACACAGTAGGGTCCTCATTTTACAGATGGGAAAATTGAGGGCCAGAATAGTCCTAAGTTTAGAGCTGGAAGGAACCACAGGAACCATCTAGTCAAGTTTCTATATCTTACAAGAGAGGAAACTGAGACTCAAAGACTTATCATGACTTTTTCAAGTCATACAGGTAGTAAGTGACAGAGCTTAAGCTCAAACTCAGACCTACGACTCCAAATGTAGTACCCTTCCCATGACACTATCCCGACTCAATGAATGACTGGTGGAACCGTTGAAAGGACACTGGTTCTATGCTGTGGGGTGGGCCAGACTCCCATAGGGGATAGGGTCTTGGAGGTGGGACGGTGTCAGAGAAATGATGAATGGGACACAGCTTTCACATTCAACCCACAGCACAGGTTTCACGGGATAAACTGCTCTGCCTTGACTGAGGCCTGGCTTTATTTTATATCCTCATGACCACACATCTACTTGACACACAGTTTCATTCTCAACATACATGTTTCCATGGAACCTAACAACAGACAGGAAACCTAGAGAAATAGTCAACAAAACACTGTTGCTAAGGGTAGGATCAGTGGGTAGAATCAACATGACCCAGATATAGGTTAGGGAATTCAGAGCACAGATTTGCCAGAAGGTTTTATGCCTAGAAAAGAGGGTCCTATCTAAGTGGGTATATAAGAATCCTTAGGTTTAATTTTGTAAGTGGGCTTTCCTGGTAATATCCTAGGGCAACAGAGTGGGACATCTGTATTAATCCTGCAAACATGTTGCCCTCATCTATTTTTCCTGGGGCTAAGTAAGAATAATAATCATAGCAATTCCAAAAATAAGGGGATGTTAATAATGAAAGTCACTTAGGAGGGTTTCAGTGGGTGTTTCCATCCTTCCTGGGGGCTGCTTTGAAGTCCCCAGTTTCCAAGAGGACCATGTCAAACAGCGTAGTCTTTGATGACTCCTGGTAGTTCTAGAGTCAGGAAACTTGGGAGTCGGAATCCGATATTTACATGGACAGTGTACCAGATCTAGAGTCAGGAAGACCTGAGTTCAAATCTGACCTCAGACACTTACTACCTGGGTGACCCTAGGCAAATCATTTCACTCTATTTGCCTCTGGTTCCTCATCTGTAAAATGAGCTGGAGAAGGAAATAGCAAACCACTCCAGTATCTTTGCCAAGAAAACCTCAGAAGGGGTCATAAAGAATTAGACATGACTGAATAATTAGTAAACAACAAAGAAAACTCCATGTGTCCTTGGGAAAGATACTTCTCCAAGGATCTCAATTTCCTTATTTGCAAAATTAGGAGATCAGACAAGATGGCACCTGGGCTCTCTTCCCCTTTTAAGTCAATGAGTGGAATCTAGATCTTCAGTATCTTCCTAGTGCAGAGCCCTTTCCACTAGGGGGAAGTGTGGTACAATGGAATAGTAGACAGACTAAGTCTTCATCCAAAGTTTGCTTCTAGCTACTAGCTCTTGGACCTCTGGGTGAATCACTTTACTTGTCTGAGATTCAGCTTGCTCATCTATAAAATGGGAATCCTAATACTTATGTGACCTCCCTCACAAAGATGGTAGAGAGGACCAAAAAAGGTGTTAGATGTCAGATGCTATGCAGTTGTCATTCATTGCAATTGGGGTTTATAGGCTCCCAGAATTAGAGCTGGAAAGTGTCTCAGAAACCTGTTTAGTCTAATATCTTCACTTTACAGGAAAGAAGGAAAAAAGAAGGAAGAAAGGAAGAGGAAGAAAAGAAGGAAGTAAGAAGGAAGGAAGCATTTATGAAGTAACTGTTATGTGTCAAGTACTTTACAAATATCTCATTTGAGGCTCACAACAATCCTACAAGATAGGTATTATTATTCCCTCCACTTTACAGTTGAAGAAATGGATGCAGAGAAAGGTCAAGTGACTTGCCCAGTCATTTAGCTGAAGCTGGAGTTGAAGTCAGAGTACCCTGAGTGTTCGGTCCTCTGAATTTACCTAATCTCCTTAATGGATGAGGAAACAGATGATTTTTACTATATTAAATCAGTAATGACCTTTCCCTCTCTGATCTCACATAAGAGCTCACTTTTTTTAATCCTCTGATCTGTTCACCATCAAAAATTGCGTATTCTAGTATTCTGTGTCATCTGTGTTGGTCCTGGAACAGTAAGCAGATTGAGGGCAGGGATCTTATCTTGTGGAAACTTGCCAGCCCTGAAAATAGGAATCTGCACAGTTTGGTGCTTTATCAGAATTTACTGTATTTGTTTTTATATAAAGAGAAATCTTCCCTACCTCATTTTTCCCTGCTTCACCTTTTAGCTCCTCTGTTCCCCTTGTGTTAATCTAGATAACAATTTTCCTACCATTGTGTATATTCTTTTTTTTAACTGTCCTGACTCCTGATAAAAAAAAAAGGAGTCCTTTAGAACTTTGAGGACCAGGGACAGCAAGGTAGATCAGTGGACTGAGAATCAGAACTAGAGTCTGGAGGTCCTGGGTTCAAACTTGGCCTCAGACACTTCCTAGCTGGGTGACCCTGGGTAAGTCACTTAACCCCATCACCTAGCCCTTATTGTTCTTCTTCCTTGGAACCAATACACAGTATTGACTCTAAGATGGAAAGTAAGGGTTTATTTAAAAAAAGAACTTTGAGGACCTGTCATTTGACTGGAGTGGGCACCATATCCACTGATAAGTATTCTAACACCTCTAGAGTTTGGTAGATGGTTTTCAAGAGCTGTTGAAGCCAAATACTTGATTGTTTTGGAGTCAACTTGGTGATAAACTTCTTGAGCTGAGGATCATTCCTCAGGAGGCAGAAATACAGTCATAGAACCCCAGAGGGGGAAGGGACCTCTTTGGCCATTGAGTTCAGCTTGTCCCCACAAAGGAATCTCCTCTACCACTTCCCTGAAAGTGGTGTTTGCTTGAATCTCTCCAGTGAAGGGATCCCTCTGGCAACTCATTCCTCTTTGGGACAACTATAATTGTTAGGAGACTTTTCCTGACTTCCAGCCTAAATTTTTCTCACTCTACC
This sequence comes from Monodelphis domestica, assembly GCF_027887165.1. Taxonomy (NCBI): domain Eukaryota; kingdom Metazoa; phylum Chordata; class Mammalia; order Didelphimorphia; family Didelphidae; genus Monodelphis; species Monodelphis domestica. The sequence goes on from NC_077231.1 coordinate 93,125,233, forward strand.
ACTAAAGTCTAAGCCCCATTATATATGTTTGTACACATGAAGGTGAGGCTCAAAACTTAGTTCTTTTATTGTTAAACCCTTATCTTCCATCATAGAATCAATACTGTGTAGTGGCTCTAAGGTAGAAGTGCAGGAAGGGCTAGGCAGTGGGAGTGAAGCAACTTCTCAGAGTCACACAGCTAGGAATTGTCTGAGGCCAGATTTGAACCCAGTACCTCTACCTCTCGTCTTTTGGCCTGGTTCTCGATCCACTGAGTCACCTAGCTACCCCCTGGAAACATAGTTCTTTGGTGTTAATCCACCAAGTTCAGGTTCAGATGTAGCATAACTGCTGGCTAAACCCACCTTTCATCTATTGCTGGGCTAGGGTTCTGAAATTCACCCCAATGATCATTCCTTGCTCCTTGAGTCATCAGGCCTAGTGTGCCTATTAAGTCTGGCCTGGGCTCAGATTCCCAGATTCCTGTGACTCACTCTCCCGACCTTTTGAAACTCTTAAGGTTGGGATGAGCTAAGGAGTCCTAAATGAAGCTGAAAGAGATTGAAGTCAAAGAGACTACAGCTGAAGGTTATCTGATAAAACCAGTTACTGACTATTCAGTGTGGGGCAGCTAAGTGGCAAGTGGACAGAGCACAGGACCTGGAGTGAAGGAAACCTGAGTTCAAATCAGGCTTCCAGTGCTCACTATCAGGACCCTGAGTAAGTCACTTAACAACTTTGCCTGCCTCAGTTTCCTCAAAACATAAAATGGAGATAATAACAACACCTACCTCTCAGGATTGCTGTAAGGATCAAATGAGATAATATTTGTAAAGAGCTTAGCACAGAGCCTGACACATAGTAGATGCTATATAAATTCCAGCTATTATTATTAGTACATATTCCATAGTCTATCTCTCCACGGCATTTCCCTTACACATCATCATGATTCTCTGGGGTATAGACTTCCTAGGTTCTCCTAGTAGAGAAATATCTCCCAGGTTCTCTGCTATTCCATATATACATACATATTTTACAAGAGATAAATAACGCATACACAGAGAAACATTATATATGTGTATGTGATATACATATTACACAATATGTTATATATAATATGCATGTAACATAATGTTTATATGTAATGTGTACATGTATGTATATGGAATGTGTACACATCTATAATATGTAAGACACATATCTAATATCATTCTAATAATCTATATGTATGTATGTATATTATATAAAATGTTTCTCTGTATATGGTTTTGCTCCTTGTAGAATATAGGCTCCTTATTTCCTCTGTATTTGTATCCCCAGAGCTTGGTATACAGTAGATGCTAAATACATGCTTATCTAATTTTGTTTTATTGGAAAGGGTTCTAGATTCTCATTCAAGAGAGATCTAGGTTTAAGTTCTACCTCTGATACATAGAGGACTCAGAGAAGCTCTTAGAGCTACAGTTTCTTTTTCTCTGACATGAGCATTATAATAACTACAATGTAAATATTACTCATAGAATCATGACTCCAGGTCTAGAAGACATTGAGCTTAACCTCCTCTTGGTACAGTTGGAGAGGCCAAGCCTCAGAGACAATAAATTATTTCCCTACAGTTACATAGGTACTAAGTGCAGATCTAGGATCTGAATTCAGGTCTTATGACTGTAAGGGGCAGCTAAGTGATGCCAAAATGCAAAGAGTTCTGGACCTGGAATTAGGATAATCCATTTCCCTGAGTTTAAATCCAGCCTCAGGTACCTATTAGTTGTGTGATTCTGGGCAAGTCACTTAACCTTGTTTGCCTCAGTTTCCTCATCTATAAAATGAGCTAGAGAAGAAAATGGTAGACTACTGCAGTTTCTTTGCCAACAAAATTGCAAATGGGGTCATAAGAAGACTGACATGACTGAAAAATAACTGAATAACAACTATGCGCCAGGCACTGTGCCAAGTGTTGGGTGAAAGCTACTTTAGGGGGAAGTAGAGGGTGGGTGGAGATACTGGCTCCATGTTAGGAAAAACTCCCTAACAATCCAAGTTGTCCCAGTGTAGGATAGGCTGCCTTTGGGTGTCCCCATTACTGGGGGTCTTCCAGAGGAGATTGGATCACCCTCTGTCATGATATTGTTGAAAGGGATTCCTATTCAGGTACAGGTTGGACCTATTAGCTTCTCCAGATTTTTTTCAGTTCAGAAATTCTGTAATTAATGAAAAATGGACGAGGAGGACACAAGTTCTGATCACCAGTGAACCTGCCAAGAGCCCTTTTATCCAGCAGACTGCTCCCAACCCATACTTCCTTAGAAGAACCCCAGACATTTATCAAGCTATTTGAGAAGGCAGTTGTCAAGGAAGGGAAGTCACTTTCCAGGGAGCAGCAAAGAATTAGCCACTCCCTTGATCCCACTCCTTTCCTGCCAGCCCTTCACCAATTAGTGAAAACACACCCTTCAACATAGTGCCAAGAGAAACTGATTCCACCCACCACCCATCCTCCTAGATGTTTAAAGGAGATGTGGCACCTGGATTCCTCCAGGAACCCCATACCTCGAAAATGATCCTTGCCACATGCTTACTGTTGTGAAAGGAACAGTCTGTGCTTGTTTGGAAAGAGCAAACAGGCATTGGAGAGGGAACTTTCCAATGTTGGGAAAAGTGAAAAGGACTATGTCAAAGGAGGAGGAGAGCTCAATAAAAATGTGGAAATATAAAACTGGGAAAGGTCTGGGCCATATTGGCTCACTTGAGGTGGCTGTCTATAGAAAATATTGGGGGCCAGATTGAGAATTCAAAGGGAAAAATCAGAAAGCAAAACAGCCCAGGCCCTTCCCTACAAGGGAGTTTAATTAACATACAGTATTTTGTTGTCGAGAAGGTGACAACCTGAACTGGGAGAGAGAGTTTCCTTACCTGGCTGTCCCTGTCTGGTTGTGTTAATGTTATTTCTCACTTGCAAGTAAGTGAAGAGGAAAGAATGCTGAATTTGGAGTAACAAGTTATTGCTGTTCACTTGTTTTAAGTCATGCCTGACTCTTTGTGACCCCATTTGGGATTTTCTTGCCAAAAATACTAGGGTAGTTTGCCATTTCCTTCTCCATTTCATTTTATAATTAAGGAAACAGAGGCAAACAGGGTTAAGTGATTTATTTGCCCATTTATGTGCCCAGGATCACACAGTTATTATGCATCTAAGGCAGGATTTGAACTCATGAAGATGAGTCTTCTTGATTCCATTTTATAGATGAAAAGGGGAAAAAAGAGGAAATTGAGGCTCAAAGTGCATTAAGCCCAGCTCATACAGAATCAGAAGGGTCCTCAGAGCCCATCTTTTCCATTTTACAGAGGGTACAACTGAGGGTTAGAGAGTTGAAGTGACCTTTCATTCACTCTTATTCTTGTCTTTTTTTCACCAAAGGAATGGGCTATTTCCATTCATAGAAACACAGGCAATTATCTTCTAAGGAGAGATTTGAACCCTGGTACTTGGATTCTAGAATCCATTGTAAGAAACTGCCTTCTAGGTTCACAGTATTCTTTTAAAAATTTCCATTTTGTGACTAATATGGAAAAATGGTTTACTTGACTGCACATGTAAAATCTATATCAGATTGCTTACCATCTCAGGGAGGGGGGAGGAAGGGAGAAAATTTGGAACTCCAATAAAAAAAAGGAATGCTAAAAATTGTTTTAACATGTAATTGGGGAAAAATAGTATTTTAAAAAATTCCATTTTAAAACTTCATTGTGTATGATTCCTTTGTTTGCCTCCTTATGTCTTAGAGGAGGACATCTAACCTCTAGAACTGTGCCTTTGTCTGAGGGGGCATTTAAGAGGCCAGTGTGTAACAGTGAGACTACCATTGGGGCTAGTCAAATGGTAAAAGGACTTGGGTCATCTAGGCAAACCACATGCTTCATTTTCTCCTTTATCATTCAGCCATTTTTCAGTTGTGTCCATTTTTGTGATGCCATTTGGGATTTTCTTGGCCAGAAGTCCTGGAGCAGTTTGCCATTTCCTTCTCCAGCTCATTTTACAGATGAGGAAACTGAGGCAAACAGGGTTAAATGATTTTCCTGGGGTCATAAACTAGTGAGTGTCTGAAAGCTGGATTTGACCTCAGGAAGATGAGTCTTTCTGACTCCAGGCCAGGAGCTCTGTGCTCTGTGGCACCACTTACATATCTATTTTCCCCTTTAGGGCTCTAGATTTCTAGTAAAACCACAGTAAAATGGTACAATGCTACAATGGGTAAGTGATTTCAAGCCTTTAGAAAGTGTCCTTTAATTCTTTTTAAAAAGTGAAGTCTGGAGGGCAGCTGGATGACTCAGTGGATGGAGAGTCAGGCCTAGAGAGAAGAGGTTCTGGGTTTAAATTTGCCCTCAGACATTTCCTAGCTGAGTTACCCTAGACAAGTCACTTAACCTCCATTGCCTGGTCCTTACTGCTCTTCTGTCTTGGAACCAATACATGGTATTGATTTTAAGGTGTAAGATAAGGGTTTAAAAAAAAGTGGAATCTGGCTAACCAAGCAAGTCACTTCACCTATTTGCCTCAGTTTCTTCAACAGTAAAATGAACTAGAGAAGAAAATGGCAAACCACTTCAGTATCTTAGCTGTGTGATTCTGGGCAAGTCATTCTATCTATTTGTCTCAGTTTCCTCAACAGTAAAATGAGCTGGAGAAGGAATTGGCAATTCCTAGCGAAGCACTTCCTCTCCCAGGACAGACACCACCTTTATATGTAATTTATAGTCTTAGAGCCTTTTCCAGGACGCCAAGAAGGCAACAACCTTCCAGAGTCCCAGAGCTTCCATGCCAGAGAGGCAGAACTAGAATCTGGGTCATCCTGACTCTGAGAATGGCTCCCAGTCTTGGCTATCCCAGCAACTCTCTTCACCTTTGTTTCTCTAACAGGGATATTACCAGAAATTCTGGCACTCTGAGGGAATCCAATGTTGGGGAGAGGCAGCCTGCCCTGATTAGGGACACATCCTGAGAGAAAGGATGCCTCCCCTCCCCTGGCAATGGGAGATGGCAGTTCTGGGATAAAGGAGCTCTGCTCCCACCTGGTCCAGTGGTCAGACCACCTGCTCTTCAGGGGGGGGATGGAAAATCATATTGTTAGATGGTAAAGCAAAGGCTTGCCATGGCAACCAAGTGCATCCTTCCTATCATGTTTGCAATCCACAGTATCCTGGGGGAAAATGGGGTCCTTTGCCTTATTTACAGGTCTGCTTTGTATCTTAGACTAAGGAGAAGATGGGAGGAGCCTTTTGTGTGGCATAGAGGAAAGGGGGATGGCTTTTATTTTTGAGGAGGGCAGAGAACCTGCATTTGAGACTCTTCCACTGACTGTGTGACTAGGACAAGTCATTTTCTCTCACTTGGCTTTCATTTATAAAATGGAAAAAAACTGCATTAGATAATGTCAAAGTTGTTTTCTAGCTCCCAAATCCTTAAATCCTGTCCCAGTAAGTATCATATGCTAGGTTCTAGGACAGCTAGGTGGCACAGTGGATAGAGCACTGAGTCTGGAGTCAAGAAAAATCATCTTCTGAAGTTTGAATCCTATTTCAGATACTTACTGGTGGGATGACCCTGGGCAAGTCACTTCACCTGTTGGTCTCAGTTTCTTTGACAGTAAAATGAGCCAGAGAAGGAAATGGCAAACCACTTCAGTATCTTAGCTGTATGACCCTGGGCAAGTCACTTCACCTGTTGGCCTCAGTTTCCTCAACAGTAAAATGAGCTGGAGAAGGAAATGGCAACCACTCCAATATCTCTGCCAAGAAAAGCCTAAATGAGGTCATGAAGAGTTGGGCATGACCGAAATGAATAGCAGTAAATTCCAGAGAGCTGTGGGCCTGGTTGGTAGGTAAATATAACTGAGGAAGGGCTATTGAAGATCTTGACAATTGTGATTGGGGAAGGAACAAGTGTGTTAAGCTGAAAGGCAAAACTAACAAAACAGCAAGTACAGCCACGTGGTGGGCAATGAAATTCTGGATTCGGAACACTCTTGACATTAGTGCAGCCTTTGGCAAGTCACTTAACCTTTGTGAGCTCATTTTTCTCCTCCATAAAGCAAGGATAATGGTAGACTAGATGGCCTCTCGGGTCTATTTCAGGGCTCAGTCTATGAGCCTGAGACCCTGGGCAAGTCACTGAACCACTTGGGATTGTTTCCTATTCTGTAAAATGAATGGTTTGATATCAGAGGTGTCCAGTGCATCCCAACTAGGCAAAAGTGTACTTGGGAAGTGTTTAACCAAATAAATAAAACTACAACATGAATAATATTAATCCGTGTGTTTTTTAAAGTTGCTAAGCGGCCCACAGGGGTCCGTTTCTCTTTGAGTTTGGTACCACTGGCCAAGATGACCTCAAAGGGCCCTTCAAGTTCTAGGTCCAGGAGCCTATGAAGAATAAAATTTCAACTTAGTGAACATTTATTAAGTGCCTACTGAATGTAAAGCACCGTGCTCAGTGGGCAGGATACAAAAATAAAAATGAAGCAATCTAGACCCTTGGGGTGATTACATTCTAGTGGGTACAGACAAGTGAATGCAAAAAGGAAAAAAAAAAAGCCCCCACCCAAGGTCACAGTTACTTCTGGGGAGATTAACTTAGCCGCCGGTAGACTGGTATTTATAGACTGTTCCCACTGGGACCATCTGTGAGATCCAAGAGGACATTTGGGGATTGGATGGGGCTTCTAGGAAGCTTATCCCAGAAGCAGGAAAAAGAAGGCCAGCACAAGGTAATAAATTGTCCAGCATTCTCCAGTGACCCATCCTTATATTTTTAGGATAACACTTGGCATGAAAATGGACAGATTAGGGTCAATGGAGGAGAAGAGCAAAAGGAAAGAGGACTCCCAGCTGAAAGATGGAGAACGTTTGGCAGGTAGATGTGGATTTAGGGGTGGGTGGAGGGACAGGGAGAAGAGAGGGAGAGACAATTCCCATAGCTTTTGAATGGCTTTGGCAATAACGTTTTCCTGATTGTCTACATAGTTTCCAATGTTAATAAATCTCCCTGTTCTCTTTGAATGCCGGCTCTTCCTTCACCTTTTCTTGTAGCTCCACATTCTGCTTCTTCTCTCCTTCCTACCCCACTGAGACAAGACCTATTTCTCTGGTCTAGGAGTTCCGGTTGAATGACAGCTACCATATTGGATGCCATATGCATTAGGTTCTGAAATATCATTTCTGATCTTTTCAGAGACAAAGTGTGACACCATCCAGCTTGGGTTTGCTTTTTTTCATGGGCGTTCATTTTTAGTGCCTGCTTCTGGCGATGGTTTTTCATGTGGTTTCCTCCCCATTTTCTCCAATCTCTAATTGCTCTACCAGGGCTGGGTCTGCGCTGCTTGCCAGGGAATCCTCCTCTTTTTCCTCATATTCCCAGCTTTCCCCAAGGACCATTCCTAATCCAACAAAGTCTCTAATGCCTTGCAAAATTGAAACTCTTTTGTTTATACGAACTCCTCCACTCAGGGTTTCAGGGGCCATTATCTTGCTTGAGTTTCCATTTCCTACTCTTATTCTTGGGCTGGGGCCAGTCATCACACATTCACATGAAACTCTGCCTCTCCTCACATGAGGAAGGGGCTGTTTCCATTCATGGAAAACACATTTGCTAGGAGGACCCGCCTAGGCATTGGGCAGGTAACCCCTGGGTTCCTTCCTCCTCTGAGACGAATACTTAGGTTCAGGGGCTCCCGTCCTAACAACCATAATGATGAAAGAAGGGAAAAATGGCACACCTTTTGGCCTTTGCGGTGATTATTCTTTGTTAGTCAGAGGTTGTTAGTTCAGACCCAGGTCAAGAGCAGTTGAGGGACACTCTGATAGCCCATTATTCAGCTCTGGTATCAGTAAGAGCAAGCAGATTCTCCCGAGACCTTCCTGCCAAGACTCCAGTGATTATCAACCCTCCTTTCCTGACAACAGCCTGGAATGGGAGGTTAAAAACCATTGGGTTTATATCCTGGCTTTACTTACTTACTCCCCCTCTGCTTTCTCTTGTCTTTCTCAGTTTCCTTGTCTAGAAAATGAGGAAGTTGAATTAAATAATTTCTAGGGTTGTTTCCCCACTCTAATTGTCTACAATTCCATGATTAAAATGAGCACAATTAAAAAAAAATATATATATATATATTTTTTTTGCTTTTATGTTGCTTGTATTTCCCCTTGTATCTCCCTTCCCTTTTCCCAGAGCCATCCCTTATAACAAAGAATTTTTAAAAAAGAAAAAAATAAGAATCCTAGAAAATAAGTAAGCAAAATTGACCAATGCATCAAAAAAAATCTGATTATCTATCTATATTGTGCTCCACACCCAAGGTAGGCTCCTATCTCTGTAAAAGAATGGGGGATCAAGGGGAACAATCTTTTCGTAGATCTTCTTTGGACCAAGCTTGTTCTTTGTAATTTGGGAATGTGCATTTTAAATTGGTTCATGGCTCTTGTTCTTTCCATTTACAAAGTGGTAGTCATTGGAAAGATAGGATTTTTTTGGCCACTTCACTTTGCATAAATTCCTGGAATTCTTCTTATGCTTCTCAATATTCATATCATTTCGAGTTTTTTTATAGTATAAGAAGATTCCATTAGGGAACCTAGGTGGTGCAAATGGGTAGAGTCCCAGGTCTGTAATAAGGAAGACTCATCTCCCTCAAGTTCAAATTCAGCCTCAGATACTTGTGACCCTGGGTGAGTCACTTCCCACTCTCTGCCTCAGTTTCCTCATCTGTGAAATGAGCTAGAGAAGGAAATGACAAATGACAGTATCTTTGCCAAGGAAACCCCAAATGAGGTCATAAAGAATCAGCTATGCCAGAAATGATTGAACAATAATAAAGATTTCCATTACATTTCATGTGCCACCATTTGTATCATTGTTCCCCAATCAATGGACATCTACAGTTCTTTACCACCCCAAAAAAGGCTGCTATAGATATTTTGGTGTATACGGGGCCTTTCTTTTTAATCAATGACTTGCCTCAGTATATGCCCATCAGTGAAATCTGGGTCAAAAGATGTAAACATTTTAGCCACTTTATTTGCAGAATGATACTTGTTCATCATCCAATTTGTAATACGCTCTTGGTTTTGTATCATCTAGTATTTTGTATCATCCAGAAATTGGGTAAATACACCCACATATATATGTGTGTGTGTGTGTGTGTGTGTGTTTCTATATAGACATATATACATATATATAAAACAAGCAAGTTTTACTTATTTTGTGAACACTCTACATATCATCCTAGGTATATCAGGCAATTAAAATTATTTACACATTTTCTTTAATCTGCCACAAATTTTGTAGCATACCCATCATAAGAAGCTAATCTAAAATAAATCTCAGGAGCAGGGAGGTAGTAGAGTAGAGAGAGGGGACAGACAGGTCTGGAGTTGGGAGGTCCTGTGTTCAAATCTGGCCTCAGATACTTCCTAGCTCTGTGTCCCTGAGCAGGCCACTTAACCCCCATTGCCTAGATTTTGCCACTCTTCTGCCTTAGGATTGATACTAAGACAGAAAGTAGGGGTTTTATTTTTTTTTTAATTTACTTATTTAATTAATTTAGAATATTTTCCCTTGGTTCCATGATTAATTTTCTTTCCCTCCCCTCCTCTCACCCCACTCCCATAGCCAACAAGCAATTCCACTGGGCTTACAGGGTGTCATTGATCAAGATCTATTTCCATATTATTGATATTTGCACTAAGGGGATTGTTTAGAATTGAACAAATAAAATTAAAAAGTCTCTCCTTTCCTCTTTTTCTCTGTCTCTTTCCCTCCTCTCTCTTTCTGTCTTCTTTTGCTCCCTGTCTCTCTGCCTCTGTCTCTCCTTGCTTATCTCTGTGTCTCCCTGTCTCTCTGCTTTTGCTTCTGTCTGTCTGTCTGCCTCTCTATTCTTTGTGTCCAGTAGAAAAGAGTGACTGGAGTAACTGAAGGGAAAGCCAACATCTGCCAGCCTGCTAACCCTCAGCACTGACCATTTAGGTGGGAATGTTTAGAGACATAGAGAACTCTGGTTGTGGAGTCAGAGACTCTGGGTTCAAATCTCCATCTCTGATGCTTACTCCCAGTGTGACCTCGGACACACAACTTCATCTTTTTTGTACCTTATGTTCCTCATCTTGTAATAAATAAGAAACTCTGGCTGACTAGAGAGATATTAAGGGAAACCTGAGGGTGCCTAGTTGTAATGGTGAGATACTATTACTAAGGGAAACCTCAGGGTGTCTAGTTGTAATAGAGAGAGATATTCTGGAGTGACTAGAGAGATACTACTAGAGGGGATACTCTGGGGTTGCCTATTGATCACTATTGATGGCTAATAGATCAAGATATTTCCTACCCTCCACCCTTTACCTCCCAGGTTTCCACCCTGCTTCCCTTCCCCTCCCCCCTGTTAGTGAACTGTGAGGTTTAGAGAAGATACTCTTGTTCTCTTTCTCAAGTAAGGAGGTTTATTGGGGAAGATAGGGCAGGATGGAAGATGAGGTGAGAGGGATAGGGTTGTCCCTAGTCTATAAGGAGGGTTAGGAGGATTTGGGGAAATGTCAGTCCTGTCACAGTTGTGACACAAGTCTGTCAAGGAGATATGAAGGACAATTGATTTTCTTCCGTCTTCTTCTAATCAGTCCAGTATATAATGATCAATCACCAAAATCAGCCACACCAAAGCTTCAGCCTAGGTCAGAAAAAAGCCAGTCTCCCCCTTGGTCAGAAGCCAAGGAAGTCTCCTAGTTCATCTCCTGGCCAGGCTCCAACTGACTTTCCTGGGAACATTCTATTTGGAATGTTCACTTTGATTGACAGATGATGTCCCCTGCTTTCTGTCTTATATACATGAAAATTCTCTCTTCCTTCATGCCTCTTCCACAATCTGCTAATTCAGAATTTGCTTAAATGACCTTCGAGTCCTTTCTGCCTCTAAGTTCCTGATCCTGTAATTAGGGTTCAAACCCTGCTCTGCTACTGACCATCTGGATGACCTTGAGCAAGACCTCATCTCCCTGGGCCTTGGTTTCCCCAGCCACCAAAGGAAGGGAGTAAGCTAGCTGGCCAGTTTGGTCCCTTGAATGGCACTAGATCTATGCCTATGGCTTCCTCTCATCCGTTCCCTTCCTGCTTCCCAACCCCTTTGCCTAGCCTGTGTGGTCATTAGATCCCAGCAGAACCTCAGAAAGAGGAGAAGAACTCCTTAGATAGTGAGACAAGACACTTGGGTGTGGATATTGAATTTGTTTTTCTTTTGGTGATTACTATGTGCCTTCTCCACCAAGTCTAAGCATGAGAGTTGTGGTTCCCAAAGTACACAGGGTGATTGCTTGAAGTAGTAATTAAGTCCTGAATTCTAACAAAATTAGAAACCATAATTAGCTGCATCAGATGAGAAGATCTCCAAGCACCCTCACTGAACATACAGAGATCTATGTATCACAGATCACAGACTGGCTGGAAAGGACTCAGAGGCCATTGAGTTGAAGCCCCTCATTCTACAGATAGGGAAACTGAGGCTCAGAGAAGTGGTGACTTTATAGGCCATGTGATCATATATGCAGGGCTTGAAGGGAACTCAGAATCCAGTTCAACCCTTTCATTTACTAAGGAGGAGTCCTGAGTGTGATTTTTCTTATGTCAAAGAGGTAAAATTTATATATACATACACAGAGAGAGAGAGAGAGCTGATAAAAGGGTCCTAGAATCCAGCTATGGATGGGAAAATTAACTCTGAAGGAGGCAAAGTGACTTCCCAAGATCACATAAGTGCTCCTAACAGAAAGACTTATAAAAAAAGCCGATCTAGGTCCTAGACCAGAAATTGATATTAAAGGAGAATCCATGAAATAGGGTTAGGTCCAATTTAATCATGTGGATATCTGTCCACACATTATATCTGCAACAAATAGGATTGTTTTGGCCCTCAGATTAAAGAAATGCAATGCCAATTGAAAGAATTCAGAGGCAGACTTCAAAAAAACAAAGCTGCAGACTTCAAGGATGGCATGGTGGTTAAATTTTTATAGTTCATGTCTATCTTTTTTTTTTTAACTCTTACCTTCTGTCCTAGTATCAATTCCAAGACAGAAGAGCTAGGCAATGGGGGTTAAGTGAGTTGCCCGGGGTCACATAGCCAAGAAGTGTCTAAGTTTAGATCTGAACCCAAGTCTTTCCCACCCCAGACCTGGTGCTCTATTCACTATTCATTTATGAAATAACAAAATCTGTAAGTGATCAGGGAAAAGACTTTTAAACCTAGAGGAAAAAGAAATTAGAATAACACAAGACTATTCTTCATCCACCAGAAAATGCAGAAGGGAATGGAACAATGTGTTCAGACAAGCCATGGAAGCCAGAATGAAGACAATGTCCTACTCTACAAATATCTGAAGTGAAATCTGAAAATCATAAATGAAAAAAGATGAATGTTCAATAATGAAGAGGAGTTTCAAATATTTTTGAAAGAAAACCACAACTGAAGAGACTATTTGCTTCTTGGCACTGTGTCAAACAACAAAAATGCAGAAGTGAATAAATGCAGCCAGGGAAGATGGCAGCAGCAACAGAGTGAGATCAGAGAAAACAGTACGAGATTCTTTCTAAATGAACTCAAGGAGAAAAAGGTGAGGGCAGAAGATTAGGGGAGGACACAGTGATGAGGTAGACCTGAGGTTTTGTGGACAGAATGTGATGTCACCCTGCCTACAGGTGAATCAATTTTTTTTTGTGAGACTATAACACAACATGGGCAGCTAGTTAGTGCCGTAGTGCACAGAGCACCCAGTATGAAGTCAGGAAAACTGTTTTTCATAAGTTCAAATCCAGCCTCAGGGACTTATTAGTTGTATGACTCTGGGCAAGTTGCCCAAACCTGTTTGCCTCCGTCTCCTCATCCATAAAATGAACTGGAGAAAGAAATTGCAAATCACTCCAGGAATTTTGCCAAGAAAACCCCAAAATGGGTCATGGAGAATCAGACATGACTGGAACAACCAAAGACAATAGCTTAATACAACATGGGGGCTTCATAAAAGGGAGAGAGGGGGACAGGGAGATAGAGAATGATGTGTGATGTGCCTAGGTCAAAACAAGGGCCATAAAGAAATTAATAAAATTTTAGAAGAAACAACAACACAAAACCCCCAAGCTTTAGCAATGAGAGTAAGACAAGAGAATTTCTGAGTCCATCCCTGTGCTGCCACTGTGACAAGAGAAAGACTGTGGTCATTTGGTGCATGATTCCCTTTCACGTACTTTACATTTGGGTCAAATTGGACAATCTATTGACCCCTCGCCCACCAAAGTCAACACTTTATTTCCTACTTTCTTTCTTTTGCATAAGCTGTTCCCCCAAACCTCAAATGCTCTCCTTACTTCTTTCTACCTCCTGGAATTTCTAGCTTCCTTCAAGGCTCAGTTCATAGGTCACTTTCTATAGGAAGCCTTTTTGCAGAGAGTTTTGCAAATCATTAACTGCTGTATAAATGCCACTCAGAGCTCTGCTTGTCATTTAACCCTGGTCAGTGCCTACTTACTGTGTGTTAGGTACTGTCCCAAGCAAGGAAGGTTCAAAAAACCCAAACAGGCAAACCAGCTCCTTCCCTTTAAGAAGCTCAAATTTACCAGAAGGACTCAACTGGGAAGCCAAGAATGGTAGATATGAAAATGTTAAGAGAGAGGAGTAAGTTATAATAAGGGGGTAATAATGACAATTAATAATAATAATAATGATATGGCTGTGAGACCCTGGGCAAGTCACTTAACCTCCAGTTGCCTAGCCTTTGCCACTCTTCTGAATTAGGACTGATACTAAGACAGAAAGTAAGGTTTTAAATAAATAATAGTACTTGTAGTGGTAATGGTAGTCATAGTGATGGTGGTAGTAGTGGTAGTAGTAGTAGAAATAGTAATATGAGCTAGGGTTATGTAGCCAGGCAGTTATGTGAGATTTGAATTCAAATTGTTTAATTCCAAGTCCTAGACTCCTACTACATTTCAGCAGTTTAAACATGTTTAAACATCTGGAAGAGGCAACTCATTGGTCTAACGAGTTTTGACCAAAGGGTAAATGATGATTTTAAAATTTTAAAATAAGAGGTAATATGTAGCTGCCAGTTCTGTCCCCTGGGGCCAAGTAGAGCAAGTCTAATAATCCCTCTGCTAGAAGATAATTAAAGAAAGCAAAGATGTTATAATAATGAATAATTATGATAACTAGCATTTATATATAATTTTACAATGTTTATATTATCCTTTACATATGTTTTCTCATTTCATTCTCATAATGATTCTGAGTGTAGGGGCTCTTAATACGCCTATTTTTTAGATGAATAAACTGAGGCTCATTAGGGTGAAGTGACTTGGGGCTGGAATTTGAACTCAGGTCTTCTTGATTCCAGCTCTCTGATGCATTACCTAGCTTCTATATAGCTAACCTGTATTTTTCCTCCAGTCTTCTTTTCTCCTGTCTAAATATCCCTCGTTCAATCATTTTTCAGTCATGTCTGACTCTTTTTGACTCCATTTGAGAGTTTCTTGGCAAATATCCTGTAGTGGTTTGCCATTTTCTAATTCAGCTCATTTTACAGATGAGGAAACTGAGGCAAACTGGATAAAGTGACTTGCTTATCCATCAATATCCTTAAAATGTCAAATGGAAAAAGGTCTCAAACATATGGGTAGATTACCTATGTAGGACTTATGGGAAAAGTCATATAGGGAAAAAGTCATGGATGCTTTTATATAGAAGCAACATCTAGTATAAAGAAGAAAATTAGGAGAATTGTTTCACCCTTTAAATGGAGTTAAACCCCAAGCAAAAATTGGATAGAGGTTCCATCTATAGCTCTTCTTCTGGAAAATAAGTGAAATAAGAATAGAAGGCTCAATGTTATTCTATTTTCTGTTTTCATTTAACATTAACATTTTTAAGTTGAACAATATTTTCATTTAACATTAACATTCAATGTTATTCTATTTTTCATATTCATTTTGCATCTCTTAATTTTTGAATTAATGGAAGAGAACAGATTAACACTAGAGTAAATTACAAGGATCTAGGATAAAGATCATGCTCAGAGGAGGCCTTGCTTAGAATCACATAGCCAGTTAAGTATCTGAGTTCAGATTTGAACTCAGGTCTTCCTGACTTTGGGCTGGGTCTCTATGTACTGCACCACCCAGCTGCCCTAAATATCTCCATGTTTTCCAGGGCTTTCACCACCCTAGTTGCCCTCCTCTGACGTCTCCAATCTTTCTAAAATGTGGTGTTAGGACTGAAAAGCCACTGTTTCCTGTTCTTAGGGAGAAGAGATAAGGGAATGGCATGGGTGGAATTAGGCTTTGGAAGCTGTCAAGGGCAAGGGGACCCCTGGGGAGGAAATGGAAGCGGGAAAGTCAGGTGGAAGTTGGAGAACACAAAGGCAAACTTCCTGCCCATCATCCTTTGGCTTTTTCTTGGTTCTGCTTCATCTTCATTGTTGGGTAGAGGAGTGGAAGCCATGGACTAAGGTCTATGTGGGGCAGAACCTGAGGACATTTTAGGAGAATTGTCCAGGAAGGAGAAATGCTCTTAGGAATGGGGGTTTCTCCTAGTAGGATTGTGAAGATCTGAGTGATTATCCTAGACTGACAAGGATAGGAGCCTGGATCTAGCCCCGGAAGGGATCCTTGAGGCCAGCAAACCTCTTCAGTGAATTGAATGCCTGACCTAAAGTCAGGAAGACTCATCTTCATGAGTTCAAGTCTGGCCTCAGATACTTCTTAGCTGTGTGACCCTGGGCAAGTCACTTAACCCTGTTTGCCTCAGTTTCCTCATCTGCAAAATGAGCTGGAGAAGGAAATGGCAAACCATTCCTATATTGTTGCCAAGAAAACCCCAAATGGGTGTCATGAAGAGCTGAACACAATGGAAATGACAGAACACCACTGAGTACTTATGGTTTAAGAGGGAATCCATTCCTACATTTTTTTAAAAAGGAAAGGCAGCTTTGATCCAGCTGCACCACTGCTGAGTTTATACCCCAAAGAGATAATAAGGAAAAAGACTTGTACAAGAATATTCATAGTTGCACTCTTTGTGGTGGCCAAAAATTGGAAAATGAGGGGATGCCCTTCAATTGGGGAATGGCTGAACAAATTGTGGTATATGTTGGTGATGGAATACTATTGTGCTCAAAGGAATAATAAACTGGAGGGATTCCATGGAGTCTGGAACAACCTCCAGGAAGTGATGCAGAGTGAAAGGAGCAGAGCCAGGAGAATATTGTACACAGAGATGGATCCACTGTGGCACAATTGAACATAATGGTCTTCTCTACTAGCAGCAATGCAATGATCCAGGACAATTCTGAGGGACTTATGAGAAAGATGCTATCCACATCCAGAGAAAGAACTGTGGGAGCAGAAACACAGAAGAAAAACAACTGCTTGATCACATGGGTTGATGGGGATATGATGGGGGATGTAGACTGTAAATGATGACCCTAGTGCAAATATCAATAATATGGAAATAGGTCTTGATCAATGACACATGTAAAACCCAGTGGAATTGTGCATTGGCACAGGGCAGATGGGAGAGGGGAGGGAAAGAACATGAATCTTGTAACCATGGAAAAATAGTTTAAATTAATTAAATAAAATTTCAAAAAAAAATAAAGGCAGGATATGATTTCTTGTGCCACCCACTCACTTTTTTGGACCAGATCCATAACTTTATTAGGGTAGGGAACACCAGCTGAGGAAGCTTCTTTTACAAATGCAAATTAGCCTCATGTCTTCATATTATAGAGAAGTTGCTCTGACTCAGATGGATCTGTGAGTTCATCATTCAAGAATTTCTCCCAGTGATACAAATCAAGACTCATCTTGGTCTGCTCATCATCTAGGACTTTTGTCCAGGCCCTGCCAAGATTCTCTAGAGGAGCTCAGCCTCTTTCTCTCTCTACTGTCATCATGAGGATATCAGCAGTGCAATAGGATGATAAGCCCCATCAATGGTTCATTGAGTAACACGGGCCAAATGACCAACCCACCTTCCCTTTCTCTCATGCTCTTCAGAGTTGTAGAAGAACTCACTTTACTAATCAGTAAGATGGGAAGCTAGGCCTGGCAGGCTCAGTTTCTCTTTCCCCTGGAAGTGCTGAGTGACTCACCTAGCTCTCTTTACAATTCCAAAACCTCCTAACACATTGACAATGGAAATCATTGAGCTAAAAACCATTAAATTGTGGGAAACTCTGCTGTATTAGTTGAAATGAATGCCGTTTACCTTACTTTCTGCATCAGGTTTCCTGTCTAACTTTTAGCCAGTTAAGGGGAAAAAAAAGCTATTTCTGGGAAGAAAAATGAGACTGAACACCCTTCCCCCATCCCTTAATCTTGAATAATTTTTGTATTACTGAATTATATAACTCCACTAAAGAAACTTTGGACTTAAGTCTTATATTCTATAAAGAGATTTTCTAAAATGCTTTTAGAATTTAGACGTGTTTACATGCAAAACAGCCAAATCAGTCATTCTTTGAATAGTTTTACTTTTCTTTTTAAACCCTCACCTTCTGCCTTTGAATCAACACTGTCTATTGGTTCCAAAGCAGAAGAGTGGAAAGGGCTAGGTAATGGTTTAAATGATTTTCCCAGGGTCACCCAGCTACGAAGTGTCTGAGATCAGATTTGAACCCAGGACCTCCTGTCTCTAGGTCTGGCACTAAATTCACAGAGCCACCTACCTGCCCCCAGGAGTTTGCTTTTTATAGTCAGGGTCATTTGTTTGGTTTACCCAACCATACAGTCTTCTTAATAATGGGAGATAGTAATAATAGTGGAGGCAGTTGTGACTCAGTTAAAAGCACTTGGTCTGAATTCAAATCTGGCCTCAGATACTTCATTGCTATGTGTTCTTGTGGGTAAGTCAGTTAACCTCTGTGTACCTAGGAAGCAGATGGGTGACTCAGTGAATAGAATGCTGGACCTGGAGTCAGGAAGATCTGAGTTCAAATCCCACCTCCACATTTCCCAGATGTGGGACCCTGAGCAAGTCACTTAATTAGCATTGCCTAGCTCTTACAGCTCTTCTGTCTTATAACTCATACTCAGTATTGATTCTAGGAGAGAGAGTAAGAGGTTAAGAAAAAGAATATTTGAGTCAGAGGATCTAAGTTAAAATCTCAGCTCTGTAAGTATCTGTGAGATCTTTGGCAAATTATTTTATCCCTTCTAGACCTCAGTTTCTTTCTCTGTAAAATAAAATATTTGGATTGGATAATATCTAAGTTCTCCAGCCTAATAGCTAAGGTTCTACCTGTATGACCCTGGACAAGTCACATTGCTTTCTCTGGGTCTCAGTTTCTGCACTGTAAAATGAAGTGGTTGGATTAGATGACCTTCAAGGTCTCCCCAGTTCAAAGCTGAGGATTCTGAGATTTCACATTCATTTCACTTGTTGTTGCCTTCATTCGTCCACTCTCCTAGCTGGGCAGGGCAGGTGTTGCTTCAGTTATTTTACAAATGAGGAGGAGAAAGCTCAGAAAAGTGACTTTTTCCTCCTTGCCTTGATCCTGCCTGTCTCTAGACTTTAGAATGATGCCTCCCCCTACTATGTGTTTTCCCTAGAAATTCCTCAGCACCTGGGGGCTTCTCCCTTGGATTAGCCTGTCCTACCTGAGACCCACTTGTCTTATATGTCCTTGTGCAAGGGCCAACTCCTTCTCCCATAGATGAGTTACTCCTGGAGCCTCTATTTTGTGAAGAGACCCAGGTCAGCTCGCCTCCATTCTCCGGAAGCCTCTTCTGGACTTTCTCTGAACTTTAGAACAACAAGCTCTCTAGTATTGGTCCTTTTTGGAATTTCCCACAATGCCTAGCATCTCCTCATTCTTAAATAGCTTACCATCTTCCACCCCATCCTTTCAGCACCTGGAGTAGAATATAAGCTCCTAGAGGGTAAGGACTATCTTTCTGTTTGTATTTCTATCCACAGCACTCAGCACAGTGCCTGAGGCATTGTTGTTGGTTGATTATCCAACTATCTATGTCTGACACTGTGACTGTGTTGACCATAGCACACCAATGAGGTCTGTGAGATTTTTGTTGTTCTTGTTGTTTCCAAGATACAGGAATGGTTTGAAATTTCATTCTCCAGTGGATTAAAGCAACCAGAAGTTAAGTGACTTGCCCAGAGTCACAAAGCTAGTAAGTATCTGAGGCTGGATTTTAAGTCGTCTTCCAGACTCCAGGTCCAGCATTCTATCCACTGAGCTAGCATATAAATGATGTTGACTGACCTCAGAGGATCACAGGGGTAGCGATCAAAGGTGTGGAGAGTTTGGGATGGCTTGGGATGACAACAGTTTGGGATGACAAAACAGAAATTACTTTGGTTTCTTTTCCTTGTCCCTTGTTGAATCCAGCAGGAGGGATCTTGTTGTCCAGTGTTTGGAGCCTAGGATTTAGAGCTGGAAGGAATTTCAGTTCTACCATTACTTTTTCCAGATGAAGAAACTAAGACCTAGAGAAGGAAATGATTTACCCAAGGTCACATTGCCAACAAGTAGAAGGGCTTGGATTCAAATGTGAGTCCTCTGACTCCAAATCTAATTCCCTTTCTTCTATCTTCAAAATGAATGTTAGTTGTTCAGAAGGAACTCCTAAACAAATGGTTAACCTATTTTTCATCCCTAACTCCCTCTTCTTGCTTGCCACAGTATTCCAGAAACTTCAGTAGGTCATTTGGTCCCAGTAAAACCATTTTGGCAGGTTGTTTATTTCTAATGAGGAACTTAGGCCAGATGTGGGAATTAGCTGCCATCCATTGGGTCTCCTTTGACTGGAATGTTTGGCTTTGGAACACTCTTCCCTGAAACCAAGAGAAAACCAGCTTTCTCCAGAAAAGCCAAGTATCGCTGTGGAAAAGTCGGTATGTATGTAGCGTCCCCTCGCTACTTCCAAGCTTCTAAAACCCAGTTGGGGTTCATTCTTTGCAAGTTAACATTCACAAGGGCCTGCTCCCTCTAAATTTCTTCCTTTAAAAATCATTTTATTAGTAATTACATGATACCACATGGTAGTGGTGAAAATAGATAATTTACCCAAAATAGAAAAGTAGGAAAATCCATTAGCTGCAAACACTCTCAATGCCTGTGGCTCAAACGGAACCTTCCACAACCCCCTTAAAAAATTTGGGGATGGAAAATGATTAGTCTAGCCTAGTTCTGGCTTCTTGACCAGGCTCTGACTCTAGGGGAGTAGAACATAGTGGCTTGATTACTTGCCCTTGGCCATGAGAGGTACAGCTTTTTAAATGTCTGGGACCCTTTGCTTTCTCCTTTGTGGACCAATGGGTTTTCAGAAATAATCATAAATAATAACAGCTAGCATTGATATAGCACTTGAAGCTTTGCGAAGTGCTTTGTATATGTTAATTCATCTCATCCTCATATAACCATGGGAGGTAGCTGCCATTGTTATCTTCATTTTACAAGTGAGAAAGCTGAGACAGAAAGGCTCAGTAAATTTACCTTGGAATACACAGGAAATGGGTATCTTAGACACGATTCAAACCCAGCTCTTCTTGGTTCCAAGTCCAGCATTCTATCCACTTTGCCACTTAGCTGCCTATAAAATAACAACTAGCATTTATAGAGCTATTTTTATAGGAATCTGCCACTGCCATTCCTTTAGCAGATGAAGCCATCTCCATGGACTGAAAGAACTGGTCTCAAGCCAGGTTTGGGGACAAAACTCATGCTGCATGGCATTGTTACTTTGATTCTAAAATCTGGTATCATAGGGGAGAAGGAAAAACCTTCATTGTAGGTGAACCATGGAAGGATGAGATGGAGCCTTCTCCAGTTATTTTTCTCTTCTCTTTATTTTTTTATAGATTCCTTTTCCCAAATGCCCCATGCTATGGACAGCCTCCTAGAGCTGACCCAACCTCTCTGGTCCCAGAGACTTGTGGGATCATGGCAGATCATAGGAGTTTCATCCTTACTCTTCATGCTCAGGGACCTTCAATCTCATATTCACTGTATATATGCGGGCTGAGGTCCCAAGGAGTGAAGACCTTACTCCAATGCAAGATCAGTGCTTCCCTGGACTTCTGCTAGAGTGAACTAGAGATAGTTGATGAAAGAGAGAGAGACAGAGACAGAGACAGAGACAGAGACAGAGAGAAAGAGAGGGAGGAATGAATAATAGAGGGTCAATAGATGGAGAGCTGGATAGATAGGTGGGCAGATGGATAGATGGATGGATGAATTGATGGACTGATAGATGAATACATAGATATATGGACTAATGGATAGATAGACAGATGGATGCAGAGTTACATAGAAACATACATACAAAGATATAGATAGATTCAAAGATAGAGGATAGAGAGATGGAAAGATGAAGGATAAATAGGTATATATGTACATTTTGGAAAAATGATAGATAACAGAGATGACATAAATGATAGATAGTAGATGGATGGGTAGAGAGATGATAGATGGATAGAATGAGCATTTATTAGATACTTACAATGAGCTAGTCAACTCTGCTAAATGTTGAGAATACAAATACAATCAAGCAGGTACATAATACACCATGTTCACAAATTGACACATACCAGATGACAAACAAATTAGGCAAAAGGCCATCCCTGAGGGGCCAACCTGGGGTACAGTCAGGGCAAAATCATGGAGCCAAATCAAAATCATGTTCCAAAGAACAGTAAATAGGCCAATGTGACTGGGTACTTACAAGATACTTAAGGGAGGGGAAAGGGAGAAGGCTGAAGCCTATGGAATGCCAGACAGGACTGAAAGCTTTCATAAGTTCTCCTGCTTCAAGGCCAATGGTGAATCCTGAGTTATTGAGGATGACTTTTTGACAAGGACTGGTTCAGTCCTTTAAAGACTACCAAGCTATGTAAGGAGATCAAATGCTTAACCTTTCTGGGTCTCAGTTCAAAAATTTGTAAAATTAGGGAATTGGGCGATCTGGTTTCTAAGATATTTTCTATTAAATCTATGATTCTATGACTTCAAATTTAGCTTTCTTTCCATTAGGGAGGGGCTGTATTGGATACCAGAGAGAGCACTAAAGTTTGATTCAATGAGAATTGGGTTTGACTTGCACATTTTATGCTTGCTAGCTATAGGACTTTGGGCAAGTGAGCCTCAGTTTCCTCATCTATAAAATGGGGGTGATTATAATGATTAATGACCATCATGATGATAATGATGATGAAGGTATCTGTGGTACAGAATTGTCATGAGACTTAAGTGAGTAAAGGGTTTTGCAAATATCCAAATGCTAAATAAAAGTGAATTATTGTTCGTTACTGGATTTGATCTTTGTAGTTGAAAAGGTTAGGAAATGACATATTTGTTTATAATAAAATGGTAGCAGGAAAAAGAGAAAATCCATCCAAACCTTTGACCACTTCTCCATGACCAAGACTAGGTCCCACATCTTAGAAACCAAACCTTAATGGATGCATTAAATAAATAAATAAATATCATTAAAGTTGGAGTGACAGAGCCAGAATTTGAATCCAGAGCCTCTGACTTTAAAGCCAATGCTCTTTCCATTTTGCCTCCTCTACTGTATTTAGGCATGCACTACTCTTTATCTGTGAATGTCTACCCAACATTACTGTAAACAGATTTCAGTATAGTAGGAATAGTAGGGAAAACTTCCTAATAATGAGGCCTGTCCTGAGGCAGAAGGGGCTATCTTGGGGACCGAGTTCCTCTTCACTGGAGATCCTAGAGTTAGATCTGGAAGGGGCCTCAGAGGTAATTTAATGTTTGAGGAAACTGAGGCATAGAGGTTCAGTGACTTGTCTGAGGTCATATAGCTAATAAGTGACAGATCTGGGATTTTAAGCCAGGTTTCAGATTCTAAATTCAATATTCTGACTATTATCAGGGATATCATAACAGAGATTGTTTCTCAGAAATCTGTTAGAATGAAACAAACTGAGGTCCCTTCCAACTCTGAGATTCTGTGGGATCATCCTTGTTTTACAGAGAAGGAAACAGAGGCTTGGAGCGATCAGTGCTTTGCTTGGTATATAGTAGGAGCTTCTTCTGGCACAAGGGCTTGCTGAGCCCTTTTTAGGGCTTCTCATTCACCTCTGGTGTCTACCTGTCACCCAACTCTCACCTGTGGCTCCAAGAAGCTGGAGTGCTTAGAGCTTGGTCAAACATGGAAGATGCCAAGGTTGTGCACTACATTCCAGGCCATCACCAGTTGTCTTGACTTTTGTCTTGCTACTGGACTTTGATGACTCTGGAAGATGACTTTGTGTAACTCTGCCTCACTTAAATCCAACTCATTCACAAGTTAAGGCATCACTCTAGGCTGTCATTGGTCCTCTTTGAAAATGAAGGACAACCAAGAACAGTCAGTGCTTAATAATGAAATGTTAATTGGTTGATTGACTTGCCCACCTGTGCTCACACAAGCCGTAAATTGTCAGAGCTAAGACTAGAATTCAGATCTTCTGACTCCAAGCCCATTGTCCTTTGATTGCTGTTGGTAACCTCCCTTCTCCTTTTTCCTGAGAGAGTAGTGGGGGTGGTGGAAAGAACATTGAGAGGCAAGTCCTGAGAACTGGGGTTCAGTTCCAACTCTTCCATTAACTAGCTGGGTGGCCTTGTGGAAGTTGCCTTTCCTCCTTGGGTCTTAGCTTCTACATCTCTAAAACAACAACAATAATAGTTGACATTTTATTTAGTACTTGAAAATCTGAGCCTCCCACCAGTCTTGGGAAGGACTAGAGAATCTCCAGGGTCTCTTCAAGCTCTGTCTGCGAATACAGAAAAGGTTTTTGAGCTTTCAGGAATTTAGGTGCTCTTCAGAAGAACAGGCTTTTCTTGACATCACTCGCTGCTCCTTTCTGGTTCCAGACCTTGTTAGATCTAAGTTACTTGGTGGAAAGAGTGCCAGATTGGGAGCTAGGATCAGAGGTATAGTTATTAATCAATCAACATTTGTTAAACACTTCCTATGTGCCAAGCACCATGCTAAGAGCTTATAATCTAATGGGAGAGATGATCATCAATCAAACATTTATTAAGTGTCTACTATGAGCCAATCGCTGTGCTAAGCCTTGAGATATCAAATAAAGAGGTAAAAGACGGTCCCTGTCCTCAAGGAGCTCACAATCTAATGGGGGAGATAACAAATAAGCAAAATATTTACAAACAAGCTATATGTTGGATAAATAGGAATTAATGAGCAGCAGGAAGGGACCAGAATTAAGCAAGATTGAGACAAGTGGGAGAAGCCAAGGCTTTGTCCCAGGGTGCTGACATTTAGAATGTAAAAAACATAATGCACACACACACACACATATACCATTAGGAGGTAGAAACAGCTGAATCTAACATGAAATTAGCTTAGCTTATCCATCGTGAATAATGGCTATATCCATCCTAGGTTTATAATTAGCACAGCTAGTAAAACTAACTTTAAAATGAGAAGTTACCTGATGCTAATTGTTTATGACATCCAACCTGGGAGCCATTATAACAACTTATTTCATGTCCCTTTAGCTGAATTTATCTTCATTAATTATCCACTAGAAGATTATAGATCCATAGCTAAAAAGGTCATCTAGTCCAAATGCCTCGTTTTATAGATAAAGAAAAGGAGGTCCGGGTTGGTGAAGAGACTTGCCCAAAGTCACACAAGGAGTGTTCATGTTAGGGGGCAGAGATGATGGATTTAATTTTACAGATGATGGCAGAACTCCTCCTATGTGCTTGGCTCTGGGCAAGAAGAGGAGTATGCAACATTTCCTGCCCTTGATCAAGGAGCTAGCAGTATTGTTAGGGAAGACAAGATGTCCACACATGAAAGAAATTGACAGCAATATAGGAGTATATAACCAAAGAGCTAGGTGGCACAGTGAATAGATTGCCCACTTGGAGTCAGGAGGACTCATCTTCCTGAGTTCAAATGCAGCCTCAGTTACTTACAAACTGTAATCCTGAGCAAGTCACTTCACCCTGCTTGTCTCAGTTTGCTCCCCCTGCAAAATGAGGAGTGGGGATGGCCTAGCTGGCTTCCAAAGATCTTTCCAGCTCTAGATCATGAGCCCTCTCAAAGAGGTAGGAATATTTGCTGAATGAATGAATGAATGAATGGCTTTTTGCCTCGACTTTGGAAATCATCTTAGAGAAGTATGCTTTTGAGTGACCAGCAGAGGGAAGCATTGCTCCAATAGTACTTGGTCCTCTCATCACAGTCCTTTTGGATGCAAGTCTGGGAGAAGAAAGAAATCAGGCCATATAATTATAGCCTATTAGAGCTAGAAGAGACCTTAGAGAGTTCATGTCTAATCCAACCCTCTCATTTTACAGATGGGAAAACTGAGGTTTCTTTTCAGGCAGATGAAATGACCCCATTCAATTCAGTTTAATTAAATTCAATTATTATTTATTAAATTTAACATGTGCCAGGCATTGATACAGAAGCTAAATAAAACATTCTCTGCACCCAATGAGTTTTCATTCTTCTGGTCCTGTGCCTTCTAATCTATCAGTCAGCAAGCGCCGATTAGGCATCTATTGCATGCTAGAGCTTGGGCTAGAACATAGAGGCAATAATAATAATAATAATAAATAGTCCTTCCTCTCTAGGGTCATGATCTCTTTTGCTGTAGGGGAAAATACAAAGAAACAAAATAAGTGCAAAGTAATTTCAAGAGGGAGAGATTACAAACAAGAATGGAGTGGAATGAATTAGGGAGAGAATGAAGAAAAATCCCATGTAATTCTGGATGTACCAGTGGATTGTTAGAGGGTTAGAGACAAGGTTGGGGATATAAGCAGCCACCAACAGTGGTGTATGACAGACCTTGAAGATATCATCATAGAAGCTTTTTCTTATTGTTTCTATCCTGTGATTAGCTTTAATTTTGCAGACTGTGGTGGTGGTGGTGGGAAGAGCAGAAAGAAAAAGGTACAAAGTCAGAAAGAAAAGGAAAGAGTAAGACATCAAGGATTCTAGACAGAAGGTAGTTTAGCAAAATTAAATTCCTAATGATAGTAAATCACATTTCTATGGTGTTTAAAATTGAGAAAATACTTTGCAAGTTAAAAAATTATGATAGCTATTCTTTCCATATTAAGTACCATGAATACATGGATCTATTGTTCTATGGGATGGCAGCTCCTTGAGAGCAGGAATTCTTCCTTCCCCTTCCCTTCCCCTTCCCTTCCCCTTCCCTTCCCCTTCCCCTCCCCTTCCCCTTCCCTTCCCCTTCCCTTCCCCTTCCCCTCCCCTTCCCCTCCCCTTCCCCTCCCCTTCCCCTCCCCTCCCCTCCCCTTCCCCTCCCCTCCCCTCCCCTTATTATATTATCATTATTATTATCATTATTATATTATCAATATTATTATATTATATTATATTATCAGGGAATTCTATTTTCTCTAGCCAGCTATTTGAAAAGCTACAAGGCTTCTCCAATCACCATAGCTCTCAGTTCCAAGCTAAGTAGATGCAAAGTTTGTATTGTTTCCCCCCTATTTTCGCCTCTCAAACCATTCCTGGGTAATACAGGAAAATTATTGAGATGTTTCCCCTCTCCTGGGCTGTAGGTGCTAGAGAGCAATAATACCTTTCTCTAGCCAATCAGCTCTCAGCAAAACAATGCCTCTCCTCATTAACATGGTTCTCAGTTTCTGCTTTGATTTTTACTTATTCATCTCCTAATCCTTTTTTAATATAGCTTCCCTTTTTTCTTTAACCCCCTCACCTTCTATCTTAGAATCAATGCTGTGTATTGGTTCCAAGGCAGAAAAGCAATAAGGGCTAGGAAATAAGGATTAAGTGACTTGCCCAGGGTCACACAACTGGTAAGTATTTGAGATCAGATTTGAACCTAGGACCTCCTGACTCTGGTCTTGTCTTTCTATTCACTGAATCACCTGGCTGCCCTATTTATTATAGCTTCTAATGACTCAAATCAGAGCTTCCTCTTAAACAGTGATTCATCTCTAATTTATGGATACCTAAAGCATTTATTAAGCATCAGACATTGTGCTAAATTCTGAGGATTAAAAAAAAATCCTTCCTCTAACCAGGATGGATTTAAAACATTTTAAATATGATTATTGATAGTTTCTAAATCCTTCCTGATTATAGAAATGCAAATCAAAACAACTCTGAGGTACTACCTCACACCCAGCAGACTGGCCAATATGAAAGTAAAGGAAAATAATAAATGTGGAAGGGATGCAGCAAAATTGGGAAGCTAATGCATTGTTGGTGGAATTGTGAATTGATCTAAGCACTCCAGAAGGTAATTTGGATTTATGCCCAAAGAGTTTTAAAAGAATGCATGTTCTTTGATCCAGCAATACCACTACTAGCTTTGTATCCCAAAAAGATAAAAAAAATGGGGATGGACCTGTTTGTACCAAAAAAAAAAAATTTATAGTTGTGTTTTTTGTGGCAGCAAAAAATTTTAAAATGAGCAATGTCCCTCTATTGGGAAATAGCTAAACAAAATGTGGTATATAATGGTGGTAGAATACTATTGTGCTATAAGGAATGATGAAATGATGGATTTTTATAAGAACTGGAAAGACCTCCATGAACTGATGCAGAGTGAAATAAGCAGAACCAGGAGACATTGTACACAGTAACAAAAACTTTATGAGATGATCAAATGCAATTATAGCAATGTAATATACTATCCATATGGAGAAAAAGAAGGATGGAAGAAGAAATCCAGAAGAAAACATATGATTTATCACACATTTGTATGGGTATGTTATTTGGGGTTTTGGTTTTTTAAAATGAATTTTACACTTTTTACATTTTACATTTTTACATAAAAGTTTGCAATTTTACATTTACAAAAATGAATAATAAGGAAATAGGTTTTGAGTGATAATGTATGTATAACCAGTAGAATTGCTTGTCAACTCTAGGAGTGGGGAGGGAGATGACAAAAAACCTGTAACCATGGAAAATTTTTTAAAATAAAACTTAAAATAATTAAAAAATATATAAGAAAAAAGAGGCAATTTCCTACCCTCAAGGATCTTGCATTTTTATTGAGGAAGACAATATATACAGGGTAAAAAAGAATACCTGCATAAGGAAAAGACTACTGACTAGAAGATAAAGTCTAGCAAGGAGTGGAATCAAGAATGAAATAAGTATAACTTGGTGCCCCATGAAATACTGGTCTATAGTGGGCACTTTAAAATGTTATTATTTATTTTGCAAGATACTGTGCTGATGCTATAAAGACTGTGGTTCTGTCTTCAAGAAACTGAGAGTCTAGATGGGGAGATAAGAAATATACATAAGAAAGGGACTTTCTCCTATATGGGGACTGGTTGAACTTTAAAGTGCCTACTATATAGAGAGAACTATGGGGAGAAACAGAGATCTTGGATTAGAAACAAAAGGTAATTAGGTAAATGGAAAATAGGCTAGATTTGGAACATAAATCCTGAGTTCAAATCCTGGTCCTTCCACTTACTAATCATGGGATCTTGTACAATTTATGTCACATTTCTATCTATGTGACCCTGGGCTAGTCATTTCACCCTGGTTGCCTCAGTTTCCTCCTCTGTAAAATGAGCCAGAGAAAGAAAAGGCCAATCACTCCAGTGTCTTTGCTAAGAAAACTCCAAATAGGATCGAGAATAGTTGGACATGAGTGAAAAGACTGCACAACAACACTATATATGGCATTGTGTTAGAAAAGATGGTTCAGGGGGTAGAAAATTGAGTCACACTGGGCCTCTGCCTTCATAGAGTTTCTCATTTCTTAAACTCATAGTAAAATGGAAGGAGCATGACAGTTAGAATCAGAGAAGCTGGGGTCAAATTCTGACTCATTCTCCTACTCTGTGTGTGATGTTTGAACAAATTATTTCCACTTTACTGGGTCTCAGTTTCCTCCTCTGTAAAATGGGGTAATGTGGTGTTTGGACTACATGCTTCTAAGACCTGGACCAATTACAGACCCAGAGGTCCTAAGGAGTTATTGACTAGTTCTAAATATTTGATTGGGTGTAACCAGCTGCGTGTTTGGCAAAGGATCCAGACTCAGATGTCCGTCCCTCTGTTTGTGTTTGGAGGCGGAGCTGTCTGGGATTGCGATCCTCTTTGAAGTTCCTTACTCCGCTTCGCTCCATTTCCCAATTCCCATCCCTTACACATCTTGTTTTTTGTTTGTTTCTCATTTTCGGCCCCATCGCTATTGGTTTGGGGCGGGCTCCCGAGCCCTGCAGAAAGGCTACTTTCACACCTGCAGAATATCACATTGCATGATGGTATTCCCTTCTCTCTCACCTTCCATTCCCGGGGGCTTGGGAAACTGTAATTCTATCTGCCTTCTCTCCGCCTGCCTTTGCGCCCCGCCATGAGATTGTCTGCCTGTTTCCTCCTCACCTTCCGCTGACCCCAAAGACGGTTGTACCTGGGAGGTGGCGGCCTTGGCACAGAGAAGGAACTGGAAGAACTCAGATTCATCCCCGTCCCAACATTATCAGTTTCCCGGAGGTGAGGATGGCGGCCATCCTTCTGGGACTGCTCAGTCTACTATGTCTGAAGCCATGGA
Organism: Monodelphis domestica; assembly: GCF_027887165.1. NCBI lineage: Eukaryota > Metazoa > Chordata > Mammalia > Didelphimorphia > Didelphidae > Monodelphis > Monodelphis domestica. Next base: position 93,154,819 of record NC_077231.1, read on the forward strand.
TGCGTGCACAGATGTAAACGCTCCACCCGTACTATTGGCAGAATCCCGAGGTATTGGACCCAGCGAGAGCACTGACAGGGAGGCTGATTTTGGCTCAACATAAAGAAAAAGCTCCTAACAATTAGAACAGAATGAGAGTGGAGTGGGCTACCTCTCAGGGATATCGAGGGACCTGCCAACCCGAGTTCTTCAGGCAAATGCTGGATGCTGATGCTTAGGTTTTTGGGAACGTTATAAAGGGGATTTCTGCTTAGGTAAGGGTAGGACTAGACAGCCTCAGACGTCCCTTTCCAACTCTAAGTCTATGATTCTGAGATGATCTTAGAGATGGGGAACCGATATTCCCTTTCTAAAAAGGTTTTTTTTTTTTTAAATGGCATTTGTTGGTACATCACCTAGATTACTCCCTGTACTTGTGCCTCACAGATCCTCTCAGGAAACCTTCCTTCCTTCCTTCCTTCCTTCCTTCCTTCCTTCCTTCCTTCCTTCCTTCCTTCCTTCCTTCCTTCCTTCCTTCCTTCCTTCCTTCCTTCCTTCCTTCCTTCCTTCCTTCCCTCCTTCCCTCCTCTTTTCTTTTCTTTCTTTCTTTCTTTCTTTCTTTCTTTCTTTCTTTCTTTCTTTCTTTCTTTCTTTCTTTCTTTCTTTCTTTCTTTCTTTCTTTCTTTCTTTCTTTCTTTCTTTCTTTCTTTCTCTCTCTCTTTCTCTCTCTCTCTTTCTTTCTTTCTTTCTTTCTCTCTCTCTCTCTCTCTTTCTTTCTTTCTTTCTTTCTTTCTTTCTTTCTTTCTTTCTTTCTTTCTTTCTTTCTTTCTTTCTTTCTTTCTTTCTTTCTTTCTTTCTCTCTCTCTTTCTCTCTCTCTTTCTCTCTCTCTTTCTCTCTCTCTTTCTCTCTCTCTTTCTCTCTCTCTTTCTCTCTCTCTTTCTTTCTTTCTTTCTCTCTTTCTTTCTCTCTTTCTTTCTTTCTTTCTTTCTTTCTTTCTTTCTTTCTTTCTTTCTTTCTTTCTTTCTTTCTTTCTTTCTTTCTTTCTTTCTTTCTTTCTTTCTTTCTTTCTTTCTTTCTTTCTTTCTTTCTTTCTTTCTTTCTTTCTTTCTTTCTTTCTTTCTTTCTTTCTTTCTTTCTTTCTTTCCTTTTCCTTTTTTCTCCCTCCCACCTCCTATCTTAGTATCAATTCCAAGACAGAAGGGTGGCAAAGGCTAAGCAATTTGGGGGGTTAAATGATTTGCTCAGGGATGCACAGGTCATTCTTTCTAACAAAGACTAAAAATGAAGAAAAAGAACAGGCCCACAAAACTAACCAACATAATCAACACATATGACATATAAGAAATGATCCACATTCATAGACCTCCACCTTTACAATGACATGGGAGAAAGAATGTATCCTGAAGGTATTTATCTTACGAGTGAAATTAAGTATTCCTTGGAAGATTCTTTTTTTGTGGCTGAATTTAGGCCAATTTAAAATCCTCATTTGAATTTACCCATCAGACTTCTAGTTCACCTTTTTCAGCTCATTAACCAATATGGTTAATACCATGAGAAAGTAAAATGATTTTAACATAGGACTAAGAAAAGAAGGTAAAACAAAACATTAAAATGAGAGAGAAGCCTTTTAATGCCTTTCAAAATCCAAATGTAAAGGATTTGGGGATTATTTTTACAACTTTGGTCTTCTTCCAGGAACTTTCTCCCTTTCTTCCAGATAGTATAGCTAAATGAATAATGGCAGTAACTAAATGTGGTCTAGTGAAAGGAGAATTGTATTTGGAGTCAGAGGACCTGGGTTCAAATCTCAGCTCCATCATTTACTACCTGTTTAATCTTGGGTAAATCCTTAATCTCTGGGTATCAGTTTCCCCATCTGTAAAATTTGGAGTTTGGATTACATGGTATCTAAGATCCCTTCCACCCAAGATGATAATGAGAGTTAACATTTGTGTAAAAAGTTTATAGGTTTAAAAGTATATTATTATACTTTAAGTATTAATACACATTATTATTATACTAGATTGTTTAAAAAGTACTTTAAGTATATCATCCCATCTGATCTTCACAGCAACTCTATGATGTGGGTTCAATTATTATTCTCCCTTTACAGATGAGGAAACCGAGGCAAACAGAGGTTGAATGACTTGCTCAGTTATTAGATATCTGAGGCCAGCTTTGAAATGTCTTCAAGTGTAGTTAGTACTTTATCGACATCATGACATCAGACCTCTGAGTCTATTATCCTAATTGGGAGCAATTCTAGAATTTTTGCCTGGGGACCAGAGGCTAAATTCTAGCTCTGTTACTACTTGGTGACAGTGGGCAAGTGCCTTTGCTTCTCTCAGTCTCAGTTTCCTCAATTTTACAAGGAGGGAGTTGGACTAGGTAACCACAAAGGTTTCTTCTAGACCTTGTCAGTCAATAGCAAGTAATCAACAAATATTTATTAAGTGTTGACTGTGTGCCAGGCAGGCCCTGTACCAAGTGCTAGGAATAGAAAAAGATGTAAACATATTTTAAAAAGCTGAAAATGGGGAGGAAAACAGAGGGAGGAGGTATTTTGTGGCAGGGGCATGCTCAGGAGTCCAGGGTAGTGCAGCCTAGCAGGGAATGAAGAGATGGCAAGCTCCATATTTGAAGGTTCTGAGAGGCACCACCCAGTCAGTGGGAAGTACCCTGGGGCAGAGGGTGGGTTTGGGAGTTCCAGGACTGAAGTGATTTATGGGATGAAGAGCTCCATGGGACACCATTTCTGATCTGATTAAGCCACAGACTTGGGTTGGACATCTTTATCCAAAGAGAATTGTGTTCCTATAATCTTCCATTTTGTGATGGGGTTTGAGGCATCAGTTCTAAAATTATCCTCTTGGACTGCATGTATGGTTCTAGTGAAGCAAGAAATCAGCCCAGGTCTGGTATGCCTCTGCAGCAGAAAGGACCAATCACATTTCCATGTGTCAGTTGTCTTACCCGACAGGTCATTTCCTTAACAAGTTATTTTGATAATATTGAGTAATAGTTGGTTCCGTGTTGATTAATTGAACTCAATTTCACTTTCTGTGAGATGTCAATTGGAATAAACCACATGATGCCAGACCCTGACATTGGCAAAATGAGAAAGACATGACCTCAAAGATGGAGCCATAACTAGGATGAGGTGACTGCAGCTTTGTCTCAGTGAAATGAAATTTAGAGGATGTACTCTGTCATTGGATAGAAACAAGTCAACCTAGCATCTAGTTAGCAAGAATAGGTTAAAAATAGGAAGCAATCAGATGGTTCTTCTTCCTGCTTCTGGGGCTATATGCCAGATGAGCTCTTCTCCTCTCCAGTCTGACCCTGCACATCTTCCTTTCCATTGCAGGCCTTCCCAGACGGAGTCAAAGAATTCAAGATGTCTTCTGTCATGGAGTTTTGTGTCTTAAGGCTCCTAGACTTGGGTTCCCAGACTCAGTCTCATGAGTTTCAAGAAAGAAGACATTTCAGAGAACATCTAGTCCAGGATTCTTAACTTGGGGCTGATGAACTTAAAAAAAATTATTAACTGCATTTCAAAATGATTCATTTCTTTTGAACTCTTATATATTTTATTTTAAGCATTTAGAAATGTTCTTCTGATAATGGGTCCATAGACTTCACCACATTGCCCAAGGGATCTGGTCCACGATGCTAGGAAGGTTAAGAATCTTTAATCTAGTCCAACTCCCCCATTTTATTGAGGAAAACTGAGGTCAGAGGAGGAGGGTTAGATAATTTGTCTGAAGTCAAATAGGTATTAAGCATAAGGTTAGAAGAATCTCCCCAAAGTTTTCCTTGTTTCCAAAGAATGTTTCTTTAAATGTTGATTCAACTTGTGGAGGTATTCCAGTGGCTTAACCTAAGATATAGGTTGGTTAGTTGGTTTTTCTGTTTATTTTTGCCTCTATTGCCACATTAGGACTCTGTGCAAAGGTTAGAGATGCCATTATCCCCACCCATTCGGTGTTATTCTCTACTGTCAAGAGGGAAGGACTATGAAGTTCCTTTCTAGCCCTATTTAATTATCAAGACATTTTCTAAATGTATAATCTGCAACCCACATAATGGTTATACAAAATACTGGCTTTGGAGTAAGAGGACAATTACTTCCCACCTCTGATACCTACTTGTTGTGTGACCTTCGGCATGTCCCCTACAACCTCTTTAGGACCCATTTTCTTTATCTCTAAAGTGAAAGGGTTGGATTAGATCATCTATAGGTCATCACTGAGGCACAGACAGTTTGTGGTTGTATATCTAATATCAGGCACAGCAAACGGCTCATTTAGGCACATTTAGTAAATATTGGAACTAGAATTCAAACCCAGGATCCTCATGGATTTGGGTCCAATTTTTTTCCTTCTACATTAATTGAACTAAATCTCAACAAGCTAATAACCAAATATGATTTCTTTTCTTTTTTAGTGGTCTAAATATATGAATAGTTTTATTTTATTTTTATTATAAAGATATTTTATTTTATCAATTATATGTGATAACAAATTTCCACATAAGTTTTCTGAAGTTATATAATTCAAATAGTTTCTCTCCCCACTCCCCTTTCCTCCTTCTGTCCCAGAGCTGGCAAGCAATTCAATCTGGGTTTTGCATGTATCATATTGCAAAACATATTTCCACATTGTTCATTTTTGTAAGAGAATAATCATATAAAACCAAAATCCCCAATAAAACCCCAAATAAACTAAAGTGAAAAATTGTATGCTTTGATCTGCACTCTGACTCCAACAGTTCTTTCTCTGGAGGTGGAGAGCATTCTTTGCTGTAAGTCCCTCAGAATTATCCTGGATCACTGTATTGCTGTAAGTAGCAAAGTCTTTCACATTTGATAATTCCATAATATTGCTATTACTGTGTACAGTGTTCTCCAGGATCTGCTTATTTCACTCTGCATCAGTTCATGGAAATCTTTCGAGCTCTTTGTGAAACCCTCCTGTTCATCGTTCCTTATAGCACAATAATATTCCCTCACCACCATAGACCACAGTTTGTTCAGCCATTCCCCAATTGAAGGGAAGCCCCTCATTTTCCAATATTTTGCCACCACAAAGAGCGCAGCTATGAATATTCTTGTACAAGTTTTTTTCCTTATTATCTCTTTGGAGTATAAACCTAGCAGTGGTATGGCTGGATCAAAAGTTAGGTATTGTTTCATAGCCCTTTGAGCATAATTCCAGATTGCCTTCCAGAATGGCTGGATCACTTCACAACGCCACCAACAGTGCATTAGTGTCCCAAATTTGCCACATACCCTCCAACATCCCTTACTTTCTTTTGCTTCCATGTTGACCAATCTGATAGGCGTGAGGTAGTGCATCACAGTTGTTTTGATTTGCATTTCTTTCTGATTCTTTTGAAGTATCTGTTTATTCACCTCTTAATTTTTTTACATGTTATGTCTCTATAGCAGCCGTATGATTCTGAGGAAGTCTTAACCCTTAGTGCTTGGCAGAAAGGTGGCATGGTGGCTAGAGCCCTGAGTATGGAGTTAGGAGGACTGAAGTTTGATTCTGGGATCATACACTTACCAGCTGTGGGAGCCTGAACAAGTCACTTATTTGCTACCCTCTGTTTCTATATCTGTAAGGGGGGATGAAAATAGTTCCCATATCACAGGGAGGCTGTGTGGACCCAGTGAGAGAAAGTGCTTTGAAACCTTAAAGTGCTTTATAAATTCTAGTTATCATCATCATTGGAGCAGTTAGGTGACCCAGGGAGATAGAGTATGGACCTGGAGTCAGGAAGACTCCTCTTTGTGGGTTCAAATCCAGCCTTAGACTCTTACTAGCTGAGTGATCCTGAGTAAATCATTTTACTCTGTTTGCCTCAGTTTCCTGATCTGTAAAATAATCTGGAGAAGGAAATGGCAAACTCTTCCATTATCTTTGCCAAGAAAATCACAAATGGAGTCTTGAAGAAGCAGACACTACTAAACAACAACTATCATCATCATCATCATCATCACCACTATCATGATTATTAACTTTCACTTTGAGAGGAGATGCCAACCTGCATTGTTAGGAAGAATTTTCTCATCTGGGAAGTCCCTGTATCAATGAAATCCTAAGACTTGTCCTTCATCTGAATGAAACACAAAGACTTTTTAAATTCAGGGGTGGTGGAATCAGGGAGGAAGGTGCAGAGCAGAAATGACTTAACCCCCCCCCCCCAACCTTAACTTCTTCCTTGGAGTCTATACTGTGTATTTTCCAAGGCAGAGAGGTATAGGAACTAGGCCATGGGGGTTAAGTGACTTCCCTAGGGCCACCCAATTAGGAAATGTCTAAGGTCATATTTGAATCCAGGACCTCTGATCTCTGGGTCTGGTTCTCAATCCACTGAGCCACTTGGCTGCCCCTGGCAATATATTTTGAAGGAAGCTAAGCATATCTTTTGAAAGGTGAAACAATTTGCATTCCTTCTTATTTTCTTCTGAAATCCCTGCCCTCCCACCTTGGCTCCAGACCTTACCAGCTTACTTATAACTCAGAAAGAGAGCTCAAGCCTTTGGGATGTAAGCTGGGGAAGCTCTGGTTTATGAAGGAAACATGATCTCTGCCTTTGCTGAAGTGGCACTACCGGGAGCTACTGTAATTTCTGCCCAGGCGTCATTAATGCTGCTAAACTGCTTGATAGTTGTAGATAGGTGACCTTGAAAAGAACAGTGGAACGGGAGAAAGATAAGACTCCACGCATGAGCTACGGCAAGGGGGTTTCTGGTGATCTTCAAGATATCTTAAGTAAAGACAGCTTTGGGCCAGAAAGCCAGGAGCAGGGTGGAGAAAGGGAGACCACCCAGAATTTCAATAACCCCACACAATAAGAGTTTGGCTTTTGAAAATTCCTTGGCCGGTGTCTAGGTTTTGGAACGATCCTTCTTGTTGAGAAAACCAGGCTGTTGTCTTTGAAATCCTGAGGACCTTGGTGTGTGTGTGTGTGTGTGTGTGTGTGTGTGTGTGTGTGTGTGAGAGAGAGAGAGAAGAGGTCATCAGAGTTGGTCATGTGTGAAATGGGGAGATGGGGGCCAGAGAGCAGCTATCCCCATCCTTCATGGGACATGGGGTGGTTGGTTCCTGGGGGCAGAAGTCTCTGTAAAGTTACTGCCCCCCTCCCCCATTAGTGGAGGAATGGAATAAAGTTTGGCTCTCTGCTGGATATCCTAACTGGGGGATTTCTCTTGTAGTATTGTGACAGTCCAAAATATCTAGAGCCTATTGGCTTCTTTGAGATTTGTTTGTTGCAGGCTGTCTCTGCGCTGAACCCCAGGCGTGCCTCCTATTCCAGAAACGTTCATATCCCGTGCTTGCATTCCCCATGTAGTTCATATCATCCCCTGACAATACTTAGCACCTCCCTACCTAAGACATTACTTTACACACACAGGCTCTGTTTCAGCCAAACGAGCTACTTACTGTTTCCAGGATAGGAGATTCTATCTCTGTCCGCTGGACCTTTGTCCAGCCTGTCTCCTATAAATGAAATGTTCTTTCCTCACCTCTGCCTCCTGAAGTCTCTCGCCTTCTTTGGGGTTCAGCTCAAATGTCAGGACTTTCCTAATTCCATTCCTCAATTTGTCCCTTGACCCCACTGTTGCTGGCCCCCTTTCTTTGCTGTGGGGTGAGTTTTGAGAGCATAACTTGTTTATTTATTTACTTCTTCTCATCATGCCTTTGGTGCATTTCTATAGACTTTTCCAATCTATTCGCAGTTTCCCTCATCCTTAACCCTTCCTTGTATCAAAGAAAAAAATAGCAAAACAATACTAACCTACCACATAGTGTCCAAATGAGAGCAATGATGCCATTCCTGGAATTTTCCTCCCCTTCACTCAAGGAGGCATGTGACCTCCTCTAATATCTATGATCAAGATCATTCAACAATAATATATCTGAATTCTGCTGCCTTTTTGCATGGTGTTTATTGCTATTTTTATATATTTTTGTACATATAGCTTAGGATATAGTCAATAATATTATTGTGTAATAATGTTATATTATCATATATGATCATCTTAATCATAATGTATTATAATGATAGCTAATAATATCAGCTAACGTATGTGGGCAGTTAGGTGGCATAATAGTTAGAGTGCTGGGCTTGGAGTCAAGAATCATTTTCTTGAATTCACATCTGGCCTCAGATACTTAGTAACTGGATGCACCTGAACAAGTCACTTCACCCTGTTTGCCTCAGTTTCCTCAACTATAAAAGGAGCTAGAGGAAGAATCAGCAAACCATTCCAGTATCTTTGCCAAGAAAACCCCAGTCAGACACAACTGAAAAACAATTGGACAACAACATTTATGTAGTGCTTTAGGATTTACAAAACATTTTACAAATATTTCATTTTATTTTCAAAAAATCCCTGAGAGGTAGATGCTATTATTATTCCCAGAGAAGGAAACTGAGACAAACAGAGGTTAAGTGAGTTGCCCAGAGACACTTAGCTAGGAAGTGATTGAGGTTGGATTTGAACTCATGTCTTGCTAACTCTGAGTTGTTTCTCCATCCATATCAGTTGATAAAAATCTTCCCATATTTCTCTAAATTGCTCATATCCAGAACTTCTTATGGCACAGTGATACTACATTACATTGACTTACAATTTATTCAGCTATTACCCAACTAATGGGTACCCACTGCCCCCCCCAATATTTTACTTCCATAGAGTGCTGCTCTAAAGATTTCATTACATAGGGGACCTTCCTTTCCCTCTCCCATTTTCTCATCTCCCCTCCCTTTTCCTCCCTTCCTTCTGCCTCTTTTTGTGGAAATGCATTGTAGAGAGATCACTGGGCACAAGATCACTGGGCACAAGATCACTGGGTCCAAGATTATGAACAATGTAATAACCACTCACCCAATTCCAAATTGTTTTCCAAATAGTACAGCCCTGCCAACCATGGCTCAGTGTTATTGCCCTCTTTCCGCTCGATCCTCTTCCTTCTTTATGTATAATCATTAAAATTTAAAAAATAATTTAAATTAAAATTAAATGAATTAAAATTCATTTATTATATCATATTACATTATATTATAAAAGTTTATTTACTTAAAAATCCTTATCCTCCATCTTAGTAACAACAATGTGTTGGTAAGACTGGTAAGGGGTAGGCAATGGGGGTTAAGTGACTTGCCCAGGGTCACGTAACTAGGAAGTATCTGAGGCCAGAGTTGAACCCAGGACCTCCCATTTCTAGACCTGGATCTCTAGAGCTACACTGAACCACCTGGTCATCTCCTGTCATATACATTTGAATGCAACCCTAGCATTTCCAAAGCTGTGTTTTTAAGCCTCTTGCTCTGTGTTTCATGCAAAGCTCTCTGGCAACAAAGGTTGCTTTTTGAAAGACAGGCTCAGCAATTAGACTGATAAACTTCTCCCTGACTATGTTGCTGGCACAAATGTGCTCACAGCATCGAGGGAGCCAGTATTAATAGGGACTAATTAATGGGGACTAATTTGGTGTTACAATGGAAACAGGGTAGCTGTGTGTATTCTAACTCTAGTAAAATGTGAATTGGTCTCCAATGGAGTTTGAAATTTAGACGCAATTAACTTAAGCATGCAAGCTCCTGGAAGATCTGCCCATACTGGTGAGCTCTCTAATCTACTTGGTGTGCCCTCTGCCCTCTGACACTGTCCCTTGGGGGGGGGGGGCTCAGGAGGCTGCTGATTTCTGCCAGTGTCCAGAACAGGGGCAATGGAGAGCTTTGCCTCCCCAGATCAGACAGAGTAGTCTTGGGCGTGAGTAGACTTCCCTAGTACACTGGCTTCCTTTGGCTTCAAAGCACTTCCCCAATCCATCATTCCACAGCATTTCCCAAGTGCCTTCTGGGTACAGAGGTGAGCTGAGCTGTCCTAATCTTTGGTGCTGAGCTTTGTGGCTGTCTTGCTCATGAGATAATTGGCCATTGGGTAATTGGGTTTGCCTGGCCAAACCAAACCAAACGACCACTTGATGGCCAGCCATAGTTCTGTGTTTGAGAGGCCACATCCAAATTGTGACAAGGAAAGTGGTGTGTGGAGCCGGGCTCCTGTCTAGCTTGTTTGGCCATGATAACATTAAGCCTGAAGAATGTGAACATTAGCCAGAGTGGCTATCTCTCCCAAAGAATCGGAGGAGCACAGACTTAAAGCTGGAAGGAATCTCTGTGATCCAGCGCCTTTATTTTGTTGATAAGGAAACTCAAGACCAGAGGGATGAAGGGATTTATTTGTAATGTAGCTAAGATCAGAAACCATTGACCTAGAGTTGGACTCTAATCCAATTTTATCCTCATTTGTCAGATGAGGAAATAGAGGCCCTCTGGGAAGTGAATTTTGCTGGAACACGGCTAGTGTCTCCCATAGGATTTGAAACCTTGGTCTTCCTAATCTCCCAAATTCAGTTGTCTATTCACTACACCATCATGCCTCTCATTGAAGAGGATCAGCTCATTTGTGGGGCTCAATACAAATAATAGCTGACCATTAAATAACAATTAAAAATTGCAAAACGCTTTACATATATTATCTCATTTGAACCTAAGTACTTTTATTAGTCCCATTTTACACATGGGCAAACTGAGTCCATAACTAATTAGCCTAAGATGACATTCAAATTCAGGATTTCTTTACTCCCAGACTAACATTCTATCCACAATTCCATACTGCCTAAATCGATGGTATTCATATGCTTGAAGTTCATGGGCAAGTCACTTAACCGGTCTCTGCCTCAGTTTCCTTCTCTATAACAAGGAGATAAGAAAAGCATCCGGCATGGCAGCTAGATAGCACAGTGGACAAAGCACCAGGCCTGAAGTCAGAAGGACCTAGTTCAAATATGGCTTTAAATACTTCCTAGCTGTGTGCCCCTGGGTGGGTCACTTACCCCCAGTTGCCTAGGACCTGAAACTTAGTATTGATTCTAAGACAGAAGGTAAGGATTTTAAAAAAAGAATTGGTATTTTAAAAAAAGGTGAGGGTTTAAAAAAGAAAAAGAATCGGTTCTAAATAAAAGGTAAGGGTTTAAAAAAAAAAGCTTTTGGGGTTGCTAGGTGATGCCTGGAGTCAGGAAGACTCATTTTCTTGAATTCAAATCTGGCTGGGTGATCCTGGGTAAGTCACTTCAACCTGTTTGCCTCAGTTTTCCCATCTGTAAACTGAGCTGGGGAAGGAAATAGCAAATCTCTCTAGTGCCTTTGCCAAGAAAACCACCAGTTGGGTCATAAAGAGTCAACCATGACTGAAAATGACTGAACAGCAAAAACAAATAATAGCAACCAAGTCCCAGGGTTGTAAGTATCAAAGGATATAATATTTGTGCAGCATATTGGAAACTTGAACAAGCTGTACAGAAAGCTTGTTGAATGAATAATTACGGTGCTGATGTCACAAGATTATCATGCAGAATCGACAGAATCTCACACAAATGCCAGCTATTATTAATGGTCTTAATTGAACGATAATGATACACCCTTCTTTTAGACTTTCCAAGACTGAACATTCACCAGAAGTTTCTGGTTAACACTGACATTAGACAGTGTTTAGAATTTAACCATAACACATGCATATTCAGTTAATCTATTTTTCTTTGAAAAAAATTCTTGACAGGCAATTCAAATAAAAAAAAAATTAGTTCCCAGATGAAACTATTACCTTTCAAACTGGTATAACTTCAAGCGAATCTCTTAGTTCATCAATCAAGGAAGCAGAACTCCAAATGAAGTGAAAACAGGAATTCATTGTTTTTTTTTAAAGGTTTTCTATTTTCCCAGTTACATGAAATAGCAATTTCCACATATGTTTTCTGAAGTTATAAGATCCAAATTGTATCCCTCTCTCCATTCCTCTCCTCCTTCTGGAGATAAGAAATTTGATCTGGGTTATGTGTGTATTATCATGCAAAACATACTTCTCTATTGTTCATTATTGTAAGAGAATATTTATATAAAACCGGACCCCCCAAATAAGAAACCAAATAAACTAAAGTAAAAAATTGCATGCTTTGATCTTCATTCCAATTCCAACAGCTCTTTCTCTGGAGGTGGATAGGACTCTGTCAAAAGTCCTTTAGAATTGTCCCAAATCATTGGATTGCTGAGAGTAGCTAAGACTTTCACAGTTGATCATTCCACAATGATCCAGCTACTGTGTACAATGTTCCCCTGGTTCTGCTTGTTTCACTCTGCATCAGTTCATGGAGGTCTTTCCAACTCCTGAAATCCTCCTGCTCATTATTCCTTATAGCACAATAGGACTCCATCACCATCATATACTACAACTTGCTCAGCCATTCCCTAATTGATGGACATCCCCTCATTTTCCAATTCTTTGCCATCACAAAAAGAGCAGCTATAAATATTTGTGTACAAACAGTCCCCCCCCCTTTTTATGATCTCTTTGGGATACAGACCTAATAGTGGCATTACAAGAGCAAAGGGTATGCACAATTGCATACCCTTTGGGCATATTTCCAAATTGCCCTCTAGAATGATAACCAGAATGTCACCTCAGAAGTGACAAGGTCCAGTGGTCAGAGCTGTGGATTTAGAGTCGGGAAACCTGAAACAATTCTAATACTTGGCAGGTGGTTTGCCTGGGTTTAGTAACTCAAACTCTTTAAGCCTTAGTTTCCTCCTCTGTAAAATGGGAATAATAATTCTTGAACGAGTCTCATATAGTTGTTATGGGGAAGGTATTCTCTGAATACTAAATGTGAGTTGTTATCTCAGAAATATCTTTCTTTCTTACCTATCATGGGATATTGACATTACATGAAAGAAAATAAAGTTAGATTGTATAGAAAAGGCAACAAACATATTTGAATCATGGGAGTCTCAGCAGAGAAAGGTGTTCAGTAGAACAAGTGTTATTTTTTTTTTGAAGAAAAGAAAAAGGGTTAATATTTAAATGAAGCTCCCTCTCTGTATTTGCTAAACTAAGTCTTTTCTGTTGGATGGTTACTTCCTATGTCAAAATTCACCTTCTCTACTTGGCCAGACCCTAGTGAGATCTGTTTTTTCATAGTTCAACCAAAGCATTTTTCTTTATTCCTACTAGCCTGGATTTTCCCTGAAATCTATTCCTATGGGCTGGGTTAGAAAGTAGAATGTTGGAAAGTAGATCATCCTTCTTCTGACCCTGAGTGCTATTAATACAGTAATAAAATAATAACAGTAATAACAGTTGTCATTTATATAGAACTTTTAAATATACCTTTTAAAAATATAAAGTATTATTTCATTTTATTCTAACAATATTTCTCCATTTTACAGTTGAAGAACATGAGGTTGATTGAAGTTAAGTGACTTACTCAGGGACACACAACTATTAAGTTTCTGAGATCAGATTTGAACTCAGGCCTTCATGATTACAGGTGCAAGATTCTATCCACTATGCCTTCTCACTGTCAGAAAGGCATAGACCTAAGCGTAACAATTAAAACTGGAAGGGAATACAGAAATCAAGTCCAACACTCATTTTAAGATGCTAAATATACTCCTTTTCTCAATAAGTCAAGCATCAGAAAGCATTTATTAAGTGTCTAATGTATACAAGGAACTCTGCTAAGTTCCTTTCTCTACTTTGAAAGCCATGACTACTTCACACCATTTAAATCTCTTTTTTAGACAATAGCAATAGCTTCCTAATTGTCTTCTTAGCTTCCAGACTCTCCCCTCTCCAATCTGCCTTCTTGTTTAGATTCCTGACACCAAGTCTGACCATATTGCTTCCCTTCTCAAGTTCATGGACCCTAGATTAAGACTGGCCAGCTAAGTAGCACAGTGGATAGAGTACTAGTCCTCAAGTAAGGAAGACCCAAGTTCAAATCTAGCTTCAGACACTTCCTAAATGTATGACCTTAGGCAAGTCAATTAACTGTGTTTTCTTCAGTTTCCATATCAGTCAAATGATCTGGAGAAGAAAACGGCAAACTACTCTAGTGTTTTTGCCAAGAAAACCATGAACCCATTAGGTTCTTGAAGAGTTAATTAGCCATGATTGAAGTGACTGAATAACAACAACGTTAAGACTAGATGGAGGTCAATTTTTACTTT